>NW_027361674.1:2162500-2762500 GCF_039654945.1 Dendrobates tinctorius
TTGGTAAGAGGGAGACCGATTAGAAGAGAGTTACAATAGTCGAGAATGAATAAGAGAAACAGTAAGAGTTTTTGCAGAGTCAAAAGTAAGAAAAGGTCGAATTCTAGAAATGTTTTTGAGGTGCAGATGACAAGAGCGAGCCAGTGATCGAATGTGGGGGGCAAAGGAAAGCTCGGAATCAAGTATGACCCCAAGACAGCGGGCCTGTTGCTGGGGAGTAATAGTGGAACCACACACAGAAATAGCAATGTCGGGTATAGGTACAATAGTAGAGGGAGGAAACACCAGGAGTTCAGTCTTTGACAGGTTCAGTTTCAGATATAGTGAGGACATGATATTAGACACAGCGTTTAGACAATCGCCGGTGTTTTCTAGAAAGGCTGGCGTGATGTCAGGAGAAGAAGCGTATAATTGGGTGTCATCAGCATAGAGATGGTACTGGAAACCAAATCTACTGATTGTTTGACCAATAGGGGCAGTGTACAAGGAGAAGAGGAGGGGGCCTAGAACCGATCCTTGGGGGACCCCAACAGTAAGGGGAAGGTGAGAGGAGGAGAAACCGGCAAAAGATACAGTAAAGGAGCGGTCGGAGAAATAGGAGGAGAACCAGGAGAGAACGGTGTCCTTGAGGCCAATGGAACGGAGCATAGTGAGGAGGAGCTGATGATCCACAGTGTTGAATGCTGCAGAGAGATCCAAGAGAATTAGCATGGAGTAATGACCATTTGATTTAGCTGTTAGCAGATCATTAGAGACTTTAGTGAGGGCAGTTTCAGTGGAGTGTAAAGAGCGGAAACCGGATTGGAGAGGGTCGAGAACAGAGTTTTCTGAGAGATAGCGGATAAGACGGCAGTGGACCAGGCGTTCCAGGAGTTTAGAGATGAAGGGAAGATTAGAGACAGGTCTATAGTTAGCGGCACAGTTTTGGTCGAGGGATGGTTTTTTAAGTAGTGGATATATGATGGAATGCTTAAATGAGGAGGGAAAAATACCAGAAGAGAGAGAGAGGTTAAACATTTTAGTTAGGTGAGGGGTGACATCAGGGGAAAGGGACTGGAAGAGATGTGACGGAAATGGGTCACTGGTGCAAGTAGTTGGGCGAGAAGATGCAAGGAGCCTGCTTACTTCTTCTTCTGTGATTGGTTCAAAATCAGAGAGTGAGCTAGATGCAGTGGGGGAGGGAGGACAGTGCATGGTATGAGGTGATTGGGAGATAATTTCCTGTCGAATCTGGATAATTTTTTCTTTGAAGTAATTGGCCAGATCGTCAGCTCGGAGCTCCGTGGTTGGGGCCTGTACTCTTGGATTGAGTAGAGAATGAAAAGTGTCAAAGAGACCTTTTGGGTTATTGGACAGTGAGGTGATGAGGGTGTTAAAATAGGTTTGTTTGGAGAGGTGAAGGGTAGTATTGTATGTTCTAAGCATAAACTTAAAATGGATGAAATCTTTGTGTAGATTGGATTTTCTCCACAGACGTTCGGCGCACCTGGAGCACCGCTGCAGGAAACGTGTTTGCACTGTGTGCCAGGGTTGTCGCCGTCTGCGTTGTGGTGTTCTATTTATAGGGGGTGCAAATTCATGCAGGGCACTTTGAAGTGTTTCATTGTAATGCTTCAATGCAGAATCAGGACATGAGAGGGAGGAGATAGGGACCAATGAAGACTGCAAGTTCTTCATAAGTTTCTGGGTGTTAATGGCCTGTATGTTTCTATAAATATGGACAGTGGGGGTGACCTGAGCAGCCTGGCAGTTCTTTATAGAGAATGAAAGAAGATTGTGGTCAGAGAGCGGGAGAGGGGAGTTTGCAAAATCATCCACTGCACAAAGCCGAGAGAAGACCAAGTCGAGGGAGTTTCCGTCTTCATGCGTTGGAGAATTAGTAAGCTGTGAAAGGCCAAACGAGGAGGTTAGAGATAAAAGGTGAGCAGCAGATGGTGAGAGGGGAAGAGCAATGGGGATGTTGAAATCTCCAATGATGATGGTAGGGATGTCACAGGAGAGAAAATGTGGAAGCCAAGGGGCAAAATGATCCAGGAACTGATGGGAGGGGCCGGGAGGACGATACACCACCGCCACTCGCATGGAGAAGGGGGTGTAGAGTCTGACGGCATGGACCTCAAAAGAAGGGAAGACAAGTGAGGGTACTTGAGGGATAACCTGAAAGGTACATTTTGGTGATAGGAGCAGACCAACGCCTCCACCAGCTCTACTGTCTGATCTTGGGGTATGAGAGAAGTGTAGCCCCCCGTATGAAAGAGCAGCAGCAGCGGTAGTGTCTGACTGCTGGATCCAGGTTTCAGTAAGAGCCAGGAGGTTGAGAATTAGAAAGGAAGAAGTCATGGATGAAGGAGAGTTTGTTACACACTGAGCGAGAATTCAAAGTGCACAATTAAGAGAGACAGATGGCAGGCAGGGAATATTAATAAGATTAGAGGGGTTTCTGAGTGTAGCAGTCGGGGGTTTGACTTTCTATAACATGGGGGACCAGGGTTGGGAGCAATGTCTCCTGCGACTAGGAGAAGGAGGATAGAAAGAGTGAGCAGATGGTTAAGTGATTTGTGAGAGCGTCTCTGATGTTGAATGGTGGGACTGACTGGATCTGTGCAATTTAACAACGTGAAAAGAGCATGAGTGCTATACATAGGAGAGGAAAGGAGCGAGGGGCCGATATGGATGGAGTGTAGAGAGTTAATGCCAGGGCGGTGGATGTGTGTGAATGCAGCGGCCAGGATTAAAATTACACAAATGCATAGGGTATATATTTGTTGTACTCCTAATGTACAGGGAGTAGATGTATATAAATGTCTTACCTGTCTCCTGCCCTGTCTAACATCCATGTTATAACTGCCAGTAGTACTTTGATACATGTACTTCGATTACATGTGCATAAATGCCACCCCTGCATAAATGCTCCCCCTAGCTAGGTCTGAATATATAGGAGGTTAAGGCTAAGTTTGTTTTTGTTTGGCTCTCTCGCTTCTCGTTAATCAATCACACTAAATTGAGACGCCAGGACCCAATAAAATGTTGTGGTCAAATAAACAGATGTCCAGCACTACATGGATCATAAAGCACTTTGAAAAGTTTCTTGACCTCACAACATAAGGGGACAAGCAGAGTAAGTTGACAAAAAAACTATATACCAGATATAAGCTTGCAGAGTTGAAAACACAGAGATAGCATTCAGGATTAACTGCTTGCTGACATTGAATGGAGACACAGGAGTGGATTCAGAGCAGAGATTGGAAAAGCTGGTTACCAGATATAAGCTTGCAGAGTTGAAAACACAGAGATAGCATTCAGGATTAACTGCTTGCTGACATTGAATGGAGACACAGGAGTGGATTCAGAGCAGAGATTGGAAAAGCTGGTTACCAGATATAAGCTTGCAGAGTTGGAGACACAGGAGTGGATTCAGAGCAGAGATTGGAAAAGCTGGTTACCAGATATAAGCTTGCAGAGTTGAAAACACAGAGATAGCATTCAGGATTAACTGCTTGCTGACATTGAATGGAGACACAGGAGTGGATTCAGAGCAGAGATTGGAAAAGCTGGTTACCAGATATAAGCTTGCAGAGTTGAAAACACAGAGATAGCATTCAGGATTAACTGCTTGCTGACATTGAATGGAGACACAGGAGTGGATTCAGAGCAGAGATTGGAAAAGCTGGTTACTAGATATAAGCTTGCAGAGTTGAAAACACAGAGATAGCATTCAGGATTAACTGCTTGCTGACATTGAATGGAGACACAGGAGTGGATTCAGAGCAGAGATTGGAAAAGTTGGTTACCAGACATAAGCTTGCAGAGTTGAAAACACAGAGATAGCATTCAGGATTAACTGCTTGCTGACATTGAATGGAGACACAGGAGTGGATTCAGAGCAGAGATTGAAAAAGCTGGTTACCTGTATGAAGAGAATAGAGATGCGTGTCACATTCATCCATGTTATAACTGCCAGTAGTACTTTGATACATGTACTTCGATTACATGTGCATAAACGCCACCCCTGCATTCCCTCCCTCTAAGAGCATCAATCTCATACAGGCAGAGCTTGTGGACTGCTATTTACACCTTAACCCCTTTCTGCCATCTGATGTACTATCCCGTCCATGGGACCCGGGCTCCTATGCCCATGGACGGGATAGTACGTCACGGGGTGAGTGCCACTGATCGCGGCCGGGTGTCAGCTGTGATAATCAGCTGACACCCGGCACTATGTGTCAGGGGCGGTCACGGACTGCCCCGACACGTTAAGCCCTGGCACACTGCGATGAAACACGATCGCAGTGTACCGGGGTTTAGGGAAGCATCGGCAGGGAGGGGGCTCCCTCCGTGCTTCCCTGAGACCCCCGCAGCAGCGCGATGTGCAGCGCTGCTGCGGGGGCCTCCTTCCCTTCTGGTCCCCGGATCCAATATGGCGGCGGGGACCTTCGGGGGCCTGCAGGGAGCCGGCTTACTCAGTGCCTGCAAAGCGCCGGCATAAGGAAGCCTCCAGCAGTGCCTGTGTCAGATCGCTGATCTGTCACAGCGATCTTTGATGTGTCAGATCAGCGATCTCACACATGACAGCTATGTCCCCCCTGGGAGAGTATAATAAAGTTAAAAAAAAAAGTGTAAAAATAATTTATAAAAAAAAATTGCTAAATAAATAAAAAAAAAAATACTCCCTAATAAATTTATTTTTTGGAAATAAAAAAAACAAAACAATAAAAGTACACATATTTAGTATCGCCGCGTCCGTAACGACCCGCTCTATAAAACTGTTCCATTAGTTAACTCCTTTAGTGAACCCCTTAAAAAATAATAAAAACCAAAGCAAAAAATAATGCTTTATTATCATACCGCCGACCAAAAAGTGCAATAACGCGTAATCAAAAAGACGGATATAAATTACCATGGTACCGCTGAAAACGTCATCTTGTCCCACAAAAAACAAGCCACCACACAGCATCATCAGCGAGAAAACGTAAAAAAGTTATAGCTCGCAGAATAAAGCGATGCAAAAATAATTATTTTTTATATAAAATAGTTTTCATTGCATAACAGCGCCAAAACATAAAAAAACAGCATAAATGAGGTATCACTGTAATCAAACTGACCTGAAGAATAAAACCGCTTTATCAATTTTACCGCACGCGGAACGGTGTAAACGCACCCCCCAAAAGAAATTCATGAAATCCTGGATTTTGTTCATTCTGCGTCACAAAAATCAGAATAAAAAGCGATCAAAAAATGTCACGTGCCCAAAAATGGTACCAATAAAAACATCAACTCGTCCTGCAAAAAAGAAGACCTCACATGACTCGGTGGGTCAAAATATGGAAAAATTATAGCTCTCAAAATGTGGTGATCCAAAAACTATTTTTACAATAAAAAGCGTCTTTTAGCGTGCGACGGCTGCCAAATATAAAAACCCACCATAAATACTAAATCAAATCCCCCTTTATAACCCACTTAGTTAGGGAAAAATAATAAAATTAAAAAAATGTATTTATTTCCATTTTTCCATTAGGGTTAGGGTTAGGGCTAGGGTTAGGTGTTGTGAATTCTCTCTCTGGCTTCCTCTTGTGATTACTGAAGGTAGTGGAACTGGTCAGATTGACACAGGGGTTGCGAGTTCTCTTTCTGGGCTCCCTCTGGTGGTTACTGGAGGTAGTGGAGCTGATCTGATTGACAGAGGCATGCCACCTGATAATGAGGAAGACGATTGTAGATCTGGGGTTTCAGATTGGGATTTAAGACAGCTGACTCCCTCTATCCCTGCTGGTCATTTTCTTTCTGTGCCTCCTGAGGTCTGAAGTCTCCTGCTCTGTCCCTGCATGGTTCAGCTAAGTGGTTCATTTGCTATTCTGTTTGCATTTGTTCTGGTTTTGTCTACCTCTCCTTTGTGCGAGTCAGCCAGCTTTGTTTGGGGCTGTGCTGAATCACCGCCCATATGCTACTGCTTGTGCCAGTTTGTTTTGTCCCCTGTTATATTGGTCTCTTTTTGCTTTGCTTTCAGAATATACCAGAGTGCTGATATAGTGGGGGCGAAGTCGTGTGACTTCAGTGTTTTTGTGCATCAGACGTGTTGGACTTTTTGCAGGGTTTTTTTGCATAATTGCAGACAGTGTCTTTCCTTTCCTGTCCTGTCTAGTCAGTGTGGGCCCCATCATTTGTTCAGTCTATTTTCCTGCGTGCGTTTGTGTTTTCATCTTGTCTCACCGACAATATATGTTTGGGGGCTATCTATTCCTTTGGGGTCTGCTCCGGGGCAGTTTAGATTTCCCCTTTCTTGCTTTAGGCTTAGTTAGCTCTCCGGCTGTGCCGAGGCGCCTAGGATCATCGTAGGTACGCTTGACGGCTACTGCTAGTTGTGTGGACAGGATCAGGGGTCTGCAATCTGCTTAGTTACCAACCACTCTGGTTTTCTGTGGCTTAGCCTGGGCCTGCTATCCTCCTCGTTGACCCATTCATAACAGTTAGGGTTAGGGCTAGGGCTGAGATTAGGGTGAGGGGTGTGTTGGGGTTAGGGTTGGAGTTAGAATTGGGGGGTTTCCACTGTTTGGGCACATCAGGTGCTCTCCAAATGCAACATGGCGTCTGATCTCAATTCCAGCCAATTCTGCATTGAAAAAGTCAAATGGTGCTCCTTCCCTTCCAAGCTCTGCCATGCACCCAAACAGTGTTTTACCCCCACATATGGGATATCAGCCTACTCAGGACAAATTGCCAAACAACTTTCTTTGGTCCAATTTCTCCTCTTACCCATAGGAAAATAAAAAATTTGGGGCAAAAATATCATTTTTGTGGGAAAAAATATGATTTTTTTTATTTTCAAGCCCGGGCGTTATAAATTTCTGAGAAGCATTTGGGGGTTCAAAGTGCTCACAACACATCTAGATAAGTTCCTTAGAGGGTCTAATTTCCAAAATGGGGTCACTTGTGGGGGGTTTCCACTATTTAGGTACATCAGGGGCTCTCCAAAGGCAACATGACACCCGCAGACCATTCCATCAAAGTCTGCATTCCAAAACGTCACTACTTCCCTTCCGAGCCCCGATGTGACCATACAGTAGTTTTCTCCCACATATGGGGTATCAGCGTACTCAGGACAAATTGGACAACAACTTTTGGGGTCCATTTTCTCCTGTTACCTTTGGGAAAATAAAAAAATTGGGGACTAAAAGATCATGTTTGTGGAAAAAATATAATTCTTTTATTTTCACGCCCGGGCGTTATAAACTTCTGTAAAGCCCTGGGAGGTTTAAAGTTCTCACCACACAGCTAGATAAGTTCCTTTTGGGGTCTAGTTTCCAAAATGGTGTCATTTGTGGGGGGTTTCCACTGTTTAGGTACATCAGGGGCTCTCCAAAGGCAACATGACACCCGCAGACCATCCATCAAAGTCTGCATTCCAAAACATCACTACTTCCCTTCCGAGCCTCGATGTGCCCATACAGTAGTTTTCTCCCACATATGGGGTATCAACGTACTCAGGACAAATTGGACAACAACTTTTGGGGTCCATTTTCTCCTGTTACCCTTGGGAAAATAAAAAAATTGGGGACTAAAAGATCATGTTTGTGGAAAAAATATGATTCTTTTATTTTCACGCCCGGGCGTTATAAACTTCTGTGAAGCCCTGGGAGGTTCAAAGTTCTCACCACACATCTAGGTAAGTTCCTTTGGGGGTCTAGTTTCCAAAATGGTGTCATTTGTGGGGGTTTCCACTGTTTTGGCACATCAGGGGCTTTCCAAATGTGGCATGGCGTCCAATCACAATTCCGGCCAAGAAAGTCAAATGGCGCTGCTTCCCTTCCGAGCTCTGCCATGCGCCCAAATAGTCGTTTACCCCCACATATGGGATATCAGCGTACTCAGGACAAATTGCACAATAACTTTTAGGGTCCTGTTACCCTTGGGAAAATAAAAATTGGGGGTGAAGAGATAATTTTTGTGGAAAAAATATGATTTTTTAAATTGTACGGCTGTACGTTATGAACTTCTGTGAAGCCATTGTAGGTTCAAAGTTCTCACCACATATCTATATAAGTTCCTTGGAGGGTCTAGTTTCCAAAATGGGGTCACTTGTGGGGGGTTTCCACTGTTTAGACACATCAGGGGCTCGCCAAACGTGACATGGTTTCCGATCTGAATTCCAGCCAATTTTGCATTGAAAAAGTCAAATGGCGCTCCTTCCCTTCTGAGCGCTGTCATGCGCCGAAACAGTGGTTCCTCCCCACATATCAGGTATCAGCGTACTCAGGACAAATTGCACAATAACTTTTGCAGTCCAATTTCTCCTTTTACCCTTGGTAAAATAAAAAAAATTGGACCTGAAGTAATTTTTTTGTGATAAAAAGTTAAATGTTCATTTTTTTTAAACATTCAAAAAATTCCTGTGAAGCACCTGAAAGGGTTAATAAACTTCTTGAATGTGATTTTGAGCACCTTGAGGGGTGCAGTTTTTAGAATGGTGTTACTTTTGGGTATTTTCTATCATATAGACCCCTCAAAGTGACTTCAAATGTGATGTGGTCCGTAAAAATAAAATGGTGTTGCAAAAATGAGAAATCGCTGGTCAACTTTTAACACTTATAACGTCCTAACAAAAAAAATTTTGGTTCCAAAATTGTGCTGATGTAAAGTAAACCTATGTGAAATGTTACTTATTAAGTTTTTTGTGTGCCATATCTCTGTGATTTAAGGGCATAAAAATTCAAAGTTGGAAAATTGCGAAATTTTCAAAATTTTTGCTAAATTTCCTTTTTTTCACAAATGAACGCAAGTTATAGCAATGAAATTTTACCACTATCATGAAGTACAATATGCAGGGGTGGATTAAGGGTAGCCAGGACCCCAGGCTGTTCAGACTCTGTGGGCCCCACGGTGATGTGACGAGGTCGGGAAGTCACTAGTTTTCAGGACGCATACGGTGCGTAAAGGAGCGGGAAGGGGTTAAATACCGAGGTAAAAAACTCAGCAAATACACAACGTGTGCATGAGGCCTCACAAATACTGAGGTAAAAAACACAAAATACTCAGTGTGTCCATGAGGCCTTGCAAATACTGAGTGAAAAACTCACCAAATACTCAGCGTGTGCACGAGGCCTTATAAATACTGAGGTAAAAACTCACCAAATACTCAGTGTGTGAACGAGGCCTTATAAATACTGAGGTAAAAACTCACCAAATACTCAGCATGTGCACGAGGTCTTACAAATACTGGAAGGCTGTCAGACAAGTTACTTCACATGAGTCACACAGAGGCTTCTGCTTCATGAACTTCCCCAGATAGAAGAAGCAGCCTCCGGTGTGCAGCCTGTGGCCGGATACACAGGAAGAGACACTACTCATCAAAGGCTGTGCCCAACATGGCAGGAGAGGTGTTAACGCCACAGACCAGTCGCTGTCACCTCACACACTGGACACGACGCTGCATCTGACGACGAACAAGCGCACATTGCGCAATGTTAGTCATGTCCCAGATGTTCAGAATGTGGAGGACCAAGGGGGAACAAAGAAGACCCCAGGATTGACACAGGAGCATGGGAAAGTGGATGGCAGTCGGAGGGGCAGGGTTTATATAGGGGTCGGAGTAAGTATATATATATATATATATATATACACACACACACACACACAATCCTCAGGTTGTATAACTTTCAACTGGTCAAAACATTTCTCTCAGTAGGCCAAGAAAGAAATGTGGCAGGAATAAAGTACACCTCATAGTAACTTATGTGTGAGGCAGAGGTGACAAGACCCACCATCTCGTGCCCACCTTACAAGAGGTGCGCACTGCCCACATATAACAAAGTTGATGGAAAGAGATGACTTCCACTATGATGATTGGTTACCGGCCGCCCGACCACACCCATTTCACAACTAGTCACACCCATGTCCACGACTAGAGTTGAGCGACTTTAGTCGGATCAGGTTTCATGAAACAAAATTTGTTTCAGATGAAACTGGTCCGACTAGGGCAAAAAAAGTCGGAGTTTCGTCCGAAACCCAACCCCAATGCAAGTCAATGGGAAATAAAAGTCAGCATTGAGCTGGTTTCTGAAATGCTTCCATGGATCCCACTGATTCTGACATTGTTTTCTCGTGACATATTGTCAGTGGCGGATTATAATGAGGTCAATCAGGGGTCTCGGTCAGATGCACATGCTCATATGACCCCTGACTCCTCCCCTCCTGTGACCTCATCACAGGTTCTGTGCGCACAGTGAGCCCTTGATGTATGCAGGACTCTGCTGTGCTGTTGTCATCGTGCTGAATGAGGGAAGTATGTGTGGAGTCAGGAGGGGTTTACAGGGTGGATGTAGCTGTGTGTGTACGAGGTGTACGGAGCGGAGCCGCGTGTGTACGAGGTGTACGGAGCGGAGCCGCGTGTGTACGAGGTGTACGGAGCGGAGCCGCGTGTGTACGAGGTGTACGGAGCGGAGCTGCGTGTGTACGTGGTGTACGGAGAGGAGCCGCGTGTGTACGAGGTGTACGGAGCGGAGCCGCGTGTGTACCAGGTGTACGGAGCGGAGCCGCGTGTGTACGAGGTGTACGGAGCGGAGCCGCGTGTGTACCAGGTGTACGGAGCGGAGCCGCGTGTGTATGAGGTTACGGAGCAGAGCCGCGTGTGTACGAGGTGTACGGAGCGGAGCCATGTGTGTGCGCGAGGTGTATGGAGTGGAGCCGCACGTGTGCGAGGTGTACGGTGCGGAGCCCTGTGTATACAAAGTGTACGGAGCTGAGCCGTGTGTTTACGTAATGGAGCGAAGCCGCGTGTGTACGAGGTGTATGGAGCAAAGCCGCATGTGTACAAGGTTTACAGAGCGTGTCACCGTGTGCGAGGTGTACGGATTGGAGCCACGCGTGTATGAGGTGGACGGAACGGAGCCGCGTGTGTGTACGAGGTGTACGGAGCGGAGTTGCATGTGTGTACGAGGTGTATGGAGCGGAGCCCTGTGTGTACAAAATGTACGGAGCGAAGCCACGTGTGCACAAGGTGTATGGAGCAAAGCCGCATGTGTACAAGGTTTACAGAGCATGGCTGCATGTGTACAAGGTGTTCGGAGCAGAGCCACGTGCACGAGATTTACGGAGCAGAGCCATGTGTGTACTGAGTGGAGCCGTGTATGTGTGAGGTGTATGCAAAGCGGAACCGTGTGTGTATATGAGGTGTGCGGAGCCATGTGCGTACAAGGTGTATGATGGGGAGCATTCATACCTCCCAACCGTCCAAGATTTTGAGAGTCGGCCCCACTGCCCCGACTGGGAGCTTACTTTTCCCGCGGACACAGGAGTACATGGCGGAGCTCCGAGGAGCACTTGAAAACTCACACGTGATGTTCCATTTCGGGAGGAGATTGTGACAGAGCCATGGAGGCACTTCAGGGAATGCTTCAGATCATCACCATGTCCTATTCCGACAGCGCGGACAGCAGGATCACCTTGGACTTGGGGATGTTGGCCATGTGAGCGGATCATGATATGTCCTGCATCAGGAGGCTCAGGTGGGCACTACAATGGGAGCCGGGCTGCTATAGTATTTTTATAGAATCTTTCTTTCTCTCTGTTTCTTTCTCTCTCTCTATTCTTTCTTTCTTTCTGTCTCTGTTCTTTCTTTCTTCCCCTCTTTCTTTCTCTTTCTCTGT
Organism: Dendrobates tinctorius; assembly: GCF_039654945.1. NCBI lineage: Eukaryota > Metazoa > Chordata > Amphibia > Anura > Dendrobatidae > Dendrobates > Dendrobates tinctorius. The sequence continues at coordinate 2,174,140 of NW_027361674.1, forward strand.
TATTGCTTTCGCTCTGTTATTTATTTCTTTCCCCTCTTTCTTTCTCTCTCTCTAATCTTTCTTTCTCTCTCTCTGTTCTTCCTTTCTCTCTGTTCTTTCTTTTTCTCTCTCTGTTCTCTTTCTTTCCCCTCTTTCTTTCTCCTTGTTCTTTCTTTCTTTCTCTCTATTCTTTCTTTCCCCTCTTTCTTTCTCTCTATTCTTTCTTTCCCCTCTTTCTTTCTCTATCCCTCTCTGTTCTTTATTTCCCCTCTTTCTTTTTCTCTCTCTCTGTTCTTTTTTTTCTTTTCCCTCTTTCTTTGCCCCACTGTTCTTTCTCTCTCTTTTCTCTTTCTTTCCCCTCTTTCTTTCTCTCTGTTCTTTTTTTCTTTCCTCTTTCTTTTTTTCTTTCTTTCTCTATGTTCTTTCTTTCCCCTCTTTCTTTCTCTCCTTTCTTTCTCTCTGTTTCTCTCTTTCTTTTTTCTCTCTCTCCTTTCTCTCTCTCTGTTTTCTTTTTTCTATCTCTCTGTTCTTTCTTTTCCTCAGTACCAGTCAGTGTGGCCACAGTACCGGCCACTGTGCCCATAATGCCAGCCACTGTGCCCTCAGTACCAGTCAGTGTGATCAGCAGTGCTAAATGGATGTGGTTGGGTCGTGGATAGAGTTGAGCGACTTTAGTCGGATCAGGTTTCATGAAACAAAATTTGTTTCAGAAGAAACGATCAGGGCATCTGACCGAGACCCCTGATCATGTGACTCCTGACTCCTCCCCTCCTGTGACCTCATCACAGGTTCTGTGCGCACAGAACAGGGATTTATAAGTGAGAGGCTGCAGTGGCCGTTGGTCTGTCTGGGAGTGCGAGGATGGGGTCGGTACATGGGGGGGCCGTGGCGCTATGGTGGCGGATTATAATGGGGCAATTTACCCTGGGCTGGTGGGCCCCCCCACACCACTGGGCCCTGGGCTACTGCCCAGATTGACCTCATTATAATCCGCCACTGACAATATGTCACGAGAAAACAATGTCAGAATCAGTGGGATCCATGGAAGCATTTCAGAGTTATTACCTCATAATGGGACAGTAGTCAGAACTGTAAAAATTCGGTCATGAACGTGCAAACCACCCTTGGGGGTTAAGGGGTTAAAGGAGAAGATGTTTCAGAGTCTCTCAAGTTCAAGAATGCATTATATTTTATATATTTTATATTTATATTGTTTTAGGAGGATCATATAAGGAAAAGTGCAATAAAGACCAATAAAAAGGAAAGAAATAAAAACAATTTTATTAGAAATAATAATGAATGTATAAAAATAATAATGACTGTATAAAAAAAAAAATACTAGCTGAATCAGGTTATGGAGCATGTAACAAAAATAATTAAAGTACACTGATCCCCTGGTAGGCTCATAAAAGGTTAATATAATATTGCAAAAAAAAAAAAAGCTGAGTATATACGGTAAGTATCATAATAGCACCTTAATAATATAACATATGTCATTTAAAAACAATATAAAGTGATAACAAATCGCAGAGTATAAAAAAAGTATATGAAAAAATATATACCATATACAAAAACATATAGATGTACTGTATAAACTTTTCCAAATGAACAGAAGATGCTGAAGTGCAATGGCAAAATTATAAATGCTAGCACCAGAGGGGTAGCTAGGGTTCTGGTTCGGGGGGGGGGCGAAACTTCTGAGTGGGCCACTAACCAGGTAACTTTGATTACAACTCAGTGACGCACAATAATAGTGGATGTAGGACATGACTGCGCTGTTACTGAAAATAATCTCTATATAAAGAATAATATCGATATTACTGCCATATGGTCAGTGGTAGATACCAGTCCTACAGAACATATAAGTGATTTACAGATAGTGTCTTACCGCTGACGTTCTTTCTGATGGAATCGTTCACTTTTCACGTCTTTTCCATCTGGCCCAGACCGACAATGACAATTCTCCAGCCAGGACTCTGCTACAGAGAATACAAGAAAGACACGTTTCACTTCTCATATTTCAGCCCCATCACCATCTATCCCCAACCTGCACAAACCCCTCATCCTACTGATACCGCAATGCTGAGCCGCTGCTGCCGTATGTGTCCCTATTACTGCACCTGATACCCCAATACTGAGCCTCTGCTGCTGTATGTGTCCCTATTACTCTACCTGATACCCCAATGCTGAGCCGCTGCTGCCGTATGTGTCCCTGTTACTTCACCTGATACCCCAATGCTGAGCCGCTGCTGCCGTATGTGTCCCTATTACTGCACCTGATACCCCAATGCTGAGCCGCTGCTGCCCTATGTGTCCCTATTACTGCACCTGTTACCCCAATGCTGAGCCGCTGCAGCCGTATGTGTCCTTATTACTGCACCTGATACCCCAATACTGAGCCGCTGCTGCCCTATGTGTCCCTATTACTGCACCTAATACCCCAATACTGAGCCTCTGCCGTATATGTCCCTATCACTGCACCTGATACCCCAATGCTGAGCCACTGCTGCTGTATATATGTCCCTATTACTGCACCTGATACCCCAATGCTGAGCCGCTGCTGCCGTATGTGTCCCTATTACTGCACCTGATACCCCAATGCAGAGCCACTGCTGCTGTATGTGTCCCTATTACTGCACCTGATACCCCAATGCTGAACCGCTGCTGCTGTGTCCCTATTACTGCACATGATACCTCAATGCTGAGCCGCTGCTGCCGTATGTGTCCCCATTACTGCACCTGATACCCCAATGCTGAGCCGCTGCTCCCGTATGTATCCCTATTACTGCACCTGCTGGGTGGTTCTCTGTGCCCTTTAAATTCTAAAGCAACCCTCTACAATATAGTGATGCCGGGTGCAAGTGCCCTAGAAAACAGTGCCCACATTTTGCCTCTAAAAACCTATAAAGTAATATTGCCCTCTGTGTGCCCCTTTGACAGTCACAGTTACCCGAGTTCCCCTTTAACAACACAGTATGATGCTCTTATACACATTATAATGCCCCCTCTCTGTATATATACTGACTGATTAATATCCCCCAAACTTTTTGATGGCTCCAACACTGTATGATGGCCCCCTCACTTTAATCTCCACACTGTATGATGGCCCCCTAGATAGCCTCAATATAGCATAGTACACCAGATAGTCCTCAATATAGTTTAATGCAGTCCCCATAGGCAGACTGTAATGTAAGGCAGTACCGTCCCATAGGCCAGAGGCGTATCTAGGCTTCCTGGCACCCGGGGCAAGAATTTGGTTCGGCGCCCCCCCCACTCCAAATCCCCTACACATTAACCCCATCCCCACTCATTAACCCCCATCCCCACTCCATATCCCCCACACATTAAATAACCCCCATCCCCACTCCCAAATCACCCCCACACATTATGTACCCCCCACTCCAAATCCCCCACATATTAACCCCATCCCTACTCATTAACCCCCCAAACAATAACCCCCATCCACTCATTAATTCCATCCCCACTCATTAACCCCCCGTCCATACTCCCAAATCCCCCAACACATTATGTACCCCCCACATTAACCCCCATCCCCACTCATTAACCCCCCAGACATTAACCCCCATCCCCACTCATTAACCCCCATCCCCACTCATTAACCCCCACACATTAACCCCCATCCCCACTGAAGCACAGTCATAAAATAATAAGTGAAAAAAAGGAATTAATATAAAGGAAACTAAAATATGTAGGCAATAGTGAAAGGATCAAAGGGATCCCAGGATGATGAGATGATATGTAAAAAAAATTTTTTAAAAATTAAAAAAGAAAAAATAATGAAAATGAAAAATATAAAAAGTAAAATAATAGAAATATATATAACTAAAAATAAAAGTATATACTTGTGTATAAGCCGACCCATGTATAAGCCGACCCCCCTAATTTTGCCACAAAACTGTGAAAACTTATTGACTCGTGTATAAGCCGAGGGTGGAATCCATAGACTATGCCCCCATATGCTGCTCCATAGTTTATGCCCCCATATGCTGCTCCATAGAATATGTCCCCATATGCTGCTCCATAGAATATGCCCCCATATGCTGCTCCATAGATTATGCCTCCATATGCTGCTCCATAGATTATGCCCCCATATGCTTCTCCATAGATTATGCCCCCTTATGCTGCTCCATAGAATATGCCCCCATATGCTGCTCCATAGATTGTGCCCCCATATGCTGCTCCATAGAATGTGCCCCCATATGCTGCTCCATAGAATGTGCCCCCATATGCTGCTCCATAGAATGTGCCCCCATATGCTGCTCCATAGAATGTGCCCCCATATGCTGCTCCATAGAATGTGCCCCCTTATGCTGCTCCATAGAATGTGCCCCCTTATGCTGCTCCATAGAATGTGCCCCCATATGCTGCTCCATAGACTATGCCCCCACATGCTGCTCCACAGAATATGCCCCCATATGCTGCAAAAAAATGCCACACTCACCTCTCCTGGGTCCATCGCTGCTGTCTGCCGCTTCTTGTGTCAGTGACTATTCAGCCAGCAGAGGGGCGGCACGCACTAACCACATCACCGCGCCCCCTGCTGCCTAAACGTCACTGACACAGGATGCAGCAGAGACAGCGGTGAGCAGCGATGGACCGGGGGACAGGCAAATATCGCTATACTCATCCATCCTGCCACGGTCTCTGCAGCCTCATTTCTCCACTGTCTCCCTTCCTGTCTTCAGCGGTCACGTGGTATCGCTCATTACACTCATGAATATGCACATATTCATGAGTGTATTGAGCGGTACCACGTTACCGCTGAAGACAGGAAGGGAGACAGTGGAGAAGCGAGGCTGCAGAGACCGCGGCAGGACAGGTAATTATGATCTCTGACTCCCCCGCCGACCCCCAGGTATATGACCCATGTATAAGTCGAGAGGGGGACTTTCAGCCCCAAAAAATGGGCTGAAAATCTCGGCTTATACACGAGTATATATGGTAGATATGTACACCATAGTTAGGTTTTCCAAGGATCCAAAAAAATATATTAAACTGTTATATATGAGTAAATATCTACAGTATAAAACTGAATGTATGTATGTATGCGTGTATCACCAATCAATCACAAAGCACCTTTCATTTCACCAGAGCTGTTCAAAAGAAGCTGAGCTGTGATTGGTTGCTATGAGCAACAGTTTTCCTTGCAACCAATCACTAAGCATCTCTCATTTCACCAGAGCTGGTTAAAAGAAGCTGAGCTGTGATTGGTTGCTATGAGCAAGTTTTCCCACTTGACAACACCTCAGCAGACATTGACATGGTGGGAGAAATCTAGCATCCCTGGGAACATAAGCTCCCAACCTTTGTCTGCCCCCCAGAAAGGAGCAGCGAGCACATTACAGAAATTAATCCCCTCTCCCGTGCCTATATACCTGTGGCGCCCCCAGGAGTATGGTTGCCACACTGGCTTTGCCTTCCTCCAGGGGAGGGTAATGCCAGGCTTGGAAGCAGTGATGGGTCTCTCCAGCAGCTAACCTAATGCATGCAACACAGTTCCACTCCAGGCCACCATGGGGAACTCTGAACCAGGATTGAGGAGCAGAGTGCTCTCTGAGGGTCAGGAGAAAGTAGGCAGATAGTGTGAGGAGGTCCACGTGTGGAGCAGGGTGGAGGTTGAGCTTCGGGAGGAGAGCTCCCTCACCGCTAGAGCGCAAAGACTGGAGCCTGGTCTCCATGGTGGTACGGATACTAACGGTCCTGCCACAGATACCAGAGGAGTAGGAGGCTGTAAATGCCCTGCTCTCACCAAGGACTTGGGACACAACAGCAATTGAATAGATAGCCAGGACTCAGGAGAGGAGTCCCCGAGAGAGGCACAGCTATCTGTCATACAAGTAAAGTTCTAGGAACATCTGAAGAGAGGCATTTCAGAGTAACTAAGTACCGGAGTGCTTCACACTACAAATCGCTAGGAAGGAGACTGCACAGCCCTTCTGCTGAGAGAGAATCCTGATCTGCTTCCAGGCTAACCTGCTCCAATACCATCTGTAATCAGGACTCTGGACTGCATATACTCAGTAAAGGTACAGAGACTACAACCGCTGTGTCTTGTCTGTTCCCTACGCTTTCGGCACTGCTACATCCCCATGCCAGCTACATCTACACTGCCCTGGGACTACAGCTCCACCTGTGGGGAGCTTTACCATCTAAGCTGCACATTCCATCGGTCCCAGCGGATCTGTATGCAGCATTGTTCTAACACCATATTTGCCAAACACCACGGGTGGCGTCACAAACTATTCTACCATTAATAATAATAATAATAATAATAATAATCTTTATTTATATAGCGCCAACATATTCCGCAGCGCTTTACAGTTGAACAGTTTCAAACACAACAGTCATAAGTAACAACGTTAACAATACAATAATTAAAGCGAAATAAGACGACCCTGCTCGTGGAGCTTACAATCTACAATGAGGTGGGGGGGATACAAAGCACAGGTTTGTATTTACAATGATGTATTTACGATGACGGTCCAGCCATCTTCAGGGGGTGGGGGTTAGATGGAGATTAACTCCATTAACTACATCTCCCTATTGCTTGGGCACCCAGGGCCACGGACCGGGTCGCCGCTGCTGTGACACATCCCCCTGACACCGGCCCGATACCGAGTACCTCACAACAATTTGGCATCACGAACAGGATTACGGAGCCCGGTATCCCCGGGTCCTGTGTGCCACAGACTGTGTTTGTGAACTGTGTGAATTTGGCGCCATTTGCCGCCATTGCCGCGCTGCTTGGCGCGCGCGGGAAGAAAGAGGCGGGCCTTTGTGGGCGGAGCCTGCCGCTGAGCGCGAAGAAGAGAAGTGCCGCGCGGGAAGAGAGGACAGCGCGAGAGAGGGGGAGGAGCTGAGGCTTACAGCCCGGAGCATCGGGCCTGTGAAGCGGCCGCCGGAGAGCCCACCCCAATCCCCCGGCCTAGCTAACGTTAACTAGGGGGGAAAGAAGATGTCTGACGATAACGCCGATGGAACGGGGGGCGCTCCCGCTAACCCCGCAGCGGTCGCCATAATGCCGCTGTCTATGCCCTACATACCGGGAGCAGCCTGGCTACCGCAGTACTCGGGTGAGTCACATACCCTGAGTGAATTTAAGGAAAGACTGTGCAGCTTGTTTAAAGTTTACCCTCTGTCTGAAGACCAGAAAGTGAATATCCTGATTGGACAGCTAACGGGTGCAGCGCAGAGAGAAGTGAAAGCCTGGCAGGACACTGATAAAGACACTGTTGCAAAGATCCTGGCCAAGCTGAGAAGCACTTTTGACACCCGCACTGCAGCTGAAATTAAGATGCGGTTCTTCGGCTGTAAACAGAGGGCGCAGGACAGTATCAGGGACTATGCCCTCAACCTGCAGGAGGCGCTGCGAGCAGTTAGGCAAGTTGACTCTGATAGTGTGAAAGAAGAAGACAAATTGTTAAAGGAGCAGTTCATCGAAGGACTCCTGTCCAGTACCCACAGAGGACAGTTACGCAACATTACCCTGCAAAACTCTGATTTGAACTTTACTGAGTTTAAGGACAGGGCTATCCGGGTACTGCAGGAATCCTAGGCGCCCAGCGATCACCTACCATCAGGAAGCTACATCCTTTCCCTCCATCCCTGTGGAGGCTGATGCCCAGACCCTGGATCACTGGCGTAACTACCGGTTTAGCAGCCGAAGCGGTTGCTTTGGGGCCCGGCCTATATAGGGGCCCCGGCTCCGATCGGCGCTACCCGGGTAGTGCAATTAAGTACATACTCACCTCTCCTGCATGTCTCTTGCAGCCCCCCTGCTTATTCCATCTTCTCAGCACTGTTCGTCCTGCTTTCAGCGGCCGCTCATTACATATGCGCATATGTAATGAGCGGCTCATTACATATGCACATATGTAATGAGCGGCACCACGTGGACACTGAAAGCAGGAAGAACAGCGCTGAGATGGAATAAGCATGGGGGAGGCAGCAAGAGACATGCAGGAGAGGTGAGTATAACGGAGGGAGCCATATTCACCTGTCCCCCGTTCCATCGCTGCGCGTCGCTCTGCTGCTTGCTTCCTCTGGCAGTGACGTTGAGGTCAGAGGGCGCCATGACGTAGTTAGCAGGCACCCTCTGCCTGAGCAGTCACTGTGCAGGGCCGGCAACGCTGAGGAGCAGCAGCTGCAGCTGCAGGGACGAGGTGAGTATATAGGTTATTTTTTTTTCTTTAATTGAGACAGCGGCAGCAACATTGTAAGGGGCCACTAATGACCGTGCAGCATTACAAGGGGCCAGTAATCACTGTGCAGCATTACAAGGGGCTACTAATCACTGTGCAGCATTACAAGGGGCCACTAATCACTGTGCAGCATTACAAGGGGCCACTAATCACTGTGCAGCATTACAAGGGGCCACTAATGACCATGCAGCATTACAAGGGGCCAATAATCACTGTGCAGCATTACAAGGGGCCACTAATCACTGCAGCATTACAAGGGGCCAATAATCACTGTGCAGCATTACAAGGGGCCACTAATCACTGCAGCATTACAAGGGGCCACTAATCACTGCAGCATTACAAGGGGCCACTAATCACTGCAGCATTAAAAGGGGTCAATAATCACTGTGCAGCATTACAACGGGCCACTAATCACTGCAGCATTACAAGGGGCCACTAATCACTGCAGCATTACAAGGGGCCAAAAATCACTGTGCAGCATTACAAGGGGCCACCAATCACTGTGCAGCATTACAAGGGGCCACTAATCACTGCAGCATTACAAGGGGCCACTAATCACTGCAGCATTACAAGGGGCCAAAAATCACTGTGCAGCATTACAAGGGGCCACCAATCACTGTGCAGCATTACAAGGGGCCACTAATCACTGCAGCATTACAAGGGGCCACTAATCACTGCAGCATTACAAGGGGCCACTAATCACTGCAGCATTACAAGGGGCCAAAAATCACTGCAGCATTACAAGGGGCCACTAATCACTGCAGCATTACAAGGGGCCACTAATCACTGCAGCATTACAAGGGGCCAATAATCACTGTGCAGCATTACAAGGGGCCACCAATCACTGTGCAGCATTACAAGGGGCCGCTAATCATTGCAGCATTACAAGGGGCTACTAATCACTATGCAGCATTACTAGGGGCTACTAATCACTGCAGCATTACAAGGGGCCAATAATCACTGTGCAGCATTACAAGGGGTCACTAATCACTGCAGCATTACAAGGGGTCACTAATCACTGCAGCATTACAAGGGGCCACTAATCACTGTGCAGCATTACAAGGGGCCACTAATCACTGCAGCATTACAAGGGGTCACTAATCACTGCAGCATTACAAGGGGCCACTAATCACTGTGCAGCATTACAAGGGGCCACTAATCACTGCAGCATTACAAGGGGTCACTAATCACTGTGCAGCATTACAAGGGGCCACTAATCACTGCAGCATTACAAGGGGCCACTAATCACTGTGCAGCATTACAAGGGGCCACTAATCACTGCAGCATTACAAGGAGCCACTAATCACTGCAGCATTACAAGGGGCCACTAATCACTGCAGCATTACAAGGGGTCACTAATCACTGTGCAGCATTACAAGGGGCCACTAATCACTGCAGCATTACAAGGGGCCACTAATCACTGTGCAGCATTACAAGGGGCCACTAATCACTGCAGCATTACAAGGGGCCACTAATCACTGTGCAGCATTACAAGGGGCCACTAATCACTGCAGCATTACAAGGGGCCACTAATCACTGTGCAGCATTACAAGGGGCCACTAATCACTGCAGCATTACAAGGAGCCACTAATCACTGCAGCATTACAAGGGGCCACTAATCACTGTGCAGCATTACAAGGGGCCACTAATCACTGCAGCATTACAAGGGGCCACTAATCACTGTGCAGCATTACAAGGGGCCACTAATCACTGCAGCATTACAAGGGGCCACTAATCACTGCAGCATTACAAGGGGCCACTAATCACTGCAGCATTACAAGGGGCCAATAATCACTGTGCAGCATTACAAGGGGCCACCAATCACTGTGCAGCATTACAAGGGGCCGCTAATCATTGCAGCATTACAAGGGGCTACTAATCACTATGCAGCATTACAAGGGGCCACTAATCACTGCAGCATTACAAGGGGCCAATAATCACTGTGCAGCATTACAAGGGGTCACTAATCACTGCAGCATTACAAGGGGCCAATAATCACTGTGCAGCATTACAAGGGGTCACTAATCACTGCAGCATTACAAGGGGTCACTAATCACTGCAGCATTACAAGGGGCCACTAATCACTGCAGCATTACAAGGGGTCACTAATCACTGTACAGCATTACAAGGGGCCACTAATCACTGCAGCATTACAAGGGGCCACTAATCACTGTGCAGCATTACAAGGGGCCACTAATCACTGCAGCATTACAAGGGACCAATAATCACTGTGCAGCATTACAAGGGGCCACCAATCACTGTGCAGCATTACAAGGGGCCGCTAATCACTGCAGCATTACAAGGGGCTACTAATCACTGTGCAGCATTACAAGGGGCTACTAATCACTGCAGCATTACAAGGGGCCAATAATCACTGTGCAGCATTACAAGGGACTACTAATCACTGCAGCATTACAAGGGGCCAATAATCACTGTGCAGCATTACAAGGGGCCACTAATCACTGCAGCATTACAAGGGGCCACTAATCACTGTGAAGCATTACAAGGGGCCACTAATCACTGCAGCATTACAAGGGGCCACTAATCACTGTGCAGCATTACAAGGGGCCAATAATCACTGTGCAGCATTACAAGGGGCCACTAATCACTGCAGCATTACAAGGGGTCAATAATCACTGTGCAGCATTACAAGGGGCCACTAATCACTGCAGCATTACAAGGGGCCACTAATCACTGTGCAGCATTACAAGGGGCCACTAATCACTGCAGCATTACAAGGGGCCAATAATCACTGCAGCATTACAAGGGGCCACCAATCACTGTGCAGCATTACAAGGGGCCACTAATCACTGCAGCATTACAAAGGGTCAATAATCACTGTGCAGCATTACAAGGGGCCACTAATCACTGCAGCATTACAAGGGGCCAATAATCACTGTGCAGCATTACAAGGGGCCACTAATCACTGCAGCATTACAAGGGGCCACTAATCACTGCAGCATTACAAGGGGCCAGTAATCACTGTGCAGCATTACAAGGGGCCACTAATCACTGCAGCATTACAAGGGGCCACCAATCACTGCAGCATTACAAGGGGCCAATAATCACTGTGCAGCATTACAACGGGCCACCAATCACTGCAGCATTACAAGGGGCCACTAATCACTGTGCAGCATTACAAGGGGCCACCAATCACTGTGCAGCATTATAATGGGCCACCAATCACTGCAGCTTTATGTGGGGCATATGTTATTATGGAGCATGTTATAGGGCCACCATTATTCACTGTGCAGCATTATTAGGCATATTTTTGTACGGAGCATCTTATGAAACCCATGAACTTTATGGAGCATCTTATGGGGCCCATTTTATTTTTGAAATTTACCGTAGCTTCAGCATTTTCCACCCTAGGCTTATACGCGAGTCAGTAAGTTTTTGCAGTTTTTTGTGACAAAATTAGGGGGGTCGGCTTATACACGGGTCGGTTTATACACGAGTATATACGGTACATTACTGCGGCGCTCCGGCGAGTGCTGTGGCCAATGCTGTCTTGGGGGCCCGCCGGCCCGGTGTGTGTAGTGTAGGGGATCCGGGGCCCCGGTGGAAAAAAATGTACACTATGATTTTGCAGCCTACGCTGCATTTCTGTGCCTGCTGTGCGGAGCGAAGCACATATTGGGCCCGCCTCCCTGCCTGCAGCCAGTGTATTGCTTCAGACTAGTTCAGTCCCGCCCCTTCCCTGAGCCCTAGCTGTCTATTAGCTCTTTGCAGAGCTGCCTGCCGCATGGACCTCTGGGAAATGTAGTTCCTGGAGGTCGGTTTGCGCGGAGGAAGGCAGGCAGCCCTCACTGTCTCAGCTTAATTAATGCCAGGCCAGCCACTCAGCCAACTCTAGTATGCATTATCGGTAAGAAGGTGCGTCTTCAAGGGGGTGCGTCTAGAAGGGAGTGTGTCTTGAAGGGTGTGTGTCTTTGAGGGGGTGTGTCATTGAGGGGGCCCCGTTTAAAAGTTTGCTATGGGGCCCAAACAGTTCTAGTTACGCCCCTGCCCTGGATAAAGATCCAACAGAGGAGCTGCGTCTTCAGGTCCAGGAGCTGACCAAAGGAATGGCTGCACTCACCAGAACCGTGCAGTCCCTGCAGGATTCCTCCAAAGAAAAGGTCCAGCTTGCTTCCAGTCCAGAGGATGTCCCATGGCTCTGGAGGAGGAGAACCCCGCCACTTCGAGGAAGGAACAACGATCGCTACGACCAGGACGGACGTCCCATCTGTCGCCGCTGTTACAAGGCAGGTCATCTTGCAAGGTACTGTCCTTTAAATGAGCAACCCCTGGGGCAGAGGGCCAACCCCCAGGAGTAGGATCACCAAGCCCAAGGAACAGGAGAGCCAAGTATGTGGGAGGGAGACCGATCCTTCCTGTGGTGATTGACGGCATCCCCATGAACGCTTTGCTGGACACTGGCTCCCAGGTGACCACTATGCTGTATATTTTGTGCAAGAGGTACTGGGCTGATTCTGAACTCACCCGTGGTCCCACTGATGAACTAACTGTAGTTGCTAGTAATGGTCATACCTTGCCGCGGATTGGATGCAAGGAAATTTCTGTTAAAGTGGGGCGGGTGGAGCTAAAATCACAAGGTCTGATAGTTGTTGATATTGACTGACGTGAATGTAATCCCATGATGACTCTTGGTACAAATGTAATTGAAAACTGTCTGTCCGAGGTTATTGTCTTGTTACAACAGGTGGCTGAGACTGCTGGTTCCGGTGAACGAGTCCTGCAGAAGGAGATCCGAGCCCTGATGCAAAGGCAACAGGTAGAACTCTCTGAGAGATTGGCAGCGTCAGAGTGAGTGATGCTTTTCCCATTGTAATACCCCCCAGATGTGAAATGTTGGTTTGGTGTCGGGCTGCCATAGGGCTCAGAGGGCAGGATTATCAGGCATTGGTAGAGCCAGTATATTCAGATAGCAGGCCCACTGTCCTGACAGCCAGAGGGGTGGTTGATGTACGAAAGGGGAGAGTACCTGTACGCCTTCTGAATTGTGGGGAGGAGGAAGCCACAATACCTCAGTACACCACGGTTGCTAAACTGCTTACTGTTAATAACAACTCATTGCAGGCAGCAGAGCCTTTGGTCTCATCCGATCCGGTGGGGGACAATGGCCCTGTGAAGCAGCTAGAAGAGTGGTGCCAGCAACTGCAGGTGGGAACTGACTCTACACCTTCATACCAGAGAAATGGGGTTTACAGAGTGACACAAGAGTATGAGCGGGTATTCGGCAAACACCCACTAGATTTTGGGCAGGCAAAAGGGGTGCAACATCATATCCCCACTGGAGACCAACCACCCATAAAGGAGAGGTACAGACCTATACCTCCAACACAGTACCAATGTGCTAAGAGTATGTTGAAAGAGATGAAGGAAGCTGGGGTCATTAGGGACAGTTGTAGCCCATGGGCAGCTCCAATAGTGTTTGTAAAGAAAAAGGATGGTACTATGCGAATGTGTGTTGATTACAGGAAAATTAACAGTATCACACATAAAGATGCCTACCCATTGCCTAGAATTGAAGAGTCATTAGCTGCACTTAAAACTGCTAACTACTTTTCCACCTTGGATCTCACCAGTGGGTATTGGCAGGTTCCCGTGGCAGAGGCAGACAAGGAGAAAACCGCATTTACCACTCCAATGGGTCTCTGTGAGTTCAATTATATGCCATTTGGACTCTGCACTGCTCCAGGAACATTTCAGCGGCTGATGGAGTGTTGCCTGGGACACTTGAACTTTGAAACAGTCCTGTTGTTCTTGGATGATGTCATCGTTTTCTCCAAGACCTATGAAGAGCATCTGGAACACCTGGCCGAAGTGTTTGAAGCTTTGTCCAATTTTGGCCTGAAAGTGAAGCCTTCAAAATGCCACCTCCTGAAGCCTAAGGTACAGTACCTCGGTCATGTGGTCAGTGCAGAAGATGTGGCACCAGATCCTGACAAGGTCACGGTCATCCGGGAGTGGACGAAGCCCAGCAACCTCCATGAGGTACACCAATTCCTTGGACTGGTAGGCTACTACCGGAGATTCATCAAAGGCTTTACTGAAATAGCCACCCCGATGCAAAACCTTCTGGTGGGGCAGTCCAAGAAAGGCAAGCAGAAGAATTCCACATTTGAATGGGCTGAAGAGTTGGAGAGGTCTTTCACCAGACTGAAGATGGCTCTCACAGGTGACGACGTTCTGGCCTACCCAGATTATGACAAACCCTTTGTGCTGTACACAGATGCCAGCAATGTGGGATTAGGAGCAGTACTGTCGCAGGTACAGAATGGAAAAGAGAGAGTGATCTCCTACGCCAGCAGGAAGCTGCGTCCCACTGAGAGGAACCCTGATAATTACAGTTCTTTCAAGCTGGAGTTCCTTGCCATAGTCTCGGCTGTCACTGAAAGGTTCAAGCATTACCTAGCTTTGGCCAAATTTACAATCTTCACGGACAACAACCCGTTGACCCACTTGGACACTGCCAAGCTAGGAGCACTGGAGCAGCGATGGATGGCTCGGTTATCCAATTATGAGTTTACCATCAAGTACCGGGCAGGGCACAAGAATGCCAATGCTGATGCGCTATCCAGGATGCCTAATCTGCCAGATGCAGGAGAAGACCCTGAAGCTCTGGAAGAGGTAGAATTGCCTCCCTTCCACCAGCCACTGGCGGCCCAACGTGCTCAAGTAGTGAGAAACAGGCGGCCTGGCTTGAAGAAAGTCACTCTGAATCCGTTGACCCATCATGATTGGGCAGAAGCGCAAGATAATGACCCTGCAGTCCGCCTGGTGAAAGAGCTGCTGACACAAGGTGACTCACGCCCAGAGTTGAATGCTCCTGAAGAAACTCATCAGTTGTGGAAGGAAAGAGGTCGGCTGTTCATTTATGAAGGGAAGCTGTTATGAATGGGTCACCGAGGAGAAAAAGGCAAAACAAGCTAAGTAACAGAAAACCAGAGAGGTTGGTAACTATGCAGATTGCAGATCCCTGATCTTACCACACAACTAGCAGTAGCCGTGGAGCGTGCCTACGATGTTCCTAGACACCTCGTCACGGCCGGAGGACTAAATAAGCCTAAAGCAAGAAAAGGGAAAAATAACTGCCCCAGAGCAGACCCCAAAGGAATAGATAGCCCCCACACATGTATTGACGGTGAAACAAGATGAAGGCACAAACACAGGCAGGAAAATAGGCTGAGCAAATGATGGGGCCCAAGCTAACTAGACAGGAAAGGAAATGAGAGACACTGTCTGCAACCGGCAAAAAACCCTACAAAAATCATGTCCAACACTTCTGATAGCAAAATTAACCCTGAAGTCACTAGACTTCTCCCACTATATCAGCACTCTGAAATATCCTGAGACAGAGCAAAAAGAGACCGAACTAGTAAGGGACAAAAAGCCAATTGGCAAAATACTGATAAATAAGAGTGGAAATTCAGCACAGCCCCCAGCAGGGGCTGGCTGACCACACCAAAAACTGAATAAACCAACAAAATCAAGTGTGAACATTAGCAGAAAAACTTAGCTTTAGATGACTGGAACAGAGCTGAAAACCAAGAGCTGACAAGCCAGAAGGAATCACCAGCAACTGAATAGGGCGTCGGCTGTCTTAAATCCAATCTGAGACTCCTGAGATCCAATCGTCATCCTCATTCTCAGGTGGCAGATCTCCACCGATCTCCACCCATCAAATCAGCCTCTCTTCCTCCTGTTACCACCAGAGGGAGTCTGGAAGGAGAACTCACAACTGGTGAACCAGAGAATGAACTCACAACAGGAAGCTGTGTCGGAGGAGTATCAATGCCCGCACACATGAGCTGGTCTGGCAGGTGGTGGTCCCAAAGAGAGTTGCATCAATGGTCCTAGGAGCATACTACAATAGAGCTGGACACTTTGGATGGAAGAAGTTGGAAACATTGCTCCTAGAGAGGTTCTACTGGACTGGCATGCGGAAGGCCATTGAGAGGTGGTGCTGGGAGTGTGGACAGTGTAACCTGCGCAGAAAGGATCGAGACAGCCAGAGAGCTCCCTTACAGCCAATCATCACCAAACAGCCCCTGGAGTTGGTAACCCTGGACCATGTGAAACTGGTTCCAAGCCGGTCAGGCAACCTCTATGCCCTTACCATTGTGGACCACTATTCAAGATTTCTGGTGGTCGTGCCCGTCAAAGATCTAACGGCCAGGACAGCGGCCAGAGCATTCCAACAGCACTTCTGTAGACCACATGGTTATCCTGAGAGGGTGCTGACAGACCAAGGTCCAGCTTTCGAGGCAGAAGTGTTCCATGAATTTTGCAACTTATATGGGTGTAAGAAGATCCGGACAACACCTTATCACCCACAGACCAACGGCATGTGCGAGAAGATGAACCAGGTAGTGATTGATTTACTGAAGACATTGCCCTTGGAGGAGAGAAATCTGTGGCCAGAAAAGTTGCCCGATTTGGTGGACCTCTACAACCATATCCCAGTGAACTCTACCAACTGTACTCCAGCGTACCTGATGAGAGCAAGGCCTGGTAAGCTGCCTATTGACTTGGACATCGGAGTCCTGATGCCTGAAGTAACGTCACCAGATGCTGACTGGGACAAGGAGAGGCAGCAGCAGTACAGAAGAGTACAGGAGTGTGTGGAGAAGAGTCTGGCTCAGGCAAGGCAGAAGCAGGAGAGACTTTATAACCAAAATGCACCTGCTGTTCCTTTTTCGCCGGGAGAACAAGTTCTCAAGAGATAAAGAAGACTGCATAAGCTGGATGATCAATGGGAAGAGGAGTCCTATACAATTCTGCCCTCGAACTTTGATAATGCCAAAGTATGCCTTGTTAGCAAAGATGTAGGAGAGACCTCAGCAGCGGTATCCAGGGATCACTTGAAGTTATGCCCTGACCAGTTGAAAGAAAAAGCGGGAGGATAAGATAACATCCCACCTACAGAGGAAGAAAAGGCAGTCAGTACCGTGCTGGGAGAGTTCCCTGCGAATTGGACTAGAGTTAATGATGCAATCGTGGTGCCGGTGTTGTTATTTCCCCAAGTAGAAGCACAGGAGAATAGGACTCAAGAAGACCTTGAAGATCGAGAAAATCAGGCAACAGAGGCCACACCAGCAGTGGAGTCAGAGAATCCTCGCCCTGCCAGTGGTGAACCTGTAGTGCCCGTGGTGAGTCCAAAAGTTCACAGACCAGTTAGTGTCCCCGTGCCATGTAGAACTACTAGGAGCATATCTAGAACAATACAGACCACACCGGTAGTTAGAACCAGACAAACAGTAAGGCCCACTACAGTACCAGTGTTACGCAGATCCACTCGTACCACACAGGGTGTACTACCAGTTAGGTTCCGTATCTAAAGTGTCACGTCACCGCTTCCTTCTGCCGTGCCACCGCTCCCTGTGCCCTGTCAGACTCACCAGATTGCAGCTTCCCGGCGCGTCCCCGTCTGTTCCCCTGCTCTGACGACAGCGCTTGCTTTCTCCCGGGCGCGCGCTCCCCGCAGCTCTCTCCATGCACGAGCACTTCCTCCTCTCTGAGCCGGTCACTCTTCCTGGTCCTCTCTATGGTCAGGAGGACCCTGACCTGGGAGCTCCTCCCCATGCTCCCATATCAGGCCGTCGCTCCCTAGTGACGCTGCCTGATCGTCACTTGTGTTCCCTTGTGATTCTGGCCCCTCTTGATGGCCTTCGCCGCCGCTACCTCCACGTCTCGTCCCCTGGCTTGCTCTCTCACATTTGTTACCTGTTCTCTTCTATGTTCCAGTGTTCCTGCCTTGACAGCCCACAGGTCCAGTCTCCTGTGTTCCTGACGCTCTACCCTGGTCCAGTCTCCTGTGTTCCTGCTGCTCTACCCTGGTCCAGTCTCCTGTGTTCCTTCCGCTCTACCCTGGTCCAATCTCCTGGGTTCCTGCCGCTCTACCCTGGTCCAGTCTCCTGTGTTCCTGCCGCTCTACCCTGATCCAGTCTCCTGTGTTCCTGCCGCTCTACCCTGGTCCAGTCCCCTGCGTTCCTGCCGCTCTACCCCGGTCCAGTCTCATGTGTTCCTGCCGTTCTACCCCGGTCCAGTCTCTTGTGTTCCTGCCATTCTACCCCGGTCCAGTCTTCTGTGCTTCTGCCCTAGGTACCAGCTGCCGCGGTAATAGTTTCCCCTGGGCCTGTCCCTAACGCTCCCTGTATAGGGGGTGGTCCACCTGGTCCGCTCGCCCAGGGGAGGTTCATTGCCGTGGTCCAGTGGGTTCACCTTCAGGGTTCCTAACATAAAGTAAATGTGAATATTGAAATTGAATGTAAATATGTAACTGTTTTCTAAGTTTTGTACCTACAGGTAACCTGTAAGAGTTTCCTTGGAAATTGCTAAGTTTTGTTCATGGACACTGAAGCACAGGACTTGTTTGTGGTCAAAAACTTTCTTTGTATATATTTACCATTTGCCAGGAATGGACCATGGACATTGATGTTGGACTTGTCATCATAGGACCATTTTTGCAGCAATTGTTTTTTTTGTACATTTTTCTTTTTTTCAAATCTCGTACAATTATTGTTGTTTAAATGTTTATATGTTGTTTTTCATGTTTTTGTTCAGCCCAGGAGTGCTAACTTGCACTAGGGGGGAATGTGGTGCAACCAGGAGTATGGTCACCACACTGGCTTTGCCTTCCTCCAGGGGAGGGTAATGCCAGGCTTGGAAGCAGTGATGGGTCTCTCCAGCAGTTAACCTAATGCATGCAACACAGTTCCACTCCAGGCCACCAGGGGGAACTCTGAACCAGGATTGAGGAGCAGAGTGCTCTCTGAGGCTCAGGAGAAAGGAGTAGACAGATAGTGTGAGGAGGTCCACGTGTGCAGACGTGTGGAGCGGGGTGGAGGTTGAGCTCCGGGAGGAGAGCTCCCTCACCGCTAGAGCGCAAAGACTGGAGCCTGGTCTCCACGGTGGTATGGATACTAACGGTCCTGCCACAGATACCAGAGGAGTAGGAGGCTGTAAATGCCCTGCTCTCACCAAAGACATGGGACACAACAGCAACTGAATAGATAGCCAGGACTCAGGAGAGGAGTCCCCGAGAGAGGCACAGCTGTCTGTCATACAAGTAAAGTTCTAGGAACATCTGAAGAGAGGCATTTCAGAGTAACTAAGTACTGGAGTGCTTCACACTACAAAGCGCTAGGAAGGAGACTGCACAGCCCTTTTGCTGAGAGAGAATCCTGATCTGCTTCCAGGCTAACCTGCTCCAATACCATCTGTAATCAGGACTCTGGACTGCATATACTCAGTAAAGGTACAGAAACTACAACCGCTGTGTCTTGTCTGTTCCCTACGCTTTCGGCACTGCTACATCCCCGTGCCAGCTACATCTACACTGCCCTGGGACTACAGCTCCACCTGTGGGAAGCTTTACCATCTAAGCTGCACATACCATCGGTCCCAGCGGATCTGTATGCAGTGTTGGCCTAACACCATATTTGCCAAACACCACGGGAGGCATCACGAACTATTCTACCATTAACTACATCTCCCCATTGCTTGGGCGCCCAGGGCCACGGACCGGGTCACCGCTGCTGTGACACATCCCCCTTACACCGGCCCAGTACCGAGTACCACACAGCCCCGGGAGGGCGACCCATACCCATCACACATCCTCCATACCAAACCGTCAAAGTGTGAAAAAGTGTGAAAAAATGGATCCGTTGCAGATTTGCAAAAAACTGAAGCACCGGATCCGGTTTTTGGACGGATCCGTCGCAGCAGCCAGTGTATGACATTTAAAGGAACAGAACTCTGGAAAAGGGGAGGGAGAGAGAGAGACCTCAGCGTCTCTTAAAGGGATCATTGGTATGGAAGTTAGGGCAAATCCATACTGCACTTTGGTACTGACCCCAGGCCTTTCTTAAAGGTATCTCCGGTATGGAAGTCAGGGCAGATCCATCCAGTGCTTTGGTTCTGACCCCAGGCCTCTCTTAAAGGGATCCCCAGTATGGAAGTCAGTGCAATTGCCTCAATTGCTCTGGTACTGACCCCAGGCTCTCTTAAAGGGATCTCCTGTATGGAAGATAGGGCAAATCCCTCAGTGCTCTGATTCTGACCCCAGAGTTCTATTAAAGGGATCATTGGTATGCAAGTAAGGGCAAATCCACTCAGCGCTCTGGTTCTGATCCCAGGCTCTCTTAAAGGGATCCCCGGTATGGAAGTGAGGGAAAATCTACTCTGCGCTTTGGTACTGACCCCAGGCCTCTCTTGAAGGAATCCCCGGTATTGAAATGAGGGCAAATCCACTCTGAGCTTTGGTACTGACCCCAGGCCTCTCTTAAAGAG
This sequence comes from Dendrobates tinctorius, assembly GCF_039654945.1. Classification (NCBI taxonomy): domain Eukaryota; kingdom Metazoa; phylum Chordata; class Amphibia; order Anura; family Dendrobatidae; genus Dendrobates; species Dendrobates tinctorius. The sequence continues at coordinate 2,194,641 of NW_027361674.1, forward strand.
ATCCCCGGTATTGAAGTAAGGACCGTTCCATTCTGCACTCTGGTTCTGACCCCAGACTGACGGGATGATGTGGGATATTAGGGGTAGTAGTCCGGTGGCTCTGGCTGATGGGATGATGTGGGATATTAGGGGGAGTAGTCCGGTGGCTCTGGCTGACGGGATGATGTGGGATATTAGTGGTAGTAGTCTGGTGGTTCTGGCGGACGGGATGATGTGGGATATTATGGGTAGTAGTACGGTGGCTGTGATGGGATGATGTGGGATATTAGTGGCAGTTGTCTGGTGGCTCTGGCTGATGGGATGATGTGGGATAATATTATTATTATTTATATAGCACCATTGATTCCATGGTGCTGTACATGAGAAGAGGTTACATACAAATTACAGATATCACTTACAGTAAACAAACTAACAATGACAGACTAATACAGAGGGGAGAGAGGACCCTGCCCTTTCGGGCTTACATGCTACAGGATGGTGGGGAAGGAGACAGTAGGTTGGTCGGTTGCAGCAGTTCCGGTGTTGGTTGAGGTGATATCACCGGTAGTGGTGAGAGAGAAGGAGGTAGCGGGGTCATTGCAGGCTGTAGTCTTTCTTGAAGAGGTGGGTTTTCAGGTTCCGTCTGAAGGATCCAAATGTGGTTGATAGTCGGACTTGTTGGGGCAAAGAATTCCAGAGAATAGGGGCTATTTGGGAGAAGTCTTGGAGGCGGTTGGGTGAGGAGCGAATAAGTGTGGAGCAGAGAAGAAGGTCTTGGGAGGACCGGAGATTACATGAGGGAAGGTATCGGGAGATTAGTTCAGAGACATATGGGGGAGACAGGTTATAGATGGCCTTGTAGGTCAGTATTAGTAATTTGAACAGGATACGCTGAGGGAATGGGAGCCAGTGAAGAGATTTGCAGAGGGGAGAAGTGGAGGAGTAGCGAGGAGAGAGATGAATTAGTCGGGCGGCAGAGTTAAGGATGGACTGGAGAGGTGCGAGGGTGTTAGCAGGGAGACCACAGAAAAGGATGATGCAGTAGTCGAGGCGGGAGATGATGAGGGCATGCACAAGCATTTTAGTAGATTGAGGGTTGAGGAAAGGACGGATTCTGGAAATATTTTTTAGCTGGAGGCGACAGGAGGTAGAAAGAGCTTGGATGTGCGGTTTGAAGGACAGGGCAGTGTCAAAGGTTACTCCGAGGCAGCGGACTTCCGGTACTGGGGAAAGTGTGATGTCATTAATTGTTATAGCTAGGTCAGGTAAGGAAGATCTGAGAGTTGGAGGAAAGATGATGAGTTCAGATTTGTCCACATTGAGCTTGAGGAAGTGAGAGGAGAAGAAGGAGGATATGGCTGATAGACACTCTGGGATTCTGGACAGCAGAGAGGTGACGTCTGGGCCAGAGAGGTAGATCTGAGTGTCATCAGCATAAAGGTGGTAGTGGAATCCGTGGGACTTTATGAGTTGCCCCAGACCACGCGTATAGATTGAGAAGAGTAGGGGTCCTAAAACAGAGCCTTGGGGGACTCCAACATATATTAGGGGTAGTAGTCCGGCGGCTGTGACGGGATGATGTGGGATATTAGTGGTAATTGTCCGGTGGCTCTGGCTGACGGGATGATGTGGGATATTAGGGGTAGTAGTCCGGTGGCTTTGACGGGATGATGTGGGATATTAGGGGTAGTAGTCCGGTGGTACTGGCTGACGGGACGATGTGGGATATTAGGGGTAGTAGTCTGGCAGCTCTGGCTAACGAGATGATGTGGGATATTATAGTGAATGTGGCTATTATAATTTGTTAAAATTAGCCGTAGTTATTTACTATGCCAGGGCAGTGCCGGGCTCTTCAGCTAGTCATAAATAATAAAATTGATAAATATGTTATTTACAGATTTGCATAACAAAGTATCATGATTAAAGCCAAAATTTAATAAAGTGACAGTGATGAACCCATAATTAGATACAATAATAATCCGTGAATATCCAATGATTATATATGAAAAATAATATAAAAATATTACATAAAGTAGAGAAGTCCAAAAAAAATCTGAAAAAGTCAGGTCCATAAAAACTGATAATTCATCCATCCAGTTGATAAAGACCTGTAAGTACATATCGTAAACCAATAAGCAAAGCACGATGGAACGTGGAATACTAAAAAGATAAAAAATGAATACTAGTAACATAATGTAGCAATCAACATGACAACAATACCTGAAATTTATAGAAAATCTAATTTTTAAGATGATCAGAGAAATGAAGAATAATTAAGTGTTTCGTTAAGACCCAGAGGTTGTAACGTGCGCAATGTTCAGATCCATCTGGCTTCTTTTTGTGCAAGGAGCCGGCTTACATTACCCCCACGTAAATCAGTATCAATACGATCAATCCCAGTGACTCTTAAGCCAGATGGAAATTGTGGAATTATGGAAAATGTTGAAGTGTCTGGGAATGGGCTTTAGATGTTCAATAGTTATTTCTTTCTCCACAGCAATAATATCCCTTACAAGTTCACGAACCCGTAATTTGAAAGGTCTTGTTGTTAGTCCAATATAGATTTTGGAACAGGGGCAGGTGGCATGATAAATCACTGCCTTAGGCCTCTTTCACACTTCAGTTTTTTACAATCAGTCACAATCCGCCAGGTTTTAAAAAAAAACGGATCCTCATTTTTTTTTGAGGATCCGTTTTTTTCCCCATTGACTTGCATTAATGGCGGATTGTGACGGATTGCTGTCCGTTGCATCCGTTTTTTTTGAGGATCCGCCAAAAGTTGCTGTCCGTCACCATCCTCAAAGATTTCAAAACGGAGCTTGTAACGTTTTTTTCTCTGGCGGATCCTCCAGACACTCATTTAATTAATATCTCTCTCTCTCTCTTCAATTCAGTTCAATTCAAATAGGCTTTATTGGCAGGACCAAAATACAATTAGTGTTGCCAAAGCAAGAAAAGCAGTGTGGCAGGGGAGTGGATTAGGGTAGTGGGGATGGGGTGTTGGGGGCAAAATTTGGGGAGTGATTGTCCATTTGGAGGTCTTTAGTTCCTCTCATCTTATGACATGTGGTGACATATTGGGCGGCGACCTCCACCATTGATTCTTCTTCCCCCAGTAGGATGCAGAGTTTCCCCTCCTCGTCCATGGATGGGAAGTCTGGGGTATGGGTGGTAAGTTTCTGGAAGTGGGAGTCCCTCACTGCTGAGTATTTGTTGCAGTGCAGCAGGAAATGCACCTCATCTTCCAGAGCCCCCTGCTGGCAGTGCTGGCACAGTCTGTTCTCTCGTGGCTTGTATGTCCTTCGGTGCCGCCCTGTTTCCACCTCTAGGTTGTGGGCGCTTAATCTGTATATACTCAGGGTCTGCCTGTCTTTGGGGTGGCGTAGCCTTTCCAGGCATGGAGTCAGTGTGTAGTCCCTCCGCAGTGACCGGTAGATGGTGAGTTTCTGGGAGTTCTCCAATTCACTCTTCCAACCCTCTATGTATTGCATCTTGCAGCTCTCTGAGAAACCCCTTTTATTTGGGCTTTAGTTAGGGTGTGTTGCTGACTTTGGTTGAGCTGGCTGCCGAGGTTCCTGGCTTGCTCTTGGCTCTGGCTCAGCAGGGCTTTATGATGGTAGGAGCTGGGGTTGCTGTTCTGTATATGCGCCTGGTGTGATAGCGCCCTCTTGTGTATAGTGAGCCATAAGGGGAATCGGCCCAGCTCTGCCCAACAGGCTATGTTTGAGGTGTTGCGATGTACCTGGAGGAGATATTTGCAGAACTCCAGATGGAAGACTTCGGTTGGGCTGGAATCCCACTTTTTCTGGTCTGGATAGGTTGGTGGACCCCATACCTCGCTGCCATATAGCAGTATAGGTGTGATGACGCTGTCGAATATCTTGAGCCAGACTCTCACCGGTGGTTTGAGGTGGTACATTTGTCTTCTGATGGCATAGAAGGTTCTGCATGCTTTCCCTTTCAGGGTCTCTGCTGCTTGCTTGAGGCTCCCGGTTTGGCTTAGCTCCAGACCGAGGTAGGTATAGCTGCTTGTCTTCTCTAGCGTGGCACCATTTAGTGTGAGGGAGGAAGTGGAGGTTTCTTTAGAACTCCTCTTTTGAAACACCATGACTTTGGTCTTCTTTTGGTTGATGGGCAGCGCCCATGTGGTGCTGAATGTTTCCAGCACAGCCAAGCTATCTTGGAGGCCTCTCTCGGTTGGGGAAAGCAGCAGGAGGTCATTTGCATACAGCAGGATCTTCACCTCTCGGTCGTGCAGGCTGAGACCTGGGGCAGAGGAGGATTCCAGGGCCGCTGCCAGTCCATTTATGTAGATGTTAAATAGAGTTGGGCTCAGGCTGCAGCCCTGTCTTACCCCACGGCACTGCCGGAAGAAGGCCGTCCTCTTTCCATTCACCTTCACGCTGCACCGATTCTCAGTGTATGAGCTCTTGATGACGTCGTAGGTTCTGCCACCTATTCCGCTCTCCAGGAGTTTCAGGAACAGACCTGGGTGCCACACTGAGTCAAAGGCCTTCTTGAAGTCCACAAAACATGCAAATATTTTCCCCTGTTTTTTTCTATGGATGTGGGTCTTGATGAGGCTTTGCAGGGTGTAGATGTGATCCGTGGTGCGATGGTTTGGCATGAACCCAGCTTGGCTTCTGCTGAGGGTGTCCCACTGGGTGAGGAAGGTGATGATCCTTTTGTTAATAATGCTGTTAAATAGTTTTCCCAGAATGCTGTTAACACATATTCCTCTGTAGTTTGCTGGATCATATCTGTCTCCATTCTTGTAGATGGGCGTTATGAGACCTTGATTCCAGCTTTTTGGGAAGTAGCCAGCACTCAGGATGTGGGTGAATAGTTTCTCTCTCTCTCTCTCTCTCTCTCTCTCTGCGGATTTGAACTGATGCAAAAAAACTGAAGTGTGAAAGAGGCTTTAGTTGGGCAAGTGGTTGTTTTGGGTAGTTTTAAATAATTTATTATCGGATGCACGAAAAGTGGTGGCTTGTTCCACGTTTGAACAGGCAATACAATTGCCACAGGGAGAGCAGCTCCATCATAAGATGGGTTTGAGAATAAGAGTGGGAAATAATGTAGATTGATTATTTAATGGGTAAAGCCTTTTTACCAGATGGTCTTGCAAGTATGGTGCATGGCGGGCAGTAATAATTGGTTGTGCAGGAAGATACTGCTTTAACCCCTTCACTACCAAGGGTGGTTTGCACGTTAACTCCCTGGCCAATTTTTACAATTCTGACCACTGTCCCTTTATGAGAGCATAACTCTGAAACGCTTCCATGGATCCTGGTGATTCTGACATTGTTTTCTCGTGACATATTGTACTTCATGTTAGTGGTAAAATTTAATTCAAATAACTTGCGTTTATTTGTGAAAAAAATGGAAATTTGGCGAAAATTTTGAAAATTTCGCAATTTTCCAACTTTGAATTTTTATGCCCTTAAATCACAGCGATACGGCACACAAAAAACTTAATAAATAACATTTCCCACATGTTTACTTTACATCAGCACAATTTTGGAACCAAAATTTTTTTTTGTTAGGAAGTTATAAGGGTTAAAAATTGACCAGCGATTTCTCATTTTTGCAACACCATTTTATTTTTAGGGACCACATCACATTTGAAGCCACTTTGAGGGGTCTATATGATAGAAAATACCCAAAAGTGACACCATTCTAAAAACTGCACCCCTTAAGGTGCTTAAAACCACATTCAAGAAGTTTATTAACCCTTTAGGTGCGTCACAGGAATTTTTTGAATATTTAAAAAAAAAATGAACATTTAACTTTTTTTCACAAAAAAAATACTTCAGGTACAAATTTTCTTTATTTTACCAAGGGTAACAGGAGAAATTGGACTGCAAAAGTTAATGTGCAATTTGTCCTGAGTACGCTGATACCTGATATGTGGGGGGGAACCACTGTTTCGGCGCATGGGAGACCTCAGTAGGGAAGGAGCGCCGTTTGACTTTTTCAATGCAAAATTGGCTGGAATTCAGATCGGACGCCATGTCGCGTTTGGAGAGCCCCTGATGTACCTAAACAGTGGAAACCCCCCCAAGTGACCCCATTTTGGAAACTAGACCCCCCAAGGAACTTATCTAGATATGTGGTGAGAACTTTGAACCCACAAGGGCTTCACCGAAGTTTATAACATACAGCCGTACAATTAAAAAATCATATTTTTTCCACAAAAATGATCTTTTCACCCTCAATTCTTATTTTTCCAAGAGTAACAGGACCCTCAAAGATATTGTGCAATTTATCCTGAGTGCGCTGATACCCCACATGTGGGGGTAAACCACTATTTGGGCGCATGACAGAGCTCGGAAGGGAAGCAGCACCATTTGACGTTTTTGGCTGGAATTGAGATCGGACACCATGTCGCATTTGGAAAGCCCCTGATGTACTAAAACAGTAGAAACCCCCCACAAATGACACCATTTTGGAAACTAGACCCCCTAAGGAACTTATCTAGATGTGTGGTGAGCACTTTGAACCCCCCAGTGCTTCACAGAAGTTTATAATGCCCGGGCGTGAAAATAAAAAAATCGTATTTTTCCACAAACATCATCTTTTAGTCCCCATTTTTTTATTTTCCCAAGGGTAACAGGAGAAATTGGACCCCAAAAGTTGTTGTCCAATTTGTCCTGAGTACGCTGACACCCCATATGTGGGAGAAAACTACTGTATGGGCACACGTCGGGGCTCGGAAGGGAAGTAGTGATGTTTTGGAATGCAGACTTTGATGGAATTGTCTGCGGGTGTCATGTTGCCTTTGGAGAGCCCCTAATGTACCTAAACAGTGAAACCCCCCACAAATGACCCCATTTTGGAAACTAGACCCCCTAATGAACTTATCTAGATGTGTGGTGAGCACTTTGAACCCCCCAGTGCTTCACAGAAGTTTATAACGACCGGGCGTGAAAATAAAAATATCGTATTTTTTCAACAAACATCATCTTTTAGTCCCCATTTTTTTTATTTTCCCAAGGGTAACAGGAGAAATTGGACCCAAAAGTCGTTATCCAATTTGTCCTGAGTACGCTGATACCTCATATGTGGGAGAAAACTACTGTATGGGCACACGTCGGGGCTCGGAAGGGAAGTAGTGACGTTTTGGAATGCAGACTTTGATGGATTGGTCTGCGGGTGTCATGTGCGTTTGGAGAGCCCCTGATGTACCTAAACTATTGAAACTCCCCACAAGTGACCCCATTTTGGAAACTAGACCCCCCACGGAACTTATCTAGATGTGTGGTGAGCACTTTGAACCCCCAAGTGCTTCACAGAAGTTTATAACGCCTGGGTGTGAAAATAAAAAAATCATTTTTTTCTGCAAAAATGATATTTTTGCCCCCAATTTTTTATTTTCCTAAGGGTAACAGGAGAAATTGGACCCCAAAAGTTGTTTTGTAATTTGTCCTGAGTAGGCTGATACCCCATATGTGGGGGTAAAACACTGTTTGGGCGCATGGCAGAGCTTGGAAGGGAAGGAGCACCATTTGACTTTTTCAACGCAGAATTGGCTGGAATTGAGATCAGACGCCATGTTGCATTTGGAGAGCACCTGATGTGCCCAAACAGTGGAAACCCCCCAATTATAACTCCAACCCTAACCCCAACACATCCCTAACCCTAATCTGAGCCCTAACCCTAGCCCTAACCCTAACCCTAGCCCTAACCCTAACCCTAGCCCTAGCCCTAACCCTAATGGGAAAATGGAAATAAATACATTTTCTTTTAGTTTTATTATTTTTCCCTAACTAAGGGGGTGATAACGGGGGTTTGATTTACTATTTATGGCGGTTTTTATGTTTGGCGGCTGTCACACGCTAAAAGACGCTTTTTATTGTAAAAATAGTTTTTGCATCACCACATATTGTGAGCTATAATTTTTCCGTATTTTGACCCACTGGGTCATGAGAGGTCTTATTTTTTGCGGGACGAGTTGACGTTTTCATTGGTACCATTTTCGGGCACATGACATTTTTTGATCGCTTTTTATTCCGATTTTTGGGACGCAGAATGAACAAAAACCAGCGTTTCATAAATTTCTTTTGGGGGGGTGCGCTTACACCGTTCTGCGTGCGGTAAAATTGATAAAGCGGTTTTATTCTTCGGGTCAGTATGGTTACAGCAATACCTAGGTCGTTTTTATGTTTTGTCGGTTTTTTGCAATGAAAACAATTTTATATAAAAAATAATTATTTTTGTATCGCTTTATTCTGCGAGCTATAACTTTTTTATTTTTTTGCGGATGACGCTGTATGGTGGCTCGTTTTTTGCGGGACAAGATGACGTTTTCAGCGGTACCATGGATATTTATATGCGTCTTTTTGATCGCGCGTTATTGCACTTTTTGTTCGGTGGTATGATAATAAATCATTACTTTTTGCTTCGTTTTTTATTTTTATTTTTTAAGGGGTTCGCTAAAGGGGTTAACTAATGGGACAGTTTTATAGGGCGGGTCGCTACGGATGCGGCGATACCAAATATGTGTACTTTTATTGTTTGTTTTATTTTGAAAAAATGGATTTATTGGGGAATATTTTTTTTTTTTTACTAATTTATTTAGCGATTTTTTTTTAAATTATTTTTAACACTTTTTTTTTTTTACTTTATTACCTCTGTCACAATCTGTCACAGGCAGTTCTGCAATCTGTCACAGGCAGTTCTGCAGACTTCCTCATGCCTGCGCTTTGCAGGCAGTGAGGAAGTCGGCTCCCTACAGGCCCCCGAAGGCCCACGTCGACATCTTGGATCCAGGGGCCTGTAGGGAAAGAGACCCCCGCAGCAGCGCTGCACATTGCGCTGCCGTGGGGGGCTCAGGGAAGCATGGAGGGAGCCCCCTCCCTGCCGATGCTTCCCTTTAACCCCCGGTACACCGTGATCGCGTTTGATCGCGGTGTACAAGGGGTTAACGTGTCGGGGGCGGTCCGTGACCGCCCCTGACACATTGTGCCGGGTGTCAGCTGTGATAATCAGCTGACACCCGGCCGCGATCAGCGGTGCTCACCACGTGGGCGCCGCTGATCGCTGGGACGTAATATTCCGTCCATGGTAATTAGGTCCAGGGTCACATGGACGGAATATTACGTCCATTGTAGGTAAGGGGTTAAAACTGGATCATTGGTTACAATAGGCCAGTGTTTAGAAATAATATCCCACATTAGCTGCCACTGCAAATAATATTGCGTAATCATTCTTACCTTGTTATCTCCCTTATGTTCCAGGGTTGAAAAAATAAGACTGGGATTGATCGTTTTGTGGCCGGCGTCACACTAGCGAGGAATACGGATGAGTGCTATGCGATAAAACATCACATAGCACTGGGACCAGTATTAATCGACGGGGAAGCTCAGATCACCAGTTTTTTTTTCTCGGCCGTATTGTGTGTGCGATAGAAATCATAGCATGCTGCATATGTAGGCCGAGTCTCGCCAATGCAAGTCTATGGGTGCGAGAAAAAATGTGACTTGTGAGAAATATGCAAGCATTTGCCAGGTGACAGGAAATTGCCTCAACCATTATTCAGGAAGCTTTGGCATGCTAATTACCCTGGCAAGCTCTAGAAAAAGCCACCACCACGCCTCCACGGAGTCCGCAAGATGGCAAGACATACAAGACCACTGATAATCTCCCTCGATCTGGGGCTCCATGCAAGATCTCACCTCATAGGGTCAAAATTATCACAAGAACGGTGAGCAAAAATCCCAGAACCACACAGGCTAGACCTAGTGAATGACCTGCATAGAGCTGGGACCACCTTAACAAAGGCTACCATCAGTAACACACTACACCGCCAGGGACTCAGATCCTGCAGTGCCAGACGTGTCCCCCTGCTTAAGCTAGTACATGTCCGGGCACGTCTGAAGTTTGCTAGAGAGCATTTGTAATTGTCCAGAAGAGTATTGAGAGAATGTCATATGGTCTGATGAAACCAAAGTAGAACTGTTTGATAGAAACAAAACTCATCGTGTTTGGAGAAGACAGAATGCTGCATTGCATCCAAAGAACACTATACCTACTGTGAAGCATGGGAGTGGCAACATCATGCTTTGGGGCTGTTTCTCTGCTAAGAGACCAGGAAGACTGATCCGTGTACATGAAAGAATGAATGGGGCCATGTATCGTGAGATTTTGAGTGCAAACCACCTTCCATCAGCAAGGGCATTGAAGATGAAACATGGATGGGTCTTTCAGCATGATAATGATCCCAAGCACACCACCAGGGCAACGAAGGAGTGGCTTCGTAAGAAGCATATGAAGGTCCTGGAGTGGCCTAGCCAATCTCCAGATCTCAACCCCATGGAAAACCTTTGGAGGGATTTCAAAGTCCATGTTGCCCAGCAACAGGCCCAAAACATCACTGCTCTAGAGGAGATCTGCATGGAGGAATGGGCCAACATACCACCAACAGTGTGTGCCTACCTTGTGAAGACTTACAGAAAACGTTTGACCTCTGTCATTGCCAACAGAAAATATAAAGCGAAATATTGAGATGAACTTTTGTTAATGACCAAATACTTATTTTCCATGATAATTTGCTAAATAAATCTTGCCAAATCAGACAAAGTGATTTTCTGGCCTTTTTTCTAATTTTGACTCTCATAGTTGTGGTCTACCTATGATGTCAATTACAGGCCTCTCATCTTTTTAAGTGGGGGAACTTGCACAATTGCTGGCTGACTAAATACAGTGCCTTGCGAAAGTATTCGGCCCCCTTGAACTTTTCAGCCTTTTCCCACATATCATGCTTCAAACATAAAGATACCAAATGTAAATTTTTGGTGAAGAATTGACAACAAGTGGGACACAATTGTGAAGTTGAACAAAATTTATTGGTTATTTAAAATTTTTGTGGAAATTCAAAAACTGAAAAGTGGGGTGTGCAATATTATTTGGCCCCTTTAACGCAATACTTTGTTGCACCACCTTTTGCTGTGATTTACAGCTGAAAGTCACTTGGGTTATGTCTCTATCAGTTTTGTACATCGAGAGACTGAAATTCTTGCCCATTCTTCCTTGGCAAACAGCTCGAGCTCAGTGAGGTTTGATGGAGATTGTTTGTGAACAGCAGTTTTCAGCTCGTTCCACTGATCCTCGATTGGATTCAGGTCTGGACTTTGACTTGGCCATTCTAACACCTGGATACATTTATTTGGGAACCATTCCTTTGTAGATTTTGCTTTATGTTTGGGATCATTGTCTTGTTGGAAGACAAATCTCCGTGCCAGTCTCAGGTCTTTTGCAGACTCCAACAGGTTTTCTTCAAGAATGGTCCTGTATTTGACTCCATCCATCTTCCCATCAATTTTAACCATCTTCCCTGTCCCTGCTGAAGAAAAGCAGGCCCAAGCCATGATGCTGCCACCACCATGTTTGACAGTGGGGATGGTGTGTTCAGGGTGATGAGCTGTGTTGCCTTTATGCCAAACATATCATTTGGCATTGTTGCCAAAAAGTTCAATTTTGGTTTCATCTGACCAGAGCACCTTCTTCCACATGTTTGGTGTGTCTCCCAGGTGGATTGTTGCAAACTTTAAATGACACTTTTTATGGATATCTTTGAGAAATGGCTTTCTTCTTGCCACTCTTCCATAAAGACCAGATTTGTGCAGTGTATGACTAATTGTTGTCCTATGGACAGACTGTCCCACCTCAGCTGTTCAGTCTTCTTGTTTGAGATGAAAGTTTAGAGGGACAGCAGGGTCTTGGTAGATTTGCAGTGGTATGATACTCATTCCATTTCAATATGATCGCTTGCACAGTGCTCCTTGGGATGTTTAAAGTTTTGGAAATCATTTTGTATCCAAATCCGGCTTTAAACTTCTCCACCACAGTATCATGGATCTTCCTGTTGTGTTCCTTGGTCTTCATGATGCTCTCTGTGCTTCAAGCAGAACCCTGAGACTATCACAGAGCAGGTGCATTTATACGGAGACTTGATTACACACAGGTGGATTATATTTATCATCATTAGTCATTTAGGACAACATTGCATCATTCAGAGATCCACAATGAACTTCTGGAGTGAGTTTGCTGCACTGAAAGTAAAGGGGCCGAATAATATTGCATGCCCAACTTTTCGGTTTTTGAATTTCCCAAAAAAATTAAAATAACCAATAAATTTCGATTAACTTCACAATTGTGTCCCACTTGTTGTTGATTCTTCACCAAAAATTTACATTTGGTATCTTTATGTTTGAAGCATGATATGTGGGAAAAGGTTTAAAAGTTCCAGGGGGCCAAATACTTTCACAAGGCATTGTACTTTTTTCCCCACTGTATGTCCTAGCATTTATAACTTTGCCATTGCACTTCAGCACCTTCTGTTTATTTATATAAGTTTATACATCTATATGTTTTGTATATGGTATATATTTTTTACATACTTTTATTATACACTGTGATTTGTTATCACTTTATAGTGTTTTTAAATGACATATGTTATATTATTAAGGTGCTATTATGATACTTATATACTGAGTAAAAAAAAATCTCAGCATTTTGCAATATTAACCTTTTATGAGCCTACCAGGGGTTCAGTGTACTTTAATTATTTTTGTTACATGCTCCACAACCTGATTCAGCAGTTATTATTTTTTTATACATTCATTATTATTTGTAATAAAATTTTGTTTTTATTTCATTCCTTTTTAATGGTCTTTATTGCACTTTTACTTATATGATCCCCATTCATTTTGTGCTTGACCTTTAGTTTTTATACAATTTGTTCTGTCTCTGATATATTGTATTATGGTTGGGTTGCTTTTATTATATTGCAGGTCCAGAATGGCCGAGGATGGCCATCATTAAAGGGGGGGGGGGGGGCGAGTGTAAAGGAATGAAGAAGCTGTCAACACTACCTTGAAGATCTTATAATAATATTATACATTGCCATGTTTTTAATGTTTTGTGGTCTGCAACACTTATAAACCAGTCAATAGGGGTAACTATTGGGGCTAGCCCACGATTATAGGAGATAAGTGGACATTAGGAAATTCAGTTTCCTGTTTGTGAGGCAGTTAGTGGAAAGGTATTGAAAAGGGAAGGACCTATGGTTCCGTAGCTTGCAGAACTTTATTCAAAAGGGGTGTTGTGTGTGAAGAAGGGAGGCCATTCTCAAGTAATACGTTCTGAAGGAAGTAAATATCAAGTGGCAGAAGGAATCCTTATCTTACGGAAGTTGGATCTACAGCAAGCTTTGTTTACAGTGGGTTCGGAAAGTATTCAGACCCCTTAAAATTTTTAACTTTTTGTTTCATTGCAACAATTTGGTAAATTCAAAAAAGTTTTTTTTTCTCATTAATGTACACTCTGCACCCCATCTTGACTGAAATAAACGCTGAAATATAGAAATTTTTGCAAAGTTATTAAAAAAGAAAAATTGAAATATCGCATGGTCATAAGTATTCAGACCCTTTACTCAGACACTCATATTTAAGTCACATGCTGTCCATTTCATTGTGATCCTCCTTGAGATGGTTCTACTCCTTCATTGGAGTCCAACTGTGTTTAAATAAACTGATAGGACTTGATTTGTAAAGGCACACACCTGTCTATATAAGACCTCACAGCTCACAGTGCATTACAGACCAAATAAGAATCATGAAGTCAAAGGAACTAGCCAAGGAGCTCAGAGAAAGAATTGTGGCAAGGCACATATCAGGCCAAGGTTACAAAAGAACTTATGCAATACTCAAGGTTCCTTAGAGCACAGTGACCTCCATAATCCTTAAATGGAAGAAGTTTGGGACCACCAGATGTTTTCCTAGACATGGCCGTCCAGTCAAACTGAGCAATGGTGGGAAAAGAGCCTTGGGGAGAGAGGTAAAGAAGAACCCCAAAATTACTGTGGCTGAGCTCCACATATGCAGTAGGGAGATGGGAGAAAGTTCCACAGTCAACTATCACTGCGGCCCTCCACCAGTCGGGCCTTTGTGACAGAGTGGCCCGATGGAAGCCTCTCCTCAGTGCAAGACATATGAAAGCCCACATAGAGTTTGCTAAAAAACACATGAAGGACTCCCAGATTATGAGAAATAAGATTCTCTGATGAGATTGTCTGATGAGACGAATCTAGAACTTTTTGGTGATAATTCTAAGCGGTATGTGTGGAGAAAACCAGGCTCGGCTAATCACCTGCCCAATACAATACCAACAGTGAAACATGGTGGTGGCAGCATCATGCTATGGGGGTGTTTTTCAGCTGCAGGGACAGGACGACTGGTTGCAATTGAAAGAAACATGAATGCGGCCAAGTACAGAGATATCCTTGATGAAAACTCTTCCAGAGTGCGCTAGACCTCAGACTTGGCTGAAGGTTCACCTTCCAACAAGACAGTGACCCTAAGCACACAGCTAAAATAACAAAGGAGTGGCTTCAGAACAACTCTGTGACCATTCTTGACTGGCCCAGCTAGAGCCCTGATCTAAACCCAATTGAGCATTTCTGGAGAGACCTGAAAATGGCAGTCCACCAACATTCACCATTCAACCTGATGGAACTGGAGAGGATCTGCAAGGAAGAATGGCAGATTATCCCCAAATTCAGGTGTGAAAAACTTATTGCACCAGTCTCAAGAAGACTTATGGCTGTACTAGCTCAAAAGGTGCTTCTACTCAATACTGAGCAAAGGGTCTGAATACTTATGACCATGTGATATTTCATTTTTTTAATAAATTTGCAAAAATTTCTAGATCTCTGTTTTTTTTCAGTCAAGATGATTTGCAGAGTGTACATTAATGACAAAAAAAGAACTTTTTTAAATAAACCAAATGGCTACAAAGAAACAAGTGAAAAAATTTTAAGAGGTCGGAATACTTTCTGAACCCACTGTATACTAGAGAAGAAGCAAAAGTGTAGGCCGCAGACCTGAGGGTCTTAGAGGAGAAGATGGCCAGGTTAAGACAGGTGCCCTCCTAAGGGGAACTGAAGGTGCAGTGGCACACTAAGGGGTGTATGGCCCACATCAACTGGAAGTTGAGAATGGTTATGAGGGTTATAGAATCATAGAATAGAATCATAGAATCGTAGAGTTGGAAGGGACCTCCTTGGCCATCTGGTCCAACCCCCTGCTCAAAGCAGGATTCGCTAAATCATCCCAGACAGATGTCAGTCCAGCCTCTGTTTGAAGACTTCTATTGAAGGAGAACTCACCACCCCTCGTGGCAGCCTGTTCCACTCATTGATCATGCTAACTGTCAAAAAGTTTTTTCTAATATCTAATCTGTGTCTCCTCCCATTCAGTTTCATCCCATTGCTTCTAGTCTTTCCTTGTGCAAATGAGAATAAAGATGATCCTTCTACAATGTGACAGCCCTTGAGATATTTGTAGACAGTTATTAAGTCTCCTCTCAGTATTCTCTTTTGCAAGCTAAACATTCCCAATCCTGCAACCTTTCCTCATAAGACAGGGTTTGCAGACCGGTCACCATTCTGGTTGCTCTTTTCTGAACTTGCTCCAGTTTGTTGATGTCTTTTTTAAAATGTGGCGCCCAAAACTGGACACAGTATTCCAGATGAGGTCTGACCAAAGAGGAGTAGAGGGCAATAATGACTTCACGTGATCTAGACTGTATGCTTCTGTTAATACATCCTAGAATTGCATTTGCCTTTTTTGCTGCTGCGTCACACTGTTGACTCATATTCAGTCTGTGATCTATTAGTATACCCAAGTCTTTTTCACATGTGCTGTTGCTTAGCCCTATTCCTCCCATTCTGTATTTGCTTTTTACATTTTTATTGCCCAGATGTAGTACTTTGCATTTTTCCCTGTTAAAAAACATTCTGTTAGTTGCTGCCCACTGCTCCAGTTTATTTATATATTTTTGAATCCTCTCTCTCTCTTCTCTAGCATTAGCTATCCCTCCTATCTTTGTGTCATCAGCAAATTTAATCAGTTTACCCTCAATTCCTTCATCTAAATAGTTGATAAAGATGTTGAACAATACAGGGCCCAGGACAGAGCTCTGTGGTACCCCACTTGAGACATTCTTCCAACTGGATGTGCAGCCATTTACAACCACTCTTTGGGTCCGATCACTAAGCCAGTTATGAATCCA
Organism: Dendrobates tinctorius; assembly: GCF_039654945.1. Lineage (NCBI taxonomy): Eukaryota > Metazoa > Chordata > Amphibia > Anura > Dendrobatidae > Dendrobates > Dendrobates tinctorius. The sequence goes on from NW_027361674.1 coordinate 2,210,694, forward strand.
CCTAACAGTTGCCTTGTCCTTTCCATACTTAGTCATTTTTTCAATAAGGATTGTGTGAGATACTTTGTCAAATGCTTTGCTGAAGTCAAGATATACAATATCTACAGCATTTCCCTGATCCACCCAAATCAGTGATTCCGTCATAGAAGGAAATTAAGTTAGTCTGACATGACTTATTAGTTAAAAACCCATGCTGACTCTGTTTAATCACTTCATTCTTATCCAGGTACTGGCATACATGTTGTTTAATAATTTGCTCAAAGGTCTTTCCTGGTATAGAATTCAGACTCACCGGCCTATAGTTGCCTGGGTCCACCTTCTTCCCCTTTTTGAAGATAGGAACAACATTTGCTCTTCTCCAGTCTTCTGGGAGTTCTCCTGTTCTCCACAAATTTTCAAAGATTATGGAGAGGGGTTCAAAAATTTCTTCTGCTATCTCCTTCAGTACTCTGGGGTGTAATTCATCTGGACCTGGAGACTTGAATTCATTTAGGTTAGCTAAGTGTTTCCTCACTATCTTTCTGTTTATAGATATCCTGGATTCTTCTATTCCCTTAATAGGACAGTGAAGAATAGTTGATGTTACATTTCCTTTCTGAGAGAAAACAGATGCAAAATAGGAATTTAATAGTTCGGTCTTCTCAACATCCTGTCTTACCATTTCATCATTTTAATCCTGTAAAAATCCTATAGCATCTTTGACTTTTCTTTTACTTTTGACATATATCCAAAATCCTTTATTATTGCTTTTGACGTCTATTGCAAGCCTCAATTCATTGTCAGCTTTAGTAATCTGATTCGTGCCCTGCAGGTTCTTCAGACAGCATTATATTCTTCTTTAGATATGCCTCCCTCTTTCCATTTTATAAACATTTATTTCTTCCTTTTTAGCATGTGCTTAAGTTCTGTGTTCATCCATCCTGGTTTCCTTAAACGCTTCCTATTCTTCCCTCTTTTCGGAATTGCTAACAATTGTGCTTTGAGAATTTCATTTTTCAAGATTTCCCATCCTTCCTGGACATTTTTGTCTTTAAGGATATCCAGCCATTGGATCCCTCCAATTCTTTTTCTGAATCCCTTAAAATCTGCCTTTCTGAAATCTAACCTTGACGTCTGAGTCTTCACAGGTCTTCCTCCTCTAGTTATTAAAAATTCTAAAATAGCATGGTCGCTACCTCCTAGGGTCCCAGCCACTTTTACCTCCTCAACCATTTCCTCCCTGTTTATAAGGATTAGATCCAAGGTAGCAGTTCCCCTTGTTTTCTCCCCTACCTTTTGGAAGCGATGCATCACAGGGCATGCAGCCTAATCAAGGGAAGATGGTGGTTCCCATTGCGATCTGTTCGTTGCCTAACATGTAATGGAAGGTATGTACCACCACATGCAATAGTGACATTCCTGCCTTTGGATTGTACAAAATATGTATCCTCTAAGTGTTATGCCTTCTATCTGATATATATATACAGGTACGGACTGCGACTGAAATTCAGCCATGGCATTTGAAATCACACAGGCCCATGCTGTCACTGTCCCCAAGCACCATTGGATATATTACTAATATTACCCTTGATGGGGGAAAGCAAGATTTACTGCAAGACCAATATTTCTAATGATACCCGTGGCCTGCTGGGGTAAGTGCCGGAATCAGTGACTTTGTGCTTCGTCACAACTCTCAACAGTATGGGTGCCTTGAGAACACCGATTCTATTAACAACATAGCAGACAAGGCGGCCCATAACCAGACAGGCCCTTCTGGAATTTGCCAGAATTGCCAGATGGCCAGTCCGGCCCTATATATATACATACAGTATATATATATATATATATATATATATATATACACGCAGTATATAAATATATATGTTTCAACAGTTTGCTTAATAAAGGAAAGTCTTTTTTTAAACTCTGGTCTCTCTCATTCATCTCTACTTCGTTGGATTCTGGCCTATCATGTGAAGTGGTAGCGTGTGATCTGCAGTGGCTTATCGCTAAGCTAATAACACACACATAGGTAACAGAATAGATAACCACAACAATGTTTCAGTTTCTTCTCACTTTCACCCCCATACTTCTCTATTTTGTCTGATCTCCTGTAATCCCCCCACCTAGTAAGGAACTTGTCATTTCCCGTCCATCCTCCCCAGCCACCTAACCATTTCCTCAGAACTGTTCCTCCACATACAATCCTTTTTCTCCAGACATACACGGCCACATCATGTCCTATCCTACTCACACCTTCTAACGCTCTGTCTGCTACTCCTCATTGCTGGCGACGTATCCCCAAATCCTGGCCCTCCTCAACACATCCCCACACTCATTTCTAACACCCTCCCACGATCCTCTACACGTTTTCACAACCATGATAACCTCATACCTATTCATCCAGCCCCCACTCCCCCGGTCCTCTTACCTGGTGCCTTACGGAACGCACGCTCTGTCTGCAATAAGCTATCGTTTATCCATGACCTCTCTATCACCAACAAACTCTCCTTCCTTGCCATCACTGAAACCTGGCTCACTCCTTCTGACACAGCCTCTCCAGCTGCGCTTTCCTATGGCGGATTCCAACTCTCGCCGCAGCAACAAACGTGGTGGAGGAGTTGGCTTGCTCCTGTCTGATACCTGCTCCTTTACCCCAATTCAACTTCCATCCTCCGCTACTCTTCCCTCATTCGAGGTGCACTCCATCTGCATCTATTCCCCCTCCAACCTCCAACTGGCTTTCATCTACCGCCCCCCAGAACTAGCCATCTCCACCTTTCTCGACCACTTCACCACCTGGCTACTCTATTTCCTCTCTGCTGACATCCCCACCATCATCATGGGCGACTTCAACATCACCATTGACACTTCCACCTCAGCTGCCTCTAAACTTTTATCACTGACTGCCTCCCTTGGCCTCACTCAATGGTTCTCTGCGGCCACTCACAAAGATGGTCACACGCTGGACCTTATCTTTACCCTTCTCAGTTCCCTCACTTATTTCACCCCTCCCCCTGTCCGACCACAACCTACTGACATTCTCTTCCCTCTCCTCTCCGACTGCGCAGCCCCCACTCCACAAACTTGCTCACCCTCGCAGAAATCTCAAACACCTCAATTTACAATCACTCTCTGAGTCCCTTCTCCCTCAATAATAATAACCACCACTTCAGCACAAATGGATAGAAAACTTAGAGGTCAAGGTGAATGGAATGTACACACCCTGGTCACCTCTCGCCATACAACCAGGGGAACGTGGCTTTGGTGATGAAGTACCAACTTTGGCGCGAGATGGGCAAACATTAATGTAATGATCCGTAAGACCACAGTAGAAACATGCCTCCATCACACGGCGAACTGAAAGCAACCCAGTTTGAGAAGAGACTCCTCCCACCTGCATAGGTTCGGAAGTCAGCACCAGCGTGTGCTCCTCCCTAGAAAAAAAAAATGGGGATAGATTCGGTTTATGTCTCTCCCTGAGGCGTCTCTCCACCCGGATAGCAATTGCCATGGCAGCTTCCAACGACCCAGGAGTAGCATACTGCACCAGAGTATCCTGAAGCCTAGCTGACAGACCCTGACAAAAATGGCTCCTAAGAGCAGGGTCATTCCACTGCGTGTCATTGGCACATCTCCGAAACTCTGAGCAGCACTCCTCAGCCAGAAGACTCCTCTGCTTGATCATACGGAGTCGAGACTCCGCCAGGGAGACGCCATCAGGACCGTGAAATTTAATTTCCCAAAGGCGCATGCATGGCTTATAAGTCTCCTCACTCTGACATGTGAGGAACAACTAAGCAAACTTGTAACAAACTCTGATGACACTGGTGAAAATCAGATGAATCTCTGATAAAAAATACTAATTAAAGTAGTCTGAATGAGCTTTAAGGCTCCAGCCCCTCATTATGTTTCACTATATGCACTAGGCCTAAGGTAAAAAAAATAAACATCAGCGTGCATAAATTGTAAAGAAATTAGTTAGACTGAAAGTTCCTCTAGGGCGTGTACTTCTGGAAATGAGACAGTAATTGTGTAGTAATATTACAAGTCATGGGAATAACAAAAATAACATTTCCATTTTCATACCGCTGGTCTTCAATTTTTGTTTGTGCAGCAACGTGTGTGCTTGTTTGTGTGTATATGTAGTCTCACAAAAGTTTGTGCACCCGTGATCCAATTACATAATGTATTGCTTCTAAGGTGAAACTTACATATGTCATAACTCTGCTGACAAAAACAGAAAACAATTAGGCAAATGTGAAAAAAAAAACAACAAAATTTATTTCTCAAGGTCATCAGATGAGTCATTACAATACACAATATCTCTGTATCTGTACATAGTGCACTTAGTATCACTACATTAAATATGAAATAATTTATACATTCAGATCATACATTCAATTGCTTCATGTTGGTTGCGGACAAACTAACAAAGGCAACACAAGAAATGCCTAAATTTACTGCTGCCCAACTTAATACCTTCAAAGAAACACAGTTTGTTCTGGTGGCGGTCCGTCTGCCTGTTGCGTATGTAATATAAAAGATCTTTTTTTTCTTTAGTGCTCAGGTTTCCTTTGATATTCAAGATGGCACTAAGATGTTCCTCCCTTTTAAGCAAAGTAATAAAAAGTCAATGTAGTCACTGACCAAATGGATTAAGCAGTAATGTAGCAATTTCCCCTTAAAGGTATGCCTGTTACTCTTAAGAAAAGACCTCAGGGCCTATATGTCTTAATAAGGTACAAAGAAAAGGTCTGTTCTGATGTGGTGGTAACCCCCTTTAAGAGCTGCATTTGGGACCTCACAGCCAAACCAGATCTCACACTTTGCACTGACGAGGGGCAGTACCCCGAAACACAGTGTCTGCAAATTGAGATTCTGGCTTGGCTTTTATCCTAAGTCATGTAACAAGGCTCGTTAAAGGGTCGACACTGACTTTTAGGATTGCTACTTCCAATAGGTGGCACTAGAGTTCTAGTCCTCTTCCTCTCTGAAGAGACAATTTCCATAATTAGCATAGGACCTCAATAATGTGAGTCTAGTCTAATATATAAAGCTCAAAGTGTGTGTATGTGTGTATGTATGTATGTGTGTATGTCCGGGATAGGCATCCGCACCGTCGCAGCTACAGCCATAAAATTTGGCACAGTCACACGTCTGGACCCCAAGAGCATCCTAGGCTATGTTGTGAGGCAAAATTTTAACCCCGCGCGTTCCAATTCACCAAACAATTTTGCCCCGTCTACATACTGGGGAAAAAGTGTGTGCGTGTCAAGCCCCGCCCCTCATTATGATGTCATAATGCCCCTATCTACATACTGGGGAAACAGTGTGTGCGCGTCAAGCCCCGCCCCTCATTATGATGTCATAATGGTTGCCATGGCGACGCTGATGTCATCATAGGTTGCAAGCCCCGCCGCTCATTATGATGTCATAATGGTTGACTATGGAATGGAGGATGTGTGATGGGTATATGGGCACTGGACTATGGGATGGAGGATATGTATGACGGGTATATGGGCACGGGACTATGGGATGGCAGATATGGTATGTATGATGGGTATATGGGCATGGGACTGTGGGACGGCGGATATGTATGATGGGTATATGGGCACAGGACTATGGGATGGAGGATATGTGATGGGTATATTGGCACTGGACTATGGGATTGAGGATATGTATGACGGGTATATGGGCACGGGACTATGGGATGGCAGATATGTATGATGGGTATATGGGCATGGGACTATGGGATGGCGGATATGTATGATGGGTATATGGGCACGGGACTATGGGTTGGAGGATGTGTGATGGGTATATGGGCACTGGACTATGGGATGGAGGATATGTATGACGGGTATATGAGCACGGGACTATGGGATGGAGGATATGTATTATGGGTATATGGGCATGGGCCTATGGGATGAAGAATGTGTGATGGGTATATGGGCATGGGACTATGGGATGGAGGATGTGTGATGGGTATATGGGCACTCGAATATGGAATGGAGGATATGCATGATGGGTATATGGGCATGGGACTATGGGATGAAGAATGTGTGATAGGTATATTTGGCATGGGACTATGGGATGGCGGATATGTATGATGGGTATATGGGCACGGGACTATGGGATGGAGGATGTGTGATGGGTATATGGGCACTGGACTATGGGATGGAGGATATGTATGACGGGTATATGGGCACGGGACTATGGGATGGAGGATATGTATGATGGGTATCTGGGCATGGGCCTATGGGATGGAGGATGTGTGATGGGTATATGGGCATGGGACTATGGGATGGAGGATATGTATGATGGGTATATGGGCACTCGACTATGGGATGGCGAATATGTATGATGGGTATATGGGCATGGGACTATGGGATGAAGAATGTGTGATAGGTATATGGGCATGGGACTATGGGATGGCGGATATGTATGATGGGTATATGGGCACGGGACTATGGGATGGAGGATGTGTGATGGGTATATGGGCACTGGACTATGGGATGGAGGATATGTATGACGGGTATATGGGCACGGGACTATGGGATGGAGGATATGTATGATGGGTATATGGGCATGGGCCTATGGGATGGAGGATGTGTGATGGGTATATGGGCATGGGACTATGGGATGGAGGATATGTATGATGGGTATATGGGCACTCGACTATGGGATGGCGAATATGTATGATGGGTATATGGGCATGGGACTATGGGATGAAGAATGTGTGATGGGTATATGGGCATGGGACTATGGGATGGAGGATGTGTGATGGGTATATGGGCACTCGAATATGGGATGGAGGATATGCATGATGGGTATATGGGCACGGGCCTATGGGATCGTGGATATGTATGATGGGTATATGGGCACGGGACTATGTGATGAAGGATAATTATAATTTGCTATAACTAACCACAGTTAGTTACTATGCCCTGCCCGGGCAGCGCTGGGCTCTTCAGCTATAGTTCATAAAATAAAGAAGATAAATACTGGAGTTTACAACATCACTCACCGTAAGTCCTGGTGTTTTTCAATAAAGAAGACGGTGGTCATGTGTAGCGATGCAAAGTCATTAGCAGTCAGCATCTCAAATATGAAATCCAGTGGATCACTAGGAAGGAGGTAATTATCTGAAACCTTGGTAATAAAAGAAAAAAATATTTTAAACAAAGTATTTTTTACATATTATTTTCAAGGCATCAATATTATTGATCACACACAGAGGATGAATTGTAGAACAAGCCTCCAACCTTCAAAGGTGCCAATATGCCTTACATAATTAGCCCTACTCCCCTGTACATATGAATGCTCAGCTCGGCAGAGCGTTAATGTTCTTTATGGAGAGAAGAGTAAGTCACTGCCAGACTCCACTGACAGCAGATTATCTGCCTGCAGAAAAGAAGGATCGGATGATTAGAGCTAAACTGCCTGATCCTCTTCTTCCCTGAAGTAATTTGTTGGTGGAGAGTTGGGAGTCCCTATACACATTTCTTGACTAAATTGGTGGGTTCAACCAACCTTCATTTTAAACTCTAAGGTTTACCATAAAAGCTGTCCTCTGCGGGTAAATGCTGTTGATTTCAAGTCATATGATGTCACTTTTGGTGACATCATAATTAAGCTTCAATTAGGTAAGCTACCGTGACATCACAAGCGATTCTTAATTTGCTAAAGTGTCGCAGAAATACTTCTCAATTCCATGTTTTGGCTATTTAGAAGGAAGCCCCCAATGGAATGATCAGCAGGGAGAACATGATGGCTTAGTCAGGTGACATCAGAATTGTTGCATTTGCGGTTGTTTTTTTTGCCTATGTTTTAGTGTTTTGCACCTGTTTATGTTCATCTTTTCATTTGCTCTGTTTTATATATATTTTATTTTATACTGGCAGAGTTTAAAGAGAATGTCCATGACCTTCTTTAACTATTACTATGGGCCTAAAAACTAACCGGCCCATGGTTTGTGCCTGTTCTACACAGCGATCACCAACTGCCCCTGCTGCTGAATCAGCTGCTCCACGTCAACAGAGCAGCTCTTCTTCTTCCGAGCTGATCTGTCGATGGTGTCATCATGCTGATTGACAGCTGGCTCCCCGCAAGTAGTCTGTGGGGAGCCGGATATCAATCAGCATGGCTTTGGCAGTCACGCCCCTTCAACAGAGCACAGTGGAAGAGAAGCCGCTACTCTGTTGATGTGACATCAACCGCTGAATCACCAGCAGGAGCGCTCTGTGGACACCCTGTGCTGGCAGAGATAGGTACCGTGCACAAGAAGCAGGTAGGTAATAACCTGCCTGTTAGTTCTACAGCACATTGTAAAAAAAAAAACAGTCCCAGAAAAGCCATTCAAGTTTTTCTAGATATTTCGCCTGATTCATTATTTGCAACTTTTTGACAAGTTGCAAAATTTGTCTCAAAATTTACTTCAGTCTCCACCCCTGGAGTGATTTTATTGATGCTATATATTCCGGCACAGATTTCTACATGACTTTTTACAGTAAAAAATTGCAAAACAACAGTTAACGACAAAAATAAAGAGCATTTTTTACTTTTGTGCAAAATTCATTCACCATGTGCACCATTTTGAAAAATTTGATGAAAAAAGAGGAAGAAATACCACAAGGCAAAAAGAAGAGTGCCAATCCCCCCCCCCAAATGATGAATGGGGTTCTCTGTGTTTCCGTCAGGTAAGCTATTGCATTAAAATTTGCAGTTGAAAATGAAGGCGCCCAATGGGTATTTTTTTCACATTGAGTAAATTCTGTGTCTGTCGCTGAGCAGTCCTGTTTGTTTCCTGGTTGGATATAATGTAAAATACCATCAAATGAGAAAAGTAAGAACTTGACTTTCAAATTCACTGGCATGGTACTTACCATATCTGAAAAAAAATCCAGCAGTTTTTTGCGTCCATTAGAAAAAATTTCCCCCGAGTTTTGACGGGATAAATTTTTGGAGCATTGTAAAAATGACTGAATAAATAGGACGACGAGCCAGTGGTGAATCAGTGTTACCATCTTCTGCAGAAACAAAAGTATTAGGATTACTAAAACACCCATTGCTTATGTAAAATCAGCGCTCCCTCCTGTCCCAATTGAACAAAGTCCCCTAAAATTGCAAGCCACCCAAGTGTTCAGCTCATTCCTGGCAGGTAATGCAACTGAAACCTAGTGATCGTCATCAGGAAAGAGGAAGCTGTGAAAGATAAAATGTTTTCCCTACAGTGGCCACTTCAGGGCAGATGTAGTATGACATGGTTGGTGGTTATTCAAATAAATGAGCATCACTTTGACAGGAAATTGACTGCAACAGTTCTCCACATTCCCTGAAAATCTATTGGTAGCTCGTGATTTAAGTGGTGTTGGATTTTAGGAATGCTCCCGATCTTGTCTTTGGTTTGGTCAAATTATTTTGTTATTTTATTATGAGGAGGATAAGTAGTTGCCAGACATCTTTGGTGACACTTAGAAAAGTAAAAATCAACATATGGGATCTTTGTCTTACCCCCTTGGCTAATTGTCTGCTGATTCTACTAAAATCAAATGTTCAGAGCTTGGGCTATTTTTTCTTTAACCTAACCCTGCTTTACTCTTCTCCACAACTTTATCCTTGACCTGTTTGGTGTGTTCCTTGGTTTTCATGATGCTGCTTGATTCCAGATGTTCTCATACAAACCCCTGAGACCTTCACAGAACAGCTGTAGTTATACTGAGAAGAAATTACACACAGGTGGACTGAATTTACTAATTATGTGACTTCTAGAGGCAATTGGTAACTAAGGATATAATTTTGGGGTATGAGACTAGAAGGGGCGAAATACAAATGTGCGGCATAATTTTCAGATTTATATTTTTAAAATAATTACAAAACCATGTGTTAGGGTTGCAGATCGCACTAAAGATAAAATATAAGAGAGGGCGATTGCAACCCTGGGTCCACCGTGCAGAGATGGTATACTGCTATTAGGTAATGGCGGAGTTTTATCTGAACACCGGCGGGTAACCACTGACCCGGTGAGTATAGGAGCGAACTCTATTACTTCACAGAGCCGCTGGAAGTAAAGCCAGAGCCTGTTAACCTCACAGGACTCGGCTGGGGAAGCGCTGCTATACGGTCACAAGACCCTGCCCCAGAGACAAGGGAAAGGGTCCCTTTAGACCAGCAGCGCTCGGCACCGCAATTGCGGTGAGGGAGAGACGCGCAAGTGTGCAAGGCGCCTCACTGGCACGTGCCGCCAATCGCCCAAGGCTGGGCTAAACAGCGCACAACTTGAGCATGGCGCTGCACTGGTGGGTGCTGACTTGGCGCGGTACAGCAGTGCCTTGTACAGGATGACACCACCGGACACTAGTGTGTGACAATGCTAGGAGCACAGTGGCGGAAACATAGCCACCCGTTGGCGATGACTCAGATACCCCAACGCATGTATATCAAAGGAGGGGGGTAATATAATAAGTCATTCACCAGTTTCATGCATCCTTCATCACACATACCAATAACATAATGAGTCTATACTAGCGCATGGCCAAGCGGCAATGCGACCCTTTTATAGCAGTGTCCTTCCGGGACCTTCCTGATGGTCCAATCCGAGCTGCTTGAGGACCTGAGTACGTGACCTCCAACCTCCAATGAGAGGTTGTCCCACGGGCATGCTCAATGGGCTGCAAAAGTGACAGACTCTGGAGCTGCTCGCCGCTGACTAGTGCAGGCTGCTATAGCTGAACCAGGGAAGGAAGCAGCAACCAACCAAACAGCACGAGCTTGAGCAAGACGCTGGGATCACTGGCTTTGCTGAGCAGGCTCCACTGTGGCTGGGACTGAATGGGAGACTGCAGAAGGCAAGGGTTGGGATTCTTCCTGTGCAGAGGCAGGAACCCGATGCCTAACACCATGTATCATTTCTTTTATACTTTGCAAATACTTGCTACTTTGTGTTGGTATATCACCTAAAATCCCAATAAAATACATTTTGGGTGCAAAAATGTGGAAAAGTTAACGGGGTATGAATTTTTTTTCAGGGCACTGTTTTTATCTATCTTTTTTTTTATATCGGGGGTACATATGCCTGCCTTTTGGCTTGTATTTCTGATCTTTTATGACCCCACCAACAGATGCAGATCCTCAACAGGGATATTAATAATACATTTTCTAAGCCAGAGACCCCCTTTAATCATGATCCCACATTATCATCTTTTATTTACCTGGTCATGGTGAATATCCTCCTTTATTAATGCACGTTTTAAGCACTGGAGGACAGTCTCATATTCATTGCAGCTCTTCTTAAAGTAATTTTGGAAAGCTTCCTGAAGTGAGAAAAGGTATTTTCAAAATAAATGAAAACTTGGAATTTTTTTGTGCTATTGATTTGCCAATACATAGGCTTATAATTGCATATTTTGAAAAAATCACGCTAATGTGATGGAAACATTACCTTTAATGATGGTTTCAAATTGCTGAGTACAAGGTCGATCCCTTTGTGCTCACATTGTCCAAGAAGTTTCTGAATTCTCTGTATTTCCGGATCCTGTGCTGCACCCAAATTATTCATTGTATTTCTATATGGGGGAAAATATGTGGAACACAAATGTTACTATTTGAAGATATATCTATACCTGTCTTAGACAAGTAAGGCCGGAGTCACACTACAGTGAGATATGGCCAAGTCTTGCAGGTTAAAACCAAGCTCTGGCACCGGCACTCCGGAGCGCAGCGTGCAGCTCCATGTATTGCTGTGCGGCTGCATGCTCCGCTCCGGAGTGCCGGCGCCAGAGCTTGGTTTTAACCTGCGAGACTTGGCCGTATCTCGCTGTGTGTGATCCCGGCCTAAGGGGTTTTTCAGACCTAAAATATTGATAACCCATCCCTAGGGCAGGTACAGATGAGCACATTTTCAGTCCGAGTGTGATCCAATAGAACATAGGATTGCACTTGGACCAATGTTATTCTATGGAGCCGTGCATATGCCCGAGTTTAATCCGGATCGCACTCGGCCATGCAAATCAATAAGTCCATGGAAAACAACGGACTGCACTTGGATGACATCTGAGTGCAGTCCAAATTCCATGGACTGACAATGGAAAAGATGGAGAAATTTGTTTCCCCACCTTTTCCTCCTCTGAGAGAATCGGATCACACTTTTATCAGTGTGTGATTTACATAACTGACCCAAATATCTTGGATGAGAGAACATATGCTCGTTTGCATCTACCCTGAGAATGGGTCATCCATAAAGGCTTGTTAGGGGTGCCGCTGCAGATCAGTGGACTGAAGATGCCAAAATCAAATGTATGAAAATCTGACCAATAAACAATTAAATAGATAACAGCTGTGGACCCTTTAATTAACAGGTTAACGGTGGGGCCAAAATATTTGCAGGAACAATACTGACATATGAGGAGCACCCAAAAGTGTCAGGATGGCGCTTAGAGGGGTTCTCTGATACTTCACAGTTGGAAAGCATGCTTATCCATACTGACCTCGACCCTTCTTGGTATTAAATTAAATTTCCAATGCAATCCCAGCATTAGTGCCAAACCTCATTCACACCTATATGGTAAAATAAATGGAAATCCTTTCTGCCATCTTTCAGTCTTCCTAGCATGGACTAAATATAAATAAATTACAGTGGGTTTGGGATGGCATGATCAATCTTTGTATTAGCTACAACACAATTCATTTTGAATCTTATATCACTCTTTCACACACCCAAAATAAATATTCTAAATATCACATAAACTCCCCCACACTCTTGTATAGTGATATTTTCCATGGTACAAACACAGTCAATGTTGGCACCCTTGAAATTGTTCCAGAAAATGAAGTATTTCTCTCAGAATATTATTGCAATTACACGTTTTGTTCTACACATGTCTGTTTCCTTTTTGTGTATTTGAACACAAAAAAACAGGGAGAAAGGCAAATTGGACATAATTTCACACAGAACCTCAAATATGGGCCAGACAGAATTGTTGGCACTTTGTAGTAAAAAAAATTGTGGGTAAGCAACTTTGTTTTAAGAATTTTTTATCTCATGAATGTCGTATTTTTCATGTATGTTTCTCAGTTGATATAAATAAGGTGTTGATTTTTTTAGATTGCTTTGTCATAAATACTTCTTGGTCTTTATGCCGTATGATCAGTATGGTTATTTGTTTCAAGTATGTGATGTTCGTTCAAACTCACCTGTGGCAAGTAACAGGTGTGGGCTATATGAAAATCACACCTGAAACCAGACAAAAAGGGGATAAGCTGACGCAATCTTTGCATTGTGGGTCCGTGTGTGTCACACTAAGCATGGAGAACAGAAAGAGGAGAGGAGAACTGTCTGAGGACTTGAGAACCAAAATTGTTGAACAATATCAGCAATCTCAAGGGTATATATTGATAAATATTTACGAACGAGATCTAGCCACCAATTACTATAGCTGCACAGTGTCTTTGAGACAAACAACTCTTAGGCTGGTTTCACATTTGCGTTTTTTTGCGCTGGAAAAAAACGCATACGTGCGCATGCGTTTTTTCCCCTATATTTAACATGGGTGCGCATACCTGCGCGCTGGCATGCGCACGTATGCGATTTTCATGCGCTGCTTTTTTTGGGGTATGCGTTTGTATTTTACAGACGCAGCATGTTGCATTTTTTGGTCCTGCAAAAAAGCGCATGCGCACGTGTGCGCACGTTTTGCGCTAAAAATGGCCATTATAGCCTATGGGTGCGCATATGTGCACATTGGCATGCTTATGTATGCGTTTTTTTGCACATGCGTTTTTTTTTTTACCATTAGTTTAGACAATGGAATTTAGGGGTTTGGGTAAAGTTAGGGTTAGTTAAGGGGGTTTAGGGTTAGGGTTAGGGTCAGGGTTAGGGTTAGGGTTAGGGTCAGGGTTAGGGTTAAGTATGGTTTGGTTAAGGGTTAGGGTCAGGGTTAGGGTTAGGGTTAGGGTCAGGGTTAGGGTCAGGGTTAGGGTTAAGTATGGTTTGGTTAAGGGTTAGGGTCAGGGTCAGGGTTAGGGTTAGGGTTAGGGTCAGGGTTAGGGTTAGGGTTAAGGTTAAGTATGGTTTGGTTAAGGGTTAGGGTCAGGGTTAGGGTTAGGGTTAGGGTTAGGGTCAGGGTTAGGGTTAGGGTTAAGGTTAAGTATGGTTTGGTTAAGGGTTAGGGTTAGGGTTAGGGTCAGGGTTAGGGTTAGGGTTAGGGTCAGGGTTAGGGTTAAGTATGGTTTGGTTAAGGGTTAGGGTTAGGGTTAGGGTTAGGGTCAGGGTTAGGGTTAGGGTTAGGGTCAGGGTTAGGGTTAGTTAGGGTTTAGGGTTTGGGTTAGGGTTAAGTATGGTTTGGTTAAGGGTTAGGGTCAGGGTTAGGGTTAGGGTCAGGGTTAGGGTTAGGGTTAGGGTCAGGGTTAGGGTTAGTAAAGTCATGGTTTGGGTTAGTGTGAGGGGCCACCTAATGTTGGAAAAAAATGCAAACGCGGTAAAAACGCACTAAAAACGCATACAAACGCATAAAAACGCTGCGTTTTTTTCATGCATGCTCATAAAAATGCTTGAAAAAAACGCAGCAGTTGTATGCTTTTGTATGCGTTTTTTCAATGCGTTTTTTTGCGGGAAAAACGCGCCGCAAAAAAAAGCAAGTGTGAAACTAGCCTTAAACCTCCTTTTTGGATCTCTTCTGGGTGGTGCATCAACATAGAATATATAAATAAATCACAAAAATTGTAAAGAATTGCAGCACTCACCCGATCCTTGCTGATGTGTTTCTTTATTGCATGATTAGGATAACATGATAAAGTGCGGTGTGCAGGTGGCAGGGGAGTTTAAGGCTGTGTGCCCATGTAAGCATTTTTTTTTGCGTTTTTGAGTGGCAAAACGCTCAAAAATCGCTTAAAAGAAGCATCCCATTCATTTTAATGCATTTTGCACTTTTTGTGCATATTGATGCTTTTTTTTCACAAAAAAACGCTTTGAGGTAAAAAAAAAAAGCAGCATGCTCATTAATTTTGTGGAAAAGTCTGCGTTTTTAGCTATTTTCTATGTGTCTGGGGATGCATGGAAAAAAGCATCAAAAACACACATTTCTTTCGCAAAAAAAGCTCGGAAAACGCGCAAAAAAATGTGGAAAAAATGCGTGTTTTCTGGGAAGGAGTCTGGTGGGCACATAGCCTAACAGATGAAAAAACAGCCTGACGGACAAGTGATTTATTCAACAATCTCAAGGTTACAAGTCCAGAGATTTTGTTGTTCCTTTGTCTACGGTGCGCAACATAATCAAAATGTTTACATCCCATGGGCCATGGCACTTTAGCTAATCTCCCTGAATGTGGATGGCAGAGAAAGGTTGATGAAAGGTTGCAGTGCAGGATAGTCCAAATGGTGGATAAGCAGCCCAGTCAAGTTCTAAAGAAATTCAAGCTGTCCTGCAGGTTTAGGGTGCATTAGTGTCAGCGCGAACTATCCATCCACATGTGAATGAGATGAAACGCTAAGGCAAGAGACCAAGGAGGACCCCACTGCTGATACAGGCACAGTTTGCCAAAATGTACGTGAGTACACCAAAATCCATTTGGGAAAGCATCTTGTGGACAGATGAGACAAAGATAGAGCTTTTTGGTAAAGCACATCATTCTACTATTTCTTGAAAATGAAATGAGGCCTACAAAGTAAAGAACACAGTACCTACAGTCAAATATGGTGGAGGTACAAATGTTTTTTGGGGTTATTTTTCTGCCTATGGCACTGGGTGCCTTGACTGTGTGCAAAGCATCATGAAATCTGAAGATTACCAATAGATTTTGGGTTGCAATATAGTGTCAAGTGTCAGAAAGCCGGGTTTGCGTCCTAGGTCATGGGTCTTCCAGCAGGATAATAACCCTAAGTATGCTTAAAGAAGCACCCAGAAATGGATGGAAACAAAGTGCTGGAGAGTTCTGAAGAGGCCAGCAATGAGTATGGATCTAAATCCCATTGAACACTTGTGAAGAGATCTTAAAATTGCTGTTGGGAGAAGGCGCCTTCAAATATGAGAGACCTGGAGCAGTTTGCAAAAGAAGAAAGGCCTAAAATTCCAGCTGAGAAGTGTAATAAGCTTGTTGATGGTTATAGGAAGCGATTGAATGCAGTTATTTATTCCAAATGGTGTGCAATCAAATATTAAGTTGAGGGTGCCAACAATTTTGTCCAACTCATTTTGGGGATTTTATGAGAAATTATGTCTAATTTGCATTTCTTTCTGTTTTTGTGTTGTTCCAATACACACAAAGGAAATAAACCTGTGTATAATAAAAAATGCGTAATTCCAATAATGTTCTGGGACAATTTCAATGGTGCCAACACTTTTGGCCATGATTGTAGCTACTGTACACAGGTTGGAACAAGTCATAAATTCATAATGGTGTGACTTGTGATCTGATACAGTAATGCTGTCTACATTGGCAGAATACTCTTCTCCTGCCAATGCCATAATAATTATCTGTCTTGAGAAATATAAAATATATCAAATGCTATTTTTAATGACTAAAACCAGTTACTGATACATATTCTTTTTATACATTTTGTTACATTGTGTTTTCTGTAAATGATTATGGAGGTTGCCATCTTTAGCTTCTGTTAACAGTATTTAGATATATGCCTTACAGAAGGCACGTGGGCCTCTGATACCAATACGATGGAGATGTCCACTGACTTTTATGGGAGTTTTGTGGTCATGCTCAGTGACCTGTGGAGAAGTCATTGTGCAGGGAGGGGGGAGGAAGCAAACTGTGACCAAAAAACTTGGTTTAATGACAATAGGTCATTTTTTATTATAAATTCATTTAAAAGTAAATGATTTACAATACACCCAACGTTTCCTGGGTTGCAACCCATTCATTATAACTTTTCTACAGAAATTGTAGTTTTTTCGGTTCATTGTGATCACATTAACACACAAGCGATAAATTGTTTGAATGAGACTAAAACGATTTGCGAAGACCCGAATCCAAGTTCGATATATATTATAAAGAGCGCCATACTAGATAGGTTATGGGAGTATGCATGTGCTCCCAATTGGGATGGACACCGCTGGTGGAGATTTACTTCCCTTGAGGACTAAGGGGTAATGTTTCTCCTTGTGGAGAGTGATATGCCTGGCATGTCACAGTGAGAAGACTAAGGCTGTGTGCACATGCTGCGGATTTTGCTGCGGTTCCGCAGCGGTTTTGGCCGCTGCGGACCCACAGCAGTTTCTGCTGCGGTGTACAGTACCATTATTCCCTATGGGAATCAAAAACCGCAGTGCAGACGGTGCGGAATTTTCCGCGTGGATTATCTGCGGTTTTCAATCCGCAGAAAGAATTGACATGTCAATTCTTTCTGCAGATTCTCCTGCGGTTTGCCATCTCCTCCATTTGAGGAGATGGAAAACCGCAGGGCAAAACCGCAGAGCAATCCGCAGGTAAAACCGCAGGTCTTTTGACCTGCGGATTTTACAAAATCCGCGCTGATGAATCCGCACCTAATCCGCAGCGTGTGCACACAGCCGTAGGCTATGTGCCCACGTATGCAGAAAAAAACAGCACTTCTTCCCAGGAAAAACGTGCGGGTTTTTTTGCGTCTTTTTCCATGTTTTTGCACGTTTTTTCGCGATTTTCACATGCGAAATTCAAGCACTTTCCAAGCGATTCGAAGCATCACTTGGAATGTGATTGACAGGTTGGTCACACTCGTCAAACATAGTGTTTGACAAGTGTTACCAGGTTTTTACTATTGAGGCCGCCTATGCGGCCTCAATAGTAAAAGATAGAATGTTAAGAATAAAAAAAAATCGTGATATTCTCACCTTGCGACGTCCAGCGCAGCATTCCAAGGCCTCAGCGATGCTCCCGTTCCCAGTAATGCCTTGTGAGACCTTTGATGACGTAAAGTCTCGCGATACTGTAGCGGTCTCGCGAGATGGTACATCATCACAGGTCCTTGCCGCAAGGCATTACTGGGAACGGGAGCATCGCTGAGGCCCGGGAAGACTGCGCTAGACGCCGGAAGGTGAATATAATCCGATTTTTTATTTTTTATTCTTTTTTTTACAGGGATATGGTACCCAGGGCCCGGAGGACAGTCTCCTGTCCTCCACACCATAAGTACCGTCCGCACATGAGCCGCTCACTTCGTGCATGGAGGGCATAGCCACATGCGGGAAGTAAGCGGATCTCATGCATTCCTATAATTGCGGAATCGCGACAATTATTTTCGGAATTGCGGCGATTCCGCAAAAAGAATGAGCATGCTGCGTTTTTTTCGCGATACGATTCCGCCGCGGAAAAAAATCGCAGCATTAGCACAGCATTTGCGGAATGCCATAGGAATGCATGGGGTGCGTTCTGTATGTGTTTTTTAAGCATTTTCGTGGCGAAAATCGCAGCAAAAACGCTTAAAAATCGAAGCGTGTGCACACAGCCTCATAGGCCATGTATGCTCCTCTGGGAAATTAAATATGCAAATTGTTTCTTCAAAGAGGACAAGAACTCTAGCGCCACCTATTGGAAGCAGCGATCCTAAAACTCAATTTCAACTCTTTAACAAGCCTTGCCATATAACTTTTTGCCTCTGGTATCTGCCATCAAAGTAATATCAGGATCCTCCTAAACAGATTAGACGGTCCATGGCTTATGCTAAAATAGTCAGGACTGGCTGACATTAAAGGGGTTCACAGACTTAGAGCTCAAACACATATGTGGGTACATTGTCATCAGTGCCCCTACATATTCCTGTCTGGCCATACAGAAATGCGGATCTGGTGAATGCACCTTGGACTGTCATTGCAGTGCTTTGGAAACAGAAATATATTTATACAAATAGTTCATTTCTAGTTAGGATCCAATATAATCAGTAAGAAATGAAAAATTGCACAATATTTTCATGTGATCATTGTTTATATCAGGATGTGGGGAAAGTAAAAACAAGAAATCTATATTACTCATTACTGTCTTCTATTATTATTATTATTGAAAGTGATTAGATATTAAATTAAATGATCTATAGATTGTTCAGCATAAGTACACTCCCTTTGAAAAGTAGGATATTAATCAACATATTTCTGAGCACAAAAATAATTTTTACAATTTTGATAAAACTGAGTTTTATAGAACATTTTATTAACCAATACCAGAAAACTAAGAATAATAAAGTAACTTTCATAACAAAATCTTCAGTTTTATCAAGGCAATTGATGGAAAAATGAGAACACTACACACCAAAAACTACTACATCTAGCATATTGTATGCACCAAGCACCAAGTCTTCTAGGCCTTGTAGGAACAAGTTGGTGACTTATTGCAACATTTAAAGTGGGTACGGAAAGTATTCAGACCCCTTTAAAATTTTCACTCTTTGTTTCATTGCAGCCATTTGGTAAATTCAAAAAAGTTCATTTTTTCCCCATTAATGTACACTCTGCACCTCATCTTGACTGCAAAAAAACAGAAATGTAGAAATGTTTGCAATTTTATTAAAAAAGAAAAACTGAAATATCACATGGTCATAAGTATTCAGACTCTTTGCTCAGACACTCATATGTTGTGAACACTTTTGACCTGGCTTCTGAGTTTGGGCTCCCTCTGGTGGTTGCTGCTGGTAATGGAGCTGGTCTGGCTGACAGAAGTCAATCACCTGAGGAGGATGATTGGAGGTCAGGTGTTACAGACTGGAGAGATTTAAGTGAGCAACCTTCCCTCAGTTGTTGCCGGTGATTTGGTTTTCTTCCTGAGCATTTTGGAAGTCTACTTGCCTCCTGCTTTGTCCTGCATCTTTCAGATAAGTTATTTGTCTGCTTGAATCTTTTTGCATTTGATCCATTTTTTGCTTTCCTCTGATTTCTGCTTTGCTGGTGTGAGTTCAGCCTTGTTCCCTGCTGGGACCTGTGCTGGACTCTGTTCCATATGCCACAGCTCATGTCAGTTTTGTCAGTATTTCTAATCCCCTGTTATATCAGTATCTTTTGTTTTGCGCCCAGTTCACACCAGAGTTCTGATTTAGTGGGGGAGAGGTTGTGTGGCCTCAGTATTTTTGCATATCAGACGTGTTGGATTTTTTCTTCGGGTTTTTTGCGTGATTGCAGACAGTATCCTTTCCTGTCCTATCTAGACAGTTTGGCCCCCATCATTTGCTTACCCTATTTTCTGCCTGTGTTTTGTGCCTCATCTTGTCTCACTGGCAATATATGTTCATGGGCTATCTATTCCTTTGGGGTTCTACTCCAGGGCAGTTTAGCTTTCCCTTTTCTCTCTTAAGGCTTAGTTAATTCTTTGGCTGTGACGAGGCGTCTAGGGCATCGTAGGTACGTCCCACGGCTGTTAGGTGTCGGGCTCCAGGCGCTGCACTGCGGGAATCCCGAGCCTTGCCATCGACAGTCTCCCATTCCCCTCTGGCCGCAGTGGAGCCTGCTCAACAGACTCCATGATCCTGGCATTCTGCCCAAACCAGCATTGTGGGTTCAGTTGCTGCTGCCACCTCTGGTCTAGTTATGGCAATGCAGCCTGGCCAGCAGCAAAAGCAGAGTCTAAATCCTTCCTTTGGTCCACTGAGCATGCTCATGAGGCGATCTCCCATTGAGGATCGGGAGTCACATGATCAGGTCCTTCTCCAGTTCTGATTGGTCCATCTGGAGGATCAGGAAGGTCCCGGAAGGGCACGGCTATAAAAGGTTCACATGGCCGCCCTGCCATGCACTATGATAGACTCTGAGGCTATAGTACTTAGTGTATGCATGATGATGGATGAATGAGCCTGGTGCCTGACGCATTATAATTCCCCCTCGTTGGATATTACGCATGAGTTAGGGTTAGGAATTAGAGTCAGCTCAATAGCTCAGACACTGCACTGCACCGCAGTGTTATCCTCATCTACCTTCAACGCCTAGGGCGTCGGCCATTACTAGCCTCCTCGACACTGCTACCGCAGCATCCGCCGCAGTAACGCTGTGCGCCTTGTGTGTGCTTTCCAGCACCGTTGTTAGGCTGGTTAGTGGCATCAGTCAGGGCGGACATTGCACCCGTCATAAGCAGTGGTTCACACTACTGTGACCTGTGACGTAAACAGGTTGCGGTTGTTCGCCGGCTGGCACGTGCTACGTGAAGCAACGGAGTTCGTGCCTGCTAGCACCGGGTCAGGGGTTACCTACCGGTGTCCGGCTTTTCTCCTACACGCCTTCCCCTCAATGTTTAGCAGCAGTTGGTCACCTCTGCATGGTGGGTCCGGGCTGCGAACGCACCCCTTATATTATTTCATCTTTATTTATTTGGTGTGTTCCGCCAGCCCGTAACTACGGCTAATTCTAAAAAAAAAAAAATATAATCCAGCTCACCGTACTGCCTTGCTGGTAGAATCCAAATCCTGCACACGGATTTGACTAGGCAGTCAATCAATAGTGGAAAGGAAAAAAAGAAGAGAAATTCCAGCGCCAGAAATGGAAAATTAAAAATCCATTTTATTGTGCCAATGCATATTAAAATTCCAGCAAGTACAGCATATCAGTCGGATGACTGCAGAACAACGCGTTTCGACGCCTCAGGTCTTAATCATGTTCTGACATTAAATGCAACCAACCTCCTTTTATTGGATTCTCCCACCTGCAAAAATCAGAAGCACATGCGTGGACTGCTCCAAAGCAGCTCCCGATATGGTAATGGTGGGAGAGCCAAACAAGGAAAGAAAACAGTCAGTGTAGACAACACAACATAAATGACATATATAATTTAAAAGGGAGATATATATACTCCTAATATGAGATGAAAAAGATGAATATACAAAAAAAAAAACACAAAAAAAAAAACAACACACAAAAAAACAAACAAAAAAACACAAAAAAAAAAAAAAAACAACACACAAAAAAACACACACACAAAAAAAAAGTATAATAATTGCAATAACATTTTTCAAAGTACATATCACATATTTATATCCCATACATAATATACTAAAAATTAGATCAATATGTTACAATACAGCCTCAGAATAAAAATATGGAACGAACATATTCAATAATGTAATATAAGATCTTGTCGGCTATTCATACCATCCGGATATCTAGTGCCCAGGGTGAAAATCCAGAAGGACTCCCTGTTCAATAGTTTCCTTCTGTGATCTCCACCCCGAATCGGACTGTATACCTGTTCTATTCCCATGAAATGAAAGCCGCTAACATCCCCTTTGTGAACTGTGGCAAAATGCTTTGATACTGCAGAAACCGCAACAGCATTGTGATTAGACACATCTGAGAGATGCCTCCTAATTCTAACCTTCAAGGGTCCCGTGGTGCAACCCGTGTATTGAATATTACAAATATTGCATGTTATTAAATATACAATATAAGAAGAATTACAGTTTATTAAATTTTTAATGGTAAATGTTTTTTTGTTTACCATAGAAAAAAATGTTTTTCCTTTTTGTACAAAATTACAAGTTTTACATCTAGCTGCACCGCATTTGTAAAAACCCTTTAATGTGATCCAGGAGGATCCCTCCGTCTGGCCACTATCACTTATAAAAAAATATATATACGGCTAATTCTAGTTGTGTTGTCAGTTTAGGGGTCTGCAATACGCTAAGTTACCAACCTCTCTGGTTATCTGGTTGCCTAGTCTATTCCCCTGCTATCCTCCTCGGCTACCTAATCATAACACTCATATTTAAGTCACATGCTATTTCCTTGTGATCCTCCTTGAGATGGTTCCAACTCTTCATTGGAGTCCAGTTGCGTTTAATTAAACTGATAGGACTTGATTTGTAAAGGCACACACCTGTCTATATAAGACCTCACAGCTCACAGTGCATGTCAGACCAAATGAGAATCATGAGGTCAAAGGAACTGGCCAAGGAGCTCAGAGACAGGATTGTGGCAAGGCACAGATCTGGCCAAGGTTACAAAAGAATTTCTGCAGCACTCAAGTGTCATGTCGCCGTCAGACTCGGGGCCTGCTGTCCAGGCATCGGCCACTAGAAGGCGCCAGACTGTTACATCGCCTTCTGACTCAGGGCCTGCTGTTCCTGCCTCGGCCACTGGGAGGTGCCGTGGTTCCCTGCCTTTTTTCATTGGCGACCATCCTGCTCTGGTCCACTGCTCCTCTAGACAGCCACCCCCTGGGCCTTGCTACAATTCCAGATCCCTGTATAGGGGTTAAGGGTCTCGGGGTTTCTCTGGGTGCTGTACCTATTGCAGCCCAGATTTGCGGACGGACATCACATTATATCCGGTCATAAAAAAACAAAACAAAAAAAAACCTGCTTCTTGTGTATATGTCCAAAATATACAAAAGCAGTCTCCCTGAACTTTTTTTTCCCCTTCTTCTCCTGCCTGAGCTGATTTTTGGCCTAAACACCTGTTACTCGCTTCAGTGGACAGCCTGGAGGATCACTCCCATCTTCCTGTGCAAGCATGCTGCAGTCTGGAGACTTCAGGAAGAAACCTGAACGTCAGAGATCCACACTCCTGGGACATCGGCCCCTGGGCAGATCTGGCTAGGGTTGCCCAGGGGCTCAGGTACCGCCCGCAGATGTGGCTAAAGTTTTATTGCCCATCTCTCTTTCATTTGGTCAGAAATCTCTGTGTTTAAAAGCTTACGTGGATTGTGGATCTGAAGGAAATTTTATGGATTCTTTGGCTGCTAGGAATCTTGGTGTACCGCTGCTAAGGCTTAATGCCCCTATTAAAACCACGGCTATCAATGGCACATCTATTATTTAGGAGGGGGTTAAATTTGTTAGAGCCAAAATTGCTATGTCTGTGGGAACATTACTTATGTCATTTTTTGTGATGGATAATTTATCTGCTGCAGTT
Organism: Dendrobates tinctorius; assembly: GCF_039654945.1. NCBI lineage: Eukaryota > Metazoa > Chordata > Amphibia > Anura > Dendrobatidae > Dendrobates > Dendrobates tinctorius. The sequence continues at coordinate 2,234,480 of NW_027361674.1, forward strand.
ATTTTGGGGATGCCCTGGTTACGCCAGCACAATCCTGTTATTGACTGGCACCTGGGTGATGTTGTGCGCTGGAGTTCGCAGTGTCAGGATAACTGCATATCATTAGCAGTAAACCAAGTTAAGGTTAAAAAACCCCTCATACCGTTTGCTTTCAGAGACTATGAGGATGTCTTTTCTATTGTAGAATCTGAGAAGTTACCCACACAAAAAGAATATGATTGCCCTATAGACCTGATTCCGGATGCCCGTCTCCCAAAAGGGAGAATATTTAATCTCTCTGGTCCAGAGTGTCAGGCCATGAATGACTATATAGCAGACAGTTTTAAAAAAGGGTTTGTTAGACCATCCATTTCACCAGTGGGGGCCGGCTTCTTCTTTGTGGTCTCAGACCTTGCACTGATTACCGGGAATTAAACGCAATCACTAAATAGAAACAGTATCCGCTTCCACTCATCCCTGATCTTTTTAATCAGCTAATGGGAGCCCGCTGGTTTACTAAACTTGACCTTGACCTCCGGGGGGGCATGCAATCTGGTCCGCATAAGAGAGGGGGATGAGTGGAAAACCACCTTTAATACACCCCTTGGCCACTTTGAGTACCTTGTAATGCCATTCGGACTCAGTAACGCACCTCCCGTGTTTCAGAACTTCATTAATGATATTTTCAGAGACATTTGTGGGGTGTATGTCGTAGTGTATTTGGATGACATTCTGATTTACTCTGCTGACTCTGTGACACACGCTCAACACGTCTGTTCTGTGCTGCAGAGACTGCGAGAACACTCCTTGTTTGCTAAACTGGAGAAATGTGTTTTTTTTGCTGAGGAGTTACAGTTTTTAGGGTACATGGTCTCAGGCAAAGGGTTCCGCATTGATCCTGCCAAGATCCAACCTATTAAAGCTTGGGTACAACGCAAATCGCTAAAAGCACTACAACGATTTTAATGGTTTGCTAATTACTACCGCAACTTCATCAGGGGTTTCTCAGAAATTGCCAAATCACTCACAGATTTGACCCGGAAAGGGGCCGACATGGCCAATTGGAACCCTGAGGCAATTCAGGCATTTTCTACGCTAAAGGAGTGCTTTGTGGCCAACCCGATTTTGGTTCAGCCTGATCTGGACTGCCCATTTATTGTAGAAGTAGATGCCTGTGAAGTCGGAGTGGGAGCAGTGCTGTCGCAAGGCATGTTGTACGTCTGCACGGTGCTCTGGTCAATATTGTGTCTGACAGGGGTACCCAGTTCGTTTCAAAGTTCTGGAGGGTGTTCTGCAAACACATTGGTAATGAGTTGTTCTTCTCCTCGGCCTACCACCCCGAAACCAATGGTCAAACTGAGAGTACCAACCAGGCTCTGGAGCAATACCTTCGCTGTTATGTGTCAGAACATCAGTCCGATTGGGTGGAACATCTGCCATTAGCTGAGTTTGCCCTAAACAATCAGTACCAGGACTCCATTAAGACTACCCCCTTTTTCTGCAACCATGGACTGCATCCGCGCTTTGGTTCATTCTCGGCCAGGATGTCGGAGCTCCCTGGGGTAGAGAAAAATATACACCACTTAAAAACGATTTGGTCTGAGGTAAACTCGAACTTGAAGGGGGCCCAGGTTAGACAGGCTTCGGCTGCGAATAGACGGCGATCTAAGGGGCCACACCTGGGAGTTGGAGACAAGGTCTGGCTCTCCACCAAAAACATCAAGCTTAAAGTGCCGTCTGCCAAATTGGGTCCCAGATTTATTGGTCCATACGAAATTATAGAGGTGATTAACCCGGTAGCCTTCCGTTTAAAACTCCCTCAGTCATTCAAATTGCCCAACGTGTTCCATAAATCTCTCCTCAAGTTGCATCGCTCTCCAATTCATCCTGTCGAGTCCCCTCCTCCTCCTGTTTCGGTCAGGGGGACCTTGGAGTATGAAGTCCAGGGTGTCCTTGATTCCCGCCTTGTGAGAGGGTCCGTACAGTATCTTGTACACTGGAAGGGCTACGGCCCGGAGGAGAGGTCCTGGGTCCCCGCGGGGACTTCCATGCCAAAGCATTAGGAGATTTCATCTCCTTCACCCTGACAAACCGGGCTTTGAGGGTCCGAAGGCCCCTTTTAGAGGGGGGGGTACTGTCACGTCGCCGTCAGACTGGGGGCCTGCTGTCCCGGCCTCGGCCACTAGGAGGCGCCAGACTGTCACATCGCCGTCTGACTCGGGGCCTGCTGTTCCTGCCTTGGCCACTGGGAGGCACTGTGGTTCGCCCTCGAGTGATGGCGGCGACAGAGAAGGGGCTCCTGCGCTGGCATCTGGTGGACGCAGGCTCCGCTCCTCTGTCAGTCATGAAGGGGTTGGTGCATCACCATCTGGCCTGGTCCTGGGGGCGGTCCTGATGACATCATCAGTCCGGGAACTTGTGAGGGATGACCTGATCCCTCAAATACCTTGGGACTGGTCTTGCAAGCCACCGGATATATTCTTGGTTCCCCTGTGTGCTACGGTGTGAATTGCTATTGTTTGACTCTAACCTCAACCTGGAATTCTGACCCCTCTACTGCCTGATGATTTTGTACCTCTGCTACTCTCCTGGTTTGTGACCTTGGCCTGGACTGTCTACTCTGCCACTGCCTGCCCATTCGGTGCCTCCGCTGCTCTCCCGACTTCTGTCTACATTTTTGGTTCCCTGCCTTTTTTCCTTGGCGACCGTCCTGCTCTGGTCCACTGCTCCTCTAGACAGCCACCCCCTGGGCCTTGCAACAATTCCAGATCCCTGTATAGGGGTTAAGGGTCTCGGGGTGCTGTACCTATTGCAGCCCAGATTCGCGGACGGACGTCACATCAAGGTTCCTAAGAGCACAGTGGCCTCCATAATCCTTAAATGAAAGACCTTTGGGACCACAGAAGTTTTCCTAGACCTGGCTGTCCAGCCAAACTGAGCAATCATGGGAGAAGAGCCTTGGTGAGAGAGGTAAAGAAGAACCCCAAGATCACTGTGGCTGAGCTCCAAAGATGCAATAGGATAATTGGAGAAAGTTCCACAAAGTCAACTATAACTGCAGCCTTCCACCAGTCGGGCCTATATGGCAGTGTAGCCCCACGGAAGCCTCTCCTCAGTGCAAGACATGTGAGCAGGCTTCCCTCAATTGTTGCTGGTGATTATTTCTTCCTGTGCAACTGGAGGTCTGCTGTCTCCTGCCTGATCCTGCATTTTTCAGTTAAGTTGTCTATTTGCTAATCCTTTGCATCTGATCTGGTTTTGCCTCTTTCTGCTTTGCTGTGCGGGTTCAGCGTGCTCCCTGCTGGGGCTGTGCTGGACTCCGCTCCGTATGTTACAGCTTGTGTCAGTTTGTTCAGTCCCCTGTTATATTAGTCTCTTTTGCTTTGCTGCCAGTTTACACCAGAATGCTGATATAGTGGGGGAGAGGTCGTGAGACCTCAGTGTTTTTTTGTACATCAGACGTGTTGGATTGTTTAGGGTTTTTGCGTAATTGCAGACAGTGTCTTTCCTTTCCTATCCTATCTAGACAGTTTGGGCCCCATCATTTGCTCAGTCTATTTACTGCCTGTGTTTGTCCCTCATCTGGTCTCACCGACACTATATGTATGGGGGCTATCTATTTCTTTGGGGTTCTACTCCGGGGCAGTTTAGATTTCACCTTTCTTGCTTTAGGCCTAATTAGTTCTCCAGCTGTGTTGAGGCGTTTAGGGCATCGTAGGTATGCTCCACGGCTACTGTTAGTTGTGTTGTTAGGACTAGGGGTCTGCAATTCGCTAAGTGACCAACCTTTCTGGTTTCCTGGTGGCCTAGCCTATTCCTGCCATCCTCCTCGGTGACCTATTCATAACAGAATCACCGCCATACTGTAGACTCTAGGGTACTCTAAAGAAGGAAAGAATTGTAAGAAAAAAAAATTAAAGTGTCCGAATTTTTTAAATATATTTTTTTCCTCTTTTGCTCTGGGGCCGTAGAAGGATTTTTTCTCTAATGGAAACTAAGCAATTGTCCGATCGTGTTGAGCAGCTTGCTGCTGAAGTGCGGGGAATTTCTGCCTATCTCGCTCAATCATCTGCTGTAGAACCAAAGATTCTCCTGGTGTGTTTTCTGGGGATCGGACTAAATTTTTGAATTTTAAGAATAATTGTAAACTATTTTTTGCTTTGAATCCTAACTCATCGGGGAGCTCTGTGCAGCAGGTTAAAATTGTCATCTCCCTGCTGCGCGGCGATCCCCAGGATTGGGCTTTTTCTTTGACACCCGGAGATCCTATTCTGGCTAATGTGGAGGTGTTTTTTCACATGTATGATGAACCTAATGCTATTGATCAAGCTGAGAAAACCTTATTGGCATTGAACCAGGGTCAGGATTCTGCAGTTATATTGTCAAAAATTCCGAAAGTGGACGGTCCTTACTAAATGGAATGATGATGTCCTAGCAGCTCTCTTTCGGAAGGGTCTGGCAGAAACCGTAAAAGATGTTATGGTGGGATTTCCTGTCCCCTCTGGTCTTGACGACTCTATGTCATTGGCCATTCAAATTGATCGACGTTTAGAGGTGGTGCCGCCTTTCGAACGAACTTCTGAACCCATGCAATGTGATAGGGTTTTGTCTAGGGCGCAACGTCATTAGTTTAGAAGGCGTAATAAGTTGTGTTTTTTTTTGTGGGGACGCCTCTCATACTATTTCTGTCTGTCCTAAACGAGAAAAGCGTTTTGCTCACGCATTTGCAGTGGACAGTGTACAGCCTAAGTTCCTTTTGGCGGTTACCTTGATCTGCTCCTTGTCTACATTTTCCGCTAAGGCTTTTGTTGATTCAGGAGCAGCTTTGAACCTGATGGATTTTGGCTTTGCCAAACCTTGTGGTTTTCCCATGGTACCCCTGCGGACTCCTATCCCTTTGAGGGGTATTGATGCTACTCCTTTGGCGGAAAATAAACCCCAGTTTTGGACCCAGGTGATAATGCGGGTCGCCCCGGACCACCAAGAGAATTGTAAATTTTTGGTGTTGCACAATTTGCATGATATTATTGTACTGGGTTTTCCTTGGTTGCAAACCCATAATCCTGTTTTGGATTGGAAATCTGTGTCTGTGGTGAGTTGGGGTTGTCAATGTATTCTTAGTGACACTCCTGTTTTCTCTACCTCTCCCCAGTCTCATGATGTTCCTGACTATTTGGCTGATTTTTCTGATGTATTTAATGAGAGTAAGTCCACGTCTTTGCCTCCTCATAGGAGTTATGACTGTGCAATTGAGTTAATGCCCGGTTGTAAATTTCCCAAGGGTCGGCTTTTCAATTTATCGGTACCTGAACATGATGCTATGCGATCTTATATCATTATATCAAGGAGTCATTGGAGAAGGGTCATATAAGACCATCCTCTTCACCTTAAGGTGCTGGGTTTTTTTTGTGGCCAAGAAAGATGGCTCATTAAGGCCATGTCTTGACTATCGTTCCCTTCACAAAATCACTGTTAAATATCAGTACCCGTTACCCCTGATTTCTTATTTATTTTCCAGAGTTAAAAGTGCTTGTTGGGTTACCAAACTTGACCTCAGGGGGCGTATAATCTTAATCTCATCAAGCACGGGGATGAATGGAAGATGGCGTTTAATACCCCGGAGGGAAATTTTGAGTACCTGGTGATGCCTTTGGGCTCACTAATGCCCCTTCCGTCTTCCAATCTTTTATGAATGATATTTTCTGGGACTTTGTGGATAAGTTTTTGATCATTTATCTGGATAATATTTTGATCTTTTCCAGTGATTGGGATTCTCATGTGGAACATGTCAGGACTGTGTTCCGGATTTTGAGGGAAAATACTCTGTATGTTAAGGGATCGAAATGTCTCTTTGGTGTACAGAGGATTTCGTTTTTGGGATTCATTTTGTCCCCGTCTGCTATTGAAATGGACCCGGCCAAGGTACAGGCCATTTATGATTGGGTTCAGCCCACTTCTCTAAAGGCTCTCCAGAAGTTTTTGGGTTTTGCTAATTTCTACCATAAATTTATAAGTAATTTTTCTGGTATTGTTAAACCACTGACAGATTTGACCAAATAGGACGCTGATGTGGTCTCCTGAGGTCTCGGCATTTCAGGAGCTTAAGCGGAGATTCACTTCTGCTCCGGTTCTACGGCAACCTGATGTTTCGCTTCCATTTCAGGTGGAGATAGATGCTTCTGAGATTAGTGCAGGAGCCGTTTTGTCCCAAAGAGATCCGGTAACCTCTAACATGAATCCTTGTGCCTTCTTTTCTCGAAAATTTTCCCCATCTGAACGTAATTATGACATGGAGAATCGGGAGTTGTTGGCCATGAAGAGGGAATTTGAAGAGTGGAGACATTGGTTGGAGGGAGCTAGACATCAAGTTGTGGTCCTCACCGAACACAAGAATTTGATTTATCTTGAATTAGCCAGTGCTTGAATCCTAGACAGGCTAGATGGGCCTTGTTTTTCACGCGTTTTAACTTTGTGGTCTCCCTTCTTCCGGGCACTAAGAATGTTAAGGCGGATGTCCTTTCTAGGAGTTTCTTTGTGGATTCTCTTGATGTGACGGAGCCTACTACCATTCTAAATGAGGGTGTAGTTCTTTCCGCCATCTCACCCGATTTGAGACGTGCCCTGGAGGAATTTCAGGAGGACAAACCTGAACGATGCCCTATGGGAAAATTGTATGTCCCTGACCAGTGGAGGAGAAGAGTAATGTCTGAAATTCATTGCTCCGCATTAGCTGGTCATCCAGGTATTTTTGGTACCAGAGATTTGGTGAGTCTGTCTTTTTGGTGGCCTGCCTTTTCTCGTGATGTCAGTCCTGTGGGACTTGTTCTCGGTCCAAGCCCTGTTTTCGTTCTAGTGGTTTGTTGATGCCCCTGCCGGTGCCCAGGAGGCCATGGACCCATATCTCAATGGATTTTATTTCTGATCTCCCTGTCTCTCAGAGAATGACTGTTATCTGGGTGATCTGAGTGATCTGTGATTTTCTAAGATGGTCCATCTTGTACCACTCTCAAAGTTGCCATCTTCTTCAGAGTTGGTGCCCTTGTTTTTTACAACAGGTGTTTCATTTGCATGGGATTCCTGAGAACATTGTGTCGGACATAGGAGTCCAGTTTGTTTCCAGATTTTGGAGAGCTTTTTGTTCCAAACTGGGAATTCAGTTATCTTTCTCCTCTGCATTTCATCCTCAGACCAATGGGCAGACTGAGAGAACAAACCAGACTCTGGAATCCTATTTGAGATGTTTCATATTTGCTGATCAAGATGACTGGGTCTCATTTTTGCCCTTGGCCTGCCCAAGTGTGGATTCTGTGGTAGAGAGAATGCAGCAGATTTGGGACCAAGTAGTGGATAAGTTGTCCCACTCTCAGGAAAAGGCCCAACGGTTTTCCAACCGACATAGGACCATTGGTCGCCGGTTTAAAGTGGGTGATATGGTTTGGTTGTTTTTAAAAGATATTCCTATGAAGGTTGTGTCTCCAAAATTCAAGCCAAGGTTCATTGGACCTTATAAGATTTTGGAAATCCTTAACCCCGTTTCTTTCCATTTGGCTCTTCCAGTTACGTTTAAGATTCATAACGTTTTTCATAAATCTTTGTTGAAAAGGTTTGTGGAGCCAGTAGTTCCCATGGCGGCGCCCCCTGACCCTGTATTGGTTAAGGGTAATCTGGAGTATGAGGTAGAGAAGATATTGGATTCTTGTCTGGCTAGATGGAGACTCCAGTACTTGGTCAAGTTGAAAGGTTATGGCCAGGAGGATAATTCTTGGGTCTCTGCTTCTGACATTCATGCCGAGAGATTGGTTCATGCTTTTCACCAGGCCCATCCTGATTGGCCTGGTGGCGTGAATGAGGGTTCGGTGACCCCTCCTCAAGGGGGGGTACTGTTGTGAATTCTGTTACTTCTGAGTCGGGGCTCCCTCTGGTGGTTACTGTGAGTAGTAGAGCTGGCCGGATTGACAGAGGTCTGCCTCCTGACGATGATGATTGGAAATCTGGGGTTACTGATTGGGAGTATTTAAGTGAGCAGGCTTCCCTCAATTGTTGCTGGTGATTAGTTCTTCCTGTGCAACTGGAGGTCTGCTGTCTCCTTCCTGATCCTGCATTTTTCAGTTAAGTTGTCTATTTGCTAATCCTTTGCATCTGATCTGGTTTTGCCTCTTTCTGCTTTGCTGTGCGGGTTCAGCATGCTACCTGCTGGGGCTGTGCTGGACCCCGCTCCATATGTTACAGCTTGTGTCAGTTTGTTCAGTCCCCTGTTATATTAGTCTCTTTTGCTTTGCTGCCAGTTTACACCAGAATGCTGATATAGTGGGGGAGAGTTCGTGAGACCTGTGTTCTTTTGTACATGTTGGATTTTTTATGGTTTTTGCGTAATTGCAGACAGTGTCTTTCCTTTTCTATCCTATCTAGACAGTTTGGGCCCCATCATTTGCTCAGTCTATTTTCTGCCTGTGTTTGTCCCTCATCTGGTCTCACCGACACTAAATGTTTGGGGGCTATGTATTTCTTTGGGGTTCTAATCCGGGGCAGTTTAGATTTCACCTTTCTTGCTTTAGGTCTAATTAGTTCTCCGGCTGTGTCGAGGCATCTAGGGCATCGTAGGTACGCTCCACAACTACTGTTAGTTGTGTTGTTAGAATTAGGGGTCTGCAATTCACTAAGTGACTAACCTTTCTGGTTTCCTGGTGGCCTAGCCTATTCCTGCCATCCTCCTCGGTGACCTGTTCATAACAGCTCTCTGATGCAAAGCACTGCACAGCAGGAATGAAACACCAGATACACCGGTCTCAGCTGACGAACAACTGCTCCCAGCAAGCTCCTCCTCCCAGCTTGGTCGCTGCAGAATGAACTCTAACACCGACGGTCAGCTGATGTATCAGGTGACATTTTGAAGGAAGGTGGGAGTGGTCACCACCTGCATTAGCAAACTCAGCAGCAATGTAATTACACCAACGACCACCGGGGGGAAAAACTGACATCAACCCCCGATGGCCTGAATGGAAAAAAGTTTTAATCTGAGAATCCCAGATCTGTTACAGATCCAAAAATGGATTGTGATATCAATTATGATATTTAATGTATTTGTATTTTGATATATAATATTTTTTCCGAGCACATGCACTTGTTTTTAACCACTTAAAGTCCAATGACGGGCATAGCCGGGACATGTCAGCTGTTTTGAACAGTTGACATGTGCCCGCCATAGGCGCAGGTGGAATCACGATCCACCTGCGCCTATTAACTAGTTAAACGACGCTGTCAAAAGCTGGCAGTGGCATTTAACAAGCGCTACCGGAAATGCATAGCTGACCCCCGTCACGTGATGCATTGGCATAATGTTGATGCCGCATTGCTATGAGCGCCACTCGGTGGTCGGTGCTCATAGCAATGCAGTAATTCTGCTACATATAGGCGATCAGCTCATCGCCTATATGAGGCAGAGCCAATCAAGTATGGGATGCTTCTAGCCTCCCATGGAGGCTATTGAAGCATGCCAAAATAAAAACATGTTTTAAAAAATATAAAAAATAAAAGTTTAAATCAATCCCCTTTTCGCCCCATTCAAAATAAAACAATTAAAAAAATCACAGATACACATATTAGGTATCGCCACGTCCAGAACCGCCCGATCTAGCAATAAAAAAAAAGCATTAACTCGATCGCTAAATGGCATAGCGACAAAAAAATCAAAACGCCAGAATTACGTTTTTTTGGTCGCTGTGACATTGCATTAAAATGCAATAACGGGCGATCAAAAGAACGTATCTGCACAAAAGTGGTATCATTAAAAACATCAGCTCAGCCTGCAGAAAATAAGTCCTCACCCAACCCCAGATCATGAAAAATGGAGACGCTACAGGTCTCAGAATTTGGCGCATTTTTTTTTTTAACAAACTTTGGAATTTTTTTCACCACTTAGATAAAAATGAACCTAGACATGTTTGGTATCTATGAACTTGTAATGACCTGGAGAATCATAATGGCTGATCACTTTTAGCATTTTAGTGAACCTAGGAATAAATCCAAGCAAAAAACTAGGATTGCACTTTTTTGCAATTTCTCCGCACTTGGAATTTTTTTCCTGTTTTGTAGTACAAGACATGGTAAAACCAATGGTGTCATTCAAAAGTACAACTCGTCCTGCAAAAAACAAGCCCCCGCATGGCCATATTGATGTAAAAATAAAAAAGTTGTGGCTCTGGAAAGAAGGGGAGGGAAAAATGAAAATGCAAAACCAAAAATACCCCTGGTCGTTAAGGTGTTAAACTTATACTGCTATTTGCTAGCCATATAAATAAAGGCAATTTTTAATCAAAATTATTTTAGTCTGGAATTTTCTTTTAAGAACAAAACCGTTGGCACAACCCTGAGAATTGTAGGTGGTGCCCAAGTAGGATCCCAATCCGTGAACTAAATATACAGTATATAAACTTGGCACACACCAAAGGTTTCTGATGCAGAAAGGTGATTTTTAATTATACAACAGTACATACATACACAGACGTTTCGGTCAAAGAATAGCACTAGAGTAATACTACAGTCACGTCACTGTAGGATTACTCTAGTGCTATTCTTTGCCTTCAGCAGTGGGACGGCTTCATTTGCCTCCTCACAGGATTGGTATGTAACTTAGGTAACACAAACCATCTCATCACTTACTAAGTTATATTGGCTATTATAGCACCTTTATCTTCTCCCAGGTCTATCTCACAAAGCCCAGTCACTAAGAATCTCACAGTACAATATATCGGTATGTGTGTTCTTTTCTACGTTGATCTTGTTCTTCATGATTATTTATTACTCTCTGCCAATATCTATTATGTGCGATAATGTGACCGATGTCTCAGCATTTTTTCAAAAGTATTTACCTAGAAAACCCATATATTGTTGTATATACTTTCTTTTTTAATTGTATTATTTTCATCTTTATTTATATTTCACAGTACATTGATGAAGGTCCTAGACCGAAACGTCTGTGTATGTATGTACTGTTGTATAATTAAAAATCACCTTTCTGCATCAGAAACCTTTGGTGTGTGCCAAGTTTATATATATTTGGAATTTTCTTTTGTCCGTTACGAGTGGGATATTCCTTTCTTGATTTCAATTTGAAAGGTTCTTCACGCCTCTTATCCAACACACCTGGCAACTAATAGCTATATATTCTATTATTATGTATATTTTCTTCTAGAATTGTTGATTTCTCTATAATATATAGGTGTTCTGTATTTATTAGTAAGGAAGAATGGCAGATGATCCCCAAATCCAGGTTTGAAAAACTTGCATCATTCCCAAGAAGACTCATGTCTGTACTAGCCTAAAAGGGTGCTTCTACTCAATACTGAGCAAAGGGTCTGAATAATTTTGACCATGTGATATTTCAGGGTTTTTTTTTTAATAAATTTGCAAAAATGTCTACATTTCTGTTTTTTTTCAATCAAGATGGGGTGCAGAGTGTACATTAATGAGAAAAAAATGAACTTTTTCGAATTTACCAAATGGCTCCAATGAAACAAAGAGTTAAAAATTTAAAGGGATCTGAATACTTTCTGTACCTACTGTATCTTTTTTCTTTCTTTAAGAACCAGCTCTTTTAGAGCCTGGATGCCGGATGGAGAGTAATGACAACTTGTCTCTTCAGAATTCCCCATAGGTGTCCGGCTGGGATCAGATCAGGAGACACTTGGTCACTGAATCAGTTTCACCCTGTTCTTCAGAAATGCAACAGACAAGTTTTTTGTATCATTCTCACGTTGGAAAAGTGCACGTCTACCAAGGGCACAGACTGATGGCGTCAACTTCTCTGTCGCTATAGAGCCGCCATCAGTCCGTGCCCTTGGTAGACGTGCACTTTTCCAACATGACAGTTATGCAAAAAAACATCCTTTACATTTTTGAAGAACAGCTCTGCACTGTATATTAGATAGAAAAATCAGTAGGTTACAGAGAGACAGACTAACCCCCAAAATTTAGAAACCTCCTAAAAAATATATGGTATTTACTGTAAAATGCTGCAATTCTTAACAATTCGGATCCCAACGCAGATCCCATTCTCAGAGGACGGTCCACCCAGTTTCTCCATAAGGAATGATTTATACCTAAATAAAAAAAACACATATATATTAGTCCAATCTGGGCTCACACAGAGATTTCCTGCCATTTTCACTGCACTCTCACGTCACAACTTTTTGGTTATTTTACATCTATGCTCTTGGAGTGTTTTTGTGGTGTTTGTTTGATCCCAAATAAGAAAAAGCAAACAGTGAAATCATAATGTAAAACCTTTTTTACAGCATGTAAAACTGCCCTTTCAGTATTCTATACAACAAGGCCAAAATTCTCCTGCCACAAGCATATGTAACTGTTAGACACTAGTGGTTGCTGTGCAGTTTCATAAACAGCACCACCCTTGTCCACAGGCTGTGTTTGGTACTCCAGCTTATCCTCTGAGCTTTAAAGCTCCAGGGGCCAACACACATCTAGGACAATGATGACATCTTCTGATGGGGTAGATGGGCTTATGGCCTTCTCAGAAACCAGGATCCATTAAGGATTATAATTTTGCACCTCATATAAGCTCCACACCATAGCTTATTTAATAGGGTTGTCAACCTTTATGTTTTTTAGACCACATACTTATTTTGTCTGAAAAAAAGAGTCATCTTACTCGCCTTTATTGCCCAAGTGTCGCCTTTCCGGGGATCCTCTTAGTCTTTAATTATTGGGCTACAAAAGTGAAGCCCTATCTACGGTACAGCACTTGGCTGTAGACAATTTCTGTAGATGTCTGCCGCGGCACTGCTAATGTGAATGGCTTCAGTAGTCATGTTCTGTAGACCTGATGCCACCGCTGCAGCCATATCAGCAACGTTAGATCCAGAAATATTTTGACAGTGGCTGAATCTCCATGATTCAGGCTCTACATGTCACTAATTTTTTTTTTTTTTTTTTTAAACAACTGAGATGCAATTCAATTGGAGACTCTTAGGTTTAATGAAAGGGGTTAAAAAAATATCATGTGAAATGTTTAGGAAATGCAACCATTTTTCTAAAAAGCCTTCTCATTTCAGGGGCTCAAAAGTAATTGGACAAGTTTATTTTACCATAAATAAAATGTCAATTTTTAATACTTTGTAGAGATCATCCACCTGTCACACACAGTGTAGGACAGACTAAGTGCAACACAAAGGGATAAGGGGAAGGGGGTGGAGACCCCTAGGCAAAGATAATGTCACCCTGTCTGCACTAAGAGAACCTAAATAGGTTCCACACCTATCATCGAGAAGGATACATAATCCCTGCCAGACCCTAGCAGTAAGCCCTACTTAGGGAAAGAAGGGGGTAAATGCTGGTCAAACCCCGCTAACACTAAAGACATATAGGATAAACGAAACAAGGGAGACACTTAGCTTGAGTAGACTCAGAGAGAAACACCAACGCCCTCCAAAATCCAAACAGGACGCTAGCAGACTGCTACAGCTTCAAGCCTCAACAGGGAAGAGCAAATAGAAAATATCACCTGCAACTCCCAACAGCAAGTTGGGAACTATAAACACCGAGATCTAGGGGCATTAGAGCCGGGGGAGGTGACCACTGGGTCCTAGTGTCAAAAGGACCAGGCAGATGTCTGCAAAGCAAACTTCTGAGACCTTCTGCAGCAATATGCAGTGCAACGGTCCGCAGCCTCTGACACATCCGTGACACCACCACTGTTGTCTTCTGTGGAAGTCCATCCTTTTTTGAGTTCCCAGGCTCACTAGTGCGCCCTTTTTTTCCCCACAATGTACCAAACTTGCTTTGGTCACTCCTAACAGCTCTGCTATCTCTGTGATGAATCTCTTCTTTTTTTCAGCCTAATGATGATCTGTTTCTCTTCACAGCAACAGTTTTCAAATGCAAATGAAACACCTGGAATCAGTTCCAGAGCTATTACCTGCTTAATTGATAATGAATGAAAGAGGGAAACACCCATGCAGGCCATTAAATAGATTTTGAGATAATTGTCCAATTACTTTTGGTCCCTTTAACCCCTTTGCCCCCAAGAGTGATTTGCATGTTAATGACCGGGCCAATTTTTACAATTCTGACCACTGTCCCTTTATGAGGTAATAACTCTGGAATGCTTCCATGGATCCCGGTGATTCTGAAAATATTTTCTCGTGGCATATTTTACTTCATAATAGTGGTAAAATATCTTTGATACGATGTGTGTTTATTTGTGAAAAAACAGAAATTTGATGAAAATGTTGAAAATTTCGCAATTTTCCAACTTTGAATTTTCATGCCCTTAAATCACACAGATATGTCACACAAAATACTCAATAAGTAACATTTCCCACATGTCTACTTTACATCAGCACAATTTTGGAACCCAAATTTTTTTTTGTTAGGAAGTTATAGAGGTTAAAAGTTAAACAGCGATTTCTCATTTTTACAACACCTTTCTTTTAGGGACCACATCACATTTGAAGTCACTTTGAGGGGTTTATATGATAAAAAAATACCCAAATGTGACACCATTCTAAAAACTGTACCCCTCAATGTGCTCAAAACCACATTCAAGAAGTTTATTAACTCTTCTGGTGCTTCATAGGATTTTTAGAATGTTTAAAAAAAATTAACATTTAACTTTTTTCACAAAAAAAACTTCAGATCCAAAATTTTTTATTTTCCCAAGGGTAACAGGAGAAATTGGACCCCAAAAGTTATTGTGTAATTTGTCCTGAGTACGCTGAAACCTCATATGTGGGGGGAAACCACTGTGTGGGCGCATGGCAGAGCTCAGAAGGGAAGGAGCACCATTTGACTTTTTCAGTGCGAAATTGGCTGGAATTGAGATCAGATGCCATGTTGTGTTTGGAGAGCCACTGATGTGCCTAAACAGTGGAAACTCCCTAAGGGGTTCACAGAAGTTTATAACGTAGAACAGTAAAATTACAAAATCATATTATTTCCACAAAAATGATCTTTTCACCCCCAATTTTTATTTTCCCAAGGGTAACAGGACCCCAAAAGTTATTGTGCAATTTGTCCTGAGTACGCTGATAACCCATATGTGGGGGTAAACTACTGTTTTGGTGCATGGCAGAGCTTGGAAATGAAGGAGCGCCGTTTGACTTTTCAATGCAAAATTGGCTGGAATTCAGATCAGATGCTATGTCGCGTTTGGAGAGCTCCTAATGTTCCTAAACAGTGGAAACTCCCCACAAATGGCACCATTTTGAAAACTAGACCCCCCCAAGGAACTTATCTAAATGTGTGATGAGTACTTTGAACCCCCAAGGGCTTCACAGAAGTTTATAACGTACAGCTGTACAATTAAAAAATCATATTTTTTCCACAAATATGATCTTTTCACCCACAATTTTTATTTTCCCAAGGGTAACAGAACCCCAAAAGTTATTGTGCAATTTGTCCTGAGTATGCTGATACCCCCTACGTAGGGGTAAGTCACTTTTTGGACGCATGGCAGAGGTCAGAAAGAAAGGAGCGTCGTTTGACTTTTTCAACGCAAAATTGGCTGGAATTGAGATCAGACGCCATGTCGCGTTTGGAGAGCCCTTGCTGTGCCTAAACAATAGAAACCCCCCCAAGTGACCCCATTTTAGAAACTAGACCCCCCCAAGGAACTTATGTAGATGTGTGGTGAGAACTTTGACCACCAGGTGTTTCACTAAAGTTTATGGTGCCCAGGCGTGAAAATAAAAAAATCATATTTTTTCCACAAACATGATCTTTTAGTCCCCATTTTTTATTTTCTCACGGGTAACAGGAGGAATTGGACCCCAAAAGTTGTTGTCCAATTTGTCCTGAGTACACTGATGCCCCATATGTAGGAGAAAACTACCGTATGGGCAAACGTTGGAGTTCGAAAGGGAAGTAGTGACGTATTGGAATGCAGACTTTGATGGAATGGTCTGCGGGCATCATGTCGCGTCTGGAGAGCCCCTGATGTGCCTAAACAGTGGAAACCCTCCACAATTGACCCCATTTTGGAAACTAGACCCCACAATGAACTTATCTAGATGTGTGGTGAGCACTTTAAACCCCAAAGTACTTCACAGAAGTTTATAACGTAGAGCTGTAAAAATAAAAATTCATATTTTTTCCACAAATTATCTTTTCGCCCCTAATTTTTTAGTTTCCCAAGGGTAACAGAAGAAATTGAACCCCAAAAGTTATTTTGCAATTTGTCCTGAGTATGCTAATACCTCAAATGTGGAGGTAAACCACTGTTTGGGCACATGGCAGAGTTCAGACGGGAAGGAGCGCCAGATTTTACTGTTATGGTTTGCAAGTGCCATGACCCATTGGGAGAGCCCATAAGATGACAAAATAGCAGAATCCCCCATAAGTGACTCCATTTTACGAACTACACCTCTCAATGAATTCATCTAGGGTGCAGTGATCATTTTGACACCATGGGTGTGTCACAGAATTTTATACCATTGGGCAGTGAGGACAAAATAACTACATTTTTACCACCAAAATTTTGTTTTAGTCAAAGATTTTACATTTTCACACAAGAAGTGGGTAAAAATGGCAACAAAATTTGTCCCACAATTTCTACTGAACGTGGCAATACCCCTTATGTGGCTGTACAGTACTATTTAGCCACGCAGAGAGACTCAGGAGGAATGAAGCACTATTTGCGTATTCAAGTGAATGGGTCTGTGCACATGTCTGTGTGTTTCCACAGGCCGTGTGTCCATGGGCAAAACACCCTGACATATCTGTTTTTTAACGTCAGCGCAGCCACAAAACATCCATTACATGGGCATACGCATAACACACATGGACATCATCCATGTGACACGCATTGGCGCCGGGAAAGAAGCATTACAGTAAGAGCAGTTCCCCGGCGCCGGGTGCTGAACATGGATCTCATCATTCTTCTCTGCTCTTTCGGTGATCGGCACAAGCAGGGGAAAATGATGAGAGCCGTGTTCAGCACCCGGCACCGGGGAACAGCGCTTACTGTAATGCTTGTTCCCTGGCGCCTGTCCTTGTGGTACTGATGCGGCACACGCATGCCACACGTGTGCCGCAAGTATTACACACACGGACACTGACATCTCCGGTACCGGAAATATCATGACGTGTGAAAGAGGCGTTATAGCGGGTTTTTATGTTTGGCTGCTGCCACACATTAAAAGATGCTTTTTATTGCTAAAAATAGTTTTTGCGTCACCACATTTTGAGAGCTATAATTTTTCTATATTTTGGCACACAGAGTCATGTGAGGTCTTGTTTTTTGCAGGACGAGTTGACATTTTTATTGGTACAATTTTTGGGCACATGACTTTTTTTTATTGCTTTTTATTCTGATTTTTGGGAGGCAGAATGAACAAAAACCAGCAATTCATGAATTTCTTTTGGGGGAGGGGCGTTTATACCGTTCCGCGTCTGCTAAAATTATTTTTCGGGCTAGTATGATTACAGCAATACTTCATTTACATTTTTTTATGTTTTGGCGCTTTTATACAATAAAAACTATTTTATATAAAAAATATTTAGTTTTGCATCGCTTTAGTCTGAGAACTATAGCTTTTTCATTTTTCCGGTGATGGAACTGTATAGGGTTTTGTTTTTTGCGGAACAAGATGACGTTTTCAGCAGTACCATGTTTATTTATATCTGTCTTTTAGATCGCATGGTATTCCACTTTTTGTTCAGTGGTATGATGATAAAGCATTGTTTTTTGCCATGTTTTTTTTTATGGTGTTCACAAAAGGGGTTAACTAGTGGGACAGTTGTATAGGTCGGTTCATTACAGACGCGGCGACACCAAATATGTGTACTTTTATTGTTTTGATTTTTTTTATTCAAATATTTATTTAATGATATAATAAATGTAGATTTTTTTTTGAAACATCATTTTTATTAATTTTGTAATGAAGTTGCATATTACAAGTAATAAACGTTGTATTGAATTGTTACAAAAAAAATATTTGAACATGATTATCACCTAAGCCTGAATAGAAGCAAAAATAAACTCAACAAATATAAAATTATCAAACCCCCTTACGTCCACATTTTCATAGATTACATTGACTGAAATCAGACACCTTATCTCCAGCTCCACCTTATCCTCCATATAGCTCATATAACACATTTCAGTTTACACAGATTATCACTCAAATCCTATAATAGATACCAATCCGAATCCACAAAGGCGCTCATTAAGTCTTGAATTTCTCAGGTGGTAGTGACGTTTCTATAAACACTCTCCATTTTTTTCTAAAAAAAAATTCGTCATTTTATTTTTATTTCTTTCGGTTTCTCTCTTTTTCCAAAAATAAGACCGATGTTAAACCTTCCTTGATCTCTTTTATCTATCCCTGGGAGTGTTTTAGCTAGCCAGTGTTGCAGAATTAGACGTTTTGTCACCATTGCAATAGTGTGAAACAAGTCATGTAGCCGCCCTCCTCTTGTTTTACCCGTCGTAAAGTGAAATAACCAACATAATGGATCTACTTCTACCCATAGCCCACAGATCTTCAGATACATATCCTGGACTTTTAACCAGAGTTCTTGTGTCCTGGGACATGACCACAATCCATGTTCTGTGTCTGTTTTGGGCATTGTACATTTTGGGTAACTCGCTGCCTCTCAGGATTCTGCGGAGTCGGAGGTATATTGAAGCCACATATTGTTTTATGCATTATTCTGAACTGACTATCTCTCTCCATTGTTCATTGATGATATGCTTTCTTACCAATTCCCAGCCCCGCAGAATCTTATACTCAAGTTCTTCATCATGTATATGTTTTTCCCATTTGTGAAATATTTTGCCCTTCCCTGAAGGGCGCAATATGTCCCTCAGCATCCCATATATTGAGGTGATAGATATTTCTCCAATGTCTTTGGTAACCAATTCCTCCCATATTTCTGAATCGATTTCCTTCCTCACATCCTGAAGGAGGTCTAATACATAGTGCTTTAACTGACTATATAACATCAAATGAAATCTCGGCAGCTCAAATTTGTCTATCACTTCCAATCCCGTCAACCAGTGGCCTTCTTGTAGATGTAGTAAGTCCCTTAATGTCTGTATACCTTTCCCCAACCACTCTGTGTATAATTTATTTTCTATTCCTAATCTAAAGGCAAGAAATGCCCAAGAATTCAGGTGCTTCGACATTTTTAGTTTTTTTCTTACTGCCTTCCATGTGGCAATGGTATCATTACTTATTACCAAATATTTAATGTTTGGCGGTATGTGTGACAGCGGCGTATGTAGCAGCGCCGTCAGGTCCCACAAACCACAAAATTCCATTTCCAATTTGTAGTTAGTATATCGCCCCGTTTTTTTAATCCAGTCTATTACATTCGTCATTAAACACGATAAATTATAATAAATGTAGATTTTTTAATTATTATCATTTTTATATTATATATATACACACATTTACAATTATTTAAAACAATTTTTACTTCATTCTATCTTTTACACTTTGTCCCACTATGGGACAATCATTTTGTGCAGGCTGATTGCTTCTATAACATGCAGATGAAGCAGCATCTGCATGCTATGGAAGCTGTCAGCGCTGCACTTATTGCACACTGACCTGAGAGACTTCCTGATCATCACTGAACATGACAGGAAGTTTCTCAGCTCTGGAGACCTGGATCTCGTCATGATGACATCAGGTCTCCATGGCAGCGATCAGGACCCCGCGTCATGCCGCGGTCTCTGATCCAAAGGCTGTCAGCCCTCTGCCTGCTCCCGGAATGCTGCGATCGTGTTCGATCGCAGAATTTCGGGGGTTAAAGTGCTGGGAGCTGTCTGTGACCACTCCTGGCACTTATTGCGGGGTGTTAGCTGTGAGAATCAGCTGACACCCGGCTGAGATAAGCCACATACCCCCTTAGTGCGAGGCCGATCGCGATGACGTACTATGCTGTCCATGGTCAGACAGGACCAGGGCACATGGACGGAACAGTAAGTCTAATGTCAGAGAGGGGTTAAAAAGAGGCAGCTACTTATTAAAGAGCTGTGATTCCTAAACCTTTGCTCCAATAAGCATGTGAATCCCCTCAAATAAATGCTGTGAGTCAACACTTTAAGCCCATATTGATTTTTTTTACAGCATTTTGAATATGTTTGGGTAAATTGGTAAGCAGCTAAACTGGCAAAGCTTGTGTCACTATCCAAGTATTTCTGCACTTACTGTCTGCATGTATATTAGTTGTATGTATTTATATATGTACACACAGGGCCGGATTATAGGAGGGGCAGGCAGGGCTTCAGCCCCGGGGCCCCCACCACAAGAGCTTCTAAGGGGGCCCCCACCACTGGGCAGCGACCGCCAACGCAGCGCGAGGATAAATATTAGACGCCGTCAGTGAATAGCAGGAACGGAGCGGCCGGCAAGGGTCCGTCCTGCTTCCTGCCCGGAGGCCGCACTTCCTGTTTTCACACGTCATCATTCAGCGGCCGCTGCTGTGTGAGGGAGGAAGCGCTGGCGATGCTGCGGAGGACAGGTGAGAGGAGAGAGGTGGTGTCTTGTGTGTGTATGTATGTGTGTATCAGTGTATGTATGTATGTATGCATGTCTGTGTCTGTGTGTGTGTATATCTGTGTGTATGATGGAGCAGGCAGAGGCAGTGATGGGACATGGGAGTGATGGTCTAGAAGGCAGTGATGGGGTGAAGGAGCAGGCAATGATGGGGGTGATGGAGCAGGCAGTGATGGGGCCGGGTGATGGAGCAGGCAGTGATGGGGTGATGGAGCAGGCAGTGATGGGGTGATGGAGCAGACAATGATGGGGGTGATGGAGAAGGCAGTGATGGGGTGATGGAGCAGGCAATGATGGGGGTGATGGAGCAGGCAGTGATGGGGTGATGGAGCAGACAATGATGGGGGTGATGGAGAAGGCAGTGATGGGGTGATGGAGCAGGCAATGAGGGGAGTGATGGGGGTGATGGAGCAGGCAATGATGGGGTGATGGAGCAGACAATTATGGGAGTGATGGAGCAGGCAGTGATGGGGTGATGGAGCAGACAATGATGGGGGTGATGGAGAAGGCAGTGATGGGGTGATGGAGCAGGCAATGATGGGGGTGATGGAGCAGGCAATGATGGGGTGATGGAGCAGGCAATGATGGGAGTGATGGAGCAGGCAATGATGGGAGTGATGGGGGAAGGCAGTGATGGGGTGATGGAGAACGCAGTGATGGGGTGATGGAGAAGGCAATGATGGGAGTGATGGCGTGATGGAGCAGGCAATGATGGGGGTGATGGAGCAGACAATGATGGGAGTGATGGGGTGATGGAGCAGGCAATGATGGGAGTGATGGGGAGAAAGCAGTGATGGGGTGATGGAGAAGGCAGTGATGGGGAGAAGACAATGATGGGGTGATGGTCGAGAGGGCAATGATGGGGTGGTGGGTGAGAATGCAATGATGGTGGTGGTGGAAATGTGGCAGAACAAGAGGATAAGATTAGATTGTACATCTAAGTGCTACAGTTCGCGCTCTACTGTTATGGCTAAAATGTTAATGATATGGGGGCCCCCACCAGATTTTCTGCCCAGGGGCCCCCACCAACCTTAATCCGGCCCTGTGTACACATACACACACATAGATACACAGTTTATCAGCTGCATCGTGACCCTTTCTGTTTGCATCTGGAATACATATTAGTCATCTGAGTGTGAAAAAACACAACTATTGAGACATACAGAGATACAGAAGTATTCAAAATAAGAGTAAAATGCAAAAATGACATGGAAACAATTATATTTAGCTAATGAAGATCTAAAAAAAGGATGTGCAATGAAACTACACAGTATTCATGCCTACACTGTCAACGGACCATGTCAGACCTATTTACATTTTTCACTCTTTGATTCATTGCAGCCATTTGGTAAATTCAAAAAAGTTTTGGCACACTTATTAAAAAAGAAAAACCAAAATATTACATGGTCATAAGTATTCAGACCCTTTGCTCAGACACTCATATTTAAGTCACATGCTGTCCATTTCCTTGTGATCCTCTTTGAGATGGTTCTACTCCTTCATTGGAGTCCATTTGTGTTTAATTAAGCTGATAGGACTTGATTTGGAAAGACACACAACTGTCTATATAACATACTCAAAAAAGAAAATAAATGATCACAAAAATACAATAGAAATCATATAAATATGCAAAAATATTTATTAGGGTAAATAGCTACAAGGAGGGATAGAGTACCACCTAGTGGCACATGTGGAGATAGGACGCCCAAAGTGACCAATATAGCAATATCATAGCAGCCATATGATTAGATGTAAACATACAAAATAGCTATACATGTATAATATAAAGTACATAAATGTACATACATGATATATTGCACACAGCCCAATTAACCTAATTAGTTATAGAAACACTGCACCCAATGTATTCAAATAGAATTAACAGTAACATGCATAGTACCTAATGGGGAAGCAGGAACCAGTCACAGAGCGTCCACCCCGACGTGCGTTTCGGCGGTATAAGCCTTTCTCAAGGGGTATAGCAGTGAAGGAAGAGGAAGGTTTAAAAAGTCCCAACAGCCAACTGAATTGGCCGCCATTAATCAGCTACCGAGCACCTGGTAAGCAATCACATAACAACATGTGCCGTCATGTATAAACATTGCCACTGGCTAAATGCCACAACCTGCACACCCAAAGTATGCGCAAATATAGGGGCGGGACTAATCATGACATCAACAACACCCCAAGTCACCACCATGGCAACAAAGTAAGCCAAAACAACAAAATCTTGTACCGTGTAATAAGATCAGGGCAGTGGGAATAGGTGTTGAGGAAGAGGGTGCAGTGTTAGGCACAGAGATGTAGCAGTGGTGAAGGGGTTGCAGGAAGAAGGCAATGACACAACAGAGTGTAGTTTCCTTTACCTTTACTTTGCTTTGCAAGTGCAGTCCAGGATCCAGATTACAGATGGAACAGGAGTTGGCCAGCCTGGAAGCAACTTAGGAATCTCTCTATGCAGATGGGTTGTGTAGTCTCCTTTCTAGCGCTTATCTGAGGTACATGCAGTACTGAGTTACACTGAAGTTCCTCTTGCTTGCTCTCTTTTAGAACCCCCTCGTATGGCAGACAGCTGTAGCCTCCTTCTACTGGCTCACACGTTGCTGTTGTGCCTCTGAGTCTTATGTGGGAACAGAGCATTTACAGCTTCCTATTCCTCCGGTTTCTGCTGCAGGAACATCAGTATCCATACAACCTCGGAGACCGGACTCCGGACCATGCGCTACGCTAGAAGTGAGCCTGAACTCTGCTCAATCCTCCAGCTCTTCTCCTCTCGTCCAAACACTTCGCCCTTCTCACACGAACTAAATTCCCCTTCCCGGCCCCCAGAGAGCAGCTCCTCCCCCAGCTTTGGTTCAGAGCTCCCTCTGCTGGCCTGGAGTGGGAACCGAGCTGTGTGTTGAATTTACCTGACAGAGAGATCCTTTATTGCTTCCAAGCATGACTTCACACTCCCTAGGAGGAAGGTAATGCCACTGTGGCGACCATACTCCTGGGGGCACCGCACATGATTTCAAGACATGAAAACTGCAGACTGTACGAGTATCACAGGCAGATGAATATATTAGATTCACATTTATTAGACTTGATAAAACCCGATCGCAGCCATAGCATGATTCAGTTGTGTAAGGCGTAGTAATCGGGTTCCCACAGAAAGTGTGTCTATGTTCCTTCATACAGAGGCATGTGAAGATTTACAAGAAAAATGTTGGATGTCTTAAAGAGGTGTAAAAGACATTATAACATAGGGGCTATGTGCCTTATAAACAGATTATTACCTGGTCACAAAATGCAAAAACTCCTCCCAAACTAAGGATTGTAGCCTAGATACCAAAGTATCCCCAAGGTCTTCGACTGCCTTGGATATCCTGGTTAATTCCTACATTTGAAGACAAGACATGGTTGAGGTTAGTGTGTGGCTTAAGTTTTACACATTTCCTATTTTACAATTCCGTTGTGAAAAATCCATTGCGTGTGTGTACGGGACATGGGAACGTCCCCTGTTGTTTCTGACTACCATGTTTCTGACTACCTGGTTTACGTCGAAAACAGATAATTTCCCTAAAAAAAGAGTTTAAATGTTTTCAGCTAGCATTATTGTGACGAAGTTGAGGTTTGGAGATACTGCATGTATGAATTAGGAAATGTCATAATGATCATCATTATATAATATGTGCACAGATATCATCTAGACTATCCCTTTTATGAGTAGGAGACCATTTGCAGAGATGAAAAGAGCAAGTGCCTAGGGTGGCAGGAAGGGAATGGTGGCATTTTACAGAGAAAATAAACAAGTTATCTGAGCATCTAATGTTTATGATCTTTCCTTAGGACAGGTCATCAATATCAGTTCTGTCGGAAATCAGACACTAGTCAGAAGGCAAAATCGTCAGGTTCATCCAACGTTCATGTAATGTGTATGCACTGTAACACCAGGAGATTTAACAGGCATTTTGTATCATTCCCTCCTTTAATAGCGAAAATTAAATCTGGGACAACTCCCCATTTTAATACCATAACTTACAATTCTCCTGAAATATTTCTGAGATTTCCGGTAAAAAAAATGGCAGATCTCCATTCTCGGGCGGCACTAACCACACATACAGCCAGGCCCAAAAATAATTGGTTTTAAGCAATGCCAAATATGTAGAAGGAGTAAAATACCTAGCACAAATGTTACCTGCAAGACATCAGCGAAATAATACTGAACTTCTAGGCCTGGATATGAATTCCACACAATTTCACTCTGAAGAATTTCAACTAATGTTCTGTACATTGCTTCCTGTAATGGAGAGATTATAGGTTTCATCATTTCACTGAAGTAAATAATAATAATAATGGACTACTTTATTATTTCTATGTACTATCCATACAATAAGGATTGAATGTTATCAGAAAAAAATAATTTTTTTTTTCAGTCACAGTGCCACTCTTGACTATAGGTTGCGTTTGGAATTGCAGTTGAGCCACATTCAAGTCAATGCTGCAATACCAATACAGACTAATATGACTTGCAGCACACTTGAAAATTCATAGTCTCCCTTGGATAAATTTCAGGAGCAGAGTCCCAGCGCTCAGGAATTCTTGTTGGCCAAACACCCATATGAAGAAAAGAAAAAGGCGACAACCTCTGGACGAGAGTTGAAACCTCTAAGGACGATTCCAATCTGCATGTTGTGCCATAAACGTAGGATAAATACAATTTCCAACACTTAGGGTATGTGCATATGCTGCGGATTTGTGTGCGGATCCGCAGCAGTTTTCCATGTGACGTACAGTACCATGTTAGTCTATGTAAAACAAAAACCGCTGTGCACATGCTGCGGAAAATTCAGCGCAGAAACGCAGCGGTTTATTTTCCGCAGCATCTCACTTCTTTGTGCGGATTCCGCAGCGTTTTTACACCTATTCCATTATAGGAATCCGCAGGTGTAAAAACGCAGGAGAATTCCGCACTAAGGGTGTGTGCACACGCTGCGGATTCTGCTGCGGATCCGCAGCGGATTTGGCCCTGCGGATCCGCAGCAGTTCCGCAGACATTGTACAGTACAATGTTAGTCAATGGCATTTCAAATCCGCAGCATGTCAATTCTTTCTGCGGATTCCGCAGCGGATTGACACCTGTTCCATTGTCCAGGCGTCAATCCGCAGGGGAAAATTGCTGGAAAATCCGCAGGAAAACCGCACTTTACCTGCGGTTTTACCTGTAATCCGCGTGGAAAAATCAGCAGGTGAATCCGCAGCGTGTTGACTCAGCCTAAATCCGCAGAAATTCCACAGGAAATGTGCAATAAATCCGCAGGTAAAAGGCAGGTCATTTTATCTGCGAATTCTGCAGATTCTGCATGGAA
This sequence comes from Dendrobates tinctorius, assembly GCF_039654945.1. Classification (NCBI taxonomy): domain Eukaryota; kingdom Metazoa; phylum Chordata; class Amphibia; order Anura; family Dendrobatidae; genus Dendrobates; species Dendrobates tinctorius. Next base: position 2,260,332 of record NW_027361674.1, read on the forward strand.
AAATCCGCACACGAATCCGCAACGTGCGCACATACCCTTACAGCCTCATTTACTCTGAGAACAAGTCCCGGTCGCCTACCGCTGTCAGAGGAGAGATGACGGCGCTTTTGAGTCTCTCTTCTACTCCTATACAACGCTTCTGACTGTGACCTGTGATCAGAGAGTACGGTGAAGGCCCCTTTGTCTGCAATGCTTCCTTCTTGTAAGAGTTTTGAAGTGTCAATTTTATTAGTGCCCAGATCAGAGCCCGGCCCAGTTTGGTGTATGAGAAGATACACATCTTAGTTTCCAGTTCTCATATTATGATAGTAGTCAGTAAATTATAGGGGGCGATCATTAAAGTTTTTACTCCAGAATACTGGCATAAAATGTATTGAAGAGTTGAGAAAAATTTTGCAACTTTTGCCGTTTTCACGCCAGTTTGAATTGGCTCTGCCAAAATGGGCAAAGATGGTGAGGAGGTGTGACTAGACCATTCACCAAAAGTGGAGTAGCATTTCTGGAAAGTTGTAGTCCAACATGTCTGCTTCTTCTCTCTCCTGACATCAGCCATCTATCCTTAGATGGCTCACTGCTCATGTCCAATATTGGGGATCAGTTGACCTAAATCTAATTTGTATGAGGGCGTATACACCTTTGCGCAAAATCTTTTTATTGCTCATTTGCTTGCTACTGTAAATGCAAAGTTAAGCAGCTTTCTAAATAGTCTTCTTTACAAATTCTTGTGGCAGTTCTTTATCTAGCTGAGTGATTTGGAAAATTGTTACAAATCCATCAGAGATCCAACTCCTCATTTTCTCTCTTTCTCGCTCTCCTTTCACTCCCTGTTAAGTATAACAGCAGAAGAGCGAGAGTTGTAAAAATATCTGCAATAGGCAGAGGAAAAAGTATCTAAAGTCTTATGGAGTGCAGAGAAAACAGACTCAGGCTGCAAACAAGGAAAGGACATAAAGAGAAACTAGGAGCAGGATAGAAGCGGTACTGATTCATGATGCAAGTGAAAACAGCAGCACTCTGCAAACATAAACCTCACATACAGCCTATATTACCGGGAGGGACACTTCTACCAGAGAACAATCTCAATCATGAATCAGGCTGTAAACTTCATAATGGGAGGTTTGAAAATGAATGATAAAAATTAGTTTGCAGCCTCAAAGTTAATGCAATTGTATTAATTAAAAGTGTCCACTAAAAAATGTAAAAATCGTTTTTTTTCAATGGCAAAGTCTTTAAGGGTGTAATGTAGCAGGCAACATAAAGTCAATTGTGAAGGCTGTCCCGCAAATATCCCACCCATTGAAGTTTGTGAACGTAATGCTAAATTAACTTACACGTCCAGTAGCAGCTATCTTGTCCCCACTCTTGTAGAACCAGTTTCCAAACAGCATATGATCGAAATCTTCTGATCCAACCCGGCATTTGCACAGCCTGTATGTGGATGCAGGCATTATTACATCATATATAAAACAGCAATACAAAGTATTCAATTTTTCTGATAGAGTCTACAGACAAAGTAAGGGGCTATTGTCACTCGCAGGCATAGAGGGAGCTCAGGGCATTAGCACTCAACAAATCCAGGGAGGTACTTGGGTCTACTGAGCCTGTGAGGCCAACTCGGGCATACATTTCCATTAGCAACGACTGATATATATATACATTATATATATATATATATATATATATATATATAGCTGATGAGATCACTGCACGTATGGAGCATGTTTCCCAAAGGGAGGTCGGACATGGTGGGAATGTCCCTTCTGGTCTATTTGCTAGGGGGTTATGATATACATGTGCTGCGTGTGGCACACCATAAAAGGTGGCCAGTAGGGTAAAAAAAGTAATTAATGTGTGAGTCTGTGGGAGACATAAGCAGATTTATATCAGAAAAATAGAGCTCCAGCTGTGATCAAGGTACAAAAAATTAACAAGAAAGTAAGACTAATGTATCACATCATGAATGCTGTATTACTGGCACAGTTCTTTGGTATTCGTCTCTTGGAAAGAATTCCATGTTTTTTAAATGTTTCCATGCAATAATGTAAATTTATAAGACGGGGAAATTCCCGACTCTACAGAGACGTTGGGAAACTCCAAAGCATGAAAAAGTTTCATTTTCTGTTTGTACAGAGAAGATGCTCGTATACTCAGGCATTCCCTTTGTGATATTACGGTATCACATGTGTGCTGGATGAGTATACATGTTATCCTAGTCTTGATCTGTGAATAACTCCTGGCTAGTAATTTTGGCAAAGAATAAAAAAAAATTGTTAACAGGGTTATATTCCAAATTTTGGACCATTGTCTTCCACAGTCTCTATGCATCACAGTACATAGCTGATTGTAGACTGAGTTACCAGTGAATCCATCAGCGAGCTTGTCCGGCGGTAAGGCCTTTAACTCTTCTCATTGTAAGGTAAGTAAAGGGGTTGTCCGGGACTTTAGCACTGATCGCTTATCCTTACGATAGATCATCAATGTCTGACCAGTGGGGTTGCGACACCTGGCACCATTGATGATCAGCTGTTCCCACTGCTGGCATTGAATCAACAGAAGGTGGATGTGCAGTACCCAACTGCAGCCACTATGTGCAGATGAAGGAACTGTGCTGTGCAACTCCACAACTAAGCAGTTCTGGCCAGCACCTGATCGGCGGGGGGTGTCCACTCCCACCTATCAATAACCTATCCTAAGGATACGAAGTAATAAAAAAAAAGGGAGGGTAAGAAAGGGGAAAACTTCCAGCACTGTAGAAAATGGTAAAATAAAAAATTAAAAAGTTTAAGAGCAATAAAATTGTGGAAAACTGGGAGATGAGGGAGGTGTTAAGGAAGGATAGTAGAATCGCATATGAACCATGCGTGCTTCAGACTGACATTAGTCCCTATTTGACCTATGAATAAAGACTCATGTCAGTCTGAAACGCGTAAGGTGAGGTCCATATGCACTTCTACCCCTTCTCTAACTTCCCCCATTTTACCCCCTTTTTCCATGATTTTATTAATCTCATACTTTTTAATGGAGTAAGTTCCTAAATAAACACAATTTTTATTTTATCATTTTCTACAGTGCCTTAAGTTTTCTCCTTTCCTCCCCTCCCTTTTTATATTACTTCGTTGATTGCTCAGTGTTAACAGTCTGGAGGATTCCTTGCACAGTTCCCCTTGATTTATGCAGAATTGATGGCAGTGAAGCAGAAAGCTGAAACATTTTTAGAGATCAACTCAAAGTTCAACTTTCACAGTTCAGGAAAAGAAATATAAAGCTTACAGAGCCAGCTGTCAGACGAGCTCACTGACAGATTCACTGTTGCCTCACTCTGTAATCTGCTACATATCCAGTGATACACAGAGACTATAGAATCCAAAAATATTCAAAAATTAGTAAATAAAAAAAAACCCTATTGCAAAATTGCTTTTTAGCCAAAATTACAAACATTTAGATAAAAAGAAAAAAATGTCCCAAGATTTCCATGCAGGGAAAATGAGGGAAAATGACATATGACAATATTCCAGACTACTGGGGTCTCATAAGATTGAGGATGTGATTGACGTTCCCATCAGTGTGAAGGTGAGCATCTAGTGACGGCTTATAACTTACTTTGTCACTGATTTTTACAGTGGTTAACATAGTTCAGAATTTGAGAATAAAGACGTTAATAAAGGGTAAACTCAGTTTTTGTCATATGAGCGAGAATTTGTGTTTTATACGTAGGGGACTGACCGTTGGACCCCCAACAATACAGAGTACTGGGACTCTGAAGTGCCCAGTGTGAATGGGTCAGTGGTCAATCATAAACACTGCTGCTCTATTCACTCACAATGGCAGAGCGAAAGATTAACGAAAACTGACCTTGGCTAGTCTTCGACAATCCCAGTAGAATTAACGGAGTGTCAGTGAACATGATTGACCTCCTCTCCATTCAGCTGGATCCCAGTACTTGAGATCATTGGGAACTCCAGCGATTGGAAATTTATCCTCTTTCCTGCTGATAGGGAATAACTTTTGAACTTGAGAATGCAACTTTAAGTTACAACAGCCATAGCTTCTTACCAGCTGCTGGAACCCGACTGGGAAGCAGCTCTGTCAGGACTAAAAGAAGAGGAAAAGTAAGAAATCTCCAGCCTCTGCTCTGCTCACCACAGCTTTTCTCCACCGCTATAACGTGACAGCTTTTTTGGAGATGTAAATAGGAGTAATGTGTGTATTTGTGATGTGTAACGTGTACATAAATGTGTGTAGGAAATAGCATTTCTTGCACTGTTTTTGGAAGAAAGCAGGCAAGTTTTTCGAATTCCAGACTCACCCTTCAACATGGCTTATTAAAATACTTATCAAATCTGTATTACCAATATATACTGCACCTTCTATGCTCCTTATGAGCCCATTTGAACAGCAGCACGTGATCTTCATATTTTAGTTTCTTATCGACCAAAGATGTGAGTTGTTTAAATAACTCAATGTGTAGACACTTCAGGTGCAAGGCGGTCAGGACCTCTGGAAAATGTTCAAGTCTCAATATAACCTCTGAGAGATTCTTTTCAAGTTCCTCCAGATATTGGCCCAGGCCACTTTCGAGGTCCAGTTTTGCGTTGTGTTTCTTAACATAATTTTCAAACAGACTCTCTATGTGATTGACCCACATTTGTGGGCTCCAGTCAGGACCTTTGTTGCATTGTTGCTGCTTTGCCCATTGAATACATTGAGAGATGGACTGAAGAGTCACAGTCTGATCGGAATCACCATCGAGGGCCAGAGTCAAGCATCTCCACATCTCCTGGGCTACGGCCTCATACAGCTGACTGCCATCACATTTTCCATTTTGTTCTACATCATGGATGAATAAACAGGCGTCATAGTATTCTTGTTTGCCGATCAGACTTTTCAAATGTTCTGTAAGATACAATCAATGAGAGACGACTTACCCCCCGCAATGTATATCTTGCCACCTACACATGGTGATGACCACCAGAACTAGAATTTTGCGGAATTTTTTTCATAATATAGCGACGGCGCTTTTTATCATAATAAAATTCGGACGTGGTACCTGTCTTCCTTCTCTTTCATCCATCCTGGATATTGATATGTAAGATGGTGATATGTGGAGCTGCTTGGTGTGTGTGTCGTAACCATGGTTACAAGCGCCATATTTGGGAATGACCTTTGATGCATGTATTATTGGCCTGACTTGTCACATGTGTGTGGTTCACAATTCCATTGGTGGACTCTATCTTAAATACCCCTCATTTCCTCTTTCCCATCACCCCTTGAGAAAGGCCATTTGACGAAACGTGCGTTGGGGGGGTTATACCCGGGTGGACCTCTACATACTATTCCAACAGGTAAAGATGTCTGTAAGAGTTACTGTATTGCAGTGCTAACTTTTATATCAGTGTATCCTGTTTGGTTTTTATATGCAATACGCATTGTTTGGGGATAGGTGTCATATATTCAATGTTACCATCATAATCATGTTTAAGTCACCTGTGCCCTCCCTTTGTTGTCCATTTGCCCAGTGTATGCCCCACTTGGTTGCCCTCGTGCTACCATGGTCATATTTGACTTAATCCCCTTTTCCATATATCCTGGTGATATTATAATAAAGATTGAATTTTTTATCTTTTGAATTAACTCAGTCTTCTGGACTTTTTTGATCGTTTGTTTTTTCTGTGTTCATGTGTAGAAAATCAGCTGTAGAAAGTGCATGGGAATATAATTTGTATATTTGTGTTTTTTTTAAATATAGTTAACTGGCAACTTATTTCCAGGAAATTAATTATATAAAGTGCAGTGGAGTATGTGACAGGGCAAAATGGTCTATCTATTTATACAATTGCCCTGTAATGTTTTCATTTCCTGTTCTGTCCAGACGTCACCACATCCCAGAATTCCAAGCAGAGGAAGTTGACCGACCGCCATATTGGACACCCAAGTGATGGGTGTCTCAATATGGAAACTGCTGCTGGTACCAACCTATTGCGCGGTACCACTAGCGAACACCGTCGCACCACACACACACACTCTATACGCTGTATGCACCACACACACATTCACTCACATTCACACTCTCACAGTCACACACACTTACATTCACACTCACTCAGACTTACACACACTCACATACTCACACTCACGCAGCCTCTTGCGCGGTACCACCAGCGGAACACCGTCGCGAACACGCTGCCACCAGGATCAGCCGAATGATTCACTGACTACCGCCATCTTTGTACCTGAGTTTTAATGTGACTGCCGCTATCTGTCTGTACAAAGATGGCGTCTGTCTGATTTAATGTGCCTGCGCGAATTCCACGCAAGTGCAGTGAATCATTCGGCTGATCCCGGCGGCAGATGCGCGACGTGTCTACAGGCAGAGGAAGCCGGTCACATTAAAGGGGTTTTCCATTGAACAAAAAGCAAAGTCTTCTTCATCTAGTTCATTTTAAAAATTGTCTGTGTCTGACCGTGTACGGAGCATACCACATCTCCTGGGCAGGGGAGGAAGCAAAAGACAATACTGACATTACAGCAGGGGATCACAGAGGATTCATTTTGTGAGGTAAAATATTTCACTGACTGTTTTTAAAAAATATTTTACCTCACAAAATGTATCCTCTGCGATCTCCTGCTGTATTGTCAGTATTGTCTTTTGCTTCCTCCCCTGCCTAGGAGCTGTGGTAGAGACAGGTCAAGGAAGACAGCACAGATGGGAGAAGTCAGCACATGGGGAAAGAGAGAGTGGATAGGTGGGTGAGCACATGGGGGGGAGAGATTCTCAATGCTGCAAAGCCTGCCCCCATCGTGACATTACTGCCCTCCCAATGCGATAGCATCAGGCCTCCATCTAGTCTATTTATATAATTGTCTTCTAATGTTTTCATTTCTAGTTCTGTCCAGATGTCACCGTATCCCAGAATTCCAAGTGGAGGAAGTTCACCGACCGCCATATTGGGACATCCAAGTGATGGTGTCTCAATATGGAAACTGCTGCTGGTACCAACTTATTGCGCGGTACCACCAGCGAACACCGTCGCACCACACACACACACACTCTATATGCTGTACGCACCACACACACTCACACACATTCACATTCACACACTCAGTCACACACTCAGTCACACTCACACACACATACTCACACACTCACGCAGCCTCTTGCGTGGTACCACCACCGGAACACCGTCGTACTGCGCCTGCCCATTCTGCAAATTCAGCGCACCGCTCTGGGTCATCCTCGTTGAGATGCTGAAGCAGCTGGATTTTGTAAGGATGCCATTTGTGAGTAGAGTAGCTAATATCCGCCGAAGGGATGTTCGACTGATGCCAGATCAGCGCACTGAATTTGCAGAATGGGCAAAACAAAAATTGGAACAGGACCCTCAGTTTACACAGAACATTATGTTCAATGATGAGGCAAACTTTTTTGGGTGGGCCATTTATATGGATACACCTAAATAAAATAGGAATGGTGACAGTTTTCTTGTGTAGGGTGTCTTGCATTGAAATCTGCTGCAATGACCCGGGTACTGCATTCACCAGACATCAACACAATTTCTATCCATTCCTCACGTCTTAACCTCTGCGACATGTCAATGGCTGTAAACAAAGATAAACTTGTAAATAACTCATGAAAGAATAAAGTTACATTAAAACCAAGCACACCATTGTTTTTCTTGTGAAATTCTCAATAAGTTTGATGTGTCACATGACCCTCTTCCCATTGGAAAAAATAAAGTTGGATCCAAAATGGCCGACTTCAAAATGTCCGCCATGGTCACCACCCATCTTGAAAAGTTTTTCCCCTTCCATATACTAATGTGCCACAAACAGGGAGTTGATATCACCAACCATTCCCATTTTATTTAGGTGTATCCATATAAATGGCCCACCCTGTATTTCTATGCAGTGGAGATATTGAAAAATACTTGCCAAAGAGATTAGCCACCTAATAATTGATAAATATTAAAAAAAAATGTTTTCACTTCTGTGATGGATGCTCCAGGAGGAAATTATTTTGGGGAATCATTCTATAGGAAATATCCTTAGCTGCAAGTGAAATGCATCCAAAAATTCTGTCTTTTGCTGGACCTATCAGGCCAATTACTGTGCCACAACTTGAGGGCAAGACCAACCCTTGGAGTGTAAAAAGCAAAGTCTTCTTCAGCCCTTTAAAAGGGTTGTCACCTTTCAGAAAATACCAGTCCCTTGAGACAGTTTGATATGTAAAAACTAAAAGCGCTTTACTCACCTTCCCCACATCCATCCTGAGCCACTTTAGAATTTACAAGAGATAACTTGCTGACCTAGCCATCAGACACCCAGGGAACCCAAGAATGGGGCACTACAGCCCCATCCTGCATGTAGCGGGATCTACTCCGCTCATCATCTATGGGACTGATGGAAATAGCCCGAGTGTTGTGCTAGGCAGTCCCATAGACAGTGACAGGAGCTGAACCTATAGATTGGCATCTACACTCCATTCACAATGGGGCTGCAGAGTCCTGTTCTCGAAGTTCCAGAACCTCATACTCGGGATCACTGTGTGGACAGGTGGTCAAAAACCCTTGAGTGACTGCAAAATAACTGAAGCAAGATTTGGTAGTAGCAGGCACTGAGGTCTCCATTTGCCCATAAAGGAGAATATTAGACTCTCAATATCTCCATGACTAAACTGCAAGACATACAGTTCTACTGAACTAAAAGGACAAGAAAAGTTGGCTTCAAAGGCATATAAATAACCCACAGAGGTTTGGGGATTCTTTGCCCTAGAGCAATGAAACAAAACTGGAACTTTTCAGGCCTATGGTGAAAAGAACAGCCTACTCACAGTGAATCAGGCTGGGGTCTTAATGACGTCTGCAGTGTAGCATGGCAGTGGCTCGGTGATGCCTACAGTGAAGCATTGTGATGGCTCTACGGCTACTTTGCTTTCTCTGGCACTGTAAACCTGCAGCATTCTGGTGGTCAAGATGGATTCAATTAAGTATCAGAAAATTCTAGAATAAAATGTCATGTCTTCTGGACAATGATTTTAAGTATACCTTAAAGTCCACTAATTTTTGGTTTCAAAAGAAGTCCTACAAGGTTCTGTAGTGGCCATCACAGTTGCCAAACTTGAAATTTATCGAAAATCTTTAGTGGGATGTGAAGAAGGTGGTTGTAGCAGCAAACCTTAGAATATTTAGTAACCTGGAGGTCATTGCCGATGAGGAAACAGGTTTCTGGCTATGAGGGACATTTGTAGCAGGTCATAATAACAGCCAGAAAGTGATGTACTAAGTAGTAAAGACGCTTAACATGAAGTGGTTGAATAATTCTGAGACTGTAGTAGTCAGTAAAAGTGTCATTTTTGTAATTAATTTGGAGAAGCCACTTGTTATATGAGTTGTGTTGCGCTATTTACATTGTTCTTGAGATGGATTTGTTTATTGTAAACAGCAGAAAGTTTGTACATTATGCTAATAAATTGAATTTGAACTTGGGGATAAATAATTTTTATTGCAATAATAGTTACTACTACTGATATTGCTGACTGTTACCTTTGATACTTGATCTGGCTTGTTAATCATTATCCTTTTTCCTGTCTGTCATAAGTTATTAGTTAGAATGATCAAAGGCAAGGGGCATTGGATCACTTGCGGCATCCTCCGCTGTAAACAGGTAATGGAAGCAGATTATCTGATGAAGAGCAGACATAGAGTGTGTACACAGACTAATATGCAAATTGCCTCTTCAGAGAAAAAGAGGACTTGAACTCTATAGCGCCACCTGTTGGTAGTAGCGATCCTACAACTCACAATCAGCCCTTTAACGAGTCTTGTAATATGACTTAGGGTAAAAGCTTAGGAAAAGATTTATCCTAAGTCATATTACAAGACTCGTTAAAGGGTTGACTGTGACTTGTAGGATCGCTACTACCAACAGGTGGCGCTATAGAGTTCAAGTCCTCTTTTTCTCTGAAGAGGCAATTTGCATATTATTTTCCCAGAGGAGCATTGCACGGCAAATAAGCCTCCTTACCTTGACAAGCCAGAGCTGGTATATCACTCTCCACAAGGAGAAACCTTACCCCCTAGACCTCAGGCCAGAGCCTCTCACCTAGTCAAATCAGTTCTCATACTTTGCACTGACGAGAGCCAATAGCTCGAAACACCGTGTCTGCAAACTGAGATTCTGATTTGGCTGTTATCCTAAGTCCTAAGCTCTGCTGCATCAGCCATTGCAGTTCCAGCTGTGTTACATAAGCCATTGCAGTTCCACCCCTACTACATCAGCCGTCACAGTTCCAGCTTTGGCAATCAATTATCAGTAATCTGGCTCTGCTACATCAGCCAACACAGTTACAGCTCTGCTACATAAGCCATTGCAGTTACAGCTATGATACATCAGCCATCTCAGTTACAATCTGTTACATCAGCCATCGCAGTTCCAGCTCTGCTATATCAGCCATCGCATTTTCAGCTCTGCTACATCAGCCATCGCAGTTCCAGCTCTGCTTCATCAGCCATCGCAGTTCCAGCTCTGCTGCACCAACCATCGCAGTTCCAGCTCTGCTACATCAGCCATCGCAGTTCCAGTTGTGCTACATCAGCCATCGCAGTTCCAGTTGTGCTACATCAGCCATTGCAGTTCCAGATGTGCTACATCAGCCATCGCAGTTCCAGCTCTGCTACATCAGCCATCGCAGTTCCAGCTCTGCTACACCAACCATCGCAGTTCCAGCTCTGCTACATCAGCCATCGCAGTTCCAGTTGTGCTACATCAGCCATCGCAGTTCCAGCTGTGCTACATCAGCCATCGCAGTTCCAGCTCTGCTACACCAACCATCATAGTTCCAGCTCTGCTACACCAACCATCGCAGTTCCAGCTCTGCTACATCAGCCATCGCAGTTCCAGTTGTGCTACATCAGCCATCGCAGTTCCAGCTGTGCTACATCAGCCATCGCAGTTCCAGCTCTGCTACACCAACCATCATAGTTCCAGCTCTGCTACATCAGCCATCGCAGTTCCAGCTCTGCTACATCAGCCATCGCAGTTCCAGCTCTGCTACACCAACCATCGCCGTTCCAGCTCTGCTACATCAGCCATCGCAGTTCCAGCTCTGCTGCACCAACCATCGCAGTTCCAGCTCTGCTACATCAGCCATCGCAGTTCCAGTTGTGCTACATCAGCCATCGCAGTTCCAGCTGTGCTACATCAGCCATCGCAGTTCCAGCTCTGCTACACCAACCATCATAGTTCCAGCTCTGTTACATCAGCCATCGCAGTTCCAGCTCTGCTATATCAGCCATCGCATTTTCAGCTCTGCTACATCAGCCATCGCAGTTCCAGCTCTGCTACATCAGCCATCGCAGTTCCAGCTCTGCTGCACCAACCATCGCAGTTCCAGCTCTGCTACATCAGCCATCGCAGTTCCAGTTGTGCTACATCAGCCATCGCAGTTCCAGTTGTGCTACATCAGCCATTGCAGTTCCAGATGTGCTACATCAGCCATCGCAGTTCCAGCTCTGCTACATCAGCCATCGCAGTTCCAGCTCTGCTACACCAACCATCGCAGTTCCAGCTCTGCTACATCAGCCATCGCAGTTCCAGTTGTGCTACATCAGCCATCGCAGTTCCAGCTCTGCTACACCAACCATCATAGTTCCAGCTCTGCTACACCAACCATCGCAGTTCCAGCTCTGCTACATCAGCCATCGCAGTTCCAGTTGTGCTACATCAGCCATCGCAGTTCCAGCTGTGCTACATCAGCCATCGCAGTTCCAGCTCTGCTACACCAACCATCATAGTTCCAGCTCTGCTACATCAGCCATCGCAGTTCCAGCTCTGCTACATCAGCCATCGCAGTTCCAGCTCTGCTACACCAACCATCACCGTTCCAGCTCTGCTACATCAGCCATCGCAGTTCCAGTTGTGCTACATCAGCCATCACAGTTCCTGTTCTGCTATATTGCCATCACCGTTCCAGCTCTGCTAATCAGTTATCAGTAATCTGGCTCTGCTGCATCTTTTCATCACCTCTACAATCTGCACCATACTCATTACCATTTTCAGTAAATCCACAGGTAAAACGCAGGCGAAATCCGCACGAAATTCACAGGAAATCCGCAGGAAATCCACAGGTAAAACGCAGACATTGTGATCTGCGGATTCTGCAGATTCTGCATGGAAAAATCCGCAGATGAATCCGCAACATGTCCACATACCCTTAGAGTTTTCTGTAAATGTTTAATTGACTTTAAAAAACAAAAAGTTCTGCAACTTTCTTCATTGTTTCAGTCAGTGAATGAAACACTAAGGCCGGGGTCACACTAACCGACGCAAAATACGGTCAGTAGTTTACATGCGTAATACGGATGAATGGCCCCTAAACTGCTCCGTATGTCATCCGTAATCAAGGTGTGGTCGCGTATTTTGCGCATGTCAGCATCCGTATGTAATCCGTATGGCATCCGTATGGCGAGATTTTCTCGCAGGCTTGCAAAATGGACATATAATGGAGCCCTATGACAGGGTTTCTAACAGAAACCAAAGAATAGATATAGACACATAGAATGCATATATATATATTTATATGTATGTATTCTATGTGTATATATATCTATTCTTTCATTTCTTTATTAAACCTGTCAGTGTGAGTTTACTGTATAGCGCACTGAATTGCCGGCTTTGCTAAAAGACACCGGGTGCGTATTTCTCGCAGGTCACATGTGTGGTCCGTGTGTAATCCGTATTTTTTGCGCACCCAAAGACTTGCATTGGCGTATTACGGGCGTAGTACGCTGACATTCGCAGCATGCTGCGATTGGCACGGACTGTAGAATACGGATGAGAAATATACGGCTGGTGCGAGGGACCCCATAGAGAATCATTGGTCCGTGTCTAATGCGTGCTTTTAGCGCCTCTCACTCGGCCGTATTCCTCGCCAGTGTGACCCCGGCCTAAGGCTCTGAGTGGAGAAGTGGCTACTTCTCTGTGAGCAACAATGTATCAGTCCTGGCTGTTTAGCTCACAGAGCATTGTCTAGGCTGGATACAATTGTAAGGATCCCTCAGATGTGTGATCAGAACTAGATCTATAGGGGTTTGCAGCCTGTTTTCTCATTCACTGACAGCAAGCTGAGATTTTCAAAATGGTTATTGGATTACAAAGTTTAACACAGATGATTAAAAAATAGACTTACCTTTTGATTTGCAATTTCCCGGAGGTTCAGAAACAAGATTCACTTTGTTTCTCAATTTGACATAATTAGGGACGGGGACGTCAAATCTGAAACTTTCTTTAAATTTCTTCAGGCAAGGATTTTCCTTGTGCTGGCCTTTTTGAGGCAGTAGGGGGCCATTTTCAGGGTGAGATGCGTGAATCTTCTTGAGCTTACTCAGTACTCTCTTGATTGGGTTTTTCTTCTTGCCCATCTGCATATTTGGATGAGGCATTTTTGATTTCCTGTGCAGACTGAAGCTGTGTCCTTGTGCCTGCCAGTTGCCAGTCTGCTCGCCCGCAGGGTCTGCTCCTCCTCTATTTACTTCTCCAACATACTAGGTAATCCCGAAATGAATTAACCACGCCTAGGAAATTTATAGTCTGTGACAACGGTTTTGACCACAAGGCAGAAAACTAAAAGGCTAAATAAAGATGAACTTCCCACCTTGGTTTCAGTTCTTCCCCTAATGAAATACAACATGAAAATGTAATATTATTGACCATTTTATGACATACTGTATATACCATGCTGGGCTGTATTATACCTTATTGGGCTGTTTTATACCATTCTGGGGGGCTATATACCATGCTGGGCTGTGTTATACCATGCTGGGCTGTGTTATACCATGCTGGGCTGTATTATACCATTCTGAGGGGGGGCGATATACCATGCTGGGCTGTATTGTACCATGCTGGGCTGTATTATACCATGCCGGGCTGTATTATACCATTCTGGGGGGGCTATATGCCATGCTGGGCTGTATTATACCTTGCTGGGCTGTATTATACCATTCTGGGGGGGATATATACCATGCTAGGCTGTGTTATACCATGCTGGGCTGTATTATACCGTGCTGTGCTGTATTATACAATTCTGGGGGGGCGATATACCATGCTGGGCTGTATTGTACCATGCTGGGCTGTATTATACCATGCCGGGCTATATTATACCATTCTGGGGGGCTATATACCATGCCGGGCTGTATTATACCATTCTGGGGGGGCTACATACCATGCTGGGCTGTATTATACCTTGCTGGGCTGTATTATACCATTCTGGGGGGGCTATATACCATGCTGGGCTGTATTACACCGTGCTGTGCTGTATTATACCATTCTGGGGAGGGGCTATATACCATGCTGGGCTGTATTATACCATGCTGGGCTGTATTATACCGTGCTGTGCTGTATTATACAATTCTGGGGGGGCGATATACCATGCTGGGCTGTATTGTACCATGCTGGGCTGTATTATACCATGCCGGGCTATATTATACCATTCTGGGGGGCTATATACCATGCCGGGCTGTATTATACCATTCTGGGGGGGCTACATACCATGCTGGGCTGTATTATACCTTGCTGGGCTGTATTATACCATTCTGGGGGGGCTATATACCATGCTGGGCTGTATTACACCGTGCTGTGCTGTATTATACCATTCTGGGGAGGGGCTATATACCATGCTGGGCTGTATTATACCATGCTGGGCTGTATTATACCATGCTGGGCTGTGTTATACCATGCTGGGCTGTATTATACCATTCTGGGGGGGCTATATACCATGCTGGGCTGTATTATACCTTGCTGGGCTGTATTATACCATTCTGGGGGGGCTATATACCATGCTGGGCTGTATAATACCGTGCTGTGCTGTATTATACTATGCTGGGCTGTGTTACACCATGCTGGGCTGTATTATACCATTCTGGGGGGGGCTATATACCATGCTGGGCTGTATTATACCGTGCTGTGCTGTATGATACCATTCTGGGGGGGGCTATATACCATGCTGGGCTGCATTATACCATGCTGGGATGTATTATGCCATGCTGGGCTGTATTATACCTTGCTGGGTTGTATTATACCATTCTTGGGGGGGCTATATACCATGCTGGGCTGTATTATACCATGCTGTGCTGTATTATACCATTCTGGGGGGGGCGATATACCATGAAGAGCTGTATTGTACCATGCCGGGCTGTATTATATCATGCCGGGCTGTATTATACCATTCTGGGGGGGGCTATATACCATGCTGGGCTGTATTATACCATTCTGGGGGGGGCTATATACCATGCTGGGCTGTGTTATACCATGCTGGGCTGTGTTATACCATGCTGGGCTGTGTTATACCATGCTGGGCTGTATTATACCATTCTGGGGGTGCTATATACCATGCTGGGCTGTATTATACCTTGCTGGGCTGTATTATACCATTCTGGGGGGGCTATATACCATGCAAAGCTGTATAATACCGTGCTTTGCTGTATTATACTATGCTGGGCTGTGTTGTACCATGCTGGGCTGTATGATACCATTCTGGGGGGGCTATATACCATGCTGGGCTGCATTATACCATGCTGGGCTGTATTATGCCATGCTGGGCTGTATTATACCTTGCTGGGTTGTATTATACCATTCTTGGGGGGGGCTATATACCATACTGGGCTGTATCATACCTTGCTGGGCTGTATTATACCATTCTGGGGGGCTATATACCATGCTAGGCTGTATTATACCGTGCTGTGCTGTATTATACCATTGTGGGGGGGGGGCTATATACCATGCTGTGCAGCATTATACCATGCTGGGCTGTATTATACCATTCTGGGGGGGATATATACCATGCTGGGCTGTATTATACCATGCTGGGCTGTATTATACCATTCTAGGCCGGCTATATACCATGCTGTGCTGTATTATACCGTGCTGGGCTGTATTATACCATTTTAGGGGGGCTGTATTATACCATGCTGGGCTGTATTATACCATGCTGGGCTGTGTTATACCATGCTGGGCTGTATTATACCATTCTGAGGGGGGGCGATATACCATGCTGGGCTGTATTGTACCATGCTGGGCTGTATTGTACCATGCTTGGCTGTATTGTACCATGCTGGGCTGTATTATACCATGCCGGGCTGTATTATACCATTCTGGGGGGGCTATATGCCATGCTGGGCTGTATTATACCTTGCTGGGCTGTATTATACCATTCTGGGGGGGATATATACCATGCTAGGCTGTGTTATACCATGCTGGGCTGTATTATACCGTGCTGTGCTGTATTATACAATTCTGGGGGGGCGATATACCATGCTGGGCTGTATTGTACCATGCTGGGCTGTATTATACCATGCCGGGCTATATTATACCATTCTGGGGGGCTATATACCATGCCGGGCTGTATTATACCATTCTGGGGGGGCTACATACCATGCTGGGCTGTATTATACCTTGCTGGGCTGTATTATACCATTCTGGGGGGGCTATATACCATGCTGGGCTGTATTACACCGTGCTGTGCTGTATTATACCATTCTGGGGAGGGGCTATATACCATGCTGGGCTGTATTATACCATGCTGGGCTGTATTATACCGTGCTGTGCTGTATTATACAATTCTGGGGGGGCGATATACCATGCTGGGCTGTATTGTACCATGCTGGGCTGTATTATACCATGCCGGGCTATATTATACCATTCTGGGGGGCTATATACCATGCCGGGCTGTATTATACCATTCTGGGGGGGCTACATACCATGCTGGGCTGTATTATACCTTGCTGGGCTGTATTATACCATTCTGGTGGTGCTATATACCATGCTGGGCTGTATTACACCGTGCTGTGCTGTATTATACCATTCTGGGGAGGGGCTATATACCATGCTGGGCTGTATTATACCATGCTGGGCTGTATTATACCATGCTGGGCTGTGTTATACCATGCTGGGCTGTATTATACCATTCTGGGGGGGCTATATACCATGCTGGGCTGTATTATACCTTGCTGGGCTGTATTATACCATTCTGGGGGGGCTATATACCATGCTGGGCTGTATAATACCGTGCTGTGCTGTATTATACTATGCTGGGCTGTGTTACACCATGCTGGGCTGTATTATACCATTCTGGGGGGGCTATATACCATGCTGGGCTGTATTATACCGTGCTGTGCTGTATGATACCATTCTGGGGGGGGCTATATACCATGCTGGGCTGCATTATACCATGCTGGGATGTATTATGCCATGCTGGGCTGTATTATACCTTGCTGGGTTGTATTATACCATTCTTGGGGGGGCTATATACCATGCTGGGCTGTATTATACCATGCTGTGCTGTATTATACCATTCTGGGGGGGGCGATATACCATGAAGAGCTGTATTGTACCATGCCGGGCTGTATTATATCATGCCGGGCTGTATTATACCATTCTGGGGGGGGCTATATACCATGCTGGGCTGTATTATACCATTCTGGGGGGGGGCTATATACCATGGTGGGCTGTGTTATACCATGCTGGGCTGTGTTATACCATGCTGGGCTGTGTTATACCATGCTGGGCTGTATTATACCATTCTGGGGGTGCTATATACCATGCTGGGCTGTATTATACCTTGCTGGGCTGTATTATACCATTCTGGGGGGGCTATATACCATGCAAAGCTGTATAATACCGTGCTTTGCTGTATTATACTATGCTGGGCTGTGTTGTACCATGCTGGGCTGTATGATACCATTCTGGGGGGGCTATATACCATGCTGGGCTGCATTATACCATGCTGGGCTGTATTATGCCATGCTGGGCTGTATTATACCTTGCTGGGTTGTATTATACCATTCTTGGGGGGGGCTATATACCATACTGGGCTGTATCATACCTTGCTGGGCTGTATTATACCATTCTGGGGGGCTATATACCATGCTAGGCTGTATTATACCGTGCTGTGCTGTATTATACCATTGTGGGGGGGGGGCTATATACCATGCTGTGCAGCATTATACCATGCTGGGCTGTATTATACCATTCTGGGGGGATATATACCATGCTGGGCTGTATTATACCATGCTGGGCTGTATTATACCATTCTAGGCCGGCTATATACCATGCTGTGCTGTATTATACCGTGCTGGGCTGTATTATACCATTTTAGGGGGGCTGTATTATACCATGCTGGGCTGTATTATACCATGCTGGGCTGTGTTATACCATGCTGGGCTGTATTATACCATTCTGAGGGGGGGCGATATACCATGCTGGGCTGTATTGTACCATGCTGGGCTGTATTGTACCATGCTGGGCTGTATTGTACCATGCTGGGCTGTATTATACCATGCCGGGCTGTATTATACCATTCTGGGGGGGCTATATGCCATGCTGGGCTGTATTATACCTTGCTGGGCTGTATTATACCATTCTGGGGGGGATATATACCATGCTAGGCTGTGTTATACCATGCTGGGCTGTATTATACCGTGCTGTGCTGTATTATACAATTCTGGGGGGGCGATATACCATGCTGGGCTGTATTGTACCATGCTGGGCTGTATTATACCATGCCGGGCTATATTATACCATTCTGGGGGGCTATATACCATGCCGGGCTGTATTATACCATTCTGGGGGGGCTACATACCATGCTGGGCTGTATTATACCTTGCTGGGCTGTATTATACCATTCTGGGGGGGCTATATACCATGCTGGGCTGTATTACACCGTGCTGTGCTGTATTATACCATTCTGGGGAGGGGCTATATACCATGCTGGGCTGTATTATACCATGCTGGGCTGTATTATACCGTGCTGTGCTGTATTATACAATTCTGGGGGGGCGATATACCATGCTGGGCTGTATTGTACCATGCTGGGCTGTATTATACCATGCCGGGCTATATTATACCATTCTGGGGGGCTATATACCATGCCGGGCTGTATTATACCATTCTGGGGGGGCTACATACCATGCTGGGCTGTATTATACCTTGCTGGGCTGTATTATACCATTCTGGGGGGGCTATATACCATGCTGGGCTGTATTACACCGTGCTGTGCTGTATTATACCATTCTGGGGAGGGGCTATATACCATGCTGGGCTGTATTATACCATGCTGGGCTGTATTATACCATGCTGGGCTGTGTTATACCATGCTGGGCTGTATTATACCATTCTGGGGGGGCTATATACCATGCTGGGCTGTATTATACCTTGCTGGGCTGTATTATACCATTCTGGGGGGGCTATATACCATGCTGGGCTGTATAATACCGTGCTGTGCTGTATTATACTATGCTGGGCTGTGTTACACCATGCTGGGCTGTATTATACCATTCTGGGGGGGGCTATATACCATGCTGGGCTGTATTATACCGTGCTGTGCTGTATGATACCATTCTGGGGGGGGCTATATACCATGCTGGGCTGCATTATACCATGCTGGGATGTATTATGCCATGCTGGGCTGTATTATACCTTGCTGGGTTGTATTATACCATTCTTGGGGGGGCTATATACCATGCTGGGCTGTATTATACCATGCTGTGCTGTATTATACCATTCTGGGGGGGGCGATATACCATGAAGAGCTGTATTGTACCATGCCGGGCTGTATTATATCATGCCGGGCTGTATTATACCATTCTGGGGGGGGCTATATACCATGCTGGGCTGTATTATACCATTCTGGGGGGGGGCTATATACCATGCTGGGCTGTGTTATACCATGCTGGGCTGTGTTATACCATGCTGGGCTGTGTTATACCATGCTGGGCTGTGTTATACCATTCTGGGGGTGCTATATACCATGCTGGGCTGTATTATACCTTGCTGGGCTGTATTATACCATTCTGGGGGGGCTATATACCATGCAAAGCTGTATAATACCGTGCTTTGCTGTATTATACTATGCTGGGCTGTGTTGTACCATGCTGGGCTGTATGATACCATTCTGGGGGGGCTATATACCATGCTGGGCTGCATTATACCATGCTGGGCTGTATTATGCCATGCTGGGCTGTATTATACCTTGCTGGGTTGTATTATACCATTCTTGGGGGGGGCTATATACCATACTGGGCTGTATCATACCTTGCTGGGCTGTATTATACCATTCTGGGGGGCTATATACCATGCTAGGCTGTATTATACCGTGCTGTGCTGTATTATACCATTGTGGGGGGGGGGCTATATACCATGCTGTGCAGCATTATACCATGCTGGGCTGTATTATACCATTCTGGGGGGATATATACCATGCTGGGCTGTATTATACCATGCTGGGCTGTATTATACCATTCTAGGCCGGCTATATACCATGCTGTGCTGTATTATACCGTGCTGGGCTGTATTATACCATTTTAGGGGGGCTGTATTATACCATGCTGGGCTGTATTATACCATGCTGGGCTGTATTACACCATGCTGGGGGGGTTATATACCATACTGGGCTGTATTATACCATGCTGGGCTGTATTATACCATTCTAGGGGGGCTATATACCATGCTGTGCTGTATTATATCGTGCTGGGCTGTATTATACCATTTTGGGGGGGCTATATACCATGCTGGGCTGTATTATACCATTCTGGGGGGCTATATACCATGCTGGGCTGTATTATACCATGCTGGGCTGTATTACACCATGCTGGGGGGTTATATACCATACTGGGCTGTATTATACCATTCCGGGGGGCTATATACCATGTTGGGCTGTATTATACCATGCTGGGCTGTATTATGCCACGCTGGGCTGTATTATACCATGCTGGGCTGTATTATACCATTCTAGGGGGGCTATATACCGTGCTGCGCTGCATTATGCCATTCTGGGCTGTATTATACCATTCTGGGGGAGGCTATATACCATGCTGGGCTGTAGTATACCGTGCTGGGCTGTATTATACCATTTTGGGGGGGCTATATACCATGCTGGGCTGTATTATACCATGCTGGGCTGTATTAAATCATGCTGGGGGCTATATACCATGTTGGGCTGTACTGTATTATACCATGCTGGGCTGTATTATGCCATGCTGGGCTGTATTATACCATTCTAGGGGAGCTACAGTGGGGCAAAAAAGTATTTAGTCAGTCAGCAATAGTGCAAGTTCCACCACTTAAAAAGATGAGAGGCGTCTGTAATTTACATCATAGGTAGACCTCAACTATGGGAGACAAACTGAGAAAAAAAAATCCAGAAAATCACATTGTCTGTTTTTTTTTCATTTTATTTGCATATTATGGTGGAAAATAAGTATTTGGTCAGAAACAAAATTTCATCTCAATAATACTTTGTGATATATCCTTTGTTGGCAATGACAGAGGTCAAACGTTTTCTGTAAGTCTTCACAAGGTTGCCACACACTGTTGGTATGTTGGCCCATTCCTCCATGCAGATCTCCTCTAGAGCAGTGATGTTTTTGGCTTTTCGCTTGGCAACACGGACTTTCAACTCCCTCCAAAGGTTTTCTATAGGGTTGAGATCTGGAGACTGGCTAGGCCACTCCAGGACCTTGAAATGCTTCTTACGAAGCCACTCCTTCGTTGCCCTGGCGGTGTGCTTTGGATCATTGTCATGTTGAAAGACCCAGCCACGTTTCATATTCAATGCCCTTGCTGATGGAAGGAGGTTTGCACTCAAAATCTCACGATACATGGCCCCATTCATTCTTTCATGTACCCGGATCAGTCGTCCTGGCCCCTTTGCAGAGAAACAGCCCCAAAGCATGATGTTTCCACCACCATGCTTTACAGTAGGTATGGTGTTTGATGGATTCAACTCAGTATTCTTTTTCCTCCAAACACGACAAGTTGTGTTTCTACCAAACAGTTCCAGTTTGGTTTCATCAGACCATAGGACATTCTCCCAAAACTCCTCTGGATCATCCAAATGCTCTCTAGCAAACTTCAGACGGGCCCGGACATGTACAGGCTTAAGCAGTGGGACACGTCTGGCACTGCAGGATCTGAGTCCATGGTGGCGTAGTGTGTTACTTATGGTAGGCCTTGTTACATTGGTCCCAGCTCTCTGCAGTTCATTCACTAGGTCCCCCCGCGTGGTTCTGGGATTTTTGCTCACCGTTCTTGTGATCATTCTGACCCCACGGGGTGGGATTTTGCGTGGAGCACCAGATCGAGGGAGATTATCAGTGGTCTTGTATGTCTTCCATTTTCTAATTATTGCTCCCACAGTTGATTTCTTCACTCCAAGCTGGTTGGCTATTGCAGATTCAGTCTTCCCAGCCTGGTGCAGGGCTACAATTTTGTTTCTGGTGTCCTTTGACAGCTCTTTGGTCTTCACCATAGTGGAGTTTGGAGTCAGACTGTTTGAGGGTGTGCACAGGTGTCTTTTTATACTGATAACAAGTTTAAACAGGTGCCATTACTACAGGTAATGAGTGGAGGAAAGAGGAGACTCTTAAAGAAGAAGTTACAGGTCTGTGAGAGCCAGAAATCTTGATTGCTTGTTTCTGACCAAATACTTATTTTCCACCATAATATGCAAATAAAATGAAAAAACACCAGACAATGTGATTTTCTGGATTTTTTTTTCTCAGTTTGTCTCCCATAGTTGAGGTCTACCTATGATGTAAATTAAAGACGCCTCTCATCTTTTTAAGTGGTGGAACTTGCACTATTGCTGACTGACTAAATACTTTTTTGCCCCACTGTATATACCGTGCTGGGCTGTATTATACCATTCTAGGGGGGCTATATACCATGCTGGGCTGTATTATACCTAGCTGGGCTTTATTATACCATTCTGGGGGGGCTATATACCATGCTGGGCTGTATTATACCATTCTGGGGGGGCTATATACCATGCTGGGCTGTATTATACCTTATTGGGCTGTATTATACCATTCTGGGGGGGCTATATACCATGCCAGGCTGTATTATACCATGCTGTTCTGTATTATACCATTCTGGGGGGGCTATATACCATGGTGGGCTGTATTGTACCATGCTGGGCTGTATTATACCATTCTGGGGGGGCTATATACCATGCTGGGCTGTATTATACCATGCTGGGCTGTATTATACCATGCTGGGCTGTATTATACCATTCCGGGGTGCTATATTCCATGCTGGGCTGTATTATACCATTCTGGGGGGCTATATACCATGTTGGGCTGTATTATACCATGGTGGGCTGTATTATACCATGTGTCACGTTTCCGCCAGACTTAGGGCCTGCTGTTCCGGTCGCGGCCACTAGGAGGCGCCGTACCGCCACTTTATCGTCAGACTCAGGGACGGCTGTTCCTGCCTCGGCCACTGGAAGGGGCCGTGGTTCTGTCACGTCAGGCTCAGAGCCTACTGTCCCGGCTTTAGCCTCTAGGAGGCGCCGGTCTGTCACGTCGCCGTTAAATTCTGGGTCTGCTGCTCCTGTCGTGGTCACTAGGAGGCGCTATGGCTCGCCCGGGAGTTATGGTGCTGACAGAGTAAGGGCACCTGCGCAGGCATCTGGTGGACGCAGGCTCCGCCCCTCTGTCAGTCATCAAGAGGTTACTGCATCTCCATCTGGCCTGGTCCTGGGGGCGGTACTGATGACATCATCAGTTCAGAAACCTATGAGGGGTGACCTGAACCCTGAAATACCTTGGGACTGGTCTTGCAAGCCGCCGGATATATTCTTGGTTCCCCTGTGTGTTACTGTGTGAATTACTTTCTGACTGACTCTGACTTTGACCTGGACTTCTGACTCTCCTTCTGCCTAACGATTCTGTACCTCTGCTACTCTTCTGGTTTATGACTTTCGGCCTGAATCTGACTCTGCCTCTGCCTAACGATTCTGTACCTCTGCTACTCTCCTGGTTTATGACTCTCGGCCTGAATCTGACTCTGCTTCTGTCTACCGTTTTTGTACCATTGCTGTCCGACTGGTTTAGACTTGCATATCTCCACGTTTGTGTCCCGTATTGGAACACCTTTCTGGCGACCGTCCTGCTCTGGTCACTGCTCCTATTCAGACAGCGCCTCCTGGGCTCTGCTATAAATCCAGATCCCTGTATAGGGGTAAAGGGTATCAGTGTTTCTCGGGGTGTTGCCTGGCTGCAGCCCAGACCCGCAGGCAGACGTCACATTATATCCGGCCACATACAAAAAAACTGCTTCTTGTGTATATATCCACCATATACAAAAGCAGTCTCCCTGAACTTTTTTTTTTTTTTTTTCTCTCCCTTCTTCTGATTGAGCTGATTTCTGGCCTAAACACCTGGTTCAGTGCACAGCCTGAAGGAGCACTTTCATCTTCCTGCACCAGTATGCTGCAGTCTGGAGCCTTCAGAGAGAGAGCTGAGCGTCAGAGATCCATACTACTGAGACATCGGCCTCTGGGCAACTCTGGCTATGGTTGCCCAGGGGCACAGGTATTGCCCGCAGATGCGGCTAAAGTTTTATTGCCTATTGCCCTTTCTTTTGGTCAGAAATCTCAGTGTGTGAACGCATATGTGGATTGTGGATCTGAAGGGAATTTTATGGATTCTTTGGTTGCTAAAAGTCTCGGTGTACCCCTATTAAAACTTAATGCCCCTATAAAAACTATGGCTATTAATGGCACATCTATTGTCCAGGAGGGGGTTAAATTTGTTACTGACAAAATCACTATGTCGGTGGGAGCATTGCATACCGAGGTTATGTCATTTTTTGTGATGGATAATTTGTCTGCTGCAGTCATATTGGGGATGCCATGGCTACGCCAGCATAACCCAGTCATCGACTGGCACCTAGGCGATGTTATACGCTGGAGTTCACACTGTCAGGAAAACTGCATGTCGCTAACAGTAAACCAAGTTAAAGTTAAACCCCTCCACATACCGTTTGCCTTCAGAGATTTTGAGGATGTCTTCTCTATTGCAAAATCTGAAAAGCTACCCCCTCACAGAAAGTATGATTGCCCTATAGATCTGATTCCAGATGCCCGTCTCCCAAAAGGGAGAATATTTAATCTCTCAGGTCCAGAGCGTCAGGCTATGAACGAGTACATAGCAGATAGCTTAAAAAAGGGGTTTATTAGACCGTCCATTTCACCAGTTGGAGCTGGCTTCTTCTTTGTAGAAAAGAAAGATGGTGGTCTCAGACCCTGCATTGATTACCGGGAATTGAATGCAATCACCATTAAGAACCAGTATCCGCTTCCACTCATCCCTGGTCTTTTTAATCAGCTAATGGGAGCCCGTTGGTTTACTAAACTGGACCTCCGGGGGGCATACAATCTAGTCCGCATAAGAGACGGCGATGAGTGGAAGACAGCCTTTAATACCCCTCTTGGCCACTTTGAGTACCTGGTAATGCCCTTCGGACTCAGTAACGCACCTGCCGTGTTCCAGCACTTTGTAAATGACATTTTCAGGGACATTTGTGGGGTGTATGTCATCGTGTATTTAGATGACATTTTGATTTATTCTGCTGATCCTGTGACACATGCTCAGCACGTTCGCTCCGTACTGCAGAGACTGCGAGAACACTCCCTGTTCGCTAAACTGGAGAAATGTGTTTTTTTTTTTGCGGAGGAGGTACAATTTTTAGGATATGTGGTTTCAAGCACAGGCTTCCGTATGGATCCTGCCAAGATCCAACCTATTAAAACTTGGGTGCAACCCAAGTCGCTAAAAGCGCTGCAGCGATTTTTAGGGTTTGCAAATTATTACCGAAAATTCATCAGGGGTTTCTCCGAAATTGCTAAACCACTCACGGATTTGACCCGAAAAGGGGCAGACGTGACCAATTGGAACCCTGAGGCAATTCAGGCTTTTGCTTTGTTAAAAGAGTGCTTTGTAGCCAACCCAGTTTTGGTTCAGCCTGATCTGGACCGCCCGTTTATTGTAGAGGTGGACGCCTCTGAGGTCGGAGTGGGAGCAGTGCTGTCGCAAGGCACTGCATCACTCACTCAGCTTCGCCCATGTGCCTCTTTCTCCCGCAAATTCTCTCCCACTGAGAAAAATTACGATATAGGTAATCGGGAGTTATTGGCGATCAAATGGGCCTTCGAGGAATGGCGCCACTTCCTCGAAGGCGCCAAACATAAGATCACTGTGATTACAGATCACAAGAATCTGACTTACCTGGAGTCAGCTAAAAGATTAAATCCTAGACAAGCGAGGTGGGCCTTGTTCTTCTCTAGGTTTGACTTCTTAATAACCTTTCGTCCTGGTACCAAAAATGTGAGGGCTGATGCTCTCTCTCGAAGTTTCTGCCCCTCACAGGCTGAGGACTCGGAGCCAGTTCCAATACTGGCCAATGGTATTGTTGTGTCGGCTGTGTCTCTGGACCTTCTGGAGGAGATCCGTAGATCCCCAGAACCAGCCCCTGACTCGACGCCCCCCCAGAAATTGTTTGTTCCAGCGCCGTTTCTGAAGGAGTCGCACGACTCTGTCCTGGCAGGCCATCCTGGGGTCAATAATACCGCCAGACTTGTGACTAGGAGTTTTTGGTGGCCAACGGTAGTTAAGGACTGCAAGGATTTTGTACTAGCTTGTGAAATCTGTGCTCGCGCCAAGTCCCCTCACAATCGGCCTGCCGGCTGGCTCCAGTCCTTGCCCGCTCCAGAGAGTCCATGGACCCACATCTCCATGGACTTCATTACTGACCTACCACCCTCAGAGGGGAAAACATGTATCTGGGTGGTGGTGGACAGGTTCAGTAAGCAATGTCATTTCGTTCCCCTCTCTGGATTACCTAATTCAGAAACTCTGAGTAAGTTGTTTATTGTTCATGTGATAAGGCTGCATGGCACTCCAGAGAATATCGTGTCCGACCGAGGTACCCAGTTTGTTTCCAAATTCTGGAGGGCATTCTGCAAACGTATTGGTATTGAATTATCCTTCTCCGCTTACCACCCTGAGACCAATGGTCAAACGGAGCGTACCAACCAGGCTCTAGAGCAATATCTTCGCTGCTATGTCTCGGAACATCAGTCTGATTGGGCGGAACATCTCCCATTAGCTGAGTTCACTCTAAATAACCAATACCAGGAATCTATCAAAACCACCCCGTTCTTCTGCAATCATGGTTTGCACCCACGTTTTGGTTCCTTTTCGGCCAAGATGTCGGAGCTTCCGGGAGTAGAGAATTCCATACGTAACTTAAGGACAATCTGGTCAGAGGTGAACACAAACTTGAAAGGGTCCCAGGTCAGGCAGGCTTCGGCCGCAAATAAACGGAGGTCCACGGGGCCGCACCTAGGAGTTGGGGACAAAGTTTGGCTGTCTACCAGAAACATTAAGCTTAAGGTGCCGTCTGCCAAACTGGGGCCCAGGTTTATTGGTCCCTACGAGATATTAGAAGTAATTAACCCGGTAGCCTTTCGTTTAAAGCTCCCTCAGGCTTTTAAAATTCCTAATGTTTTCCACAAATCCCTTCTCAAGGTGTACCGCTCCCCAATTCGTCCCGTCCAATCCCCTCCTCCTCCAGTTTTGGTCAAGGGTGCCTTGGAGTACGAAGTCCAGGGCATCCTTGATTCCCGTTTAGTGAGAAAGTCTGTGCAATATTTAGTTCATTGGAAAGGCTATGGCCCAGAGGAGAGGTCCTGGGTCCCCGCTAGTGACATTCATGCCAAGGGGTTGATTAGAAGGTTTCACCTCCTTCACCCTGATAAACCGGGTTTTGAGGGTCCGGAGGCCCCTCTTGGAGGGGGGGGTACTGTCACGTTTCCGCCAGACTTAGGGCCTGCTGTTCCGGTCGCGGCCACTAGGAGGCGCCGTACCGCCACTTTATCGTCAGACTCAGGGACGGCTGTTCCTGCCTCGGCCACTGGAAGGGGCCGTGGTTCTGTCACGTCAGGCTCAGAGCCTACTGTCCCGGCTTTAGCCTCTAGGAGGCGCCGGTCTGTCACGTCGCCGTTAAATTCTGGGTCTGCTGCTCCTGTCGTGGTCACTAGGAGGCGCTATGGCTCGCCCGGGAGTTATGGTGCTGACAGAGTAAGGGCACCTGCGCAGGCATCTGGTGGACACAGGCTCCGCCCCTCTGTCAGTCATCAAGAGGTTACTGCATCTCCATCTGGCCTGGTCCTGGGGGCGGTACTGATGACATCATCAGTTCAGAAACCTATGAGGGGTGACCTGAACCCTGAAATACCTTGGGACTAGTCTTGCAAGCCGCCGGATATATTCTTGGTTCCCCCCGTGTGTTACTGTGTGAATTACTTTCTGACTGACTCTGACTTTGACCTGGACTTCTGACTCTCCTTCTGCCTAACGATTCTGTACCTCTGCTACTCTTCTGGTTTATGACTTTCGGCCTGAATCTGACTCTGCTTCTGTCTACCGTTTTTGTACCATTGCTGTCCGACTGGTTTAGACTTGCATATCTCCACGTTTGTGTCCCGTATTGGAACACCTTTCTGGCGACCGTCCTGCTCTGGTCACTGCTCCTATTCAGACAGCGCCTCCTGGGCTCTGCTATAAATCCAGATCCCTGTATAGGGGTAAAGGGTATCAGTGTTTCTCGGGGTGTTGCCTGGCTGCAGCCCAGACCCGCAGGCAGACGTCACACCATGGTGGGCTGTATTATGCCATGCTGGGCTGTATTATGCCATGCTGGGCTGTATTATACCATGCTGGGCTGTATTATACCATTCTAGGGGGGCTATATACCGTGCTGGGCTGCATTATGCCATGCTGGGCTGTATTATACCATTCTGGGGGGGCTGTATTATGCCATGCTGGGCTGTATTATGCCATGCTGGGCTGTATTATGCCATGCTGGGCTGTATTATGCCATGCTGGGCTGTATTATGCCATGCTGGACTGTATTATGCCATGCTGGGCTGTATTATACCATGCTGGGCTGTATTATACCATTCTAGGGGGGGCTATATACCGTGCTGGGCTGTATTATACTATTCTAGGGGGGCTATATACTATGCTGGGCTGTATTATATCGTGCTGGGCTGTATTATACCATTTTGGGGGCTACATACCATGCTGGGCTGTATTATACCACTCTGGGGGGGCTATATACCATGCTGGGCTGTATTATACCATGCTGGGCTGTATTATACCATGCTGGGGGGTTATATACCATACTGGGCTGTATTATAGCATTCTCGGGTGCTCTATACCATGCTGGGCTGCATTATACCATTCTGGGGGGCTATATACCATGTTGGGCTGTATTATACCATTCTGGGGGGGGCTATATACCATGTTGGGCTGTATTATACCATGCTGGGGGGGGTTATATACCATACTGGGCTCTATTATACCATTCTGGGGTGCTCTATACCATGCTGGGCTGTATTATACCATTCTGGGGGGCTATATACCGTGTTGGGCTGTATTATACCATTCTGGGCTGTATTATGCCATGCTGGGCTGTATTATGCCATGCTGGGCTGTATTATACCATGCTGGGCTGTATTATACCATTCTAGGGGGGCTAGATACTGTGCTGGGCTGTATTATACCATTCTAGTGGGGCTATATACCATGCTGGGCTGTATTATACCTAGCTGGGCTTTATTATACCATTCTGGGGGGGGGGCTATATACCATGCTGGGCTGTATTATACCATGCTGGGCTGTATTATACCATTCTTGGGGGGCTGTATACCATGCTGGGCTGTATTATACCTTATTGGGCTGTATTATACCATTCTGGGGGGCTATATACCATGCCGGGCTGTATTATACCATTCTGGGGGGCTATATACCATGCTGGGCTGTATTATACCATTCTGGGGGGGGCTATATACCATGCTGGGCTGTATTATACCTTGCTGGGCTGTATTATACCATTCTGGGGGGGCTATATACCATGCTGGGCTGCATTATACCATGCTGGGCTGTATTATACCATTTTTGGGGGGTTATATACCATGCTGGGCTGTATTATACCATGCTGGGCTGTATTATACCATGCTGGGCTGTATTATACCATGCTGGGCTGTATTATACCATGCTGGGCTGTATTATACCATGCTGGGGGGCTATATACCATACTGGGATGTATTATACCATTCTGGGGTGCTATATACCATGCTGGGCTGTATTATACCATTCTGGGGGGCTATATACCATGCTGGGCTGTATTATACCTTGCTGGGCTGTATTATACCATTCTAGGGGGCTATATACCCTGCTGGGCTGTATTATACCATGCTGGGCTGTATTATACCATTTTCGGGGGGTTATATACCATGCTGGGCTATATTATACCATGCTGGGCTATATTATACCATGCTGGGCTGTATTATACCATTCTGGGGGGCTATATACCATGCTGGGCTATATTATACCATGCTGGGCTGTATTATACCATGCTGGGGGGGCTATATACCATACTGGGATGTATTATACCATTCTAGGGTGCTATATACCATGCTGGGCTGTATTATACCCTTCTGGGGGGCTATATACCATGCTGGGCTATATTATACCATTCTGGGGGGGGCTATATACCATGCTGGGCTGCATTATACCATGCTGGGATGTATTATGCCATGCTGGGCTGTATTATACCTTGCTGGGTTGTATTATACCATTCTTGGGGGGGCTATATACCATGCTGGGCTGTATTATACCATGCTGTGCTGTATTATACCATTCTGGGGTGGGCGATATACCATGAAGAGCTGTATTGTACCATGCTGGGCTGCATTATACCATGCTGGGCTGTATTATACCATTCTGGGGGGGCTATAAGCCATGCAGGGCTGTATTATACCATTCTGGGGGGGGTATATGCCATGCTGTGCTGTATTAGACCATGCTGGGCTGTATTATACCATTCTGGGGGGGCTGTATACCATGCAGGGCTGTATTAGACCATGCTGGGCTATATTATTCCATGCTGGGCTGTATTATACCATGGTAGGCCGTATACCATGCTGGGTTGTATTATACAGCCCACAGTGGTATACAGCCCAGCATGGTATACAGCCTGTATAACAGGGTGGGCTGTATTAAACCATGGTGGGCTATATACCATGCTGTGCTGTATACCATGGTGGGCTGGACTGTATACCATGGTGGGTTGGGCTGTATACCATGTGGTGCTGGGCTATATACTATGCGGCTGTGTTATATACCATGGGGGGTGCATTTTACATTATTTTCTATAAGGGGAGGCTGTTATATAATATGGGGGGCTACATTATATTCTATGGGGAGGTGGGCAGTATTCTATTCTATTTGGGGCTATATTATATTCTGTGGGGGGCTGTATTATATTATATTCGATAGGGGCTGCATTAGACTATATGAGGAGGGCTACATTGTATTCTATGGAGGGGCTACATTATACTATATAAGGGGCTGCATTATATCCTATGAGGGGGTTGCCATATATTCTATGGAGGGGCTGCATTATACTATATGGGGGGTGGGGCTGCATTATATTCTATGGGGGGTTACATTATATTCTGTGGAGTGGCTGCATTATACTCTGGGGTAGCTGCATTATTCTCTAAGGGGTGGCTGCATTATATTATAAGAGGGGGCTGCATTATATTCTATGGGGGTTACATTGTATTGTATGGAGGGGCTGCATTATACTCTGTGGGGTGACTGCATTATGATCTATTGGGTGGCTGCATTATACTATATGTGGGCTGCATTATACTGTATCAAGGACTATGGGGAATACATTATATGAAGAACTATGGGGTGCATTATGCTATGGGAAGTGAATTGTACTACATGGGTGACTATGGCAGTGCATTATACTATATGGAGAACTATGAGGAGTGTATTATACTATATGGAGGACTGAGCAGTGTATTTTAATATATGGAGGGCTATGAGGAGTGTAGTTTACTATATGGAGAACTGAGCAGTGTATTATACTATATGGAGGACTATGGGGCAGATTATATTATATGGAGGACTATGGGA
Organism: Dendrobates tinctorius; assembly: GCF_039654945.1. Taxonomy (NCBI): domain Eukaryota; kingdom Metazoa; phylum Chordata; class Amphibia; order Anura; family Dendrobatidae; genus Dendrobates; species Dendrobates tinctorius. The sequence goes on from NW_027361674.1 coordinate 2,292,158, forward strand.
TGTAAACTGTAGATGTGCTGCTGATAACATGATACTGTATGGTGATCCGTTAGGGTGTGTGCACACGTTACGGATTAGTCTGCGGCTTTTTCTGCAGAGAATACATATCTCTTGGCAGAAACCGCAAGGTAAAACACATGCATTTTTCCTACGGATTCCTAGCATGTGTACAGCGGATTTGATGCAGGTTCTAGTGAGGTTTGGCAGTGCAGATGAGAGAGAGATTGATTGATTTGTATGTCCAGGAACGTACACTGCAGCTGCAGTTCCGCAAAAAAAGAAGTAACATGCTGCGGAAAATAAACCGCAGCAAATCTGCGTGGAATTTTCTGCAGCATGTGCATGGCGGATTTGGTTTTCCATAGGATTACATGGTACTGGAAACTGCATGGAAACTGCTGCGGATCCGCAGGACCGGATCCGCAGCAAAAATCGCAATGTGTTCACACACTGTTAGTGATCCATTAGTGATCGTTCTGTCCCCATCATTCTTTCTCAGACGGTGGAAAGAGGTCGGGAAACAAGTATTGAACGACTTCTTCAATTTTGTCGATCATTTAGCGGCCTGAACTCAACGCATGTAAATACAATCGAAATGCTTCTGTGTGATGTGCAATATGTCAGCATTTGGGGCCCCATTTTAAACTTTGCCTAGGGCCCCACTTTGCCTAAAACCGGCCCTGCATTCAAGCACAGCTTGTACTGTACCATAATGCACATGTACAGCATTATGCAGCATGTATCTTCTATGAGCCACAATTTTGAGCTTGTAGACCAGACAACAATAAACCTATCAGAACTAAATCCTCTCTCCATAGCTGTAGCATTATTCACAGATATATTAGTAATATCTATAAATCTGCTTCCTTTTTTTTACCTGGTTTGGCAGAACAATCATGGCTATGAAAGTGTGTTCTGCCAGACAATGGCTTCCTTCTTTCTATACTGGTTATTACAGGACCTATGTGTGTATCATGCCATTTCTGGTCCGTGGGACTTTTCTCTTGGTTTAGATACCTGCAGACTAGCACATGAATACAGTATAACCGTTGTCACTTTTTATTTTATCACAACGGCATGGGGATTTCTTATACTGAAATCTTGACTGTTAATTTTCTTTAATGAACAATGAACTGCAATAATCACATAACAGTTCTTTATACATTTTAGTGTTTGATAATTTCCTCTTGGTACTTGTAAACCTAAGATGAAATCAGCATGTTTTCTCTTAACGTCTTCGCAACATTTGATGTAAATATACTGCACTGGTGGCTTGACGTTAGCTGGCATCCTGATGACAGGGCTAAAGGAGCTGTCCACTTTCCATCACCAGTATGTAACGCTCGCGCCCTGACTGGTTGGCGTGAGCATGGGGAGTGTGGCCCCACTGTGCCACAAACCAGGCTACCCTGGAAGAGGTGCAGCGAAGCAGCTACCTTGGTGTTCACTGGAGCCTCTGATGGTGAGGTCAGGCTTGTGCGGTAGGTAGCTGCCAGGTGCCACTCCAGGGTGCCACTCCTGGCTGTGGCTGCTGATCCCACTGGGGATGGAACACTAAGTGAGGAGCGGACAAGTACAGACAGGCACAACAGATACTATGGCAGGCACGGCTGGTACTCTTGGCAGGCAGGTGGGCATGGCTGAGACACTGGCAGGCAGGTGGGCATGGCTGAGACACTGGCAGGCAGGTGGGCACGGCTGAAACACTGGCAGGCAGACGGGCACGGCTGAGACACTATCAGGCAGACAGGCACGGCTGAGACATTGGCAGGCAGGCGGGCACGGCTGAGACAAAAGGGACAGGAACTGACTTGGGAGGCACATGAACACGGGCAGGTATGAATGGGACAAGGGAACAGGTAGGGACTAGAGATGAGCGACTTTGCCTTTTTTAGGGTCGAGTCAGGTTTCATGAAACCCGACTTTCTCAAAAGTCGAGTCGAACGAAATCGGCCGACTATCGGGAAAAGTCGAAGGTCCAACTGAAATACAAAACCCAATGCAAGTAAATGGTGAAGCAAAGTCGGCAATGAGTGGAGGACAATAAACACACCTACATGCCGGACTGCTTTTTTTAAGTATGTGAAATCTCTCTCTCCTGCGCATGTCATCTCGTTGCTCACAGTGTACGTCCTTGCTCAGTGGCTGAAAAAAGTCACGTGCGAGCATTCTGGGAAATCCGACTTTGGCGCTCGTTTTGCCGACCGCATGGCAGACTTCACGCTGTGGTCGGGTTTCGGTCGGCGAAACCCGACTTTGCCATAAGTCGGCGACTTATGAATCTGGCCGACCTGTTTCGCTCAACTCTAGTAGGGACCTGTTTAGACTGGAGAAGCTGGGGCTGGTTCAGGAAGGACCGAGACACAAGCTGGAATGAGAGATGTATGGGACCAGGTAAGAGTAGTGTGTGGGAACAGGTAGGGACCTGTTCAGACTGGAGGAGCAGGGACAGGTAAAGAGCCGCAAGAAGCTGAATGAGAGCGTAGCAGAACCTTTAGGTTGCGGAACATAGAGCAGAAGTCGCTGGTTGCAGTGCAGCGAGCTGAACCACAAGGAGCGTGAAGCAAAGGCAGAGCCACAAGAGTGTGGAGGAAAGGCAGAACCGCAAGAGTGCGGAGCAAAGGCAGAGCCACAGGAGTGCGGCGCAAAGGCGGAGCCACAGGTAGGCGGAACAGGACAGAACCGCAGGTATGCAGAACAGAATGGAACTGCAGGTATGCGGAACAGGATGGAATCGCAGGTATGTGGAGCAGGTGCAGAGCAGAGAACCGCAGGTAGGCAGAGCAGGATGGAACCGCAGGTATGCGGAACAGGACGGAATCGCAAGTAAGTGGAGCAGGTGCAGAGCAAAGAACCACGGGTAGGTGGAGCAGTACGGAACCGCAGGTATGCGGAGCAAGTGCAGAGCAAGAAACTGCAGGTAGACGGAGCAAGTACAAAGCAAGGAACCAGAGCAGGCAGACAGAGAGGACACAAGGATAGACAGCAGGGAAAGGAGCCACAGACAAGGAGACTAACAGACAGAGGCAAGGACAGAGTACAGACAAAGTCAGGTATAGGAACAGGATAAGATGCAGGAATAGAACACAGTACACACAGGGATGGACACAGAGACAAATACAGGACAAGGACACAAGCCTGAGTATGCAGCCCTCAGGAAGGTGGAAACAAGACACAAACTGCGCAGAAACAGATCTGGGTATGCAGCCCCCACAGAAGGCGGAAACAAGACACAAAGCACACAGAAACAGATCTGAATGTGCAGTCCCCAGAGAAGGCAGAAACAGGACAGGACCTGACACCTCAGCAGCAAGTCATTGACTGAGATAGAGTGTTGCACAGGCAGCTTCCACCGGGTGTAGCTGCCTTAAATACCAGAGGCCTCTTGGTAATTGGCTGGGGACACCATAGGTAGGTGTATACTGATTCTATAAGCACCAGAGAGTACTGGCAGCGCCCCCTATGCACACAGCCAGGAAGTATGCAGAGACCAGGCAGGAGGCAAGAGGCATACAGCATGGAGTCGGCAGCAGACAGAACTCACAGCATGGCCGGGAGTAGTAAGTAAGGCTAGTGGGGGATGGGAGGCCATGCAGTGATGCCAGCAGGGTTGTTACACAGTAGTTGGCAGCTGTGACTGACAACCAGGGCTTTAAAGGGGTTTAAAGAAGTGAATACTATTGGAGATAGAATTTCATGTCAATACTTTATATTGTATTTGACAGGGACTATACAACCCCCTTCTCATATACAGATATAACAGGACACATAGTTCAGCAGGGCAGTCAAGCCTCAAAAGGCATTGAGTGACAGATCTCACACCTTGAGCCAGCTAAGCTCAGAACAAAAGGCTTGCTTGCAAAATAGATATCATGCAGTCTAACTGCTTTGCTGAGTCAGCTATGATTTTGTAAAGGGAATATGGATTCATCCTTCATCCTGGTCACAGACTGGTTACATTTTTGAGATCTCTGGACTGGACCAAATTTCTCCCAGGGTCCCAATCCGTTCTAGCACCAAGGGGTGAGGAGATACATAGAATGGCTGGTAAGAGCCAGGTAGCAAAGCTGTGTTTAGTCTCAACATGTAGCAGGGGCCCGGCCGAATCCGATTGCACCAAAATCGCCTTCCTAGGGCTGTCTATTAAAGAGTTATGACCCATCTTCGATTTTGGAGTTTTTAGCTGCTAGAGGCAAGGGCAGAGGATTTAGGTTCAGCGCAGAAGGCAGTGACCCAAAAGGGATAAAGGCTAGTGTAAGGCCACGTGGCCTCTCTCTGTTATGCTTGAGTTTCACTTCGAAGTTGGGGGCCCCATCGATTAAAGTGCTGTGAAGGACCTAGGAACCAGCTGGCAACCCTGGTAAGTGACATGACCCATCTGCTTATATCTTTTGTACTATCACTATTTCTATTTGCATATATTACCATTGTATATGTGTAACCATCGTGTATATCGTGTATTGTCTAATGTGCCCTTAAGGAGATTAAATATGCAATTTAACCTTGGGCTGCTCTTTTATCTTCATCCACGAATCCACATGTCCGTTTCTCAGTTTCACTCTCCATGATACTGGGGCTTTTTTCTGACCTGATACAGTTGTGGCCAAAAGTATTGACACCCCTGCAATTCTGTCAGATAATACTCACTTTCTTCCTGCAAATGATTGCAATCACAAATTCTTTGGTATTATTATCTTCATTTAATTTGTCTTAAATGAAAAACACAAAAAGAATTGTCCTAAAGCCAAATTGGATATAATTCCACACCAAACATAAAAAAGAGGGTTGCAGGGGTGTCAATACTTTTGGCCACAACTGTATAATCCCATTAACGGACTGGGCTTATATCTAACAAGGAACGGGTAGCAGTCCTACCGTGTTGGCATCACCCTATTTCAGTGGTGCTAGCGAAAGGGGCCTGTCAGGGTTGTGGGCGAGTGTGGTGTCATGTCCTCGTGCCTCCCTGATCCCATGTGGACAGGGGGGTGTATGTGTAAAACGGCACCACGCTGACATAACGTGTCCCTAAATGGGTGAAAGTGGACAGATCCTTCTGACAAAATACAACAAAAACAGGAGACGTGGAACCTGGGCCCCTGAATTGCCCCTCAGGCTAAGGGGGTGCCCTGACTCTCCTTAACTTGGGGGTACACTTGATGGTATTGAGGCCCAAGTCCCTGACCTGTCCCTATCTCCTGTTTAGCCCTGAGCTAAACACCCAACCCCCTCAACAGGAGGTGAGACAGGGAATAAAGTGAACTGCAGCAATAACACGAAAGGAAATATAAAACTGACACCACGGGGTTAAAGCAACTAAAAAACAAAACTTAGCTGTGTCTGCTACCAATGCTCCAAGCAGCAGAGTAAGGCTCCTGAACTCAGCTTTCAGCAGTAACACCACTGCTCCCGATAAGCTGAGCCCCCTCTGCACCAGGTAGGTCCAGTCTTCACCACGGTTGGTTTCCAAATGACCAGTATTACCAACAGTGATCTGCAGCACAAGGTGGCTCTATAAAGGGAGAGTAGTCACCACCTGCTGACTAACTAAACATGTAGTAACACCAGCGGCCAACGGGGGGGGGGAAACCCAGCAGCCGATCAACTACAGTTGTAGTAACAACAGCGGCCACCGGGGGAAAAAAAACCATATTAACCCCCGAGGGCCAGAAAGGAAAAAGGTTTATATACTAGAGTCCAGACACTGACACAGATCCAAAAATGGATTGTGACAGGTTCATCACATGTGGTGGCAGTGCAGTGGGATTGAAATAATAGTGTGTGAGTGTAGGACCTATACTCCCAGACACTAAAGACTACCAGCAGTAACTTTTTGCTGCTGGGGTCTTAAGATGAGCTCAGCACTAGACAGTCCATGTGCAAATACTGTAAGGTGTGTGTGTGTGCATCAGGTGGCAGCTCTGTGTCAGTGACCAAAGATTGCAAAGATGGCCATTCGCACCAGGGGACAAGATGGCCAATACTACGGATGGTGGAGAGGAAAAGATGATATTGTTCAAGCAGAGGGGGGAGTCCAGCCCAGGCTCCCAAGGAGAAAGTCACTTTGGTCAGTCCTGCAGTGGGCCGCTCATCACCAGCCCGTCCCCCCAGCAAGGCAGACTTGTATACTCTCCTGCAAGCTGCCCTGGCCAAACTCAAGGAAGAAGACAAGACCTTCTACCAGACCCTCATAGAAGCAGCAGAATGTCGCAAGGCAACGGAAAAAGAAAACCGTCGCCAGGCTTAGGCAGCAGCAAAACATTGCGAGGAAGCGGCAGAACATTGCAAGGAAGCTGTATGTCAGCAGGAACACGAGCACCAGCAACAAATGCTTCAGCTCCAACTCAGCTCCAGCTGAAGACCCCAGCCAGTTGCAAGTTCCCTGAGATCCAGGTCCTGAAGCTATGGGCAGAGGACTTCCCCCTCCTGAAGAAAGGAGGTGACTTGGACACTTTCTTGCTGGCATCTGAAAAAAATTGCCAACAGTACCATCCGCCTAAGGACTAGTGGGTCCGGAATTTAACTCGTCGCCTCACGGCTAAGGTCCTGGAAATCTTTGGGTACCTTCCCAGTGAGACCAACCTGAGCTATGAGGTCATCAAGCAGGCTCTGGTCCGGCCCCTGAGACGTACCAAAAGAAGGTCCGGAGTAAGCAGTGGGGTCCTGCAGACAGATGGGCCAATCAAATGCAGTCCTTACTGAGGGCAATCGACCAATGGACCATGGGATTGGAGCTCACCATCATCCAGCAGCTGAAGGAGCTCATTGCGACGGTGAAATTTTGTGGAACTGCCAGAAGGACCTCCAGCAGTATCTCCGTTACCGGAAGCTATAGTGGGCCTCTGTAACAGCGACACTTGCCGACAAGTACTCCAACAACGGGACTCCAGAGGCCAAGAAACCCCCAGGCTTGAGAGGAAGTAAGATGAATGCGGTGCCTGATGTGCCTGCCCATGCTTGCTTCTCCACGTCGGTGGGGGAACCCCGACTATGTTATCTCTGTAAACAGCCAGGAAACTTCAAAGCCATATGTCCCCTGCGCCAGAAGGGCCCGTCCCAGAAACCGTCCACTGTTTTGTGTGTGGCAACTTTCAGCCCATCACCATATGCCAGGCCAAAGCCATGGGGCTATGGGACACTGGAGCTGAGATGACTCTAGTGCAGCCTGAGCTAGTGTTCCCATAGGATTTGGTACCTGGGAAAACCCTCGCTGTCTCTGGGATTGGAGGAGTCAAACCAGCACTGCCCATCGTCAAGGTGAATTTGGACTGGCAAGAGAGTGCGGACAGTGGTGGTAACCTCAAATATTCCCAGAAGTGTTTTGCTTGGAATGGACTTGGGGCGGCTACTGACCCAGTATGTGGCCACTGAAACCCCAAGGCCCAATCCTCCAGACAACAACATAATGTCCACCCCTGTTGATGTCAATGTGATTAACATACCTACTGATGGGGATTTTGGGGTGGGTAATGTACCGTGTCCCTCTCCCCGCGGTGGGGGGAGAGAACAATCAAGCAAGCTGTAATAATGCCATAGTGTGGCCAGCTGCGACGCTGGAACCAGTTATCCTGTGAGGTTGTCACAGAAGTGACAGACAGGAGGCAGACAGCTTCAGAAGGAAAGCATGCAATTGAGGGTGGGTCTGTCCCAGGAGAGGTAGGGCTCCCAGGTAAGGCCTCACTGAAGGGTTCCTCCACAACCGGGATGTTCGAGGACCAGGTTAGTCAGTCTGGACCAGCGACTTGGTTGGAAGCAGAGGAGAAGCGGGCACTACCTGTGGTTGCAGCGGCTGTGGCCACTGTCACGCGCAGTGAGAGCATCGGGGCCTCTCATGGTTTCGACGGCTTCCCCTCTTCCAACCAAGTGGCTGCCGGGTCAGACAGAAACCAGGAGGAACTGACAGAAGACGTGGAAGTCTCATCTATTCTAGCCACATCCAGTCAGGGTTTACCGGCGGCACTGAAAACAGATGACAGCGTGCAAGCTCTCAAGGAGCAGGCACCACAGCCTCCCTCGGACTCAGACCTCGACCGGATGGTTTGGGACCAAAGACGGTCTACTGGGTAATGGTCAGCAGGGTTCTCCGGAGACTTGGCCTAGAGAATGACAGTTGATGGTACCCAATCCGTTCAGGGAGGAGTTTTTTCAGATTGCATACAAGATTCCGATGGCCGGACATCTAGGGATCACTAAGACAAAGGCCAGGCTAGCCCGGCATTTCTACTGGCTCAGGATGGGGGACAATGTGACTGCCTACTGCCGTTCGTGTGACACCTGTCAGAGGGTGGGGAAGGTGTGGCATTACCTCAAAACTCCACTGGTACCTCTGCCCATTATTTAAAAGCCTTTCAGGAGGGTGGTGTCACGGGTGTGTCAGATGCTAAAGACAGTCGCTCTGCATCTGGCTGCAGAAGGTCCGTGAGTTTGGCATTGCAGATGCCTTCTTAATCCTTCTGACTAGAGATGAGCGACTTTGCCTTTTTTCTGGTCGAGTCGGGTTTCATGAAACCCGACTTTCGCAAAAGTCGGGTCTAACGAAATTGGCCGATTATCGTGAAAAGTCGAAGGCCGACTGAAACACGAAACCCAATGCAAGTCAATGGGGAAGCAAAGTCGGCAGGGAGTGGAGGACAGGAAACACACCTACAGTGCCCTTTTGAATGCCAAAAACATCAATTCTGATTACTGAAGCTTTTCAACCTTAATTTACTTCATAATACTAGTTACGCACTGAAAAATGGGGGTTATTTGGCTAAATTTGTGGGGGGTAGGGCTGTCTCCAGGTTTTCATGTGCCCTGGGCCAAAGAGCGCCCCTTTAACACATACCACAACTCATGATGCTCCGATACCGCAGAGAAATAGCGGCATAGTACAATGAAAAATACTTCACTTTTTACATCTCATGACTGATATCCATTTTTAATAGCTCCAAAAACTGACAGTATATTACTCCATACAGTATTATGGCCACCGCATAGTGCGCTATACAGAGTAATGAGGCCCATATATTTCTCCATACAGAATCATTGGTCCCATATAATGTTTGAAACAGTATATGATGAGCTCCACATAATGCTACAGTATATGTTGGTCCCCATGGATGAAGATCCGCTGTTTTATGGGCCCAAATAATGCTCCATACATAATGGGCCCCATTTCTAATGCTCTAGTGTATAATGTGCCCTGTAAATGCTGCTCCAGTGTCTGATGTCCCCCTTTGGAATGCTCCAGTGTATGGGGGGCCCCATATATCATTCTCCAGAGTATAGTGCTCCCCAAAAATTGCTGTCCCAACATTGAAAACAATTAAAGTCTTCTCGCTATGGAATCCCTGTACTAGTCTGGACTCCTCGTCATCCCCTTCGTCCATCTCACTGCACTTGGCTGTTTAGGCAGAGGGCGTACAGACGTGATGTCATTGCGCTCTCTGATCAGACTATCACTGTCAGGAAACGCGGAAGACGTCATGGCGGTGGAGCAGGGAGAGGTAAGTATTTCAACTTTGCAAGTGCTGTGATCCTGAGCAAGCAGGGGGGGCCCACTCTTTGGCGACGGCAGTGGCACAGGGCCCCTCTAATTGTACTACGGCGGTGTGTGGCAATGTGTCTGACGGCGGGTGGGGGTGGGTGACACTTTTGCGTACTATGAGGGGCCCTGTGCTAGTGCCGTCGCCCATAAGTATGCCCCCACCACCAGCTCAAGGAACCTGCACTTTCATCTGCACCTTCCTCTTTGTCACCGTGTAAGGTGGTATAGTATGCGGGAAGGGGAACCTGAGTTTCCTCTGGGTCAGATTCTGGCTGTGTAGAGTGTGAGGGGAATGTAGTGGTCTGGGTCAATGTACCAGCAGAATCATCTAGCAGTGGCTGGGCATCAGTGCACTTGTGGCGTCCCCAGGAGTACGGTCGCCACAGTGGCATTACCTTCCTCCTTGGGAGTGTGATGTCATGCTTGGGAGCAACGAAGGATCTCTCTAGCAGTTAAACCAACACACAACACATTTCCCACTCCACGCCAGCAGGGAGACCTCTGAACATGACTGCTGAGGAGCTGCTCTCTGTGGTCGGGAGGAGGTAAGTTAGGCCATTCTGTGCAGGGAAGGGAAAGTGTGTGGACGTGAGAAGGGGAGCTGGAGGATGAGCAGAGTTAAGGCTCACTCCTAGCTGGAGCGCATGGTCCGGATTCCGGTCTCCGAGTTTGTAGGAACACTGACGTTCCTGCAGCAGAATCTGGAGGAAGTAGCAGCTGTAAATGCTCTGTACCCAACTGAGGCTCGGAGGCCCCAGCATCGACATGTGTGAGCCAGAAGGAAAAGGCTACGGCTGCCAGCCATACGAGAAAGTTCCAAAAGAGAGTCAACAGGGGGAACTTCATTGAATTCAGCACTGCGAGTACTTCAGATAAGCGCTAGAACGGAGGCCACACTACCTATCTGCAGAGAGCGAAATCCAAATTGGCTTCCAGGCTGACCAACTCCTTCCCCATCTGTACTCTGGGTGCTGGACAGCACCTACCAAGTACAGGTAAAGGAACTGCACGACTGTGTCTGTCATCTTTCTTTCTGCGCCTGGCGCACGGCTCAGCTACATCCTGCACTGCACACCATATCCCAACTCTTTCATCTGCCCTGTGACTACGGCCCTACCTGTGCAGGTCTTCTACATCTTAGCTGCACCACAACATCTGTCCCAGAGAAGCGACACTGCAGCGCTGGTCAATCTAATCAGAAACCACAGGTGGCGTCACGTATCATTCACCTATAAATGTAATTCACCCTTTGCATGGACGCCCAGGGCCACAGAACGGGTCACCACCACCGTGACACATCCCTGTGAGACACCGGCCCAGTACCGATTAACCCCACTGCCCTGGCTGGCCACCCACACTCCATGTGAGATTCATCTTGGACTGGGGAATTCACGATTTGACTTGATAACCCAGGCATGGTATGATAGAAAGAGCTACATGGACTAATGTGAAGTGTGGCCTGCTGCCTGATTCAGTTTGGGTGGGGGTGCAGGACACAAGGAAAGGGGTTCTTCCTGACCAGGAGCCAGCACTTGACCACTCAGTGATTTGCATTTTTTGAAACTTCAGAAGAGGCGGGCATATTTGATTGAGTCTGTTTCGGCAATGTAAGCCAAAACCAGTTCCTCATGCTCCGCCTTTAAAAGCGGTTAACCTACTCCCAAAAAAGGTATCATTCCAGGCGTTCCGGAGCCAGACCATGACGCAGGCTCAACACCTCCTGCCTTAGCTGCTATTGTGCTTTTGCCACTACCAGCAGATGCACCACCACCATCATCACCAGCTGGCCCCCCCGCGCCCACGTCCGCGGTCTCTTCCACCAAACTTCAAAATTTTGCACAAAATAGACACAAAATAACATCAGATACATGGCACTGTATCAGAAATGTACAGCTCTATTCAGTCAAAGGATAATTGTCAATCTCCATATATATTCCATCAGTCACACAGACGCTCACAGGCTCAGTATGGATTAGACAAGAATATAAAAAGTAGACAAAGTGTACAGTATCATCAGATAGCAGGTATATATAGCATAGTTTAAACATTAACAATGTACGTCTATATATCAGGAGAAGTGTTGAGCCACCACGCTAGTGTTTTGGTTCGTCACACAGGAGGCAAGTTCGTCGAATGTTCGTCGAACCCCATTGAAAACAATGGCAGGCAAACACAAAAACATACAAACACAAAGAAAACAATTACAAAACACCTTAAAAGGTGTCACAAAGCAGAGAAAATGCTCAGAAGACAAAAATTACATATGGAAAAGGGCAACTACATTTAGAAAAGAGGTGGAGGAGTAAAAGGAGGAGGTGGAGGAGACACAGATATAGGCTTGTCATTCCCTTATGAAGTCAAGAAAGGCTGGAATAAAAATGTAAAATACCAACCAAAAAAAAAAATTCTGAAATCGAACACGATCATATACCGTCGGACTTCTCACCAATAAATTATGCCAACTGGCGATCGGGCGGCGTTATTCCCACAAACCTCCAAACAGCGTCCATGAAGGCAAAGTGTTTGCCTTCCGGGGGCAGTATGATTGCAAAGCTGAACCTTAAAGGAATGTCCAAAAGGGCAACACCAGGAGTGGAGCCTGCGGCTTAATTGGACTCCACCCGGGAAACCACAACCATGCCACCTCAAGAAAAGATGCACATATTGAAAGCTTTGTCGATTGTGTGTGTGTGGTGTGGTATGTCCGTTTGTAGTTGTGCTAGAAATTTGTCAGCTTTATTCCGTTAATGAACGAGACTCCAGCATGCCCCGCGGTACGCGTCAAGCTTACTAGAGGGATACGCGAGGCTCTGGCACTATCATGGTCTATCATGGCGTTACATGTCTGGGGCTGCATGCGCGCTACACTGAAAGGACCAGCTTTTGTCGCTTACAGGTGCAAATAAACAGCAGAACACCGTTAGTGATGGGGATCTGTGATTCCAATTATTCCCCGTGAACGATGATTTCCCAGTAAGTGCAGGTCAACCGCAATTCCTGAATTAGGCCTAACCGGCATTCCTGAAAAAATGCAAAAAATTACGTGTCCAAACCACAGTTGCTGTAGCTTGCTTAACAGCTCGGCAGGCGTTCTCAGGCTCAGTATGGATTCGACAAGATTCTAGAACGTTGATAAAGGGTACAGTTTCACTGGGTAACACGTATATATGTAGCATAGCTTACACATTAAAAACCTATGTCTGTATATCAGGAGGCATGCTCAGACGGTCTCAGGCCCAGTATGGATTAGACGTGATTGGACAAAGGTGAGAAAGGGTACCGTATCACTGGATAACAGGTATGTATAGCATAGTTTACACATTAAAAACGTAGGTCTATATAACAGGAGGCAGGCTCAGACGGTCTCAGGCCCAGTATGGATTAGACGTGATTGGACAAAGGTGAGAAAGGGTACCGTATCACTAGATAATAGGTATGTATAGCATAGTTTACACATTAAAAACTTATGTCTATATAACAGGAGGCAGGCTCAGATGGTCTCAGGCCCTGTATGGATTAGACGTGATTGGACAAAGGTGAGAAAGGGTACCGTATCACTGGATAACAGGTATGTATACCATAGTTTACACATTAAAGACGTAGGTCTATATATCAGGAGGCAGGCTCAGATGGTCTCAGGCCCAGTATGGATTAGACGTGATTGGACAAAGGTGAGAAAGGGTAACGTATCACCGGATTACAGGTATGTATAGCATAATTTACACATTAAAAACCTATGTGTATAGATCAGGAGGCAAGCTCAGACAGTCTCAGGCCCAGTATGGATTTGACCAGCTTGTACAAAGTTGAGAAAGGGTACATTATCACTGGATAGCAGGTATATATAGCATAGTTTAAATATTTAAAAGCTCCATGTTCTCATTATGGGTTAGACAACAATCTAAAAAGTAGAAAAAAGGAAATGTATTTGAAGAGTACACCAGTATACACTTTTGGTGGTATTTTTAAATCTTCATATATATTTCTGTCTCAGTAAGACAGTCCAGACTCTCCGCAATAGGAAATGAGATGCATACAATTACTGACATAAATTCTAGTGATTGCAGAAATCTAGGAATTCCTATTCACGGGATAAACTTCCATCACAATTCTCAGAGGCGATGCAGACCCTCAATTAATTAGTGTGTGGAGACAGCGAAAACCTTTCTTTGTGAAAAAAGTGTTGCTGTATCGCAGTACCGTTAATCCCATCGCCATTACTCATATCCATATAATTTTGATCACAGGGAGAGATGTAAACATGGTGCTCAATGCCTATCATGCTCTGTCACGTAACTTTGGAGTGCAAAAGACAGAAGCCACAGGCCGTAGGCGATTCATTTGGATTGGCATGAGAGGGCACACTTAAAAATGTGCGCTGGAATGTCACACGTCTGTGGGTAGGAAAACTGTGAAAGCTGATGAGAAACCACCACTGCATCTCATTGTGAGTCGACGTCCATAAGAAATGGAAGCCATTGATCATCTGAAGCTAGATCCCAGCCAGCGGGACAGGGCATAGCTACGTCTTAACCATCATCTTCTATCAGTTCACCAAATTTGTAGTGGCAGTCCCAGTGAAGGATTTGACAGCCCAGACTACACAGCGGAGGAGCAGGGAGAGGTAAACATTGCAAATGCTGGGGCCCTGCCCAAGCAAGGGGGGCCCACTCATGGGCGTCGGTACTGGCCCCGGGCCCCTCATAGTACGGCGGTGTGTCTGACGGGTGTGCACCCCCACCATCAGAGACACTTGATTGCACTATGAGGGACCCTGTGCCAGTGCCCGCGCCCAAGAGTCGGCCTACCCACCTGTCCAGGGCAACGGCACTCGCACGGTTTCGTGCGCTAGGTGGTGACCCCGGCCATGGGGGGAGGAGGCAGCCCAGTTAGGGAGGTTTACAAAATGGCATATGTTGATGTGGGACATTCACCTGCTGCTAAAGGCGAAATTGTTCAAGTCCCAGGAAGACTCGGACCAAAGAAACCCATTTTTCTGTCAACCCCGGACCAAAGAAACCCATTTTTCTGTCAACCTATGTGTCATCAGGGTAAGGTGTGACAAAATCCTTGGAAACCCATGCATGGTTCATTTTCATGAAGGTTAGATCATCCACATTTTGGGTCAACAGACGGGTCCTTTTTTCTGTCAGGATTGATCCAGCAGCACTGAAGACTCTTTCCGATAGCACACTTGCAGCTGGGCAAGCGAGTTCCTGTAAGGCATATTGTGCCAATTCAGGCCAGGTGTCCAGTTTAGCTGCCCAATAGTCAAATGGGAATGACCTGTGAGGGAGAACATCGATATGGGAGGAAAAGTAGTTTGTAACCATAGTTGACAACTGCTGTCTCCTGTCACTTTCAATTGATGCAGTATTACCAGTCGTGTGAGCGGGACTTGAAAAATCAGTCCACAACATGGTCATGAAACCCCTGTCTCCAACGCCACTTCTGATGTGTGCACCGCCAACACCTCTTCCAAGTTGCCCCCGGCCCTTACGGCTCGTGTGACAACCATCACCGCTGCTGTGTGCTGGGAATGCCTCAACCAACCGGTTTACCAGAGTTGCTTGTTTGTTAGCCAATATAAGGTGAAGGTTCTCCTGTGGCATGATGTTTTGGAATTTGCCTTTATAGCGTGGATCCAGGATTCTGGCCAACCAGTAGTCATCATCGTTCATCATTTTGGCAATGCGGGGGTCCCTTTTTAGGATCTGCAAGGCATAATCTGACATGTGGGCCAATGTTCCCGGTGTCAATGATGCACTGCGAGTGCTGGGTGGAGGAGCACTTTCAGGCAAATCCACATCCCTCACGCACAAACCCAGTACCAGACCTTGCCACGCCAACATTTTCTCTTGCCCACGAGAAGCATCCTCCTCCCCTAAATAATCATCCCCATCATCATCCTCCTTCTCCTCTTCTTCCTTCACCTCGTCCACGACAGTTCCCTGAACAGACAATGGCTGACTGTCATCAAGGCTTCCCTCCTCCTCTTCCTCATCATCCTCGGCTGCAGACGCCTGCTGCTTGATGTGCGTCAAAGTTTGCATGAGCAGACCCATAAGTGGGATGCTCATGCTTATGATGGCGTCGTCTGCGCTTACCAGCCGTGGTAACATTGAAGGACTTTACAGAGGTCTTTCAGCTTCAACCACTGCACACTTGTCAACTCCATGTCTGCCCTCAATGTGCCTGCCCGTGTATCCTCCCACAAATGCATTACGGCCTGCCTCTGTTCGCACAGGCGCTCAACCATGTGCAGGGTGGAGTTC
This sequence comes from Dendrobates tinctorius, assembly GCF_039654945.1. Taxonomy (NCBI): domain Eukaryota; kingdom Metazoa; phylum Chordata; class Amphibia; order Anura; family Dendrobatidae; genus Dendrobates; species Dendrobates tinctorius. The sequence goes on from NW_027361674.1 coordinate 2,307,959, forward strand.
CACCTTGTTGCAACATCGATAATTAGGCGGTGCTTGGGAAGGTGGAGCAATCGCTGCAGCTTCTGCATACGACTGGAGTGTACCGGCGACCGGCGGATGTGCGAGCACAGTCTTCGAACCTTATGGAGCAGGCCTGTTAACTCTGGATAATTAGTGAGGAAGCACTGCACCACCAGGTTCAAGGTGTGAGCCAAGCAAGGTATGTGTCTGAGTTTTGAAAGGACTATGGCTGCCACAAAATTCCGACCGTTATCACTAACTACCTTGCCTGCCTCAAGATGTAGACTCCCCAGCCATGACTCAGTTTGTCGCTGAAAGTAGTCGGCCAGTACCTCCGCCGTGTGTCTGTCGCCCAAACACATCATCTGCAACACAGCCTGCTGACACTTTCCACTAGCTGATCGATAGTGGGACACATTGTGTGCACCACTGTCAGCTGCAGTGCTCGTGCGACTGCGCTCTGTGGACGAGCTTTCGCTTCTGGATGAGGAGGAGGAGGGTCGAACGCCTACAGCCAACTGTTTCCTATACCGTGGGCTAGGCAGCACTGTGCCATCACAGCTGTCCCCTGTGGACCCTGCATCCACCACATTAACCCAGTGCGCAGTGATGGACACGTAACGGCCCTGGCCATGCCTACTGGACCATGCATCAGTTGTGAGGTGCACCTTTCCACTCACTGATTGCCTGAGTGCATGGACAATGTGGTCTTTCACATGAAAGTGGAGGGCTGGGATGGCTTTGCGAGAAAAGAAGTGGCGACTGGGTAGGTCATGGCGTGGTACTGCGTAGACCATGAGTTCGCGGAAAGCTGCGCTTTCAACCAACCGATAGGGCATCATCTCTAACAAGATTAGTTTGGCAATGTGGGCGTTCAAACCCAGTGTACTCAGATGAGAGGATGAGTACTTTCTTGTCCTACTCATAGTCTCTGGTAGGGTGAGCTGGACATGAGAGCTGCATATGGTGGAACTAAAAAAAAAAACAAAAAACAAGGGTTGCCGTGACGTGGCGGGATGGCTTGTGCATTATTTGGATCAAAATTATGTTTACTAAATACCCTTATTATTATTACTATCTTTATGCATTATTTGCAGTATATTTTTTACTTTTTAGTTAAGGATATTTGTGTTTTTTGCTTTTTGTTTTCATATGGTGGAACTAGTGGTGGACATGGCGGGCTGAGAGAGGGTTGATGATGGTGATGGAGTTGTTCTTTCTGATGGCCTAGATTCAGTCTTTCGTTGCAATAGCAGTGTGATTCCCTGACTGATTTGCCCTTGCGACGACAATTCAACATTTGCTGCTGGTGGTGTGCTAACCGGTGGACTTACAGTGGGGGAAACAATGTAGCGTTGCTGACTACCTTCTTTGGGAGCAGTAGCACATGTGGTACGTGAGTTTTGGTAGTCCATCCACGCTTGCAAGTGCATGGTGGTTAAATGTCTTAGCATGCAACTGATATTCAAATTTCTCAGATTTTTCCCTCGGCTAAAGGTCTTTGCGCACTTCTTACAGATAACCTTTGCCTGATCATTAGGATTTTGTTCAAAAAAGTGCCACACTACACTCTTCCTACTATGGAAGACATTTTGAGGCCTTGCACGCTGTGCTATTTTGACCGTCTGGCCAAGCTGTCCTGCAACTCTTTTGGTTTTTGTAACCCGTTTTTGGACTGCTCCGGGCCTGCCAGATAACAGCTGTTGCGATGTCGATGCCCGCTGCGGATGCTCCTCCTCCCCTTCTGAGCTATTGGCAGCGGCACCTTCTACCCCCAATGGATGCCAATCTGGGTCAACAACTGGGTCATCCATCACCTCCTCTTCAATGTCATGTGCACCTTCCTCTGTGTCACCGTGTATGGTGGTATAGTATGCGGGAAGGGGCACCTGAGTTTCATCTGGGTCAGATTCTGGCTCGGTACACTGCGAGGACAATGTAGTGCTCTGAGTGAATGTACCAGCAGAATCATCTATCAGTGGCTGTGCATCAGTACACTCCATGTCAGATTCATCTTTGCCTGGGTAATTCACGATTTGACTTGGTAACCCAGGCATGGTATGTGAATACAGCTCCATGGAGTAATCTGTAGTGTGGCCTGCCGCATCCTTCAATTTTGGTTGGGGTGAAGGACACAAGGGAAGGTGTGGTTCATGAACATGAGCCTCCAATGATAACTCAGTGCTTTTATTTTTTAAAACTTCAGAAGAGGAGGCGATAGAGCTGGAGGCTGAGTCAGCAATGTAAGCCAAAACTTGTTCTTGAAGCTCCGGCTTTAAAAGCGGTTTACCTACTCCCAGAAAAGGGAGCCTTCCAGGCCTTGTGGAGCCAGACGATGACACAGGCTCAACACCTCCTGCAATAGGTGCTATTTTGCTTTTGCCACTACCAGCAGATCCACCACAAACACCATCAGTACCAGCTGCCAACCCCCGCCCACATCCACAGACTCTTCCACCACACTTCCTCATTTTTGGGGAAAATGTACCCAAAAACCACCAACTATATGGTACTGTAAAACAAGGTACAAGGTGTATATAGTAGTGGGGAGAATTGGAATCTCTGTAGACTTCAGGACACAGTTGGATTCTGTCAGGCCCTGTTTATTTTACACCGCAATGTGACAGGCAGATTCTGGATGGTGTAATAAAGGTGGATAGAGGACTGTGGAGAATTGGAATCTCTGTAGACTTCAGGACACAGTTGGATTCTGTCAGGTCCTGTTAATTTTACACCGCAGTGTAAAAGGCAGATTCTGGATGTTGTAAGAAAGGTGGATAGAGGACTGTAGAGAATTGGAATCTCTCTACACTTCAGGACACAGATGGATTCTGTCAGGCCCTGTGTCTAACACCGCAACGTGATCGGCAGAAATTGCCTAGTGTACGACAAACTACAAGGTGTATATAGAATTGGGCAGAATTGGAATCTCCCTAGAGTGTAGGTCTGTAAGAACAGACAAACTCCTCGACTTTTCCTTATAGAGTCACACACGTAGATAGCTTCAATTTGGCCGTGATAACAGCCGTTACACGGTACTGAGAGAGGAGCGTGCACGTACACCGCTGTACGGTGTATGTAAAATTGTCAAGCGCCGTGTTTTTGTATACGGACTGACACACGCTGTCTTTCTCTAGTTTTGAATGTAATGAAATAGCAAATATGCTAAACTGTTTGAAAAACGGACAAAACTATAAGGTGTAGGTCTGTAAGAATGGACAAACTCCTCGACTTTTCCTTACAGAGTCACACACGTAGATAGCTTCAATTTGGCAGTGATAACAGCTGTTACATGGTACTGTGTGAGGAGCGTACACCACTGTACAGTGTGTGAAAAAATGAACGCTCACTACCTCACCAGGACAAAACAATACAATTTGGATTGCTTTTAAAAAAGCAGTTTGAACACCAGTGTGCACACAGCAATGCAGCTAGCCTTAAAAGGCAGGCTAATCACCACCAGCGCTGCTGCACAAAAGCAAAAATCTTCACCTTTCACTGCACAGTAACTACAGTGAAAAGCGCTAGCAGCAGAAGCAGTTTTTTTTTTTTTTCTTTTTGCCTTCCAAATGCTCTCCCTACAGAATCAGCAGCTGCAGCAGCTCTCCCTATTCTGAGATCAGCATAAGTAACATGGCGGTCGGCGTGCACGCCCTTTTATACCCCCTGTGACGCCACACAAAGCAAGCCAATCACTTGCATGCCCTTCTCCAAGATGGTGGTGACCGCTGCCTATGTCATCACGTTGCCCACAGTGTCCGTTCTTCCTGACTGGCTGAAAAAGGGCGCTAAAGCATCTTTTGAAACGCGACTTTGGCGCTAAAGTCGCCGACCTCACGCTAAGGTTGGGTTTCGTTTCATGAAACCCGACTTTGGCGAGAGTCGACGACTTTTGAATTTTTACGACCCGTTTCGCTCAACTCTACTTCTGACTTTTGGACCCATGAAAACATAATCCAAAGAACAGAAAGCATACTATTTATAGTGAACCCAACACTATAGAGTATAGAGTGTACCAAGTGGTACTCTGGGTCAAATCTATAGGACACTCTCATAAATAGCAATATACCAAGGGGAAAAGAGAGACCAACACCGTCCAATAAAATATAACTCACTTTATTAAAGACATATTAAAAAAATATTACCAATTGATAAATATACATATCACGAAAACTAACAAAGATGAATAATGTAGAAACAAGTTGAAAAAGACAGCAACAAACCCCACAATAATAGTGACCAATAGGTAGATGGGTTATGGATAGATGTAAACCTTACGGTCAGATCCCCTGGTTTCTTAGTTTTTGATAGGTAATTCACTCCTAGTGGTTTTATTAGCCCTATGATATTCTCTTTTTATATATTTCTAAGGCTATGTGCACACGTGCGGAATTACCGCAGAAATTTCCACGGCACTTCTGCAACTCTCTGCCGTGAGAAATTCGCGGGAAATCCACATGCGGAATTTCCGCGAAAAACTATCGTTTTGCAAGCATAATTAGCTTGCAGAATGCTAGCGTTTTCCAAGCGATCTGTAGCATCGCTTGGAAAACTGATTGACAGGTTGGTCACACTTGTCAAACATAGTGTTTGACAAGTGTGAGCAACTTTTTACTATTGAGGCTGCCTATGCGGCGTCAGTAGTAAAAGATATAATGTTAAAAATAATTAAAAAAATAAAAAATCATGATATTCTCACCTTTCGGCATCCCCCACAGCGTTACCAGGCCTCAGTGATGCTCCCGGCAAGTCCCGTTCCCAGCGATGCCTTGCGACAATGACCCCAGATGACGTAGCATCTTGGGAGACTGGTACGTGCCACCTCCTTCAAATCTGCAGATAGGAAGAAAGAGTTTAAAATCCTGGACTATATATCCTGTAGTACGACACACGTCATTTATCATGCGACGTGCTCCTATAGTCTCATATATATTATTTATACATCACGAGAATTGAGAGTAAGGACCCGGGTGCACGTCAGGGATATCATGGCTGCCAAAGAAGTTGAAGAAATTAGCTAATTAAAAACGATACCTAGACGTTTTATGTTATGCGATAAATGTAATCCGGATGAGTTAAAAATTTGTGGAATCAATAGGAATAAGGCTAGGCATAAGGGGAGGTGATGCAAAACGCCTTTTGGCACAGCATGAATGTCGATGGATCACAGTGTTGGGGACGATGGCACCTGCAGGGCTAAATGAACACCTTAGTTTTGTACCATTATTATAGGTAATATATCTCTGGACTAATTTTAAGGCTGTGTGCACACGCTGCGGATTTTGCCGCGGTTCCGTAGCGGTTTTGGCCGTTGCGGACCCGCAGCAGTTTTTGCTGCACTGTACAGTACCATGATTCCCTATGGGAATCAAAAACCGCAATGCAGACGGTGCGGAATTTTCCGCGCGGATTATCTGCGGTTTTCAATCCGCAGAAAGAATTGACATGTCAATTCTTTCTGCAGATTCTCCTGCGGTTTGCCATCTCCTCCATTGAGGAGATGAAAAACCGCAGGGCAAAACCGCAGAGCAATCCGCAGGTAAAACAGCAGGTCTTTTGACCTGCGGTTTCACCTGCGGATTTTACAAAATCCGCGCTGATGAATCCGCACCTAATCCGCAGCGTGTGCACACAGCCTTAGTGTGTTGTGTTTGTGCTTCTATATGTTACTTATTTTTTATTTCTGTGTTTGTATACATATTTTCTGTCTATTTAGGTATTTATTAGATTAATAGCTGAAGAGCCCTGCGTTGCCTGGGCATAGTAACCAACTGTGGTTAGTTATAACAAATTATAATGATTATATTGCACAAAAAAACCGTGCATCTAATCCTATCCTGTGTGATACTGACTGCTGAGCTGTGTATCTAATCCTATTCTGTGTCACACTGTCTGCTGAGCTGTGTATCTAATCCTATCCTGTGTGATACTGTCTGCTGAGCCGTGTATCTAACCCTATCCTGTGTGATACTGACTGCGGAGCCGTGTATCTATTCCTGTCCTGTGTGATACTGACTGCTGAGCTGTGTATCTAATCCTATTCTGTGTGATACTGTCTGCTGAGCCGTGTATCTAATACTATCCTGTGTGATACTGTCTGCTGAGCCGTGTATCTAACCCTATCCTGTGTGATACTGACTGCTGAGCTGTGTATCTAATCCTATTCTGTATGATACTGTCTGCTGAGCCGTGTATCTAATAGATGATAACACCATAGAAATGATAAGAATAATAGGCCTCAGTTACCACAACTGTCTACAAAGAAAACTGTTGCTAATAGCAACCAATCACAGCTCATTTTTCATCTTTTAAACAGCTCTGGGACAGCGTGGAGAGTTTTGAGTGGCGACTTTTGTTTTTCGACTTCTATGTGGCGAGGTTGGTGTATGTGTGGTGAAATGTGTGCTGAGGGTGGTATATGTGTTGAAGCACGTGGTAGTGTGTGGCGCATTTTTTGTGTGCGTTGATATCCCCGTGTGTGGTGAGTATCCCCTGTCAGGCCCCACCTTAGCAACTGTACGGTATATACTCTTTGACGCCATCAATCTCATTCCCCCTTGTTCACATCTGGCAGCTGTCAATTTGCCTCCAACACTTTTCCTTTCACTTTTTCCCCATTATGTAGATAGGGGCAAAATTGTTTGGTGAATTGGAACGTAAGGGGTTAAAATTACGCCTCACAACATAGCTTAGGACGTTCTCGGGGTCCAGACGTGACAGTGCAAAATTTTGTGGCTGTAGCTACGACGGTGCAGATGCCAATACATACGTACACTTTTTCCCAATTATGTACCTAGGGGCAAAATTGTGTGGTGAACTGGAAAGCGCGGGGTTAAAATTTCGCCTCACAACATAGCCTATGACGCTCTCGGGGTCCAGACGTGTGACTGTGCCAAATTTTGTGGCTGTAGCTGCGACAGTGCGGACGCCAATGCCGGACATACATACATACATACATACATACATACATACATACATACATACATACATACATACATACATACATACATACATACATACATACATACATACATACATACATACATACCCACATTGAGCTTTATATATTAGATTTCTAATATGTCTTTTTGTAGGAATTGTGATTGACTTTGATGGAGTTTCTTCTTCTGTCAGCGGGATATATTATTGTGCCTACATATAGGAATGAGACAAGACACCTTAATGACTGGCCACTCGTCCGAAAGATTTATATTCAATTTTGGAATGTGGAACAGCTAAAATGCCTTTTTATATGTGATGTTATTTCAGTGTGTGTTTGACGTGTCAGTGGGGGTCCACCTATTCAGGCTACTAATACCTATTTTGGTGGGTGTGGTATCCTGGGTCTGCTGACCTTTCAGATTGTTCAGAGGGTTAATACCAAAAACCATCTCTCTCCCCCTAAGAGCAGCACTGAAGCCCTATGTGCGTTCTCTTTCCGTTATTTCAGAGCATTATATGAAACATGGACATCTGTTTTTGTATTATGGTTGTCATGTTATAAATTATATTGTTGTAAATGGATTTATGCACTTTGTGAATTGGTCCAATTATGTTTCTTATAGTCACTGGATCATTGTGATGTTTTTTAAAAAAATCCACACATATTTTATTGTTTATACTATATACTTTATTATATAGAATCATGATGTATATTTATATTGTAATTATGAAAAATGATATGGGATTGGAATCATAATGAGTTCCCCCTTGTTATCTTTAAATATTATTGGCACTATGGGTTAATTTCACAGTATTTAGTGTATTACCACTGTAATTGTTTATTTTTATTAATTATAGCACTGTTACTTCAATTATATAATATATGATAATATGTCATTTGTTCATCTTACCGTTTAATTGTGGGCACATTATTGTATATGCGGCGTATGGGAGACTGTGCAAGGACTTTATATTGTGGTATTAGATAGCGTAACTTTAGTGTGTGGGCAGATCGTGCCTTTATTCAAGATGGTGCTGGCGATATTTTTGCGGATGCCTAGTGCATGCTTGTAGGCGGTGCGTTGCTGATGGTCTCTCTGTTCTGATGCTTTCTGGGCATTGACGTCACAGGGGATTTCCCCCGCCTAGATGCATCAGTGTTGAGGCCGGATGTGACGTATCAGCCGGAGCGGTCCGCACAACGCATGCGCCAGTTTAATTATCAGCCATCTGGGGTGTGTACATATATGTATGTGTGTGTGTGTATATATATATATATATATATATATATATATATATATATATATATATATATATATATATATATATATAGGAGAACAACACATATAGATTTACAGTCCCCCGAGGAAACCCACGCGAAACGTGCATCGGGGCTGCCAGCATCCAACCTTTACATGTGGATACTATGGGTAAGACCCCTTTGATATAATCGAATCTTGTTTGACCTGTATGACTATTGGTGCTCCCTGCACGTATGTGATTTTTTTTCTGTGACTATTGGTCACTATTACTATTGATTCATTATGGACCAAGTGGAGATGGGCATTGACCTTAATACTTTATATGAGCACAGAGTGTATAGTCAGGATCAATATCGGCACTAGCACATGATATACAAAATCTGATTATTTAGAGAGGTCTTCCATTCACGCATTTTCTTCTATGTGGGGTTTGGTGCTGCCTTTTTCATCTTGTTTCCACATTATTCATCTTTGTTAGTTTTCATGATATGTATATTTATCCATTGGTAATATGTCTTTATAATAAAGTGAGTTACATTTTATTGGACGGTGTTGGTCTCTTTTCTTCTTGGTATATGACTTTTGGACCCAGTGGCAACCTCCCTCCGACTCTAATTGACAAACCTGGAGATTGGTGTTTATAGACTCCCAGTCTGCTTCAGGGAGTTGCCGGTGATATTCACATTTTCCCTTGTGAAGGCTTGGAGCAATAGCAGTTGGATAACTTCCTCTCTGGTGCTATTGGAGGATGTCTGGTGTTACCTCTCTGAGTCTGCTCAAGATAAGTTGCTTACCCCTTGTTTGTCTCCCTTCTTATCTTTAGTGTTCAGTGGGAACTGTCGAGTGCTCATCCCCCCTTTCCTATTCAGAGCCTAGCTCTAGTGATATACAGAGCTTAGATTGCCGCTCGGCGATTGGTGTGGAACCAATTTAGGTAAAGTAGGGGAGACAGGGTGCTATTAGATCTTCCTAGGGGTCTTCACTTCCCCTCATGTTGCACTTGTTCTTCCCACAGTTTGCGTGACAGGTGACTGTGGATTTGGTTGACCCATTGGCCACTCCCAGCAGCTCCATGAAACGCTTCGTAATGACTTTAGTAGGCTATGCCACCCTGTACCCGGAAGCAGTAGCCTTGTTGTCCATTAGGGACTATAAGGTGGCCATCACCTTACTGGAGATTTTCTCCTGAGTGGGTTTTCCCCAATAAATGCTCGCCGACCAGGGGATCCAATTTATGTCAGAGCTCATGGAATCCCTCTTTAAGCAGTTACAGGTGCAACATCTGAGACCAGCCTGTACAACCCACAGAACAACGGCTTGTGCCAATGGTTCGATGGAACCCTGAAGCAGATGCTTAAGATGTTGGTCGACTCTCACAGGTGCGACTGGGAGTGGTACCTCCCACACCTGCAATTTGCCTACTAGGAGGTTCCACAGGTCTCAACGGGATTCTCCCATTTCGAGCTCCTGTATGGGCGATGTGTGCAGGGGCCCCTGACTTTGGTGAAAGAGGTCTGGGAAGGATACTTAGCCACTCCTGAAGTGTCGGTCATTGAGTATGCACTATAATATGACACAAGACCAGGGTGACCAGAAGTGATGGGATGACCAGAATGCTTGTGAGAGGACCTACTAGGTGGGTACTAGGCCCCATACCCCAGGACAAGCTTCAGGCGGCATAGGAAGGCCCGTACTTTGTGCACCAGCAGCTCAACACCATAACGTACCTGGTCACCCCACCCTGGACTAAGCCCAGGAATGGCAAAAGGCCTTCCACGTGTAAATGATGAAGGCACATCATGAGAGGAAGGCCGGCGCCTTCCCCGTATGCAACCTGCCAGAAGAAGAAAAGGCGGAGACCCTCCTGGATATGCTCGCCCAGGCTGGGGCGGGTGGAACCATAGAGGATGTGGAGGTTTCCTACCAGTTCTTGATGGACCAACGGTCCCAGCTGTTGGCGACCCTACAAACCTTCTGGGATTTGTTCAGCAACAAGCCAGGAAGGACAGAGTCGGCCATCCATCACGTGGACACCGGCAATCACCCTTCAATCCGGCGTTCAGCATATTGGGTCTCCCTGGAGGTACAGCAGCACATGCAGCAGTAGATTGAAGAAATGATGAAACTGGGGATCATCCAAACAACCAGCAGCGCCTGAGCCTCACACATATTCCTCATCCCAAAGAAGGACCAGACAGCCCGGTTCTGTGTGGTCTATAGGGGGTTCAACGCTGTCATGGTCACTGATGCACACCTAATACCGCACATTAATGACCTGCTCAATCAGTTGGCCGTGGCCAAGTACCGGATCATCATGGGTCTGAGCCAGAAATATTGTCAGATTCCCCTGACCCGTGAGGCACGGGAACGCTCTGCCTTTATCACCCCATTTGGATTGTACAAGTCCACAGAGATGCCAATATATTGCAAGAATGGACTTGAAGGTTACGCGGCTGCGTAGCTGGACAACATTGTCATCCTCAGCCCCACCTGGAGGAATCACCTAGAGCATCTGGCACAGGCTTGGCCACTGTGAAGACCAAGAAACTGGTGATGTCCTTTCTGTGCATCACCGGGAACAATAGGAGGTTCGTCCCTCACTATAGTAGCCTGGCAAAACCCCTGACGAACCTCACCAAGTTAAAACTGCCCTTCGCAGTTGATTGGACAAACAACTGTTAGACATTCTTCCAGGCACTGAAGACTGCTCTTTCCAGCTTCCCGCTACTACAAGTAGCTGACTTTACAAGGCGTTTGTAGTACAGACCGACGCCTGTGGCTTTGGCCTCGGTGCTATACTCAGTCAGGTCATCTCTATGGGCTACGAACACCATGTTTTGTACCTGAGCCGGAGGCTGGGGCAGGTGGCCTACTCCGATGTTGAAGGAATGTCTGGAAATTGTGTGGACCCTGCAGGGTCTGCAGCCATACTTTTACCTGTACGGACGCCATTTCACCATGGAAACGGACTACAACACCCTCAACTGGTTACACATAGTATCCGTAACAAATGGGCCTCTCTCTTTCTGTCATGATGGCGGTTCACTTCAAAGGTGGGGGCCATGTTGAGTAACGTGCTGTGAAAGATCTAGGGACCAGCTTTCAGCCCATGCTCCCTGCAGCCCAACACACACATGGTTGAACATCAACTCGGCAATTGACATGATCCATCTGCTTTTATCTTTTGTACTACCACTATTTGAATTTACATATCTGACCACTGTATATGTATAACTATTGAATATACACACGTGGTCAAAATTGTTGGTACCCCACGTTTTATGACAGAAAAACCCACAATGGTCACAGAAATAACTTGAATCTGACAAAAGTAATAATAACTAAAAATCTATGATAATGAACAAATGAAAGTCAGACACTGCTTTTCAACCATGCTTCCACGGAATTAAAAAAAAAAATAAAACTCATGAAATACTGCCTGGACGGAAATGATGGTACCCCTGAAAATAATGTAACAAAAGGGACATGTCAAATCAAGGTGTGTCCACTAATTAGCATCACAGGTGTCTACAATCTTGGAATCAGTGAGTGGGCCTGTATAGAGGGCTACATATGTTATGGAGCTGGACAGAGCGGATGCGGGGGCTCTTTCGGATGCACCCAATGACCCCTGATCTGGAAGCCGAGGTGGCACTCATGGCACTGGACGGGGAGGTGCGGAGGTCAGTGATGTTGAAACCTCCGGGGCACCACAACACTTTTGAAAAAGTCTTACAGATAGTAGAAGGTCTGTTCTACTATCTGTAAGACTTTTTCAAAAGTGTTGGGGACTCTACTAATGTGGGAGAGCTAAGAACCCGTTTGTTTAGTCGGATGCAGGTAGAGGGGGAGACGATCACAGAGTATATGAATGTCCTCCAGGAATTGCATACGGCTATAGAAAGAAAGGAAGGGGTAGGGGTAGGACCTGTTGACATTACCCTACGTGACCTACTGGTGACTGGTTTGCGAGATCCATTAGTCAAACAGGCACTGCCGGAGCAGATAAGAAAGAATCCCCGAATAGATTTTTCAGAGGTGGGAAGTCAGGCACATGCTCGAGAGCTGGAGCAGGGGATGGCGGTCCCCGTGGGGAAAGTCCGAGGTGTGGAGGCCTCCGCGAATGCAGTCAAGGAGCCTCAGTGGGTGGAGGAGATGAAGCAAGAGCTGAAAAATATAAAGGGCGAGTTGGCCGAAGTAAAGAGAAGAACCAAGACCGGGACTGGACGTCCTAGCTTTAATCCCGGCTCTTGGGGATCATGCTCCCCGCGGAGTGGTCAGCCTACACAGGCCCGGTGTTTTTGAGTGTGGAGAACCAGGCCACTTCGCCCGAGAGTGTCCGCGGCGTGGGAGATACCCACCCCCGGCGGCCATTAAACTAAAGGGCTCCGGGCTGGGGGGACGCCGCTCGGAGCCGAAAACCACAACTAGGGGTGGTTGTTGTGAGTTCATTTTCCCCTTCACCATTGAGGTCTGATGAACTCCCTCTTCTGGTGAAGGAAGGTAGTGAGGCTGATTACAAAGCACCAGAGCAGAATGATGACGACTGGGTGACTGGGATTGCTGTCTGGATATAAGGCAGCCGACGCCCTTCTGCCTTGCGGGTGATTACTCTGAGGGATTCTTGGAGACCAGTCTGATTCCTGCTCCTCAAAAGCTAAGTTTTCTGCTCTACTTTTTGCATTTGTGTTTTGTTTTGCCTTGTTTTTCTGGATTTCTGCCTTTCCCTGCTGGGTGAGCTGATTTCCTTTTTGCTCTGTCTTCAGATAATACCTGAGTACTGATATAGTCTTTTTGAAGCCTAGCGTCTTCAGGGCCTTTTTCCCTATCAGTCTGTTGGCTCTTGTTTTTGAGAGGGTTTTGGCGGATTGCAGACAGCAGCTTTTCTAGTCTGTCCTATTTAGTTAGCTTGGGCCCCATCATTTGCTCAGCCTATCTTTCTATCTGTGTGAGTGTTTTTTCATCTTGCTTCACCGTCATTATATGTTGGGTGCTGCCTATTGCTTTGGGGTCTGCTCTGGGGCAGTTTAGATTTCTCTTTCTCTCTTTAGGCTATGTAGTTCTCCGGCTGTGATCGAGGGGTCTAGGGCACCGTAGGAACCCCCCACGGCTACTGCTAGTTGTTGTTGTTAGGTTCAGGGGTCTGCAATCCGATAGCTGCCAACTTCTCTGGTTTTCTGGACTTAGCTAGTATATCTGTTTTTGCCTCCTACGGTGACTCTTTCATAACAGAATCACCCGCCATACCACAGATCCTAGGGTACTCAATAGCAGGAAAGAATTGTAAAAAAAAAAAAAAAAAAGTGTGTATATTTTTTCCTCTATATCTCTGAGGTCATAGGGGGAATTTTTTTTTCTCTCAATGGAGATAAAGCAATTGTCGGATCGTGTGGAGCAGCTCGCTGCAGAAGTGCGGGGAATTTCTGCCTACCTTGCTCATTCAGATGCTGCTGAACCAAAGATCCCTACTCCTGATGTGTTTTTTGGGGATCGGTCTAAATTTTTGAATTTTAAAAATAATTGTAAATTATTTTTTGCCTTGAAGCCTAATTCGTCAGGGAGCTCCGCGCAGCAGGTTAAAATTGTCATCTCTTTGCTGCGTGGCGATCCCCAGGATTGGGCGTTTTCTTTGAAACCAGATGATCCTATTCTGACTAATGTGAACGCATTTTTTCAAGCCTTGGGGTTGTTGTATGACGAACCTAATGCTATTGATCAGGCTGAAAAGACCCTGTTGGCATTGAGCCAGGGTCGAGATTCTGCAGAATTGTACTGTCAAATTCCGAAAGTGGGCGGTCCTTACTACCTGGAATGATAATGCCTTGGCAGCTCTCTTTCGGAAGGGTTTGTCAGAAGCCATAAAAGATACTATGGTGGGATTTCCTGTTCCCTCTGGTCTTGACGATTCTATGTCATTAGCTATTCAGGTTGATTGGCGTTTACGTGAACGCAGGGCTGCACGAGAGGTGTTGCCACCTGTTGAACAAATGTCTGAACCTATGCAATGTGATAGAGTTTTGTCCAGGGAGCAACGGCAGGAGTTCAGAAGGCGTAATAAGCTGTGTTTTTTTTTGTGGAGATGCCTCGCATATTATTTCTGTCTGTCCTAAACGAGAGAATCGTTTTGCACACACGTTTTCTGTGGGTGGTGTGCAACCTAAGTTTCTTCTGGCAATTACTCTGATCTGCTCCCTGTCCACATTTTCCGCCAAGGCTTTTGTGGATTCGGGAGCATCCCTGAATCTAATGGAAGTGGATTTTGCTAAACGTTGTGGATTTCCGATGACACCTCTGCGGACGCCTATCCCTTTGAGGGGGATTGATGCTACTCCTTTGGCGAAAAATAAACCTCAGTTTTGGACCCAGGTGGTAATGCGGGTCGCCCCAGACCATCAAGAAAATTGCAGATTTTTGGTGTTGCATAATTTGCATGATACCTTTGTTCTGGGGTTTCCCTGGTTGCAAATTCATAATCCAGTTTTGGATTGGAAATCTGTGTCTGTGGTGAGTTGGGGTTGTCGGTGTGCCCTTAGTGAGGCTCCGGTTTTTTCCACCTCTCTTCAGTCGCATGATGTTCCTGACTATTTGGCGGACTTTTATGATGTATTTAGTGAGAATGAGTCTGTGTCTTTGCCTCCTCATAGGAGTTATGACTGTGCAATTGAACTGAGCCCGGGGTGTAAATTTCCTAAGGGTCGGCTCTTCAATTTATCTGTACCCGAGCACGAGGCTATGCGATCCTATATTAAGGAGGCGTTGGAGAAGGGTCATATTAGACCATCCTCTTCACCCTTAGGTGCCGTTTTTTTTTTCGTGGACAAAAAGGATGGTTCATTAAGACCTTGTATTGATTATCGTGCCCTCAACAAAATTACTATTAAATATCAGTATCCGTTACCCCTGATTTCGGATCTATTCTCCAGAGTTAAAGGTGCTTGCTGGTTTACCAAGCTTGACCTCAGGGGGGCGTATAATCTTATCCGCATTAAGCATGGGGATGAATGGAAGACTGCGTTTAATACTTCGGAGGGACATTTTGAGTACTTGGTGATGCCTTTTGGGCTCACTAATGCCCCTTCTGTCTTCCAGTGCTTCATGAACGACATTTTCCGAGACTTTGTGGATAAATTTTTGATTATCTATCTGGATGATATTTTGATCTTCTCCAAGGATTGGGATTCTCATGTGGAACATGTTCGGACTGTGTTCCGGATCTTGAGGGAGAATTCCCTGTATGTCAAAGGATCGAAATGCCTTTTTGGGGTACAGAGGATTTCATTTTTGGGATTTATTTTGTCTCCGTCAACTATTGAAATGGACCCGGCCAAGGTACAGGCCATTTATGATTGGGTTCAGCCCACTTCTTTGAAGGCCCTCCAGAAGTTTTTGGGTTTTGGTAATTTTTTTCGGAAATTTATAGCAAAATTTTCTAGTATTGCCAAGCCATTGACTGATCTGACTAAAAAGGGTGCTGATGTGTTGAATTGGTCTCCGGAGGCTGTTTCTTCCTTTCAGGAGCTGAAGCGAAGATTCACTTCTGCCCCGGTTTTGCGGCAACCTGATGTCTCACTCCCATTCCAGGTAGAGGTGGACGCTTCTGAGATTGGTGCAGGAGCTGTTTTGTCCCAAAAAGATCCTGTAACACCTAAAATGAATCCCTGTGCTTTCTTTTCCCAAAAGTTCTCTCCATCTGAACGTAACTATGATGTGGGGAATCGGGAACTGTTAGCCATGAAATGGGCATTTGAGGAGTGGAGACATTGGTTGGAGGGAGCTAAACACCAAGTCGTGGTCCTCACTGACCACAAGAATTTGATTTACCTGGAGTCGGCCAAACGCTTGAACCCTAGACGGGCTAGGTGGGTCTTGTTTTTTTACACGGTTTGATTTTGTGGTCTCTTTTCTTCCTGGCACTAAGAATGTCAAGGCAGACGCCCTCTCTAGGAGCTTCTTTGCTGATTCTCCTGTGGTGACCAAGCCTGCTACCATCTTATGCAAAGGGGTAGTTCTTTCTGCCATCTCGCCCGATTTGAGACGTGCTCTGGAAGAGTTCCAGGAGGACAAACCTGGGCGTTGTCCCAGTGGAAAGTTGTATGTTCCTGACCAGTGGAAGAAGAGAGTGATGTCTGAAGTTCATTGCTCTGCATTGGCTGGTCATCCAGGTATTTTTGGTACTAGAGATCTGGTGAGTCCGTCTTTTTGGTGGCCCGCCTTGTCTCGTGATGTCAGGAATTTTGTGCAGTCCTGTGGGACTTGCTCCCGGTCTAAACCTTGTTCTCGCTCTAGTGGGTTGGTGATGCCTTTGCCGGTCCCCAGGAGGCCATGGACCCATATTTCAATGGATTTCATCTCTGATATGCCTGTCTCTCAGAGAATGACTGTTATTTGGGTGATTTGTGATAGGTTCTCTAAGATGGTTCATCTTGTACCACTCCCTAAGTTGCCATTTCCTCTGAGTTGGTGCCCCTGTTTTTGCAACAGGTGGTTCGCTTGCACGGGATTCCTGACAACATTGTATCTGACAGAGGAGTTCAGTTTGTTTCTAGATTTTGGAGGACTTTCTGTTCCAAGCTGGGAATTCAGTTGTCCTTCTCTCCTCTGCTTTTCACCCTCAGACCAATGGGCAGACAGAGAGAACAAACCAGACCTTGGAGTCGTATTTGAGATGTTTTATTTCCGCTGATCAGGATGATTGGGTTTCATTTTTGCCCTTGGCCGAATTTGCTTTAAATAATAGAGCTAGTTCTGCCACTTTGATGTCACCTTTTTTTTGTAACTTTGGGTTTCATCCTCGATTTTCTTCAGGGCAGGTGGAGCCTTCTGCCTGCCCAGGTGTTGACACTGTGGTGGAGAGAATGCACCAGATCTGGGACCAAGTGGTGGATAAGTTATCTCTCTCCCAGGAAAAGGCCCAGCGGTTTTCCAACCGACATAGGACCATTGGTCCCCAGTTTAAGGTTGGTGATATGGTTTGGTTATCATCAAAAAATATCGCAATGAAGGTGGCTTCTCCTAAGTTTAAGCCTAGATTTATTGGACCTTACAAGATTTTGGAGATTATTAATCCGGTCTCTTTTCGTTTGGCTCTTCCTGTCACATTTAAAATTTATAATGTGTTTCATAAGTCCTTGTTGAAGAGGTTTGTTGAACCAGTTGTTCCTGGGGTGGCACCTCCGGACCCTGTATTAGTTGAAGGTAACATGGAATATGAGGTAGAGAAGTTACTGGATTCTCGTCTGGCTAGACGGAGACTCCAGTATTTGGTTAAGTGGAAGGGTTATGATCAGGAGGATAATTCCTGGGTCTCTGCCTCTGATATTCATGCCAAAAGATTTGTGCGTGCCTTTCATCGGGCTCACCCTGATCGCCCTGGTGGTGTGGATGAGGGTGACCCCTCCTCAAGGGGGAGGTACTGTTGTGAGTTCATTTTCCCCTTCACCATTGAGGTCTGATGAACTCCCTCTTCTGGTGAAGGAAGGTAGTGAGGCTGATTACAAAGCACCTGAGCAGAATGATGATGACTGGATGACTGGGATTGCTGACTGGATATAAGGCAGCCGACGCCCTTCTGCCTTGCGGGTGATTACTCTGAGGGATTCTTGGAGACCAGTCTGATTCCTGCTCCTCAAAAGCTAAGTTTTCTGCTCTACTTTTTGCATTTGTGTTTTGGGTTTTGTTTTGCCTTGTTTTTCTGGATTTCTGCAGTGTCCTGTGGTTTGGGCAGAAGTGGAGGGCCAGGACATCCGGTGTCTGGTAGACACGGGGTCACAAGTAACCATCATGCCTGCAACGTACTTTCAACAAAACTTCCCGGAGGCAGCAAGACCCCAGTGGGGGCCCATGATTAGACTCATAGCCGCCAACCAATTGCCGGTCCCGGTTGCTGGGGTAGTTTGGGTGCAGGTTACGTTGTGCAGTAAATCCCTTGGTCACAGAGGGGTGGTGCTTACTCAAGGAGAATCTGATCAACGGCACCCCGTCACCCTAGGCATGAATATATTACGCGAGTTCAGCAACTTGCTACTAAATGATCCCACACAGAAGATTCTGAAGCAGTGGGGTTCTTGCACAGCTCAGGGACAGGTATTCCAGCAGCTGGGGCGAGGCTCTGGACAAAGTCATCGCGTCAGCAGCTCCCCTGCTTGTGCTACCTCCTGGACAGACAGTGGTGGCCCTGCCAATTCGAGCCCCGATACCTTTGGAGGGCGTGGAGGTGCAGGTGGAGCCGTGTCACTCAAAGCGCTTACCTCCTGGCATACTGGTGGCCTGTTCCCTGGCTATGGTGCAAAAAGGAACAGTCCTGGTACGCTGCGTTAACCTTGAAGACCGAGACACTGTTCTGAAAGCAAGGACTGTACTGGCCAAACTAGTAAGGCCTTTAGAAGAAGTGCTGCCAGCACCTGCGGTTCAATTACGAGTACACCCCGAGGATCCTTGGGAAGTAACAAAACGAACCTTACAGGTCCACGAAGTCTCGGCACAAGAGAAGGGCCGAAATATTTTGGAGCGAATGCGGGCCAAGCTTTCTGGATTAACTGCAGCCCAACTCTCACAGATAAAAACATTGCTTGGACAGTACCATGAAGTTTTTGCTAGTCATAAAGACGATTTTGGGTGTACCACTGCCATCACTCATGAAATCCCCACAGCAGGAGCGGCCCCTATCCGGGAACGATATCGACAGATTCCGCCACAACTCTATCAGGAGGTGAAAACTTTGCTGGCCCAAATGCTGCGAAAAGGGGTGATACGGGAAAGTCAAAGCCCCTGGGCAGCCCCAATCGTGTTGGTCCGGAAGAAAGATGGTACACTACGATTCTGTGTGGATAATCGTAAACTGAATACTTGCACTATTAAAGACTCATATCCACTGCCCCTCATAGAAGAATCCCTGTCCACCTTGGGAAAAGCAACATATTTTTCAACCCTGGACTTGGCCAGTGGGTACTGGCAGGTGCCCATGTCAGAAGAAGATAGAGCCAAGACGGCGTTCATATTGCCCATGGGACTGTTTGAGTTTAATCGGATGCCGTTTGGGCTGGCCAACGCCCCCGGGACCTTTCAGCGATTGATGGAGCGGTGTCTGAGAGATCTCAATTTTGAGGCTACGTTGATCTATCTGGACGACATCATCGTCTATGCCGCCACCGTTGAAGACCACCTGAAGCGGTTGGGACAGGTACTCAGCCGGTTGCAAAAGTATGGGTTGAAAGTGAAGCCTCAGACATGCCACCTATTTCGTTCTCAGATTGGGTATCTGGGTCATGTCGTTTCGGCAGAGGGTGCGAGGCCATCCCGGGAGAAGGTTGCTGCTATCCAGGAATGGCCTACACCCGAGACGGTGAAAGATGTGCAGGCATTTCTGGGGTTAGCCGGATATAACCGTCGCTTCGTAAAGAATTTTGCATGTCGAGCTCGAGCCCTGCACGACCTGCTGAAGGGGGCTCCCGCTGGGGCCAATGGGCGAAAAATCCAGTGGCAACACCCTCAGGAAGAGGCCTTCCGAGACCTCAAGGCTGCGCTCTCGGATGCCACAGTGTTGGCTTATGCGGCTTTCTCTCAACCGTTCATCTTGCACACTGATGGGAGTCTTCACGGGCTGGGGGCTGTGTTGTCACAGGTTCAGGATGGCCGGGAGAGGGTGATCGCATAGGGAAGTCGCTCACTCCATGACTCTGAGCATAACCCTGACAATTACAGCTCCTTTAAGCTCGAGCTCCTCGCAGTGGTGTGGGCTATGACGGAGAGATTCGCAGAGTACCTAGCGGGCTCCGAGGTGGTAGTGTGAACTGACAACGCGCTGGCTCATTTGGAAAGCGCCAAATTGGGGGCTCTGGAACAGCGATGGGTGGCCCGGATGGCGAAGTACAATTATAAGATTATCTACAAAAGAGGGGCCGAGAATGTCCATGCAGACGCCCTCTCCAGGATTCGACATACAACTCCAGGACAGAATCGAGACGAAGAATTAGAAGGAGAGGAAATACCGTTCGCTCTCACTGCTGCCGTGCTCACAACTGACAATAAAAAAATATCTTCCTCTGAGACCCCAAGGGGCATATTGGAACAATCCCGGGATAAGTGGATACAACAGCAACAAGAAGACGAAGAGGGTGGCCTTCTCAGGACATGGGTCGCCGCTGGGCAATTACCCACTGACTCTCAACGGCAAAATTTGACTCAAGACCTGTTGCTTATGCTGCGACAATGGGAGAGGTTGGTTATCAGAAAGGGATTATTGTATCGTAAAATAACATCACAAACAACCTCGATGACGGTTTGGCAGGTGGTTACGCCAGGAGTCCAACTTCACGTACTGGCTCGGGAGGCTCACGAAAAAGGGGCCCATTTCGGAACAAAAAAAATTTGCAATGGCTGCAACAGAAAGCTTACCACCCACGCTTGCTGGCTGTTGTGGACGAAATTTGCCAGACCTGCTGCTTGTGTGAATTAGCCAAACCACCCGCTCAGCGAGCCGCAACACAACTATTGTGACCTCAGCGCCCCTTGAGCTCCTGACGGTGGATTATCTGACCATTGGGCCTGCATTTCAGGGTTCCTGAGGGAATGATACTGGGAGGACAGTAAAGGGAGAGACTTGACTGAAGTTGTCAGGGAAACAGGGGGCGGAGCAAGGATAAAAGGAGCAGGGGGCGCACTGAAGTGGCAGTTGGGAGAGAGTGTGAAAGGAGGTAGGAAGCCGGGTGACTTGGAGGGACACCGACAGGAGCCTGTGAGGAGAATACTGCGCACTCACCGACAAGGGAGACGTGAGACTTTTACCGGCGGCCACTTCCCACCCCCGTTCGCAGAGAGACACGCCCGCCGCCCCCTGCCTTTGTGAGACAGATCCCTTACCTCAGGTCGCGGCTGGGACTAGACGTAAAATGGCCACAGAGGCCTGGACACTGCCCCCTGGCCTTCTCCCACCTTGGCGACCCTGTCATCACCGGCCTCAGGGGACACCGCCTTGTCCTAGGCGACATTAGAGGCCCATTTCCCGGCTGTGGAGGGACCCTTATCAGAGGACAGCTACTGGTCATTTGGGGAACTGCGTCATTACCGCGCCCCACCGACATCGTTTCTTCAGGGCCTGTTGCGCCCCACCGGCATCGTTCCTTCAGGGCCTGTTGCGCCCCACCGTCATCGTTTCTTCAGGGCCTGTTGCACCCCACCGCCATCGTTTCTTCAGGGCCTGTTGTGCCCCACTGGCATCGTTTCTTCAGGGCCTGTTGCGCCCCACTGGCATCGTTTCTTAGGGCCTGTTGCGCCCCACCGGCATCGTTTCTTCAGGGCCTGTCGAGCCAAAATCTTCCCGGGATATCGAGGCGTCAAGACAGCCGCATCAACGATCTCTAAGCGGCCACATCTGCGATCCCGAGTGACGCAAGGAAGGATAAGTGCACTATAGCCATAAGTACTATAGTTTGGCCACGTTCCGGCTTTCTACACGCGGACTAGCCGAGGTACTCTGTTTCCTTAGCAAAGTATTGTTTATTTTATTGAGTCCCTGCGAGGACAGATTTGTGTTTACCCCTTTCTGCCTGTTCAGCATAGCCCTAGGGGCTCCAATTTATAAAAGTTAATTATACAAGTTATACCCTGTCTCGTGTCTCATCACTGCATTCTGAGAATCTGCTGGTCACTACACCTGTCAGCAGTTTTTGTCCCCCTAACTAATAATTAAGTCGCTTTAATGATGAATAAATCCATATTTTAGTTCTAGAAATCCACGTTATACAATGTGAATCTGAAATACACCAGTGGTAAAAACTAAAGTCAACCAGATCCTAAAATGCAAAAAACTTTTTGGTGCTTTTAGTACCAGGGAATTCACCTTTGGAAAGTTTTATGCATATGTGCAGAGTAGTTTTATAAATTTATTTATAAGAAGCCAATTATTAACCACATACGGTAATTACTGTAATCCTCGTGATGCTGACATCTTGTTGCTTGGGATTCCTACAGGTTAAACTGGAACATAAAATCGCCTTAAGACAAAAATCCAGTTGGGTAAGTTGGAGTCAAATGTCGTGAAAACATTGGCATCACTTGTTAGATTGCGCAGATTGAGGGTTAATAGGAAGTATACACAGAACACGAGGTTTATAAAAAAAAAATTTTTTTTTAATTAACACTAACTGGTTGGATTACAGTAATTACAGAGCTGGGCCAGGGAGGTATTTAGTATGTGTACTGAGAACATGGGTGGATCAAGGTTTGTATAAAACATAGAAAAATATTTTGTTGGATAAACAATGTCACCATGCAGTACCCAAATATGGCAACTATGCCATGTGGTGACCAAATATTGTCGAATCATCTTACCCATACATAAGTGAGGTTTAGGCTTCCATTAAAAACATAGTGAGTCCCCAATGCGTGTTTCGCGCATTTGTATAGATGTGCTTTCTCAAGGGGAAGTTAAGAACCTCCCCTTGAGAAAGCACATCTATAAATTTGCATTTCCTAGATTGTTCACATAGAAGCTTTGCTGTTTTTTTTTTTTTGCTCTCTCCTCCTGCACGTAGCCTAGCACCATACAGCAGCAACAAATTTTCATTTTTAACTTTTGATTTTTTCCTTCTTTTTTTCCCCAAGAGTCCTACCTTTCTTATTCTTTCCTTGATATAGCTGGATGAGAAATTTATTTTTCAAGATGGGTTGTAGATTTGAATGACAACATTAATTTTACCATACAATGTCTTAAAAAAAACAGGGAAAAAAATCCAGAAGAGGTGAAATTGTGAAAAATATGCAATTCTGCCATAGTTTTTTTAGCTCTGTTTTTCCGGCATTCAATGCAGTAAAAATGACCTAGTAGCATGATTCTTCAGTTCAGCATCATTATGGTGATACCAAAATTGTCAAGTTTTTCATTTATTATTTAAGAGGCGATAAAGAAATGTGAAATTTGATTAAATAAAATTGGTTTGTGTCGCCATTTTCCCAGACTCGTAACTTTTTTTTTTATTTCTGTTGTGAGAGGGCTCACTTTTTGCATGCCGGGTTATAGTTTTTATTTGTGTTATTTTGCAGCACATACAATGTTTTGATCACTTTTCAATTCTGGGGAGAGGTGTGACTACTGAAAAATGTCAACGCTGGCATTTCAATTTTTTTGCTTTAAAAGTTGTTTATTGCACTGATTAAATATCAAAACTTAATATTAGCAAAGATCAGACTTTTCTCCATGTGGAGATACAAAATTTACAAAAAGGGAATGATTAGAATTTTTTATGTTTTATTATGTTCCTGTTTTTAACCCCTTTCCAACATTGGGCGTACATTTACATCATTGTCGGACTCCCTCCCTTTGATGTGGGCTACAGCGGTGAACCCATATCTTTCCCAGACCTTAGCAGGTGGTTTGAACAGCTGATATGTGCTCACAATAGCCGTGGGTGGAATCTCGATCCACCCGCGGCTATTAACCCGTTAAATGCTGCTGTCAAACGCTAACAAGTGCTTACGGCAATCACTCCGGAAATCTACCCACCGGTTACTCACGTCACGTGATCGCGGGTCACCGGTTCGTTGGCATGACAGCCAGTGGTCTCTTGGAGGCCTCTATGTAGCAGAAAACACAAAAAAACTGAACTGGAGTACACTTGAATGACATGCATGATGTAAAAGCATGTTCACACTGGCCATAAAAGCAAGCAAAACCAAAGGAAAAAACAATGTGTGTATATACCCTAATGAAAATAAATAAGTAAAAAAGCAAGTGCATTAAATAACATAGGGTACTTGGTAAACACTGTATTGATCAAAAAAGTATAAAGCTGTTCCACCATGGCAAGGTGTACCCATTTGAGACAGTAACTACACTAACAGTAAAACCTACCTAGTGTGAATAGTGGCAGAGTCTCTGTAGCAGAGCTGATCGGGTTGTGTCAGCCTCTAGACTCTCATGGAGACTATTGAAGCATGCCAAAAGTAAAAAAAAAGTTTTTAAAAATATAAAAAAATAAAAGTTCAAATCACCTCCCTTTCACACCATTCAAAATAAAATAAAAAAAAAACATATTTGGTATCGCCGCATTCATAATTGCTCAATCTATCAACAAAAAAAGGATTAACCTGCTTGCTAAACGGAGTAGTGAGAAAATATGTCAAAACGCCAGAATTAAGCTTTTTGGTCACGGCGACATTGCATTAAAATGCAATAACGGGCGATCAAAAGAACGTATTTGCACCAACATGGTTTCAATAAAAATGTCAGCTCAGCACGCAAAAAAAAAGCCTTTACTCAACCCGAGATCACAAAAAATGGAGACGATACGGGTATCAGAAAATGGAGCATTTTTTTTTTTTAACAAAGTTTGGAATTTTTTTTTTACCACTTAGATAAAAAAAGAACCTAGATATGTTTGATGTCTATGAACTTGAAATGACCTGGGCAATCATAATGGCAGGTCGGTTTTAGCATTTAGTGAACCTAGTAAAAAAGCCAAACAAAAAACAAGTGTGGGATTGCACTTTTTTTGCAATTTCACCGCTCATGTAATTTTTTTTCCTGCTTTCTAGTACATGACATGGTAAAACCAATGCAGTCGTTCAAAAGTACAACTTGTCCTGCAAAAAACAAGCCCTCATATGGCCATATAGATGGAAAAATAAAAAAGTTATGACTCTGGGAAGAAAGGGAGCGAAAAACGAAAAAGCAAAATCGAAAAAAGCTCCAGGGAATAAGGGGTTAATTTTTTTTTTTATTTTTTTTTTATTTTTTTTTTTTTTTACATTTTACACACATTTTTAAGTTCCTGGAAGGGACCTGAACCTGTAAATGTTTGGTCACTTGATCGATATACTGCAATACTACAGTTCCTTTGACTAGGCTTCACAGGAGTACCAATATGGTAGCAATAGGGACCTTCAGAAGGTCCCTGACGTCCATCCCATCCCAAACGCAACCCAAGACCATGTGTTGTGGGGGGCTGATGTGTGCTCAAACAGTCAAGCCACCAGCATAATGCAATCTAAGGCTATGTTCACATGTTGTGTTTTTGATGCATGTTTTTTCGAAGGCAAAACCTGCTCTCTTGGCAGTAAGAAACTTGCTTAGTGTTTGTTGCATTTTTTGCTGTGTTTTCTTCCTGCATTTTTGTCTCTTGGGCAAGATAATAAAGTTAAATGCATAAAAAAAAATCTTAATCTACATCATCAGGTTTTGGCAGCAAAAACGCAGCAAAAACTGATACCTGCGATTTTTGCATTTCTTGTACCATCGATTGCTTTCAATGGATGAAAAATATTGAAAAATACTGAAAGAAGTGGCATGCTGCATTTTGCAAAAACTAATGTGGCGCCCCCAGGGGTATGGTCGCCACACTGGCTTTGCCTTCCTCCAGGGGAGGGTAATGCCAGGCTTGGAAGCAGTGATGGGTCTCTCCAGCAGTTAACCTAATGCATGCAACACAGATCCACTCCGGGCCACCAGGGGAACTCTGAACCAGGATTCTGGAGAGGAGTGTCCTCTGAGGGCCAGGAGGAAGAAGGGTCAGATAGTCTGCGGAGGGGGAAGTGTGCAGACGGGAGGTGCGAAGCTGAGAGGTTGAGCTGCAGAAGGCGAGCTCCCTCAGATTGAGAGCGCACAGAACTGGAGCCTGGTCTCCACGGTGGTACGGATACTGACGGTCCTACCACAGATACCAGAGGAGTAGGAGGCTGTAAATGCCCTGCTCCCAGCAAAGACTTGGGACACAGCAGCAATTAAATAGAGAGCCAGGACTCAAGAGAGGAGTCCCCGAGAGAGGCTACAGATGTCTGTCATACAAGTATAGTTCTAGGAACATCTGAAGAGAGGCATTTCAGAGTAACTAAGTACTGGAGTGCTAAACACTACAAATCGCTAGGAAGGAGACCGCACAGCCCGTCTGTGAGAGAGAATCCTGATCTGCTTCTGGGCTAACCTGCCCCAATACCATCTGTAATCAGGACCCTGGACTGCATATACTCAGTAAAGGTACAGAAACTACAACCGCTGTGTCTTGTCTGTTCCCTACGCTTCCAGCACTGCTACATCCCCGTGCTGGTTACATCTACACTGCTCTGGGACTACAGCTCCATCTGTGGGGAGCTTTACCATCTAAGCTGCACATACCATCGGTCCCAGCTGATCTGTATGCAGCGTTGGCCTAACACCATATTTGCCAAACACCACAGGTGGCGTCACGAACTATCCTACCATTAACTACATCTCCCCATTGCTTCGGCGCCCGGGGCCACGGACAGGGTCACCGCTGCTGTGACACATCCCCCTGACACCGGCCCGGTACCGAGTACCCCACAGCCCTGGGAGGGCAACCCATATCCATAAAAATGGCCCACCCTGTATATACAGCAGAGTCGCAGTATCACCTGTATACTGTATATAGACTGCTGTATACAGATTATATAGGTGATACTGTGATTATCTACAGATTTAGCAGCCAGCATCACCTATATATTGTATACACAGCAGTCTGCATACAATATAGAGGTGATAGTGCAAGTACTGTACATACATAAAACAAGTTTTCATATTGGGACTCACCCATCTATGGAGATGGGGGGAGGATGAACTGCTGAGGTGGGTCCATCGTCGGCCATGCACAGGAGCGGGTTCCTGGTTTGGACTGTGAGTAGAGCAGGAAACAAAAAAAGTGGGATATACAGCATTGGGGGGGGACAGGTATTGCCAGGGAGGCACATAGATCATCGGGTGGGGCTCATAGATCACTGGGGGGACATGAAGATCACGGGGGGAGGTACAGAGATCGCAGGGGGAGCACAAATATCACAGTGGGGCACATAGCTGGAGGACACAGAGATCACAGAGGGGCACAGAGATCACATGGGAGCACAAATATCACAGAGGGTACATAGCAGGGGGCACAGGGATCATAGGGGGCACACAGATCACAGGGGGCAGAAAGCTGTGAGAGACAGAGATCACAGGGGTGCACACATAGCTGGGGCACATAGATCACGGGGGAATATTGCTGGGAGGCACAGAGATTATAATGTGGCACTTAGCTCGGGAGCACATAGCTGAGGGGCACAGATCAGTTAGGAAGTTGCAAGGGTTAAAAGTTGACCAGTGATTTCTCATTTTTAAAACACCAATTTTTTTTTTTAGGGACCACATCACATTTGAAGTCACTTTGAGGGGTCTATATAATAGAAAATACCCAAATGTGACACCATTCTAAAAACTGCACCACTCAACGTGTTCAAAACCACATTCAAGAAGTTTAGTAACCCTTCAGGTGCTTCACAGGTATTTTCGAAATGTTTAAAAAAAAATGAACATTTAACTTTTTTCACAAAAAAATTATTTCAGATTGAATTTTTGTATTTTACCAAGGGTAACAGGAGAAATTGGACCCCAAAAGTTGTTGCGCAATTTCTCCTGAGTACGCTGATGCCCCATATGTGGGGGTAAACCACTGTTTGTGTGCACGGCAGAGTTTGGATGGGAACAATGGCCGTTTTACTTTTTCACACACAAAATTGGCTGGAATTAAGATCGGTTGCCATGTCGCGTTTGGAGAGCTCCTGATGTGCCTAAACAGCGGAAACCCCCCATAAGTGACACCATTTTGAAAAGAGTCGGCGGAGCAGGGGAGAATGATGAGATCTGTGTTCAGCACCCCGCGCCGGGGAACAGCGCTTACTGTAACACTTCTTCCCACAAGTGGGCCGCAAGTATTACACACACGGACTCTGACAACTCTAGTACCAGAAATATCAGGACATGTGAAAGAGGCGTTATAGTGGGTTTTTATGTTTGGCTGCTGTCACACACTAAAAGACGCTTTTTATTGCAAAAAATAGTTTTTGCATCACCATATTTTGAGAGCTATAATTTTTACATATTTTGGCCAACAGAGTCGTGTGAGATTTTGTTTATTGTGGAAGAAGTTGACGTTTTTATTGGTACCATTTTTGGGCACATGACGTTTTTTGATCGCTTTCTATTCCGATTTTTGGGAGACAGAACAAAAACTAGCAATTCATGAATTTCTTTTAGGGGGGTGTTTATACTGTTTTTCATGTGTGTTAAAATTGATAAAGCAGTTTTATTCTTTGGGTCAGTACAATTACAACGATACCGCATTTATATCTTTTTTATGTTTTGGCGCTTTTATACAATAAAAACTATTCTATATAAAAAATAATTAGTTTTGCATCGCTTTATTCTGAGAGCTATAACTTTTTTTTTTTTTTGTTGGAGCTGTATGGGGGCTTCTTTTTTGCGGGACAAGATGATGTTTTCAGCGGTACCATGTTTATTTATATCCATCTTTTTGATTGCGGGTTATTCCACTTTTTGTTCGGCGGTATGATGATAAAGCATTGTTTTTTGCCTTTTTTTATGGTGTTCACTAAAGGGGTTAACTAGTGGGACAGTTTTATAGGTCGGGTTGTTTCTGACATGACAATACCAAATATGTGTACTTTTTATTGTTTAGATTTTTTTCATTCAAATATTTAGTTATAGAATATATTGAATTATTATTATTATTATTATTATTATTATTATTATTATTATTATTATTATTATTATTATTTTTAATATTTTTACAATTATTAAAATTTTTTTTTTACTTTTATTCTAACTTTTAGGCCGGAGTCACACTGGCGAGGAATACGGGTGCGTGAGAGGCGCAAAAAGCACGCATTAGACACGGACCAATGATTCTCTATGGGGTCCCTCGCACCAGCCGTATATTTCTCCTCAGTATCCTATGCTCCGTGCCACTCGCAGCATGCTGCGATTGTCAGCGTACTACGCCCGTAGTACGCCAATGCAAGTCTATGGGTGCGCAAAAAATACGGATTGCACACGGACCACACACATGTGACTTGCGAGAAATACGCACCCGGTGTCTTTTAGCAAAGCCGGCAATTCAGTGCGCTATACAGTAAACTCACACTGACAGTTTTAATAAAGAAATGAAAGAATAGATATAGACACATAGAATATATATATATATATATATATATACATTCTATGTGTCTATATCTATTCTTTCATTTCTTTATTAAAACTGTCATAGGGCTCCATTATATGTCCATTTTGCAAGCCTGCGAGAAAATCTCATCATACGGATGCCATACGGATTACATACGGATGCTTACATGCGCAAAATACGCGACCACACCTTGCTTACGGATGACATACGGAGCACTATTTAGGGGTCTGACATCCGTATTACGCATGTAAAATACTGACCGTATTTTGCGCAGGTTAGTGTGACTCCAGCCTTACACTTTGCACCACAATAGGACAATCATTTTTTTCAGGCTGATCGCTTCTATAGCGTGCAGATGAGGCAGCATCTGCATGCTATAGAAGCTGTCAGCGCTGCACTTACTGCACACTGACCTGAGAGACTTCCTGATCATGCACTGCACATGACAGGAAGTTTCTTAGCTTTGGCAATCCAGATGTTCAGTGCTGAATTCAGTGGTTTGGCTATAGTTGTTAACACAAGCCACCCAGAGCCGCTGAGCTCAGCGATTGACTGCAACGATGCCAGTGACATAAGTGCTGAAAAAAATCACAGACATCAGAAGCAGTGGCAGTAAGGCTACGTTCACACCTAGCGGAACTCTCGCGGAAGTTACCACGAGAATTCCGGAATTCCATTCCGCGGGAAAATCGCATTTTAAATTCCCGCGATTTTCCCGTGGAAAAACTAGCGATTTGCAAGCGTAATTAGCTTGCAGAATGCTAGCGTTTTCCAAGTGATCTGGAGCACCGCTTGGAGAACTGATTGACAGGTTGGTCACACTCGTCAAACATAGTGTTTGACAAGTGTGACCAACTTTTTACTACTGATGCTGCCTATGCACCATCAGTAGTAAAAGATAAAATGTAAAAAATAATAACAAAAATAAAAAATATTGTTATTCTTACCTTCCGGCGTCCCGCGCAGCCTTCCCGCCTCTCTCCAAGCTCCCGGTCCCAGTAATCCTTTGGGCGAATGATCGCGAGACATCGCGCTCCCGCGACGTCATCGCGAATGACCGCGAGACGTCGCACTCCCTCGAGATCGTGACGTCATCGCAGTCATTCTCGCAAAGGATTACTGGGACCGGGAGCGTGGAGAGAGGCGGGAAGGCTGCGCGGGACGCCGGAGGGTGAGAATAACAATATTTTTTTATATTCTATTTTTTACAGGGATATGGTACCCAAAGCCTGGAAGACAGTCTCCTCTCCTCCGGACTGTGGGTACCATCCGCAAATGTTCTGCTTACTTTTCGCATGGTGGGCACAGCCACATGCGGAAAGTAAGCAGAACAATGCATTCCTATGTGGGCAGAATTGCCGCAATTCCGCTAAATTAATGAGCATGCTGCGTTTTTTACCACGAAGCAATTCCGCCGCGGAAAAAAACGCAGCATTAGCACAGCATTGCGAAATCCCATAGGATTGCATGGGATGCTTATTTTTCACGTTTTTGTGGCAATGCGCGAAAACGCAAAAAAGTGACATGTGAACTCAGCCTAACTCAGTGCTGGACCCGGGGAGGGCAATTAGGCTACTTTCACTTTTTAGCATACGGCATGATGCGGCGAAATATGTAAAAACCGGATCCGGCGCCGGTTGCCACCGAATCCGTTTTTTTTCCCCATAGAGTTTTATTAGCGCCGCATTGCGCCGGATGCTCATGCGTTGTGTTCGGCTTGCCGGATGCGGAAAAAATCACCCGTCCTGCGTCCTGAAAAAACGTTCCATGCAACGTTTTTTCCCTGTGCCAGACCGCTTTTTCCCACTGCGCATGCCCGGCAACTTTCCTCGGACCTGAATGTTAACCCTCAATGCGGCGACCGTATCCGGCCAAAACAAGGATCCGGTGTCAGCATTTTCTGCCGGATCCGGTATTCCGACTTTCCGACGCAGGCCGCCGGATTGCAAAGCCGTAAATGTGAAAGTAGCCTTACAGTACAATTTTGTTTTGTTTTTTTAACAAAATGCAGCTGGGGGACAGCTTAAAACCAGGAAAACCCCTTTAAAAAGCTTTGCGTTTCCCAGAGTCACCATAATGCAAACATACTTTGTGCGGACACCCGGACGTAGTGCAGGGCAACATTTTTGGACACAAGTGATGGCTAATGCATCCCTGGTAGCTGGAATTTCAGACGCATGCCATGTGCCTTGCAAGAGATATAGGATGCTTTGTAATATGGGAATTTGCGTGTCTGCTAATTGACATTCTGGTTTTGGCTTTTATCCTCCGTTATATTGCAAGGCTCAATAGTGTCGATATAGTGGCGCTAGAGTTCTAGTCCTCTTCCTCTCTGAGGAGACAATTTGCATATGACAACCAAGAGAAAATAAAGTGATATATCGCCACCTACTGTGCACTTTCATCATGTACAAATCACAGCTATTGAAATGGCAGTGTTACAGATGCTCATGATTCTGCAGTATGATCTTGCCACTTAGCATTAAATTTCCATGTATCCACCACCTATATTTAAGCAGATATTATCAGGTCCCACAGTATTCCTAATATCTCGGTAAATTTAGATTCTGAATCCTTTTAATTTTTACATTATTCCATGGAATAATTATACAACATTATCTCAGAAATTTGCCCATTGATGTAAAGCACAATAATTTGCCCATAAATGTAAAAAGTCTGTGTCTCACTGTGTTGTCCAGGTGGCTCCACACCAGCCATTCACAGACACGGTCCCACTACTGATCGGCAAGGGGGTTATGACCTGCTCCGTTTCCGAACTGGCCCAGTTCACCCCTCCTTTAACAACGAGGCAGCTCCGAGCTCCCCCAGAGCCACCAAATCGACACCAAACATAGTGCGGACACTCAATCGAGATAGTCCAGAGTGGACCAGAACTCCTGGACTCAAGCGATCCACCAGCCTCAGCCTCCCAGGTAGCTGGGATTACAGACGCACGCCACCACGTCCGGCGAAAGGCACAGGCTGGTCTGTGATATAAGAATCTGTGTGATGCAAAAGATAGCAGCAGCACCACCTACTGCCACATTTATATACTCATACAATGCACTGCTCAGAATCAAACCTTCCAAGAAAATCCCTAGAAGTCCCCTAATCCTTGCCATAGAAGCAATATGGAAGTTTCTGCAGTTACCCCCTTCTCCCCAGAGCCTGTTTTCCCTTTCATGACCGGGCCAAACTTTACAATTCTAACCAGGTAATAACTCTAGAACGCTTCAACGTATCCCACTGATTCTGGGATTGTTTTCTCGTGACATATTGTATTTCATAACAGTGGTAACATTTATTTGAAAAAAATATTTTTTTTTCATTTATTTGTGAAAAAAAACAGAAATTTGGCAAAAATTTAGAAAATGTTGCAACTTTCAAACTTTAAATTTTTATGCCCTTAAATCAGTCATATCGCATAAAATAGTAATAAATAACATTTCCCACATGTCTACTTTTACATCAGCACAATTTTTGAAACATAATTTTTTTTTGCTAAGAAGTTATAAGGGTTAAATTTGACCAGCGATTCCTCATTTTTCCAACAAAATTTACAAAACCATTTTTAAGGGACCACATTACATTGAAGTGAGTTTGGGGGGCCTATATGACAGAAAATACCCAAAAGTGACACTGTTCTAAAAAGTGCACCCCACAAGGTGCACAAAACCACATTAAAGACATTTATTAACCTTTCAGATGCTTCCCAGGAATTTTTGTAGTGTAGAAGGAATTTGTTGTGCAATTTCTTCTGTGTACGCTGATACCCAATGAGTGGGGGAAAACTACAGTTTAGGCACACAGCAGGGCTTGGAAGGGAAGGAGTGCCATTTGACTTTTTGAATGTAAAATTTGCTGAAATAATTAGCGGATGCCATGTCACATTTTGAGAGACTCTGATGTGCCTAAACAGTGGAAACCCCCTATAAGTGACACCAGTTTGGAAACTAGACCACTCAGGGAACTTATCTAGATGTGTGGTGAGAACCTTGAACCCCAAGTTCTTCACAGAAGTTTATAACATTGAGCATTGCTATACCTTATAGCCTGTCAGCCCTGCAGACACAAGTTAGTTAGATCGTGCACTGCACATGATCTAACTAACTTCCTAGTGCCTAGTGACCCAGATGTTGCCTCTGATCCAAGGGCAGAGGATGTTTTTTCTCCTCTTCCTGCTCTCTAAATGCTGCAATCTCACAGATTGCAGCACTCAGGGGGTTAAAGTGCCGAGAACGGGTGATCGCCATGACATACATGTACTGCATCAGTCGGGAAGTATTTCCCGATCATGCACTACAAATGTCAGGAAGGGGTAAATGTTTGCATTCACAGTTTGCACAGTGAGCAGTGAATAAAAAAATACAAATTGCATGAATGATGTTAATTGCCCAACAAACTGTAGAGATTTTAAATCCAAATTTTGTTGATTCTTGACATACACACTACTCATAATGTACAATATTATCTCTACTATTCAGAAGTGTAAATTGAAGCTTCTGTACCACTATAAGTAATCAGCCATTATTGGCTTTTGTTTAGTTTTTTTCCTTCTCTTCTTACAAGAGCCATAACTTTTTATTTTTCTGGGGACACAACTGTAGTAAGACTTATATTTTTGTGGGACACGTTGTAGTATTGAATAACAATGTAATG
This sequence comes from Dendrobates tinctorius, assembly GCF_039654945.1. Lineage (NCBI taxonomy): Eukaryota > Metazoa > Chordata > Amphibia > Anura > Dendrobatidae > Dendrobates > Dendrobates tinctorius. Next base: position 2,341,785 of record NW_027361674.1, read on the forward strand.
TACTGGAAAAACAGGCGCAAACATTCTAAGTGTGGTTGAAATGGTGACAAAAATGGCAATTCCACCATTGTGTTTTGGGTTTTGGTTTTAAGGTGTTCAGTGTGCAGTAAAAAAGAAAAGATCTGACGACATGATTCTCCAGGTCGATACAATTTCGGCGATACCAAAGCTATACATTTGTTTTATTTACGTTAAGTGGTGAAAAAAATGTGAAGTTTGAAAAATAAAAATGTGGGGTTTTATGCCATCTTCCAAGACCAGTACCTCATTTAATTTTCTGTCTATGAGCTTGTTTTTTGCGTGTTGTACTGGATTTTTAAATGGGGATAAATGCAACATTTTGATTGGTTTTTACTGCATTTTTTAAGGAAAATGCAGCAGTCAAAAAGCAACAATTTTGGCATTTTAATTTTCTTTATTTCCGGCATTTAATTTTTAGAGATTGGATTTTATTACGATGTGATGATACTAAATATGTATAATTTTTATTTCTTCAAAAATGGGGAAAGGGGGAAGCAGGGGATATAAATTTTGTGGGGTTTTTTCATTCACATTGGCAATTAATTGGTTAAATGGGGCAGCAAACTTAGCTAATTATGGTCTATGTTGTTGGTGGCCAAAGCCAGCAATGAAACACAGCTGTCATCTCCTCTGTGTGGGACAGGCTTGGCACCTGAACCTGCTTGTAACAACCCTGCTGGCATCACTGAATGGCCTCCCATCCCCCGCACACCAGCTTACTTACAGCTTCAAGTCATGCTGTGAATTCTGTCTGCTGCCAGCCCTGTGCTCTGTCCCTCTGCTCTCCTGCATGCTTCCTGGCTATGTGTGTACAGGGGGGCGGCGGCAGAACTCTCTGGTTCTTATGCAGTCAGGGTGCACCTGGCTAATGGGTTGCCTGTGCAATGTCTCAACTCAGTTAGCTCCTTGCTGCTGAGGAAGCCAGGCCCAGTTCTGTGTATCTCCTTCTCTGGAGGAATACTCCTAGCCTTGCCTAGTATTCTTTGTCTGCCCTCCAGGAGGCTGTATTTCCTGTTCCCTGTACCTTACCTTGTCTTGTACTGTCTCCGGCTTCCTTCCCTGCTGTCTTTCCTTGTGTCCTCCTTGTCTAAGCCTCTGTACCCTTGCAGCTCTGTCTGAGCCTCTGCACCCTTGCAGTTCTGTCTGAGCCTCTGCACCCTTGCAGCTCTGTATTAGCCTCTGCTGTCATGAACTCATTTTCTGCTCCACCAGTTGAGAGTTTCCCTTCCGTTCTCCCTCTGGTGGTGACAGGAGGTAGTGCGGTTGGTTTAAGTGGTAGTGATCTGCCACCTGATGAGGAAGATAACGATTGGATCTCTGGAGTATCAGACTGGATATAAGACAGCCGACACCCTATCTGGGTGCTGGTGATTCAGTCTGCTTCTCAGGTCCTGGACTTCAGCTCTCTTCCAGTCTTCTCAAGTTAAGTTTGCTTTTTGCTAATGTTCACACTTGCGCTTGTTGGTCAATTCAGGTTGTTGTGTAATCAGCCTGCCCCTGCTGGGGCTATGCTGAAATTCCACACCTATTAATCAGTATTTGCCAATCTGCTTTATATCCCTTATTAGATTGGCCTCTTTTTTGCTCTGTCTCAGAATATTTCAGAGTGCTGATATAGGTTTAGAAGTCTAGTGACTTCAGGGTTAATGTTGCAATCAGAAGTATTGGACATTATTTTTGTAGGTTGTTTTTGGCAGATTGCAGACAGTGTCTTTCCTTTTCTGTCCTTTTTAGTTAGCCGGGCCCCATCGTTTGCTCAGCTGTTGAGTTCATTTTCCCCTTCATTACTGAGGCCCGAGGAACTCCCTCTTCTGGTAAAGAAAGGTAGTGAGCCTGATTGTCAAACACCTGAGGCTGATGATTATGACTGGCTGAGTGGAGTTACGGACTGAATATAATGCTGCCGACGCCCTTCTGCCCTGCGGGTGATTTCTCTGTGGGATCCTTTGAGACCAGTCTGAATTCCTGCTCCTCCAAAGCTAAGTTTGCTGCTCGGCCTTTTGCTTTTGTGCTTTGACTTTGTTTTTGCTTTGTTTTTCTGATTTCTGCCATTCCCTGCTGGGGTGTGCTGAATTCATTTAGCTCTGTCTTCTGAAAATACCTGAGTGCTGATTCAGTTTTTGAAGCCTAGCTGCTTCAGGGCCTTTTTCATATCAGCTGGTTGGCCTATGTCTTTGATAGGGTTTTGGCAGATTGCAGACAGCAGCCTTCCTGTCCTTTCCTATCTAGGTAGTTTTGGGGCCCCGTCTTTGCTCAGTCTATCTTTCTGTCTGTGTTAGTATTTTCATCTTGCTTCACCGTCATTATATGTTGGGGGCTGCTTATTGCTTTGGGGTCTGCTCTGGGGCAGTTTAGATTTCCCCTTTCTTTCTTTAGGCCTATGTATTTCTCCGGCTGTGATCGAGGGGTCTAGGGCATCGTAGGAACCCCCCACGGCTACTGCTAGTTGTGTTGATAGGTTCAGGGGTCTGCAATCTGATAGTTGCCAACTTCTCTGGTTTTCTGGACTTAGCTTGTATTTCCGCTTTTGCCTCCTACGGTGACTCATTCATAACACTCAGCCTATTTTCCTGCCTTTGTATTTTCATCTTGTTTCACCGTCAATACAAGTGGGGGGCTGTCTTTCCTTTGGGGTCTGCTCTGGGGCAGTTAGTTTTCCTCTTTTCCTGCTTTAGGCTTATGTAGTTCTCCGGTTGTGACGAGGCGTCTAGGACCAACGTAGGAACGCTCCACGACTGCTGCTAGTTATGCGGTTAAGATCAGGGATCTGCAATCTGCATAGTTACCAACTTCTCTGGTTTTCTGAGACTTAGCTTGTTGTCTTTTTTTCCTCCTCGGTTTCCCATTCATAACACTCTGCACCCTTGCAGCTCTGTCTGAGCCTCTGCACCCTTGCAGCTCTGCCTGCTCTGCTCCTGCTGCTGCAGAACCTCTTGCTGCAGCTCCTCTCCACAGACCTTGTGGTTCAGCTTTGCTCTGCTGCTGCAGAACCTCTTGCTGCAGCTTCTCTCCACAGACCTTGTGGTTCAGCTTTGCTCCGCTTCTGCTGCCGCTGCAGAACCTCTTGCTGCAGCTTCTGTCTGCAGAACTTGCGGCTCCGCCTACTCCGCACTCCTGTCTGTATCCATATCTGCACCTCCTGTGTGAACAGGTCCAAACCTGTTCCTTCATAGTCCACTCCTTCCTGCCTGTATCCATACCTGCACCTCCTGTGTGAACAGGTCCAAACCTGTTCCTTCATATTCCACTCCTTCCTGCCTGTATCACTACTGGTACCTGCTGTGTGAACAGGTCTCTACCTGTTTCTTCATATAAAACTCCTGCCTGCCCTGTGACTCAAGCCCTGCCCTGTGCCTCAAGCTGTGCCAGCCTGCTCTGTGTCTCGTCTGTGTCATGATCTGAAGTGATCTGACAGTTTTAAAAGCACAGAGTGAACTTTTTTCCCTTTTGGCAAGTTGCCAAGGTGACTTGACTGTCCCCGGTGGTGGTTAGTGGTATCGCACCTTAGGTTTTCAGTTTAAAGTTCTCTGTAATTATGATTCAGGTGTGGGGCTCTATAAATGAGTCTCAGGGTGTGCAACCACTGCTCGTGATACTGATTCATTCTTTCATGGATTCTGAGTTGGTGAGAGCCTGGTGGAAGGATGGAGCTGAGGAGGAGTCCTGTGCAGCTTAGCCAGGGGGGAAGTGTGTCAGCTATGGTGTCTGGACGAAGGGCTGGCATGGCGTGGTGGGGTCGCAGTGATGGTGTCAGCGGGAAGTGTCTGCATGGACTGGTGGAGTGGCGACTATGGAGAGTGGCACTCACCATGTGGGACTTGGCTGCTGAGCTGGACTCAAGCATGCTTGACTTCGTGTCAGAAGCTGAACTCATCTTTGGGACTCTGTTACTAAGCGGCAGCAACTGGTGGTGGACTCTGCTCCAAGGCTGCTCTATGGTGAAGGATCCTGTTATGGTGATGGATCCGGGTGGAGGAGAAGACGCACGCAGGTGGAGGGCTCTGTTGCAGGAGCATAAGCACAGAGCATAAAGCTAAGTGGTGTCCCCCTGTATTGTCTCTTTCCCTCATGTGTGTTAGTGCAGTGGTGGGATTAGTCTCCGCACCGCCCTATTCCCTAGTGAGGGTTTAGGGTCAGGGCGAGCAAGGGCGTTGAGGTACGCGTGCGGCGCCCGGTGCGGAACCGGCATAGGGAACGTTAGGAGTGCAGGGACACTGGCTCAGGGGAGCTCAGGAGGTCTCCAATTCCCTTTTCCCTATCGCAGGGCCCACCATTGTTAATGTTTCCCAGGTCCCCCTTATTATTCTAATTCGCCGTACTGGAGGCGGGGTTTCCAGAATTTATATTAACGTGTAATGCCTAAATTCGCCAGGTGGAGGCGGTGTATCCATCTGCACGTTTTATTATTTAAATTCGCCCCACTGGAGGAGCTGTATCCAGGGTCAAGTGTGTTATGGGTTCGCCTTGCGGTAACATCTGCGCCCAGACACACATTGACCATGACAGTCTGTACCAGCCTGCCCTGTGTCTCCAAGCCGTGCCTGCCTGCCAGTGTCTCAAGCCGTGCCTGCTTGCCCTGTGTCTCAAGCTGTGCCAGCCTGCTCTGTGTCTCGTCTGCACCAGCCTGCCCTGTGTCTCTAAGCCGTGCCTGCTTGCCCTGTGTCTCAGCCGTGCCTGCTTGCCCTGTGTCTCAGCCATACCTGCTTGCCCTGTGCCTCAACCTGCCTGTCAGTCACACCTGTCCAAGTGACTTGTCCCCGAGTGGGATCAGCAGCCACAGCCAGACACCACCCTGGAGTGGCACCCGGCAGCTACCTGCCGCACAAGCTTGACCTCACCATCAGAGGCTCCAGCGAAGACCGAGGTAGCTGTCGTAGTCACGCCCCTTCCAGGGTAGTCTGGTTTGTGGCTCAGTGGGGCCACAACCCCCCGTCTCGCGCCAATCAGCCAAGGCGCGAGCATGACACTTTCATACACATGCACTGGCTCTATGGCGTAAAACCACATCATGTGACATGGGTTATTCTCATCTTTTTTCTTCAAGAGCGCACAGCTCCTTTGTTTGCTGGCTTTCAGGAATGGGGGGACAGTGTGCTCCTGAACAATTAACAGTTCAGACCAACTGTATGGATAATCCACTGGACCTAACTACTAGCTCTCCAATCCTGGAAGCAGAAAAAGCTTAGCCTCTTCAGAATTGGAGATTCGCAGGGACTCTGAAACAGTCTGGATCCAGATGATACAATAAGCAGTATACTGTAGAATTAAAAATCCCACCGTACATAACAACGGAGAGGATTTTTTAAGGAAAGGAAAAAATGAAAAGTTGCTTGTTTTGACAAGCAATTGCCAATTTTACCTAGTCATGATGAGAGAAATCTCTTTAATCACTTTCTCCCAGCTCTAGTGTCATATATTGACAAGGGACTGTGGGCACCTACCCAGTCCATCGAACTAGGGTCGCCCTAGGCTATCCTTGTCAACCGGATTACTCCAGATGATGGAAATGTTAGAATCTCTTACCTTGCTGGGCTCCTTTGTTATCCTCATCTGTTCCCTCCCCCACCCAGGGAGGTGTGAGACCGAAGTGTATAGGAAAATACTAACCAGACAGACAGGGGTAAACAGGCAGGGATAAAAGAAAACTACTATCATAAAAATACACTCACAAAACAACAGAGTAGGAAAGAGGGGAGGAATAGGAAGCCCAAACCAAATGGGAGAGTATAAGGATAAACACACAAACCAACTCCATGCAGAAGTCCAACTCCAAACACTGAACTACTCCTTCAACTCCAAACCAGGAAGAGGAATAACTATCACTGTCAACTCCTAAGGGCCAGTGGCGGCATATATATATATACCAAATGGGAGTGGCCAGCACAGAACAACTGAGACAATTCAGGATGGCAGCTCCAGGAGATCAACTGAACTCCTTAATCATTGCAATGACAGAGCAAGTAAACCTGCACTGTTTAATAGGATGGTGAAACAGTTCTAGTCAGTGCAGTAGTTTGTGTAACCAGATGCTGCGATCATCTGCGCCTTCTCTCTCATGGTATCCTTGTGACATGTAAAGCCTCAGCAAACCCTCACAGATTACTTCCTCTGCACTGAGAGGTTCTGCAGTTGGAGTTGAATCTACCATATACAGGTTATAATTGCGGGACGCTAATCTCTCGCTGATGTCTCCAAGTATTGCAGACAAATGTAAATCATAACACCTTGGTAAGATGGAAAATTATTAACTTCTAAGTTAGTACAAGGAGTAACGCCCTGACAAATTGGTGACTCTTTGGACTAGTATGACCTGAGTGACCTACAAGTGTTGACTGCGAAGGTCCACCTGCTAACCTTGCAAAAGCCAAAAGGAGAAATATAATACTGTGTCCTGCAACAATGAGTGAAACTGCAGCCGCTACTATTAGGGTCTACTCTTGGCTGTACCAGTAAGTTAAATTGTGAATAACAGCAATTTCTGAGTGGCCAGGCTGTTCTCATAGCTGATTGCAACCTCCTTCTGTGAAACATATTAAAAGATTGCTCCTGTTGTTAACTTTAACTGTCAAGTTTTGTGCTGCTGTTCTGATGTGTAAGGACCAAGCCGTGTTACCTCACTTTTTATGCTAAACTCTGTGCCTCAATCATTAAGTTATGGCCTTACCAAAACCCTGTCTGATGACAAATGCACATATAGCAGGATGCAGCGGGCCTCCACTAATAAAGGCAAGGGGCAGCTCAGGTGCAAACTACTGATAAAAACAACCACCCCACACCTAACAAACCATGGTGGGGGTGGCTGCCTAGTAGGAAAAATGCACATAGATAAGGCTTGAATAGGACGTCAGTCACACATATAAGTGTGATGCAAAGTGTCTGGCTTGCAAACTATTAATGACGCCCATAGTATTATCAGGAGGGCTGCTACAGCACTATAATATGCAACGCACAGTGACAGACGCCCCAATAGACCAAGCCAACAGAAAGAGGCCTGGCTGCATCCTGCAAAAAATGATATGATAAGTGCAAAATGGGAATGAGGGATGAACCCCTCCTGAGCTTGAGCCTTAACCTGTCTCTGCACTCCCCTAACGCCCTAATTGGGTCCTTCCCCCCCACCGCCATCACGAACCTCGTCCCTCACTGTCAAGGGCACTAGACTCACCACTGCATATGGTGCAACACAGGGGACAGTGATAAGCACAAGACAGATGAGGTAAAAACACAACACTTAGCTTAACAACTTTCTCTGCTGCAAAGCACCACACAGTAGAAGAAAGGCACCAGGACCACGAACTGTATGAAACCAGCAGATTCACCACTGCAACCAGAGAAGCTCCTTACTCCGGGCTTGGTCAACATAGATTGCTCCATCACCAACAGTCAGCTGATGCATCAGGTGACTATTTAACCCCTTTCTGACCTTTGATGTACTATTCCATCCATGTGCCCTGGGCCTCTATGATCATGGATGGAATAGTATGTCATCCGCCATCAGACGCGCTCTCAGTGGGAGCACAGCTGCTCGCAGCCGGGTGTCAGCTGATTCTCACAGCTGACACCCAGCACTAAGTGACAGGAGCGGTCACGGACCGCTCCCGGCACTTAAACCCCGACACACTGCAATCAAACATGATCGCAGCGTTACGGGAGTAGGCAGAGGGACTGTCAGCTGTGACAGCCCCTGTGCCTTTGGATCCGTGACCCCGCAGCATGATGCGGGGTCCCGATCTCGCTCCCATGGTAACCCAGTGTTGCAGTGCATGTCAGCAAGTCTCTGAGGTTAGTGACAAATCCCTGTAGCGCTGACAACTTATATGGCATGCAGATCTGCATGCCATATAAGCGATCAGCCTGAACAAAATGAGTGTTCCATAGTAGGACACAGTGTAAAACATAGAATGAAATTGAAAAAAATTAAATAATTGTAAAAATATTTAAAAAAAAAAAAAAAAAAAAAAAAGATTGGCAAATTAAATGTCCTCTTCCCTGTACCTCTCTAAACAAATCCTGGAAACTAAGCTCCAACTAGATGCCATACTCACAACTAGGACGGAAAGAACTCTGACTTGGACTAAAGCCACTTTCTACAAATATGCCAACAAACCTAGCAGAATGCTAGCACATAGATTATACGCAAGAGAATCATTTAATACCATTTTCTCCATTAAAGACTCTACGGGTAAGCTGTCGGCACATCCGGACACCATTTATAAAATACTAGATTAAGGCCCGATGCTATCGCATCGAGAGGATAGTGACACACCTCTTGCCATGTTAACCCTCAATACACACACACCTCCTCAACACACACTCCTCTCACCTTTCACCATCTCCACTCACATCCACTCACTCTTTCACTCCACATACGACCCTTTCTCTCACTCCGTCTCTCATACTCACACTGTCATCGTCGCTGCTCCATGATCCCCGACATCTTCTTCCGCCGGCGCCATCCTGGATCCCGACGTTGTCCACGCCGGTGACATGTTCTTGCGGCCATGCCATCTTGAGTATTCTGAAATCCTGCGAGTGGACATTAGTGGCTCACCATTGTCATTTTGAAACACGACTGCTACTTCACTGACAGTGGGATTATTGTAGCGTCGAGGGTCTTGAGTACGATCTTGTTTAATAGCCATAGTGATGTTTGGCATGACAGTTCCGTTTTGTAGAGATTTAATTTTTTTCTTGTTCTTCCACATCACGTAACATTTGATAAGCTTCCACAAAAGGATTAATAGTTTGGATTTGAAGGGCAATAATGTTCATCAATGTAGGATGACATTTTTGATTTTCTTTACATCGTAAGCGTTGTTCGTTTGCGGTAGTGGTATCGAGAATGTAAAGTTGGGCAAATGCGCGTTGCTGGTCATCTGAGGGATGTAGTGTTCCAGTTCTATGATAGATCTGGCCATGTATGCGGAAACAGTATGGGCCATATGCAGGAGGTGGTGAAATATTTGCACCCATGGAGGCAAAAGCAAAGGAACTGTTAATACTTCGAATATTATCCATGAAATTTTTGCTAAATTCACTTTGCCCTTTCAGCAAACGTGTAAAGACATCAGGATATTGTAGTATGGGTACATGGACTTTACCCTTCTGACAGCAGAGCGTAAAGTTGTTATCAGAAGGTATCTCTGCTACAAAATGCAAAGCTTCGCAATGCTCACATACATGGGTCATGTCACCACAGCTGTGTTCGGTAATACTATTTTCATCATTAGTGAAAATGTGAGGTTGTAGTAGAAGTGCATGTCCAACCGATGGGGTGCGCCTAGTTTTGAGACCAACGTATATTTGTCTTGGTTGCACTTTCTGCGGGCTAACTGCAGCTTGTATGTGAAGAAACTGTGCGTTGGTATTGACTAATGGTGGTATTGATAGGGCAGAAACAGATTGCTGATTAGTTATGTCAGTGAACGGCATATAGGATGAAGTGTGGTAGTAACTTTTTCCACATGCTGATGTGGAAGTATCCTGTTGTGAGTCTACTAATAATGATGAGGAAGAAGCTGTCTGTTGTTGGCGGTGATGGTGTGTAGAGGCTTCTTCAGCCAATGTAATAGATTTAGAGTTAGGGGATTCGTGTGTGAGACAACGGCGTTTATAAGCCTTAGTCATGTCAAGTCGATGCTGTTTTTCCTCAGGAGTCTCATTAGCATGGCGTTGTTTTTGTCGTAGTGCTAAAGCTGCTTTCCTTTCACTGGCATTGGCATACTGTGCATCGGTATTGAATGGTGGTATTGATAGGGCAGAAACAGATTGCTGATTAGTTATGTCAGTGAACGGCATATGGGATGAAGTGTAGCAGTAAATTGTTCCACATGCTGATGTGGAAGCATCCTGTTGTGAGTCTAATAATAATGATGAGGAAGAGGCCGTCTGTTGTCGGCGGTGACGGCGTGCAGAGGCTTCTTCAGCCAATCTTATGGATTTAGAGTTAGGGGATTCGTGTGTGAGGCGACGGCGTTTATAAGCCTTAATCTTCTCAAGGCGATGGTGTTTTTCCTCAGGAGTCTCATTAGCACGGCGTTGTTTTTGTCGTAGTGCTAAAGCTGCTTTCCTTTCACTGGCATTGGCATACTTTTTGTTATGACTCATGTTGGCACAGGTAAAGGAGTCTATTTGGCAGTTATCTGGCAGTGAAGAAGGCGTCCTGGAGTATTGTAGAGTAAACAGATACTAATTGACCCTGTAATTGCCCAGCAGTAGTTATGAAGTGGTAGTGGCAAATTGGCCCTGTAGTTAGACACCGGCAGAGGAGCAAGGCAGCAGTAGTTATGGCGGTAGAGGCAAATTGGCCCTGTAATTAGACACCGGCAGAGGAGCAAGGCAGCAGTAGTTATGGCGGTAGAGGCAAATTGGCCCTGTAATTAGACACAGGCAGTGAACAGTCAGAGGAGCAAGGCAGCAGTACTTATGGCGGTAGAGGCAAATTGGACCTGTAATTAGACACCGGCAGAGGAGCAAGGCAGCAGTAGTTATGGCGGTATTGGCAAATTGGCCCTGTAATTAGACACCAGCAGAGGAGCAATGCAGCAGTAGTTATGGCGGTAGAGGCAAATTGATCCTGTAATTAGACACCAGCAGAGGAGCAAGGCAGCAGTAGTTATGGCGGTAGAGGCAAATTGGCCCTGTAATTAGACACCGGCAGACGAGCAAGGCAGCAGTAGTTATGGCGGTAGAGGCAAATTGGCCCTGTAATTAGACACAGGCAGTGAACAGTCAGAGGAGCAAGGCAGCAGTACTTATGGCGGTAGAGGCAAATTGGCCCTGTAATTAGACACCAGCAGAGGAGCAAGGCAGCAGTAGTTATGGCGGTAGAGGCAAATTAGCCCTGTAATTAGACACCAGCAGAGGAGCAATGCAGCAGTAGTTATGGCGGTAGAGGCAAATTGATCCTGTAATTAGACACCGGCAGAGGAGCAAGGCAGCAGTAGTTATGGCGGTAGAGGCAAATTGGCCCTGTAATTAGACACCGGCAGAGGAGCAAGGCAGCAGTAGTTATGGCGGTAGAGGCAAATTGGCCCTGCAATTAGACACAGGCAGTGAACAGTCAGAGGAGCAAGGCAGCAGTACTTATGGCGGTAGAGGCAAATTGGCCCTGTAATTAGACACCAGCAGAGGAGCAAGGCAGCAGTAGTTATGGCGGTAGAGGCAAATTAGCCCTGTAATTAGACACCGGCAGAGGACAAAGGCAGTAGTTATGGCGATAGAGGCAAATTGGCCCTGTAATTAGACACCGGCAGAGGAGCAAGGCAGCAGTAGTTATGGCGGTAGAGGCAAATTAGCCCTGTAATTAGACACCGGCAGAGGAGCAAGGCAGCAGTAGTTATGGCGGTAGAGGCAAATTAGCCCTGTAATTAGACACCGGCAGAGTAGCAAGGTAGCAATAGTTATGGCAGTACAGGCAAATTGGTCCAGTAATTAGACACCGGCAGTAAACAGGCATAGGACCAAGGCAGCAGTAGTTATGGTGGTACAGGCAATGCCAAGCGTCCGCACAGCAAGTCGGCGTGAGGTAAATGACGCAATTTCACGAATGCAAGATGGCGTCGGCGAAATCTCGTGAGATTTGGCCGACGTCGTTAACACCTCTTGCCATGTTAACCCTCAACACACCACACCGCCTCAACACACACTCCTCTCACCTTTCACCTCCACTCATGTCCACTCACTCTCACTCCACATACGTTCCTTTCTCTCACTCCATTTCTCATACTCACACCGTCATCGTCGCTGCCCCGACATCTTCCTCCGCCGCCGCGATCCAGGATCCAGACGTTCTCCAGGCCGCCGACATGTTCTTGCGGGACGCCATCTTGGATTTCGTAAAATCCCGCGATATTCAAGATGGCGTCGCCGCAACAACATGTCGCTGGCGTGGACGACATCGGGATCCAAAAAGATGGCGTCGGCGAAATCTCGCGAGATTACGCCGACGCCATTTTGGATCCCGATGTCGCCCACGCCAGCGACATGTTCTTGCGGGATGCCATCTTGGATTTCGTGAAGTCCCGCGATATTCAAGATGGCGTCGCCACAACAACATGCCGCTGGCATGGGCGACATCGGGATCCAAAATGGCGTCGGCGTAATCTCGCGGGATTTCACGAAATCCAAGATGGCGTCCCGCAAGAACATGTCGGCGGCCTGGAGAACATCTGGATCCTGGATCGCGGTGGCGGAGGAAGATGTCGGGGCAGCGACGATGACGGTGTGAGTATGAGAAACGGAGTGAGAGAAAGGAACGTATGTGGAGTGAAAGAGTGAGTGGACATGAGTGGAGGTGAAAGGTGAGAGGAGTGTGTGTTGAGGCGGTGTGGTGTGTTGAGGGTTAACATGTGCGTGTGTGTGGTGACGTCACCGGTTACAACTGGACGGAAGTTGTTACAACCGGAAGCTGGTTAGGGCATTTATTATTATAGATTTCATAATGATTATCAGAATCTATGCTCTACACCGCAGTCACCACCACCTCAACTCCTGCAAAATTTTCTGCACGATCTTCGTCTACCTAAAATTTCAGAATCAAAAGCTCAACAACTCCACTCAGATATCTCGGCAGAGGAAATAACTTTGACAATCAAAAAATTAAAAAAAGGAAAATCCCCTGGACCTGATGGTCTTACTGCCGCATATTATAAAAAATTTAATGAGATGCTAATACCCCATATCAAAAGTTTTTGCAATGTCCTTTCTACATAGTTCACAAATGCCCCCAGAATTCTTTGTCGCCCATGTTACTGTAATACCCAAGTCTAAAAGAGACCAACTCTCCACTAAGGATTATAGGCCCATCTTCTTATTAACCCCTTCACCCCCAAGGGTGGTTTGCACGTTCATGACCGGGCCAATTTTTACAATTCTGACCACTGTCCCATTATGAGGTCATAACTCTGGAACGCTTCCATGGATCTCGGTGATTCTGACACTGTTTTCTCGTGACATATTGTACTTCATGATAGTAGTAAAATTTCATTCAAATAACTTGCGTTTATTTGTGAAAAAAACGGAAATTTGGTGAAAATTTTGCAATTTTCCAACTTTGAATTTTTATGCCCTTAAATCACAGAGATATGGCACACAAAAAACTTGATAACTAACATTTCCCACGTTTACTTTACATCAGCACAATTTTGGAGCCAAAATTTTTTTTTGTTAGGAAGTTATAAGGGTTAAAAATTGACCAGCGATTTCTCATTTTTGCAACACCATTTTATTTTTACGGACCACATCACATTTGAAGCCACTTTGAGGGGTCTATATGATAGAAAATACCCAAAAGTGACACCATTCTAAAAACTGCACCCCTTAAGGTGCTCAAAACCACATTCAAGAAGTTTATTAACCCATTAGGTGCGTCACAGGAATTTTTTTAATATTTAAAAAAAAATGAACATCTAACTTTTTTTCACACAAAAAATACTTCAATTTTTTTTTATTTTACCAAGGGTAACAGGAGAAATTGGACTGCAAAAGTTATTGTGCAATTTGTCCTGAGTACGCTGATACCTGAAATGTGGGGGGGAACCACTGTTTCGGCGCATGGCAGAGCTCAGAAGGGAAGGAGCGCCGTTTGACTTTTTCAATGCAAAATTGGCTGGAATTCAGATCGGATGCCATGTCACGTTTGGAGAGCCCCTGATGTGCCTAAACAGTGGAAACCCCCCGCAAGTGACCCCATTTTGGAAACTAGACCCCCCAAGGAACTTATCTAGATATGTGGTGAGAATTTTGAACCCACAAGGGCTTCACAGAAGTTTATAACGTAGAGCGGTACAATTAAAAAATCATATTTTTTCCACAAAAATGATCTTTTCACCCTCAATTCTTATTTTTCCAAGGGTAACAGGACCCTAAAAGTTATTGTGCAATTTGTCCTGAGTACGCTGATACCCCACATGTGGGGGTAAACCACTATTTGTGCGCATGGCAGAGCTCGGAAGGGAAGCAGCGCCATTTGACGTTTTTGGCTGGAATTGAGATCGGACACCATGTCGCGATTGGAAAACCCCTGATGTACCAAAACAGTGGAAACCCCCCACAAATGACACCATTTTGGAAACTAGACCCCCCCAAGGAACCTATCTAGGTGTGTGGTGAGCACTTTGAACCCCCCAGTGCTTCACAGAAGTTTATAACGACCGGGCGTGAAAATAAAAAATTAGTATTTTTTTCCACAAACATGATCTTTTAGTCACCAATTTTTTTTATTTTCCCAATGTACCAGGAGAAATTGGACCCCAAAAGTTGTTGTCCAATTTGTCCTGAGTACGCTGATACCCCATATGTGGGAGAAAACTACTGTATGGGCACATGTTGGGGCTCGGAAGGGAAGTAGTGACGTTTTGGAATGCAGACTTTGATGGAATGGTCTGCGGGTGTCATGTTGCCTTTGGAGAGCCCCTAATGTACCTAAACAGTGGAAACTCCCCACAAATGACCCCATTTTGGAAACTAAACCCCCTAAGGAACTTATCTAGATGTGTGGTGAGCACTTTGAACCCCGAAGTGCTTCACAGAAGTTTATAACGCTCAGGCGTGAAAATAATAAAATCATTTTTTTCCACAAAAATGATATTTTTGCCCCCAATTTTTTTATTTTCCCAAGGGTAACAGGAGAAATTGGACCCCAAAAGTTGTTTTGCAATTTGTCCTGAGTAGGCTGATACCCTACATGTGGGGATAAAACACTGTTTGGGCGCATGGCAGAGCTTGGAAGGGAAGGAGCACCATTTGACTTTTTCAACTCAGAATTGGCTGGAATTGCGATCAGGCGCCATGTTGCATTTGGAGATCATCTGATGTGTCCAAACAGTCGAAACCCCCAATTCTAACTCCAACCCGAACCCCAACACACCCCTAACCCTAATCTCAGCCCTAACCCTAGCCCTAATGGGAAAATGGAAATAAATACATTTTCTTTTAATTTTATTATTTTTCTCTAACTAAGGGGGTGATAATGGGGGTTTGATTTACTATTTATGGCGGTTTTTATTTTTGGCAGCTGTCATACACTAAAAGACGCTTTTTATTGTAAAAATAGTTTTTGCATCACCACATATTGAGAGCTATAATTTTTCCATATTTTGACCCACCGAGTCATGTGAGGTCTTATTTTTTGCGGGACTAATTGACGTTTTTATTGGTATCATTTTCGGGCACGTGACATTTTTTGATCGCTTTTTATTCCGATTTTTGGGACGCAGAATGAACAAAAACCAGCGTTTCATGAATTTCTTTTGGGGGGTGCGTTTACACCGTTCCGCGTGCGTTAAAATTGATAGTGGTTTTATTCTTCGGGTCAGTACGGTTAATCCGATACCTCATTTAGGTCATTTTTTTATGTTTTGGCGGTTTTATGCAATGAAAACTATTTTATATAAAAAATTATTTTTGCATCGCTTTATTCTGCTAGCTATAACTTTTTTATTTTTTCGCTGATGATGCTGTATGGCAGCTCGTCTTTTGTGGGACAAGATGACGTATTCAGCGGTACCATGGATATTTATATGCGTCTTTTTGATCGCGCGTTATTGCACTTTTTGTTTGGCGGTATGATAATAAATCATTATTTTTTTGCTTCGTTTTTTATTTTTATTTTTTAAGGGGTTCGCTAAAGGGGTTAACTAATGGGACAGTTTTATAGGGCAGGTCGTTACGGATGCGGCGATACTTAATATGTGTACTTTTATTGTTTTGGTTTTTTTTTATTTCCAAAAAATGGATTTATTGGGGGAATATTTTTTTTTTTTCTAATTTATTTGGCGATTTTTTTTAAAAAAAAAAAATTATTTTAAAACTTTTTTCTTGTTTTTTTTTAACTTTATTACATAGTCCCAGGTGGGACATCACTGTCCTGTGACAGATCTCTGATCTGTCACATCACAGATCACTGATCTGTCACATCACAGATCACTGTGACAGATCAGCGATCTGTCACAGGCACTGCTGCAGACTTCCTTATGCCTGCGCTTTGTAGGCAGTGAGGAAGTCCGCTCCCTACAGGCCCCCGAAGGTCCCCGTCGCCATCTTGGATCCGGGGGCCTGCAGGAAAAGAGCCCCCCGCAGCAGCGCTGCACATTGCGCTGCTGTGGGGGGCTCAGGGAAGCACGGAGGGAGCCCCCTCCCTGCCGATGCTTCCCTTTAACCCCCGGTACACCGCGATCATGTTTGATCGCGGTGTGCAAGGGGTTAACGTGTCGGTGGCGGTCCGTGACTGCCCCTGACACATTGTGCTGGGTGTCAGCTGTGATAATCAGCTGACACCCGGCCGCGATCAGCGGCGCTCACCACGTGGGCGCCGCTGATCGCGCTAGACGTACTATCCCGTCTATGGGCATAGGGGCCCGGGTCCCATGGATGGGATAGTACGTCTGATGTCAGAAAGGGGTTAAACATAGATTTAAAAAAAATTTTATGCAATAATCACTAGCAGACTAAATGATCTATTGCCCGCCCTTATCGACCGAGACCAAGTGGGATTTATACCAACGAGACAGGCCCCAGATAACATCCGACGTAAACTTAATGTTATTCACATGGCAAATCTACGCAAAAAACAACTACTACTCCTTGCCTTAGGTATTGTCATGGACTTATTTGTTTGCAGTCCTCTCTAGATTTGGTTTTACCCCTGAACTCATCTCATGCCTTAAACTATTATACGACCGTCCCAGAGCATATCTAAAACTCCCAACAACATGCCCCACACCTATAAATATCCAAAGTGGCACCAGTCAGGGCTGCCCGCTCTCTCCAGCCCTTTTTGCATTGGCTATGGAACCCCTGGCTGAGGCCATTAGGACAAATCCGAACATAACAGGATTGACGAATTTTTGCGATCAATACAAAGTTAGTCTCTTCGCGGATGACCTTCTCTTGACCATCACCAACCCCCACATTTCCCTCCCTAATTTTGTCTTGTTGCTCCATGAATTTGAAGATATTTCTGGACTCAAAATTAATATTGAAAAATCCGAAGACCTTTTTATGAACACCCCAAAAGACATACAAGACAATATTATCTCTCATTTGAAATTCACGAGAAAAGAACATTATTTAACTTATTTAGGTGTTAATTTAACAACAAATAGGTCGACCCGCTTTAAATGGAATTACACACCACTTATTCAGAGGTTCCAAAATGATCTGACTAGATGGTCCTCACTGAACTTATCCTGGCTAGGCAGACTACACACATTAAAAATGGTATCTCTACCTCGATTCTTATACCTTTTTCGATCCTTACCAATAGCAATACCGGCCAGGACATTTTCCAATTTACACTCCGCTATTAACCCCGTTACCCCCAAGGGTGGTTTGCACGTTCATGACCGGGCCAATTTTTACAATTCTGACCACTATCCCTTTATGAGGTAATAACTCTGGAACGCTTCCATGGATCCCAATGATTCTGACATTGTTTTCTCGTGACATATTGTACTTCATGTTAATGGTAAAATTTCATTGATATAACTTGCCTTTATTTGTGAAAAAAAACGGAAATTTGGCAAAAATTTTGAAAATTTTGCAATTTTCCAACTTTGAATTTTTATGCCCTTAAATCACAGAGATATGGCACACAAAAACAAAAAAATAACATTTCACCATATGTTTACTTTACATCAGCACAATTTTGGAACCAATTTTTTTTTTGTTAGCAAGTTATAAGTGTTAAAAGTTGACCAGCGATTTCTCATTTTTGCAACACCATTTTATTTTTACGGACCACATCACATTTGAAGTCACTTTGAGGGGTCTATATGATAGAAAATACCCAAAAGTGATACCATTTTAAAAACTGCACCCCTCAAGTTGCTCAAAACCACATTCAAGAAGTTTATTAACCCTTCAGGTACTTCACAGGAATTTTTTGACAGAACTTTTTTCACAAAAAAATTAATTCAGGTCCAATTTTTTTTTATTTTACCAAGGGTAATAGGAGAAATTGGACTGCAAAAGTTATTGTGCAATTTGTCCTGAGTACGCTGACACCTGATATGTGGGGGGAAACCACTGATTCGGCGCACAGCAGAGCTCAGAATGGAAGGAGCGCCGTTTGACTTTTTCAATGCAAAATTGGCTGGAATTGAGATCAGACGCCATGTCACGTTTGGAGAGCCCCTGATGTGCCTAAACAGTGAAAATCCCCCACAAATGACACCATTTTGGAAACTAGATCCCCCAAGGAACTTATCTAGATGTGTGGTGAGAACTTTGAACCTTCCAGGGCTTCACAGAAGTTTATAACGTACAGCAGTAAAATAACCTAAAATAAAAAAAATCATATTTTTTCCACAAACATGATCTTTTAGTCCCCAATTTTTTTATTTTGCCAAGGGTAACAGGAGAACTTGGACCCCAAAAGTTGTTGTCCAATTTGTCCTGGGTAAGCTGATACCCCATATGTGGGAGAAAACTACTGTATGGGCACACGTTGGGGCTCGGAAGGGAAGTAGTGAGGTTTTGGAATGCAGACTTTGATGGAATGGTCTGCGCGTGTCATGTTGCCTTTGGAGAGCCCCTGATGTACCTAAACTGTGGAAACCCCCCACAAGTGACCCCTACAGAGAAAGTCCCAAAAGGTTTAATTTTAACAGCTCCCTTTACAGCCCATTTCTTATTCTGTGGAGGAAAGTCAGATTTAAATATAAGCTACAATCTAAACCGTCTCCCTTGACCTCCATTGTGTGCAACCCGATGTTCCTACCTGGCCTTAACCCAAACATGTTCGCATGGTGGATCTCACGAGGGATCACTACATTAAAACATTTGTGCTCTCCATTTAATATTTTACTAGACAGACCAGAATTTATTTGAAGATACGAACCCCCAGTTGGAGAGACCATGCGCATAAACCAGGTCTTCCATTTTGCCAATGGTCTTCTCCCAAGCAGAAACCCCCTACGTGCGTCTAGTTTTGAGCAAAAATGCATTAGTGATCCAATGGGAAAAGGAACCATATCCTCAATTTATTCAATTCTTAACCCACCCCATGATGAAAAAAAACTGAGCTTAATGTTATAATGGGAAGAGGAAATGGGATTTGATCTGACACTAGAGGACAGGAGATCCTATTGTGATACACTGTCCAAGGGGAGCCACCAATCATCTCTTGTGGAGACTTCATTGAAGGTTCTCGACAGGACATACCTTGTTCCAGCCAAACTCCACAGTATATGTCCAAATGTATCAGAGCTGTGTTATTGGGGCTGTAATCTTCCGGGGGGATATGAAACCCATCTGGTGGATCTGCCCGGTGGTCTCGGACCTCTGGCATAGAGTGAAACACATTGTAGATCAATTGACAGGCAGGAAAACTCCTCTAGAACCTCCGATCTTTCTCCTTGGGGCAAAACATCCATCTCTCCCTAGAGATCTGCATAAATTGGTAAACTTCCTTTTCATGGCCACCAAAATTCATATAGCGGCAAAATGGAAATCCCCAACGCTGCCACTATTACTTGTAAAAGAAAGGATGAACAATATTATGCTTTATGAACGCATTGAAGCTACTAGAAACGACACGTGGGAACAGTTTTTTAAAATTTGGGAGCCATGGATGAATTTAGATTCAAATAAACAAATGGTCCAGACTGTCACGTGGAGTTGTCCTGTGTGATGCGACCAGCAGGCCGGTAACTAGAACAACAGGATGCGGCACGTGATATTGTCCTGTGTGACACGGCTCGCAGGCCGGTAACTAAAACAACAAGACAAGGGGGTAGGGAAACAGTTACAACGGTGGGCCCTGCGATAGGGACAGGCAGGGGCGGACCTACCGCCCGTGCAGACTGTGCATTGCACAGGGGGCCCCAGGTGAGAGGGGGCCCCTCCAGCCTCCAGCACCGCATGGCTAATTATGTCAAAATTCAAATTAGCCATGTGTAGTGCAATGAGGAGAGCAGCGCTGCGGGAGGCAAAGGGGCCCCTGTGAGGCAGGGGGGACCGCCTGCCCCCCAGTGCCGACTCCACCGCATTGAAGGAGGAAGGAGGCAATGATGGAGCCTGGAGGAGAGAGCGTCAGACTCTCCCATCATTCCCCGCTCTGCCTCTGACACAGCGGGTGCGCGATGACGTCATCGCGCTCTCACTGTGTACCAGGCAGTGCAGGAGAGGAGACAGGAGCCAGGAGCAATGCAGGCACGAGGAGAAGGTGAGGAGTGTTTTTTTTTAAATCAGTGTGAGTACTGGACTGTGGGGTCATGCTGGAGGGCTATATACCATGCTGGGCTGCATCATACCATGCTGGGGGGATATATACCATGCTGGGGGGGGCTATATACCATGCTGGGCTGTATTATACCATACTGGGGGGGTGCTATATACCATGCTGGGCTGTATTATACCATACTGGGGGGTTCTATAAACCATGCTGGGCTGTATCATACCATGCTGGGAGTGCTATATACCATGCTGGGCTGTATCATACCATGCTGGGGGGCTATATACCATGCTGGGGGGCTATACACCATGCTGGGCTGTATCATACCATGCTGGGGGGGCTATATACCATGCTGGGGGGCTATATACCATGCTGGGCTGTATTACACCATGCTGGGGGGCTATATACCATACTGGGCTGTATTATACCATGCTCGGGGGGCTATATACCATGCTGGGCTGTATCATACCATGCTGGGGGGGCTATATAGCATGCTGGGGGTTATATACCATGCTTGGGGTGGCTATATACCATGCTGGGCTGTATTATACCATGCTGGGGGGAGCTATATACCATGCTGGGCTGTATTCTACCATGCTGGGGGGGGCTATATACCATGCTGGGCTGTATCATACCATGCTGAGGGGGGCTATATACCATGCTGGGCTGTATCATACCATGCTGGGGAGGCTATATACCATGCTGTACTTTGGGGCCATGCTGGGGGGCTATATACCATGCTGGGGGGCTATACACCATGCTGGGCTGTATCATACCATGCTGGGGGGCTATATACCATGCTGGGGGGGCTATATACCATGCTGGGCTGTATTATACCATGCTGGGGGGGCTATATACCATGCTGGGCTGTATTATACCATGCTGGGGGGCTATATACCATGCTGGGCTGTATTATACCATGCTGGGGGGCTATATACCATGCTGGGCTGTATTATACCACACTGGGGTGCTATATACCATGCTGGGCTGTATTATACCATGCTGGGGGGGCTATATACCATGCTGGGCAGTATTATACCATGCTGGGGGGCTATATACCATGCTGGGGGGGCTATATACCATGCTGGGCTGTATCATACCATGCTGAGGGGGCTATATACCATGCTGTACTGTGGGGCCATGCTGGGGGGGCTATATACCATGCTGGGCTGTATCATACCATGCTGGGGGGCTATATACCATGCTGGGCTGTATCATACCATGCTGGGGGGGCTATACCATGCTGTACTGTGGGGCCATGATGGGGGTGCTATATACCATGCTGGTGGGGCTATATACCATGCTGGGCTGTATTATACCATGCTGGGCTGTATTATACAATAGGGGGGCTAAATACCATGCTGGGCTGTATTACACCATGCTGGGGGGGCTATATACCATGTTGGGCTGCATTATACCATGCTGGGGGGGCTATATATTATGCTGGGCTGTATTATACCATGCTGGGGGGGGCTATATACCATGTTGGGCTATATTATACCATGCTGGGGGGGGCTATATACCATGTTGGGCTATATTATACCATGCTGGGGGGGGCTATATACCATGTTGGGCTGTATCATACCATGCTGGGGGGGCTATATACCATGCAGGGGGCTATATACCATGCTAGGCTGTATTATACCATGCTGGGGGGCTATATACCATGCTTGGCTGTATTATACCATGCTGGGGGACTATATACCATGCTGGGCTGTATTATATTATATACCATGCTGGGCTCTATCATACCATGCTGGGGGGGGCTATATACCATGCTGGGCTGTATCATACCATGCTGGGGGGGCTATATACCATGCTGTACTGTGGGGCCAAGCTGGGGGGGCTATATACCATGCTGGGCTCTATCATACCATGCTGGGGGGGGCTATATACCATGCTGTACTGTGGGGCCAAGCTGGGGGGGCTATATACCATGCTGGGCTCTATCATACCATGCTGGGGGGGGCTATATACCATGCTGGGCTGTATCATACCATGCTGGGGGGGCTATATACCATGCTGTACTGTGGGGCCAAGCTGGGGGGGCTATATACCATGCTGGGCTGTATCATACCATGCTGGGGGGGCTATATACCATGCTGGGCTGTATTATACCATGCTAGGGGGGCTATTTACCATGCTGGGGGTCTATATACCATGCTGGGCTGTATTACACCATGCTGGGGGGGCAATATATCATGCTGGGCTGTATTATACTATGCTGGTGGGGGCTATATACCATGCTGGGCTGTATCATACCATGCTGGGGGGCTATATACCATGCTGGGCTGTATCATACCATGCTGGGGGGCTATATACCATGCTGTACTGTGGGGCCATGCTGGGGGGGCTATATACCATGCTGGGCTTTTTTATACCATGATGGGGGGGCTATATACCATGCTGGTGGGGCTATATACCATGCTGGGCTGTATTATACAATGGGGGGCTATATACCATGCTGGGCTGTATTACACCATGCTGGGGGGGCTATATACCATGCTGGGCTGCGTTATACCATGCTGGGGGGCTATATACTATGCTGGGCTGTATTATACCATGCTGGGTTGGCGCTATATACCATGTTGGGCTGTATTATACCATGCTGGGGGGGGCTATATACCATGTTGGGCTGTATCATACCAATGCTGGGGGGCTATATACCATGCTGGGCTGTATTATACCATACTGTGGGGGCTATATACCATGCTGGGCTGTATCATACCATGCTGGGGGGGGCTATATACCATGCTGGGCTGTATCATACCATGCTGGGGGGGCTATATACCATGCTGCACTGTGGGGCCATGCTGGGGGGGCTATATACCATGCTGGGCTGTATCATACCATGCTGCGGGGGCTATATACCATGCTGGGCTGTATTATACCATGCTAGGGGGGCTATATACCATGCTGGGGAGCTATATACCATGCTGGGCTGTATTACACCATGCTGGAGGGGCAATATATCATTCTGGGCTGTATTATACTATGCTGGTGGGGGCTATATACCATGCTGGGCTGTATCATATCATGCTGGGGGGGCTATATACCATGCTGGGGGGCCTATATACCATGCTGGGCTGTATTATACCTTGCTGGGGGCGCTATATACCATGCTGGGCTGTATTACACCATGCTGGGGGGGCTATATACCATGCTGGGCTGTATTATACTATGCTGGTGAGGGCTATATACCATGCTGGGCTGTATCATACCATGCTGGGGGGGCTATATACCATGCTGGGCTGTATTATACCATGCTGGGGGGCTATATACCATGCTGGGCTGTATTATACCATGCTGGAGGGCTATATACCATGCTGGGGGGACTATATACCATGCTGGGCAGTATCATACCATGCTGGGGGGCTATATACCATGCTGTACTGTGGGGCCATGCTGGGCTGTATCATATCTTGCTGGGGGGGCTATATACCATGCTGGGCTGTATTATACTATGCTGGGGGGGGCTATATACCATGCTGAGCTGTATTATACCATGCTGGGGGGGCTATATACCATGCTGGGCTGTATTATACCATGCTGGGGGGCTATATACCATGCTGGGCTGTATTATACCATGCTGGAGGGCTATATACCATGCTGGGCTGAATTATACCATGCTGGGCTGAATTATACCATGCTGGGCTGTATTATACCATTCTGGGCGGGGCTATATACCATGCTGGGCTGTATTATACCATGGTGGGCTATATACCATGGTGGGCTGTATACCATGGTGGGCTGGGCTATATACCATGTGGTGCTTGGCTAAATACTATGTGGCTGTGTTATATACCATGGGGGGTACATTTTACATTATATTCTATAAGGGGAGGCTGTGTTATATAATATGGGGGGCTACATTATATTCTATGGGGAGGTGGGCTGTATTATATTCTATTTGGGGCTACATTATATTCTATAGGGGGGCTGTTTTATATTTTTTATATTCTGTAGGGGCTGCATTATAATATATGAGGAGGGATACATTATACTATATAAGGGGCTGCATTATATCCTATGAGGGGGTTGCCATATATTCTATGGAGGGTGTGAGGTAGCGCTGTCATTTACTTAGGGGATTCTCGCTTGCAGCGAACAAAAACATATCCGGCACCAGGATTTCCATATATCATCACAGTCCATGTGGTTTATTGTTCAGCATAAACCAGCATACAGTTCATATCAGCATTACCAGCATAGCATTCATTACAGAGTTCCCCTCTGCCCGCATTGTCCAGCATACACAGATTGCTCAATGTCCAGCAAACAGGCTCTCTTAGCCTCACAACTGTCTCACCCAAGTCAGGGTTCCTCATGTGGCTTCAGCACTCCGCACATGTTCGTTCCCTCCCGGGAACTCTCAGGCACACATCGCCATTGCTCCCAGCCACTTCACACGTGCTGTCTGGGAGGAAGCTCCATCTCTGCAGGACCTTCCACACTGGACCAACCAAGTCCTAGCATTCACCACATGTGACCTACCCCGGCCACATTATATGGTCCATAGCCACGCCCACCGGGTCACGTGACTATGACCTCATCACAGGTCCTTCAGGCATTCACATAGCCTTTTACAACAGGCGTTTTCAGACACACCCCTGGGTGGGTTTGTAGGTAACTGGCCCGCCCAACTCCCAAGTTACCTAGAGACTTCTCCCTTATACCTTGAAATAACACCTCAGCAATACCATTGCTGATCAATACGCATACCTAAGTCTCCATCTCAAAGCCACCCCCTTTGAGATACACAACCATCCTTCAGGATTCTGCCACTCATCCTCTCCCTTGGAATCTCCACACAGCGCCCCCTAGCGGACATAGTGGTTACTACACCACAAGGGGCTGCATTATACTATATGGGGGGACTGCATTATAATCTATGGGGGGGTTACATTATGTTCTATACAGATATTATATCCAGCCCTTCATAGCCTCAATATTAGATAACAACAAATAACAAATAACTTTGTTGCCCTATGAAGGGTTGGGGGGGCCCGAAAAATTTCTTGCACAGGGGCCCACTACAGTCTGTGTCCGCCCCTGGGGACAGGGGACGTGGAGACCTCCTGCACTCCCCTGAGTCAGTGTCCCTAACGCTCCTAACGTTCCTTATGCCGGTTCCGCACCAGGTGCCGATCACGAACCTGTCGCCCTGGCACACCCTACACCTATCCCTTGCTAGGGAGCTGGGTGGCGCAGGCACTGGCCCCACCGCTGCACTAATACACACTAAGAAAAAACACAAACAGGGAAACACCACTTAGCTTTACTCTGCTGCACTTGCTCCTGGCAACAGAGTCCACCACCAGCATGCAGCTCTCCTCCTGAATCGCTGCCACCAAGCTCTGTCAGAGCTAAGGAAATCCCCTATGACTCCTTTCACACTAGGCTCTGTCAGAGCTACTCTCCAGCTCCTTCCTCCACCAAGGATGGTTGAAATGAACACTATCACCAACCCTGATTGCAACACCTGTGACTCTTTTATAGCAGAGCCAGCAATGACACCTGCATTCTAATCATGTGCACTTAACTAAGAAACCAGAGTGCAATGATGCTCACCACCACCGGGGGGAAACTTAGAACAAACGATACCACAGTGCAATAATCCTAATGGCCACCGGGGGCAAAAACCTCCTAAGCATAGCTTGGGGGAAAAAAAAAGGTTACCAGTGCATTACCAAGACAACTAAGACAATAGGTTAAAACAGTAGGGAAGGGGAACATTAAATCCACAGTGCACATTAAAGTAACTTCAGTACTTTTTTCGGTAGCCTAATATTAATGGGTATTTCCTTCTGATCTTATCTGCACCGCAAGTCAAGGACAATCACATAATAACTGTATACTTTGGTCCAAGATTAGATCTAATTTCCCACCTCTATATTTCAGAAATATTACGGTGATATGCGCAAGGTCTGAGTCATGATCCATGCTGGATCAGGACTGATATAGTTACTTTAATGTGCACTGTGGATTTAATGTTCCCCTTCCCTACTGTTTTAAACTTTTCTCTTACTTGTCTTGTCTCTACCCCAATAGGTTAAGTTAAAAATTTTCCTGTGAGGGAATATGTTTCCAAGTATACTGTTCTGTACTGTATTATAAATTTCAATAAAACCATTTTGAAATAAAAAAATAAAAGATAAAAAAATATTCATTCCATCAATAATTTTTTCTATAAAATAGTTTTTATTGTATAAACGCGACAAAACATTAAAAAAAAAAAGATATAAATGACGCATCGCTGTCATCGTACTGGCCCGAAGAATAAAACTGCTTTGTCAATTTTACCAGTTAGAGTATACATCGAATTTTATTGAAGAAACCTCCCAATGATAACAGTATAATCTTCAAAATGAATAAAAACTCAAAATGCACTGTTCCAAATTATTAGGCACAGTAGAATTTCTAAACATTTGATATGTTTTAAAGAACTGAAAATGCTTATTTGTGGAATTTGCAGCATTAGGAGGTCACATTCACTGAACAAAAAAGCTATTTAACTCCAAAACATCCAAACAGGCCAAGTTACATGTTAACATAGGAACCCTTCTTTGATATCACCTTCACAATTCTTGCAGCCATTGAACTTGTGAGTTTTTGGAGAGTTTCTGCTTTTATTTCTTTGCATGAAGTCAGAATAGCCTCCCAGAGCTGCTGTTTTGATGTGAGCTGCCTCCCACCCTCATAGATCTTTTGCTTGATGATACTCCAAAGGTTCTCTATAGGGTTGAGGTCAGGGGAAGATGGTGGCCACACCATGAGTTAATCTCCTTTTATGCCCATAGCAGCCAATGACTCAGAGGTATTCTTTGCAGCATGAGATGGTGCACTGTCATGCATGAAGATGATTTTTCTCCAGAAGGCAAGTTTCTGCTTTTTATATCATAGAAGAAAGTTGTCAGTCAGAAACTCTATATGCTTTGCAGAGGTCATTTTCACACCTTCAGGAATCTTAAAGGGCCCTACCATCTGTTTCCCCATGATTCCGGCCCAAAACATGACTCCTCCACCTCCTTGCTGATGTCGTAGCCTTGTTAGGACATGGTGGCAATCCACTACTCCATCCATCTAGGCCATCCATGGTTGCTCGACACTCCTCAGTAAACAAGACTGTTTGAAAATTAGTCTTCATGTATGTCTGGGCCCACTGCAACCATTTCTGCTTGTGAACACTGTTTAGGGGTGGCCAAATAGTAGGTTTATGCAACACAGCAAGCCTTTGAAGGATCCTACACCTTGTGGTTTGATGGACTCCAGAGGCACCAGCAGCTTCAAATACCTGTTTGCTGGTTTGTAATGGCTTTGTGGCAGCTGCGCTCTTAATCCGATGAACTTGCCTTGCAGAAACCTTCCTCATTCTGCCTTTATCAGCAATAACACATCTGTGCTCAGAATCAGCCACAAACCTCTTAACAGTACAACGATCATGCTTAAGTTTTCGGGAAATATCTAATGTTTTCATCCCTTGACCATGCTTGATGCTTTTCAGCAGCAGAGACATCCTTTTTCTTTCCGATGTTACTTGAAAACTGTGTCCTGCTCAATAGTGTGGAACATCCAGTTTTCCTTTTATTGTGCTCACATGGAAAATTAATTATCACAGGTATCTGAGATTGATTTCAGTGATCCAAAGAACCCTGAGACACAATACCATCAATGGGTTTCATTAAAACAAAAACAAAAAAAGGCTATGACACTTAAAAACAATTTGCATAATAATTTGGAACATGGTGTAGTTCTAAGAGTTTCTCAACTCTTGATCTGTATTAATTTATAGTAATGAAAGTGCTTGGGGCGGGTTGGTAAATGCAGAATGGATGGGGTCCTGTGTTTTGTAGTATGCCTTTAGACCCAAGGGTTCCTAGGTAAAAAACGGCCTTTCATGTTGTTGGTATATGGCTTCAACAACAAATAAACATAAATAGGAAATAATCTTGTGAGTATTTGATGTTAAGTACAACTTACTGCAATTGTAAGAGACTCCTGTATGCCTGGGCTGCCACCCCGACCACACAGTTTCACCTTAGCTTCTTACAGAGAGGGCGTTGGTTGAATAGTGTGGGGGATGCTTCTTAAGTATTTTATTCTTGTGGCTGGTTGGCTAGTGCAGGTGGTGGACAGGTGTGTCAATGCATGCGGTGTGGGAGAGGGCAATTTTTGGAGAAGACCAATTTGAGGGAACTGAACATTTTCAAGGATGGATGAGGTATATAGACAACATCTGGTTCGTCTTGGACGGGCCCATTCCACAATAATTGTCCTATATTTTCCTTCTTTAGGTACCTTGAGTATATTCACTCTACTATTCACATGGCTGGCTGATTTTCCTCTTGGTGACCTGTGAAAAATGCTCGTTAATTAAACTCCAATAATCATTGAATTCCCCTATGGAAAGGTGAAGATTGCCCATTGATCAATTTCCAATAATAACATGTATACTCTGCTGGTTGCATGCTTGCTAGTTCTCAGGTCCTCTGTTCTAACTTTGTCTTCCAGTACCTGTCTGTACCTGCCTGTGCCAGCCTGTATACCAGCCGTATCAGCCTGCAGCTGTCAAGCTAAGGCTGGTTTCACATTAGCGCTTTTTAAGCGCACGCACGGCCGGGGGTAGCTCCGCCCCCGAGCCGACTCTCTGCCCGGCGTGCCCGCCCCTTGCTTGTAGCGCCGCCTCCTAGCGGACAGCGGCGCCTGTGATCGGCGCACCCTATCTTTAGCATAGGGTGCGCAGGCCGTGCGCTAGTTGCGCTTTGACCTGCGCTGCGCACTTTTGACGGTGCGCCGTGCTCGCCAAAATCCGAAAAGTTTGATTTTGGCGCGCACGGCGCACCGTCAAAAGTGCGCAGCGCAGGTCAAAGCGCAACTAGCGCACGGCCTGCGCACCCTATGCTAAAGATAGGGTGCGCCGATCGCAGGCGCCGCTGTCCGCTAGGAGGCGGCGCTACAAGCAAGGGGCAGGCACGCCGGGCAGAGAGCCGGCTCAGGGGCGGAGCTACCCCCGGCCGTTCGTGCGCTTAAAAAGCGCTAATGTGAAACCAGCCTTACCTGTATACCAGCCTGCACTTACTGTGCTCATCTGTATACCAGCCTGCACCTGATGTGCAAACCTGTATACCAACCATACCAACCTGCACCCGCGAGTGCCTACCCATATAGCAGCTGTACCAGCCTGTATACCAGACGGTATTTTCCAGTACATGCCTGTAGACCAGCCATTTCTATCAGCACCTGCGGTTCCTGTCATGCCTCCCTGTACCAGCAGTACCTTCATTCTGGTCCATTACAGCTTTCCGCCCCTTGGGGGTCTGCTGCCGTGAATCTGTGATCTGTCATGATGTGCCTGGTGTACGCCTGGAGTAAAGTCCAACCCCACCATCAGGGGCTCTAGTGAAGAGTCAGATGTTCACTTAGTTACGCCCCTCCAGGTTCTTCGCGGACCACGGCACAGTGCTTCCCCCACTCCCACTACATCTGCTGTGGCTGGATAGACAAGGTACTGACTACAAAGCATAGGCTCAAGAGCTCAAACCCAGACAAATGACAAAGAACTACTATAAGGAAGTCCAGTCAGTGTGTGGCTAATGTTGAATGGAAACCCTGGGAGTCCTATGGAAGTAGGATCAAGTAAAGCAAGTCAAAGAAGATCTGTCACTAGCCAATGTAAGTTGTTAGCCTTTGACTTGTTTATCTTGTTGGTATATGCAACAGTTGTGGACTTCTTTGTTTATGTGAAGGAGGACTTTATGCTGATCTGACAATAGATGGTGTTGTTGTGTAAAGTTTCCTTGCTTAATGTATTGTAAAAGAAAAGGTCTCTCTTGTACTTTCAGTTTTGTTTTACTTCTTCCTGGAGCAGCACTGAATGACTGCACATTTTTCCTTTACCTCATGTTCTGAGAAGTAAAGCTTGTTATCCCATGCAATCTCCTCTGTGAAGTTTCTACTGCAACTGTTTGATTTCACTGGAAACAAAAAAAATGAGAAAAACAGCAGTGATATAGCTGAAGGAATATCTGATGAAAAAGTTGAAATTGATAAAAAAAACAGAATACTGAAAGTGAAGATATACAACTACAAACACATTCAATGAGAGAAAACAAACGAAAACCACTAATACGCCTCTCATACAAGGCAAGTACAAGTAAAATTTATGAACCTACCTCTTGGAAAGACATATCTCGACTTCCTGAAGAAGAATGTAATAAATGGATAGAGGTAACAAAAATGGAAATAAAATCCATGCATGACTCAAAGACATGGACACTAACAGAATTACCAGAAGGAAGAAAAGCTATAGGATGTAAATGGGTTTTTAAAGTAAAGTACCGAACAGATAGCACAGCTGAACGATACCGAGCAAGACTTGTAGCTAAAGGTTATTCTAAAAAATATGGAGAAGATTATGATGAAACATTTTCTCCTGTTGTCAAACATACTACAATAAGATCCTTGATTGCAGTTGCAGCAATGAAACAAATGGAACTGAAACATCTGGATGTAAAGACAGCATTTTTGAATGGAAGCTTAACAGAAGATATTTACATGGAACAACCTCCAGGATTCAAAGATGAAAGTAACCCAAATATGGTTTGCAAATTACAGAAAAGTATATACAGTTTAAAACAAGCTGCTAAAGCGTGGAATGATAAAATCACGGAAGTGCTCACAAATGAAAAATTTCAAAGAAGCAAAGCTGATCTTTGCCTGTACACAAAGACTAATGGACAGATGGATTTATGTACTCATATATGTTGATGACATTTTAGTTTGTTTTGAAAAAGAAAGGGATAAAGAGTAGAGATGAGCTACTTTGCCTTTTTTCGGGTCGAGTTGGGTTTCACGAAACCCGACTTTCGCAAAAGTCGGGTAGAACGAAATTGGCCGATTATTGTGAAAAGTCGAAGGCCAACTGAAACACGAAACCCAATGTAAGTCAATGGGAAAGAAAAGTCGGCAGTGAGTGGAGAACAGGAAACACCTAGAGTGTCCATTTTAATGCCAAAAACATCAATTCTTATTCCTTAAGCTTGTCAACCTTAATTTACTTTATAATAATAGTTAGGCATTGAAAACTGGGGGTTATGTGGCTAAAGTTGTGGGGGGGGGGGTAGTGCTGGCTCCAGAATTTCGTGGGCTCAGGGCCAAAGAGTGTCACTGGGCTCCTTTAACACATGACACAATTCATGATCCTTTGATACGGCAGAGAAATAGCGGTACAGTACTATGAAAAATACTTCAATTCTTACATCACATGAGTGATATCCATTTTGAATTCTCCAATAGCTCCAAAAACAGACAGTATATTCCTCCATACAGTATTATGGCCACCGCATAGAGCGTCATACAGAGTAATGATGCCCATATATTTCTCCATACAGAATCATTAGTCCCATATAATGTTCGATTCAGTATATGATAAGCTCCACATAATGCTACAGTATATGTTGTTCACCATGGATGAAGCTCCAGTGTCTTATGGGCCCAAATAATGCTCCATATATAATGGGCCCCATTTCTAATGCTCCATTGTATAATGGGCCCTGAAAATGCTGCTCCAGTGACTGATGTCCACCTTTGGAATGCTCCAGTGTATGGTGGGCCCCAGATATCATTCTCCAGATTATCGTGCTCTCCAAAAATTGCTCCCAACCTTTAAAACAATTAAATAAGTCTCCTCGCTAGGGAATCCCTGTACTCTGGACTCCTCGTCGCCCCCATCTTCCATTTCTCTGCACTTGGACTGTTTAGGCAGAGGGCGTACAGAAATGATGTCATTACGCTCTTTGACCAGAATGTCACTGTCAGGAAAAGTGTTTGGTTTCCGGGGGCAGTATGGTTGCAAAGCTGAACCTTAAAGGAATGTCCAGAAGGGCACCACCAGGAGTGGAGCCTGCAGCTTAATTGGACTCAACATGGGCAACCTCAACCATGCCATCCACAAAAAATCTGCACAGATTGCAAGCTTAATTCTGTTAACGAACCAGATGTTAGGCGTCGGATTCCTGGCACTGCACAGTGGGAATCCAGAGCCAGACATCCTGTGGTCTCCCATTCCTCTCCGACCGCTCAGACTCCTGCTCAGCAATCTCGGCTGGCCAGGCATCTCCCTCTGACTCGTTCTGTGAGCCTGGATGTTGCTGCCACCTCTGGTGCAGCAATGGTGACGCAACCTGCTTTGCAGGGAACTGCTCCCGAGGCTAAGTCCTCATGCCGTGCTACTAGGCATGCCCACAACTTGTCCTCTCAGTGGAGAGCAGGGGTCACATGTGCAGGTCCTATGTCGGATCTGATTGGTCCTTCCTATAGTACTGGAAAGTCCTGGAAGCGCATGGCTATAAAAAGCCCGCATGGCGGCTCGGCCATGCGCTAGTGTAGCATATTATGCTGTGTGTGTATGGTGATGGATGCATGGACTGGTGACTGACTCATTTGAAACCCCTTCCCTCGGTTATTACAAATGGTGACAGATTGTTGGGTAGTCAGCTCCAGGTTGTGGCCAGCTACACGCCACTGTGCCTCCTGCACGACACACTAGCGTCCGACGGTGCTCGGTCGTTCCGGCGCCGTCGCTCAGCAGCGATAGTTATTCCCGCGCTGCGGTTGCAGCGTTCTTGGCGTCTGCGGTTGCAGCGTCATTCGCTGGGTATCCTGTGAAGTAAACAGGGCCAGTGTCCTCATACAACTATGTTGTTTTAGCGACTCTGTGTGTGAACAGAGCCGTACTTAGCGTTCGGGTGACGTTATCCCGAGCGCAGTACCTCACCTTTCGGTGCATCCGTCATTACTCAGCAGCGGTCTTTTCACCTACCGCTCGGTGGACCCCGGGCGGCGAACGCACCTCCTATTATTTATATCTGGTGCGTTCTGCCGACCCTAACATTACACTAGCGCCAGGGTCTGGCTAGTAATGGCGGATGAACAGCGACTGCTGCAGCACATCCGGCAGCTGCAGGGCAGGTTGGCGGCTCTCGAGCGTTCAGCCTCAGCTGCGGATGTTACTGCAGTCGCTGTTCAGGCAGCCACAGAGGCTGTTTCCCGTGTGACCACTGCCATCCCTGCCCCGACTTTGTCCCACCTCCCGCTGCCCGAAAAGTTCTCGGGTGATAGTGCAGCTTGTAGGGGTTTCGTAAGCCAGTGCTCTATACAGCTGGAGCTGCTGGCCGCCCGATTCCCCTCCGAGCGGGCTAAAGTGGGATTTATTATTTCCCTTCTGTCGGGCAGGGCTTTGGAGTGGGCCACACTGCTGTGGGAGCGTGGTGATCATGTGGTGCAGGGTGCTTCGCGGTTCTTAGACACTCTGAAACAGGTCTTCCTGGGACCACGAGACACCCATGACACCGCGCTCCGGCTGCTGGCACTGTCACAGGGCTCGTCCATGGTCAGTCACTTCGCCATCCAGTTCCAGACGCTGGCCTCAGAATTAGAGTGGCCAGATAAGGTCCTCATTCCGGCGTTCTGGAGAGGTTTGGCTGGCCATGTGAGGGACGCTCTGGCCACCAGGGAGATTCCCGCTACACTGGAGGAGCTTATCTCTGTCTCCACCCGAATCGATCTTCGCTTCATCGAGCGAAGGTTGGAACGGGACCAGTGTAGGCAGAGGTTTAGGTTGGCACCTTGTTTTTCTAGACCTCTGGAATCCCCCGATCGGGCTTCCGAGCATCAGGGGGCTTCCCGTGAGGGATCTAGACTCCGGTCCGCTCGAGCTCCTGTGAGCTGTCATATTTGTAGGCAGGCCAGTCACCTCGCCAACCGGTGCCCACAGCAGCAGGGAGAACGCTCGCGCCTAGTGGCCGTAGGAGGCGGCGCACTAAAGCCAGCGACGTTTTCATAGAATCATAGAATCGTAGAGTTGGAAGGGACCTCCTGGGCCATCTGGTCCAACCCCCTGCTCAAAGCAGGATTCGCTAAATCATCCCAGTTAGATGTCTGTCCAGCCTCTGTTTGAAGACTTCCATTGAAGGAGAACTCACCACTTCTCGTGGCAGCCTGTTCCACTCATTGATCACTCTAACTGTCAAAAAGTTTTTTCTAATATCTAATCTGTGTCTCCTCCCATTCAGCTTCATCCCATTGCTTCTAGTCTTTCCTTGTGCAAATGAGAATAAAGTTGATCCTTCTACAATGTGACAGCCCTTTAGATATTTGTAGACAGCTATTAAGTCTCCTCTCAGTCTTCTCTTTTGCAAACTAAACATTCCCAAATCCTGCAACCTTTCCTCATAAGACAGGGTTTGCAGACCGGTCACCATTCTGGTCGCTCTTTTCTGAACTTGCTCCAGTTTGTTGATGTCTTTTTTAAAATGTGGTGCCCAAAATTGGACACAATATTCCAGATGAGGTCTGACCAAAGAGGAGTAGAGGGAAATAATTACTTCACGTGATCTAGACTGTATGCTTCTGTTAATACATCCTAGAATTGCATTTGCCTTTTTTGCTGCTGCATCACACTGTTGACTCATATTCAGTCTGTGATCTATTAGTATACCCAAGTCTTTTTCACATGTGCTGTCACTTAGCCCTATTCCTCCCATTCTATATATGCTTTTTTCATTTTTATTGCCCAGATGTAGTACTTTGCATTTCTCCCTGTTAAAAACCATTCTGTTAGTTGCTGCCCACTTCTCCAGTTTATTTAAATCTTTTTGAATCCTCTCTCTCTCTTCTCTAGTATTAGCTATCCCTCCTAGCTTTGTGTCATCAGCAAATTTAATCAGTTTACCCTCAATTCCTTCATCTAAATCGTTGATAAAGA
This sequence comes from Dendrobates tinctorius, assembly GCF_039654945.1. Taxonomy (NCBI): domain Eukaryota; kingdom Metazoa; phylum Chordata; class Amphibia; order Anura; family Dendrobatidae; genus Dendrobates; species Dendrobates tinctorius. Next base: position 2,376,746 of record NW_027361674.1, read on the forward strand.
TGTTGAACAATACAGGGCCCAGGACAGAGCCCTGTGGTACCCCACTTGAGACATTCTTCCAACTGGATGTGCAGCCATTTACGACCACTCTTTGGGTCCGATCACTAAGCCAGTTATGAATCCACCTAACAGTTGCCTTGTCCATTCCATACTTATTCATTTTTTCAATAAGGATTGTATGAGAGACTTTGTCAAATGCTTTGCTGAAGTCAAGATATACTATATCTACAGCATTTCCTTGATCCACCCAATCAGTAATACCATCATAGAAGGAAATTAAATTAGTCTGACATGACTTATTAGTTACAAACCCATGCTGACTCTGTTTAATCACTTCATTCTTATCCAGGTATTGACATACATGTTGTTTAATAATTTGTTCAAAGATCTTTCCTGGTATAGAAGTCAGACTCACCGGCCTATAGTTGCCTGGGTCCACCTTCTTCCCCTTTTTGAAGATAGGAACAACATTTGCTCTTCTCCAGTCTTCTGGCACTTCTCCTGTTCTCCAAGAATTTTCAAAGATTATGGAGAGGGGTTCAAAAATTTCTTCTGCTATCTCCTTCAGTACTCTGGGGTGTAATTCATCTGGACCTGGAGACTTGAATACATTTAGGTTAGCTAAGTGTTTCCTCACTATCTTTCTGTTTATAGATATCCTGGATTCTTCTATTCCCTTAATAGGACAGTGAATAACAGTTGATGTTACATTTCCTTTCTGAGAGAAAACAGATGCAAAATAGGAATTTAAAAGTTCAGCCTTCTCAACATCCTGTCTTACCATTTCATCATTTTCATCCTGTAAAAATCCTATAGCATCTTTGACTTTTCTTTTACTTTTGACATATCCCCAAAATCCTTTATTATTGCTTTTGACATCTCTTGCAAGCCTCAATTCATTTTCAGCTTTAGATAATCTGATTTGTGCCTTGCAGGTTCTGCAGACAGCATTATATTCTTCTTTAGATATGCCTCCTTCTTTCCATTTTATAAACATTTTTTGCTTCCTTTTTAGCATGTGCTTAAGTTCTGTGTTCATCCATCCTGGTTTCCTTAAATGCTTCCTATTCTTCCCTCTTTTCGGAATTGTTAACAACTGTGCTTTGAGAATTTCATTTTTCAAGATTTCCCATCCTTCCTGGACATTTTTGTCATTAAGGATATCCAGCCATTGGATCCCTCCAATTCTCTTTCTGAATCCCTTAAAATCTGCCTTTCTGAAATCTAACCTTGACGTCTGAGTCTTCACAGGTCTTCCGCCTCTAGTTATCCAAAATTCTAAAATAGCATGGTCGCTACCTCCTAAGGTCCCAGCCACTTTTACCTCCTCAACCATTTCCTCCCTGTTTATAAGGATTAGATCCAAGGTAGCAGTTCCCCTTGTTTTCTCCTTTACCTTTTGGAAGATAAAGTTGTCAGCAAGAGAGGATAAGAATTTCCTTGACCTGTTAGTTTTGCCTGAGAGAGATTCCCAACAAATGTCTGGATAGTTGAAATCTCCCATGACAACTATGTCATATTTTTTGGAGAACTTGGCCATTTGATGCATAAAGAGTTCATCCATATCTTCAGCTTGCACAGGCGGCCTGTAGTAAATGCCTACAATGGTGTCCTTTCCATTGTTCTGTCCTTGTATTCTTACCCAAACAGTTTCCACAGAACTCCCAGTCTCTGAAGCTTCAATCTCTGTGCAGATATACGCATTTCTAACATACAATGCGACACCCCCTCCTCGTTTATCAAGTCTGTTTCTTGCAAATAAGTTGTATCCTTCTAGTCTTGTATTCCAATCATGTGTATTGTCCCACCAAGTTTCAGTGATTCCAATGACATCATATTTCTTTTCCTGTGTTAGTAGTTCCAATTCTCCTTGTTTGTTGCCCATGCTTTGTGCATTAGTATAGAAACATTTTAGTTTGTGATTGGTTTCTCTTTCTCCAATATTTTTTTTAATTAGATTCTTTCGTCTTTGTTCTTCCTTTCCACTTCTAATAGCAGAGTTCTCAGTAGCATTTGTCAGGTGTATGGCTTTTTCTGGTCTTTTGCTTCCCTTCCCATGTTGTTCTAGTTTAAAGCTCTCCTTACAAGTGTAGCAAGGCGACTTCCAAATACCTGCTTTCCAGTCTTCGTAAAGTGCACCCCATCTCTAGCAAGTAGTCCATCGTATAAGTAGTTCACTCCGTGATCCAGAAATCCAAATCGTTGCTGACGGCACCATCGACGTAGCCAGTTGTTCACCTGCAGAATCTTATTCCACCTCCTTGTTCCATGGCCATCCACTGGGAGGATGGAAGAGAAGACCACCTGCGCTCCCAGTTCTTTCACTTTCTTGCCTAAGTCTTCAAAGTCTCTGCAGATAGTTTCCAGGTCGTTTCTTGCGGTGTCATTTGTCCCCACATGTAGTAGCAGGAATGGGTAGTCATCTGTAGGTCTGAAGAGTCCTGATATCCTGTCAGACACATCTTTAATTTTTGCACCTGGAAGACAGCACATTTCTCTTGAAGTTATATCCGGTCTGCAAGCTGTCCTTTAAGGGGACTCTTGGGTTTAATTCTTCCACTCTGGCGGTGGAGGTTTGCGTGGATTCCGGGGCGGAGGGCAATTTTATGTCGTCAGCCTTCGCCCAACGGCACGCTATACCTCTGGTTATGATGTCTACACCAGTCACCGTCAGAGTGGTAAACGGCACCACTCTACCCTCACAGATAACTCACCAGGCCGTCCCCTTGGTACTCTCTGTGGCTCCGTCTCATCAGGAGACGATATCCCTCCTCCTCATGCCCGAGGGTATTGACCAGGTACTTCTAGGGGTTCCCTGGCTGCGGTATCACTCCCCCCATATAGAGTGGTCCTCAGGGAGGATTATTGGGTGGAGTAAGTCATGTGAGGGTAGATGTCTGAGGGAGTGCGTTCAGGTTGCCTCCACCGAGGTTCCCGCTGATCTCTCCTCGCTCCCCAAACACTATCGGCAGTATGCAGACGTGTTCTCCAAAAAGGCGGCAGAGACCCTTCCACCGCATCGCCCCTATGACTGTCCTATTGACCTCTTGCCTGGTGCTGAGCCTCCCCGGGGTCGAGTCTATTCCCTATCTCTCCAGGAGACTGAGGTCATGTCTCAGTACATCAGGGAGAATCTGGCAAGAGGATTCATTAGGAAGTCAGTGTCACCAGCGGGGGCGGGATTCTTCTTCGTCCAGAAGAAGAGTGAGGAACTACGTCCTTGCATTGATTACAGGGGTCTTAACCCCATCACCGTTAAGAATAAATATCCACTGCCCCTGATATCAGAACTGTTTGATAGGCTACGAGGAGCGAGGGTATTTTCCAAACTTGATCTGCGGGGGGCTTACAACCTGATTCGCATCCGTGATGGGGATGAATGGAAGACTGCATTTAACACCAGGGATGGGCACTATGAATACCTGGTGATGCCCTTCGGGCTCTGTAATGCCCCGGCCGTCTTCCAGGACTTTGTGAACGATATCTTCCGGGATATGCTTACCACCTCGGTTGTAGTCTATCTGGATGATATCCTCATCTACTCTCCAGATATTGACTCCCACCGGAGAGAAGTTTGCAAAGTTTTCGATCGCCTGCGGGCGAACTCCCTCTATGCCAAGTTGGAGAAGTGTGTGTGTTTGAGCAGGAGTCCTTGCCTTTCCTGGGCTATATCATCTCGGCCCAGGGATTGGCCATGGATCCTGCCAAGCTACAGGCGGTGATGGATTGGCAGGAACCTCATTCTCTCAAAGCGGTGCAGCGCTTTATGGGGTTCATAAATTATTATCGCCAATTCATCCCCCACTTCTCGACTTTGGTAGCACCCTTGGTAGCCCTCACCAAGAAGGGTGCAAATCCCAAGTTGTGGTTGGAACCGGTCTCCAAGGCCTTCTCCACCATTAAGTCCCATTTCGCTAGCGCTCCCATTCTACATCGCCCCGATGTAGACAAGCCCTTCATTCTGGAAGTGGATGCCTCTTCCGTCGGTGCTGGAGCAGTCCTGTTCCAGAAGGACACGCAAGGTCGGAAGCATCCATGCTTCTTTTTCTCCAAGACCTTCACACCGGCGGAGAGGAATTATGCCATCGGGGACAGGGAGTTGCTAGCGATGAAGTTGGCCTTCTCGGAGTGGAGACACCTCCTGGAGGGGGCTCGTCACCCTTTCCAGGTGTTCACCGACCACAAAAACTTGGTGTATTTACAAACAGCCCAGCGGCTAAACTCTCGCCAGGCTAGATGGTCCTTGTTCTTTTCCCGGTTCCATTTCACCCTCCACTTTCTCTCCGGGGAGAAGAACGTCCGGGCCGATGCTCTCTCCCGCTCCGTGGTGTCATCGGAGGAAGAGGAGGAGGAGCCTCGGCTGATCGTCCCATCCGAAAGCCTGAGGACTGTGGCTCCGGTTGCCCTTGAGTCTGTGCCTCCGGGCAAGACATTTGTCCCTGCCCGTCTGCGACCGGAGGTCCTCTCTTGGGCTCACTCGTCCAGAGTGGGTGGACATTTTGGGACAAAACGGACCTCCGACCTTTTGGCGAGGATGTACTGGTGGCCACATATGGCCCGTGACGTCAAGGACTATATTGAGGCATGCGTCTCTTGCGCCCGGAATAGGTTCTCTCGGCAGCGGCCCGCTGGGCTTCTTTTCCCTCTGCCGATAGCAGACAGGCCCTGGGAGATGGTCGGTATGGACTTTGTGGTGGGGCTACCCAAGTCCAGCGGCAGCACGGTCATTTGGGTTGTCACCGACCATTTCTCTAAGATGGTGCACCTGGTACCTCTCTCCCGGTTACCATCAGCGCGGGGCCTGGAAGTCTTGTTCATCAAGCACGTTTTCCGCCTGCACGGCATGCCGGACAAGATTGTCAGTGACCGAGGTCCTCAGTTTGCGTCCCGGTTTTGGAGAGAGCTCTGTTCTCTACTCAGCATTGAGCTGAATCTCTCCTCGGCCTATCATCCCGAGACAAATGGGTTGGTAGAGAGAGCCAACCAGACCTTGATAACATATCTTCAACATTTTGTCTCAGCCAGGCAGGACGACTGGGCATCCTTGCTGCCGTGGGCAGAGTTCGCATTGAACAATGCTGTGGCCGACTCTACCGGTCAAACCCCATTCCTCCTAAATTACGGTCAGCATCCGCGCGTTCCTGTGCCCATGCCCGTGTCTTCCACCGACTCCAGGGTGGCAGACTGGGCGGTGGAGGCACGTGACATTTGGGATCGCACCCAGGATGCTATCCAAGCTTCCAAGGAGAGAATGAGGATCTCCGCTGACGCACACCGGCATCCTGCTCCAAGCTTCTCCCCTGGCGACATGGTATGGCTCTCTACCCGAAACATTAAACTGCGGGTTGAGTCGCCCAAGTTCGCGCCACGATACATTGGCCCATTCAAGGTCCTTGAGCGACTTAGCTCGGTGGTCTACTGTCTGGCTCTTCCCCCACATTTGGCCATCTCGGACGTGTTCCATGTGTCCCTCCTCAAACCAGTTCACATGGCCCGGTTTTCCGAGCCATCTGCCGGGTCATCAGACTTATCGTCTGACGAGTTTGAGGTTAATGCCATCGTGGGGCGCAAGTTTGTCCGTGGCAAAAAATTTTATTTGGTGGACTGGAAGGGTCATGGTCCCGAGGCTCGGACCTGGGAGCCGGTGGAAAACATTCACGCACCGCTCCTGATCGCGGCTTTTGAGCGCAGTGAGGCTCAGAGGGGAGGGGGCCCTAGGAGGGGGGGTAATGTTAGGCGTCGGTTTCCTGGCACTGCACAGCGGGAATCCAGAGCAAGACATCCTGTGGTCTCCCATTCCTCTCCGACCCCTGCTCAGCAATCTCGGCTGGCCAGGCATCTCCCTCTGACTCGTTCTGTGAGCCTGGATGTTGCTGCCACCTCTGGTGCAGCAATGGTGACGCAACCTGCTTTGCAGGGAACTGCTCCCGAGGCTAAGTCCTCATGCCGTGCTACTAGGCATGCCCACAACTTGTCCTCTCAGTGGAGAGCAGGGGTCACATGTGCAGGTCCTATGTCGGATCTGATTGGTCCTTCCTATAGTACTGGAAGGTCCCGGAAGCGCATGGCTATAAAAAGCCCGCATGGCGGCTCGGCCATGCGCTAGTGTAGCATATTATGCTGTGTGTGTATGGTGAAGGATGCATGGACTGGTGACTGACTCATTTGAAACCCCTTCCCTTGGTTATTACGAATGGTGACAGATTGTTGGGTAGTCAGCTCCAGGTTGTGGCCAGCTACACGCCACTGTGCCTCCTGCACGACACACTAGCGTCCGACGGTGCTCGGTCGTTCCGTCGCTCAGCAGCGATAGTTATTCCCGCGCTGCGGTTGCAGCGTTCTTGGCGTCTGCATTTGCAGCGTCATTCGCTGGGTATCCTGTGAAGTAAACAGGGCCAGCGTCCTTATACAACTCTGTTGTTTTAGCGACTCTGTGTGTGAACAGAGCTGTACTTAGCGTTCGGGTGACGTTAACCCGAGCGCAGTACCTCACCTTTCGGTGCATCCGCCATTACTCAGCAGCGGTCTTGTCACCTACCGCACGGTGGACCCCGGGCGGCGAACGCACCTCCTATTATTTATATCTGGTGCGTTCCGCCGACCCTAACACCAGACTCAGGCATGCCCCCGCGGTCCGCGTCCAGCTTACTAGAGGGACACACGAGGCTCTGGCATGCGAGATCGGCCAATAACAGGTCTGTCATACCCTCACATGTCCGGGGCTGCACGCGTGCTACAATGAAAGGACCAGCGTGTATCACTTACAGGTGCGGATAACATGCTGAACCCCGTTAGTGATGGGGATCTGGGATTACAATTCTTGCCCGCAAACAAGCATTTCCCAGTAAGTGCAGGTCAACCATAATTCCGGAATTAGGCCTAAACGGCATTCCAGAAAGAATGTGAAAAAATTAAGTGTCCAAACCACAGGTGCTGTAGCTTGCTTAACAGCTGGGCTCCTCTGCTGAGTAGCACACAGTTCTTACATAAACAGGTGGCATAGCTTGGTCCACGGGTGGCCAACTCTGCTGAGTAGCATACACAGTTACTAGGCCCAAAGTATTAAGTGGTGTAAATGCAGTCAAAAACTGGTTCTTTCATAAACAGGCGGCATAGCTCGGTTCACGGGTGGGCTCCTCTGCTGAGTAGCAGACACAGTTACTAGGCCCAAAAGGATTTTCAGGACAATATGCGGTAAAAAATTATTAGAAACACACGGTGTAGCTCCTTCACAGGTGTACTACACCGCTGGCTACCAGACACCGCTACTATGCCCTAAAACTGTCTATTATCATTGAAAACTATTATTAATGTGAAAAAAGAAGATACGCCTTTGTTTATCGAAACGTTCTCGAACGGAAACTCGAACAGCCGAATTTTAATCAAAGTGTTGTAGTTCGACGAACGGATCTAACACCGCCCAAAACAGCTAGAATTTGAGCTTAGCCAACAGTTCCACTCAAACACCACTCATCTGTAATCAGGAGGCAGACTCAGATGGTCTCAGGCACAGTATGGATTCGACAAGATTGCAGAAAGTTGAGAAAGGGTACAGTATCACCGGATAACAGGTGTATATATAGCATAGTTTAAACATTTTAAACCTCCGTGTTTATTTCCAGAGTCCGACAAAGACACTCACAGCCTCAGTATGGATTAGACAACAATCTAAAAAGTAGAAAAAAGAAAATGTTTTTGAAGCGTACACCAGTGTACACTGTTGGGGTATTTTTAAATCTTCATATATATTTCTGTCTCAGTAAGACAGTCCAGACTCTCCGCAAGAGGAAACGAGATGGATAAAAGTACAGACATAAAGTCAAGTGATTGCAGAAATTTAGGAATTACTAATCGGGAAAAACTCCCTGGAGAATTCTCAGAGGCGATGCTGACCCTTAATTACTTTGTGTGTGGAGACTGCGAAAACAGTTCTTTGTGAAGAAAGGGTTGCTGTATCACAGTACCATTGATCCCATCACCGTTACTCATCTCCATCAAATTTTGATCACAGGGAGAGATGTAGACATGGTCCTCACTGCCTATCATGATCTGTCAGGTAACTTTGGACTGCAAAAGACAGAAGCCACAGGTTGTAGGCGATTCTATTGGATTGGCATGAGAGGGCACATTTAAAAATGTGGGCAGGAATGTCACACGACTGTGAGTAGGAAAACTGTGAAAGCCGATGATAAGCCACCACTGCATCTCATTGTGAGTCGACGTCCATAAGAAATGGAAGCCATTGATCATCTGAAGCTAGAGCCTGGCCAGCAGGACAGGGCATAGCTACGCCTTAACCATCATCTATGCCTCGGAGTAACCTTTGACTCTGCCCTGTCCTTCAAACCGCACATCCAAGCTCTTTCTACCTCCTGTCGCCTCCAGCTCAAAAATATTTCCAGAATCCGTCCTTTCCTCAACCCTCAATCTACTAAAATGCTTGTGCATGCCCTCATCATCTCCCGCCTCGACTACTGCAACATCCTTTTCTGTGATCTCCCTGCTAACACCCTTGCACCTCTCCAGTCCATCCTTAACTCTGCCGCCCGACTAATTCATCTCTCTCCTCGCTACTCCTCCGCTTCTCCCCTCTGCAGATCTCTTCACTAGCTCCCATTCCCTCAGCGTATCCATTTCAAATTACTAATACTGACCTACAAGGCCATCTATATAACCTGTCTCCCCCATATGTCTCTGATCTAATCTCCCGATACCTTCCCTCACGTAATCTCTGGTCCTCCCAATACCTCCTTCTCTCCTCTACACTTATCCGCTCCTCACCCAACCGCCTCCAAGACTTCTCCCGAATAGCCCCTATTCTCTGGAATTCTTTGACCCAACAAGTCCGACTATCAACCACATTTGGATCCTTCAGACGGAACCTAAAAACCCACCTCTTCAAGAAAGCCTACAGCCTGCAATGACCCCGCTACCTCCTTCTCTCTCACCACTACCAGTGATATCACCTCAACCAACAACAGAACTGCTGCAACCCACCAACCTACTGTCTCCTTCCCCACCATCCTGTAGCATGTAAGCTCGAAAGGGCAGGGTCCTCTCTCCAGTCTGTATCAGTCTGTCATTGTTAGTTTACTGTAAGTGATATCTGTAATTTGTATGAAACCCATTTTCATGTACAGCACCATGGAATCAATGGTGCTTTATAAATAAATAATAATAATAATCTATCAGTTCACCAAATTTGTAGTGGCAGTCCCAGAGAAGGATTTGACAGCCCAGACTACACAGCGGAGGAGCAGGGAGAGGTAAATATTGCAAATGCTGGGGCCCTGCCCAAGCAAGGTGGGCCATTCGTGGGCGTCGGTACTGGCACTGGGCCCCTCATAGTACGCCGGTGTGTCTGACGGCGGGTGTGCACCCCCACCGTCAGAGACACTTGATTGCACTATGAGGGACCCTGTGCCAGTGCCGGCACCCAAGAGTCGGCCCACCCACCTGTCCAGGGCAATGGCACTCGCACGGTTGCGTGTGCTAGGTGGTGACCCCAGCCATGGTGGGGGGAGGCAGCCCAGTTAGGGAGGTTTAAAAAATGGCATATGTTGATGTTGGACATTCAGCAGCTGCAAATGGAGGAATTGGAGAAGTCTGAGGAAGAGGAGGACAAAAGCGAGCCATTTTTCTGGCAACCTATGTGTCTTCAGGGGAAGGTGGGACAAAATCCTTTGAAACCTATGCATGGTTCCTTTTAATTAAGGTTAGATCAACAACATTTTGGGTCAACAGATGGGTCCTTTTTTTCTGTCAGGATTGAGCCAGCAGCACTGAAGACTCTTTCCGATAGCACACTAGCAGCAGGGCAAGCGAGCTCCTGTAAGGCATATTGTGCCAATTCAGGAGAGGCATCCAGTTTAGGGGCCTAATAGTCAAAAGGGAATGACCTGTGAGGGAGAACATCGATATGGGACGAGAAGTAGTTTGTAACCATAGTTGACAACTGCTGCCTCCTGTCACTTTCAATTGATGCAGTATTACCAGAAGGGCCGGATTAAGGTTGGTGGGGGCCCCTGGGCAGAAAATCTGGTGGGGGCCCCCATATCATTAACATTTTAGCCATAACAGTAGAGCGCGAACTGTAGCACTCAGATGTACAATCTAATCTTATCCTCTTGTTCTGCCACATTCAGATTTACAGTACTACAATAGAGATACAGTCCAGGATAACTCAAAGCAGTCCAATTATAGACAGAAAGAGTTACTCACATTTTTTTTATTGAACCCAATGTTAAGACAGCCAAGGAATAATAAAAATGCAGAAAGGGAAAGTTTTCACCGGCAGCAATTGTTGCTAACTACTGTATAACAATATGCTCTCTATTGTATTATCTCCGGAGTACAGCTCCCCCCCCACGCAAGGGTATACAGCTCTTGCCCCCTACAAGGGTATACAGGCAGCTTTCCCCCCCAAGGGAATACAACTCTTGCCCCCTACAAGAGTATACAGGCAGCTGTCCCCCCCCCCCCAAGGTTATACAGTTCTCCAATGTTTCGTTTTTATACAGTTCCCTCCTCCAGGTATACAGGCCCAAATGTACAGCTCCCCTCTCGCGCATACAGCTCCCCCGATCAATATATAGCTAGCTGGAGCCTGGAGGCAAGGGGGTTAATCACCGTGGCGCTGCAGAGTTGATTGGCGGGTACACAGCAGGCGGCGGGCGCACGATGCTCGTGAACGCGGCGAGCAGGCAGAGGAGATCCACAGGACAGGAGGCGTGACAGGAGAGGAGGCGTGACAGAAAGAAAGAACAGAGAAAAAAGAAAACAGAAAGAAAGAACAGAGAGAGAGAAAGAAAGAATGGAAAGAAAGAACAGAGAAAGAAAGAAAAGAAAGAAGAGAGAGAGAGAGAAAAAAAAAGAAAGATTAGAGAGATAAAGAAACAGAGATAGAAAGATTCTATAACGATACTATAGCAGCCCGGCTCCCACTGTAGTGCCCACCTGAGCCTCCCGATGCAGGAAATATAACGATTCGCTCACATGGCCGACATCCCCAAGTTCAAGGCGATCCTGCTGTCCGCGCTGTTGGAGGAGGACATGGTGATGGATCTGAAGCATTCCCTAAAGTGCCTCCATGGTTCCGTCACAATCTCCTCCCGAAATTACCTAATTTCCGGTCAGCTTCTAGCACGTCACTTCCGGTGGAACGTCACATGCGAATTTTAAAGTGCTCCTCGGGGGCTCCGCCGTGTACTCCTGTGTCCGCACGAAAAGTAAGCTCCCAGCCGGGGCAGTATCTCTCTCAAAATCAGGACTGTCTCGCTGGGAGGTATGAATGCTCCCCACCATACACCTTGTACACGTATGGCACCGCATACATCATACACACACGGTTCCGCTTTTTATGCCTCATACACACGGCTCCGTTCTGCACACCTTGCGCACACACACACTGCTCAACTCAGTACACACATGGCTCCACTCCGCAAACCTTGTACACATGCAGTTCCGCTCCACACACCTTGCACACACGCAGCTCCGCTCCATACACACACGTGGGGCTCAGCTCCGTACACGTGCGGCTCCGCTCAGTACACCTCACACTCGCGGCTCTGCTCTGTACACCTCATACACACACACGGCTCCGCTCCGTACACCTTGTACACACACGTCTCTGCTATATCCACCCTGTAAACCCTCCCTGACCCCACACAAACTTCACCTCATCCAGGACGATGAGAACCAGCACAGACAGCAGAGTCCTGCATAAACCAAGGGCTGATACTGGGTACTGGGGGAACATTATACTGTGTATGGGGGGGATGGCGGTACTGGGGGAACATTATACTGTGTGGGGGATGGCAGTACTGTGGGAATATTATACTGTGTGAATATTATACTGTGTGGGGGTGACGGTAGTGGGGAACATTATACTGTATGTAGGGGGATGGTGATACTGTGGGAACATTAAACTGTATGTGGGGACGTGATACTGTGGGAAAATTATACTGTATGTGGGGACAGGAAAGGGACATTGCAATATGTGTTTTGTTACTTCCTGTTTTCCATACTTGGGTCACATGTACAAGGAACAAAATGCTATGATTCTTAGAAAGTGACAACAAAAAAGCACCAAGATAGTCTCAGCTCTGAAAAGGTTACTGCCCCCTCTGCCCAGTAATGGGGAATCTCCAGCACCTACCTCCACCCGCAGAGCCGCACTCCACATAGAGAATAATGGAGCCTCCGGCACCGACCTCCACCCGCAGAGGAACACTCCACATAGAGAATAATGGAGCCTCCGGCACCGACCTCCACCCGCAGAGCCGCACTCCACATAGAGAAAAATGGAGCCTCCAGCACCGACCTCCACCCGCAGAGCCGCACTCCACATAGAGAATAATGGAGCCTCCAGCACCGACCTTCACCCGCAGAGCCGCACTCCACATAGAGAATAATGGAGCCTCCAGCACAGACCTCCACCCGCAGAGCCACACTCCACATAGAGAATAATGGAGCCTCCAGCACCGACCTCCACCCGCAGAGCCGCACTCCACATAGAGAATAATGGAGCCTCCAGCACCGACCTCCACCCGCAGAGCCGCACTCCACATAGAGAATAATGGAGCCTCCAGCACCGACCTCCACCCGCAGAGCCGCACTCCACATAGAGAATAATGGAGCCTCCAGCACCGACCTCCACCCGCAGAGCCGCACTCTACATAGAGAATAATGGGGCCTCCAGCACCGACCTCCACCCGCAGAGCCGCACTCCACGTAGAGAATAATGGAGCCTCCAGCACCGACCTCCACCCGCAGAGCCGCACTCCACATAGAGAATAATGGGGCCTCCAGCACCGACCTCCACCCGCAGAGCCTCACTCCACATAGAGAATAATGGAGCCTCCAGCACCGACCTCCAGCCGCAGAGCCGCACTCTACATAGAGAATAATGGGGCCTCCAGCACCGACCTCCACCCGCAGAGCCACACTCCACATAGAGAATAATGGAGCCTCCAGCACCGACCTTCACCCGCAGAGCCGCACTCCACATAGAGAATAATGGAGCCTCCAGCACCAACCTTCACCCGCAGAGCCGCACTCCACATAGAGAATAATGGAGCCTCCAGCACAGACCTCCACCCGCAGAGCCACACTCCACATAGAGAATAATGGAGCCTCCAGCACCGACCTCCACCCGCAGAGCCGCACTCCACATAGAGAATAATGGAGCCTCCAGCACCGACCTCCACCCGCAGAGCCGCACTCTACATAGAGAATAATGGGGCCTCCAGCACCGACCTCCACCCGCAGAGCCGCACTCCACGTAGAGAATAATGGAGCCTCCAGCACCGACCTCCACCCGCAGAGCCCCACTCCACATAGAGAATAATGGGGCCTCCAGCACCAACCTCCACCCGCAGAGCCTCACTCCACATAGAGAATAATGGAGCCTCCAGCACCGACCTCCACCCGCAGAGCCGCACTCTACATAGAGAATAATGGGGCCTCCAGCACCGACCTCCACCCGCAGAGCCGCACTCCACGTAGAGAATAATGGAGCCTCCAGCACCGACCTCCACCCGCAGAGCCCCACTCCACATAGAGAATAATGGGGCCTCCAGCACCGACCTCCACCCGCAGAGCCTCACTCCACATAGAGAATAATGGAGCCTCCAGCACCGACCTCCACCCGCAGAGCCGCACTCTACATAGAGAATAATAGGGCCTCCAGCACCGACCTCCACCCGCAGAGCCACACTCCACATAGAGAATAATGGAGCCTCCAGCACCGACCTTCACCCGCAGAGCCGCACTCCACATAGAGAATAATGGAGCCTCCAGCACCGACCTTCACCCGCACTCCACATAGAGAATAATGGAGCCTCCAGCACCGACATTCACCCGCAGAGCCGCACTCCACATAGAGAATAATGGAGCCTCCAGCACAGACCTCCACCCGCAGAGCCGCACTCCACATAGAGAATAATGGAGCCTCCAGCACAGACCTCCACCCGCAGAGCCACACTCCACATAGAGAATAATGGAGCCTCCAGCACCGACCTCCACCCGCAGAGCCGCACTCCACATAGAGAATAATGGAGCCTCCAGCACTGACCACCACCCGCAGAGCCACAATCCACATAGAGAATAATGGAGCCTCCAGCACCGACCGCCACCTGCAGAGCCCCACTCCACATACATGGCTGCTCTCAGTGCTCTGTGCTGTGCGCACAGGACCTTTGATGAGGTCACAGGAGGGGAGGAGACAGGGGTCACATGATCGGGGGCCCTGACACCTTCCCTCCTGTGATCTCATCACAAGCCTTTGCACGCTACCAGCAGCATCAGCGTTCACGCTACTTGTAGATGCTGCTGGTAGCAGAGCACATAATGCCGCCCCCACGGTCACTCACTTTTAGGTGGGGAGAAGATGGAGTGCCATTGCAGCAGCCAGCAGGAATGTGGTGGGGGCCCCCTTAGAAGCTCTTGTGGTGGGGGCCCCCTTAGAAGCTCTTGTGGTGGGGGCCCCGGGGCTGAAGCCCCGCCTGCCCTGCCTATAATCCGGCCCTGATTACCAGTCGTGTGAGCAGGACTTGAAAAATCAGTCCACAACATGGTCATGAAACCCCTGTCTCCAACACCACTTCTGATGTGTGCACCACGAACACCTCTTCCATGTTGCCCCCTAAGGCTCGTGGGAGAACCATCACCGCTGCTGTGTGCTGGGAATGCCTCAAACAAACGGTTTACCAGAGTTGCTTGTTTATTAGCCAATATTAGGTCAAGGTTCTCCTGTGGCATGATGTTTTGTAATTTGCCTTTATAGCGTGGATCCAGGATGCTGGCCAACCAGTGGTCGTCATCGCTCATCATTTTGGCAATGCGGGGGTCCCTTTTTAGTATCTGCAAGGCATAATCTGACATGTGGGCCAATGTTCCAGGTTTCAATGATGTACTGCGAGTGCTGGGTGGAAGAGCACTTTCTGGAAAATCCACATCCCTCCAGTCACGCACAAACCCTGTACCAGACCTTAAAAAGCCAACATTTTCTCTTGCCCCATGAGAAGCATCCTCCTCCCCTAAATAATTATCCCCATCATCATCCTCCTCCTCTTCTTCCTCCACCTCGTCCAGGAGAGGTCCCGGAGCATACAATGGCTGACTGTCATCAAGGCTTCCCTCCTCCTCTTCCTCATCCTCCTCGGCTGCAGACGCCCGCTTCTAAATGTGCGTCAAAGTTTGCATGAGCAGACGCATAAGTGGGATGCTCATGCTTATGATGGTGTCGTCTGCGCTTACCAGTCATGTGCATTCCTCAAAACACTGAAGGACTTTACAGAGGTCTTTCAGCTTCGACCACTGCACACCTGTCAACTCCATGTCTGCCCTCAAAGTGCCTGGCCGTGTATCTTCCCACAAATGCATTACAGCCTACCTCTGTTCGCACAGCCTCTCAACCATGTGCAGGGTGGAGTTCCACCTTGTTGCAACGTCGATAATTAGGCGGTGCTTGGGAAGGTGGAGCAATCGCTGCAGCTTCTGCATATGACTGGAGTGTACGGGCGACCGGCGGATGTGCGAGCACAGTCTTCGCACCTTATGAAGCAGGCCTGTTAACGCCGGATAATTATTGAGGAAGCAATGCACCACCAGGTTCAAGGTGTGAGCCAGGCAAGGTATGTGTCGGAGTTTTGAAAGGACTATGGCTGCCACAAAATTCCGGCCGTTATCACTAACTACCTTGCCTGCCTCATGATGTAGACTGCCCAGCCATGACTCAATTTGTCGCTGCAAGTAGTCAGCCAGTACCTCCGCAGTGTGTCTGTCGCCCAAACACATCATCTTCAACACAGTCTGCTGACACTTACCACTAGCTGTTCGATAGTGGGACACCTAGTGTGCAACACTGGCAGCTGCGGATGGAGTGCTCGTGCGACTGCGCTCTGTGGACGAGTTTTCACTTCTGGAGGAGGAGGAGGGTCGAACGCCTACAGCCAACTGTTTCCTATACAGTGGGCTAGGCAGCACTGTCCCACCGCCGCTGTCCCCTGTGGACCCTGCATCCACCACATTAACCCAGTGCGCAGTGATGGACACGTAACGGCCCTGGCCATGCCTACTGGACCATGCATCTGTTGTGAGTTGCACCTTTCCACTCACTGATTGCTTGAGTGAATGGACAATGTGGTCTTTCACATGAAAGTGGAGGGCTGGGATGGCTTTGCGAGAAAAGAAGTGGCGACTGGGTAGGTCATAGCGTGGTACTGCGTAGGCCATGAGTTCACGGAAAGCTTCGCTTTCAACCAACCGGTAGGGCATCATCTCTAACGAGATTAGTTTGGCAATGTGGGCGTTCAAACCCAGTGTACGCGGATGAGAGGATGAGTACTTTCTTGTCCTACTCATAGTCTCTGGTAGGGTGAGCTGGACTTGAGAGCTGCAAATGGTGGAACTAGCGGTGGACATGGCGGACAGAGAGAAGGTTGATGATGGTGATGGAGTTGGTGTTCTTTCTGATGGCCAAGATTCAGTCTTTCATAGCAATAACATTGTGATTCCCTGACTGCTTTGGCCTTGCAACGACACCTCAACATTTGCTCTGGTGGTGTGCTAACCGTTGGGCTTACAGTGTGGAAAACGATGTAGCGTTGCTGACTACTTTCCTTGGGAGCAGTTGCACATGTGGTACGTGAGGTTTGGTAGTCCGTCCACGCTTGCAAGTGCATGGTGGTTAAATGTCTAAGCATGCAACTGGTATTCAAATTTCTCAGATTTTTCCCTCGGCTAAAGGTCTTTGCGCACTTCTTAGGCTACTTTTACACATCAGGTTTTCGGCATCAGGCGTGTTCTGGCGTCGTGCCGGAGCGCCGGATCCAGCAAATATTTAGTAAAACCGGATGTGACGGATCCGGTTTTCTGCCGGATCCGTCTTGCGCTTGACAGCCAAAACCACATCCGTCTCATCAGGTTCATCCGGTTTTCGATCCGTTTTTCGACGGATTACGCCGGATCCGGTTTTTAAAATCGCCCCTTGTGGCCTTCCGAAAGGGATTGGCTACTGAAAAACTATATATAGCGTGTTCCTACAGCCCTTCTTTGACAGGTTGTAGAGGAGAAAGTGCAGGTTGGAGAGAAGAGCAAGTTACTGGCGAAGATGGATGTTGTGATTGGAAATATTTTGAAGAATTTGGCGGATTTTACAGCGGAGGCGAATCGTTTGAGGGTGATTGTTCTGGAGAAGGAGAGAGCAAGACAGCAGCGCATCAGGCATCGTAGACGACGTTTGTGAATCCACCCCATCACA
Organism: Dendrobates tinctorius; assembly: GCF_039654945.1. Classification (NCBI taxonomy): domain Eukaryota; kingdom Metazoa; phylum Chordata; class Amphibia; order Anura; family Dendrobatidae; genus Dendrobates; species Dendrobates tinctorius. Next base: position 2,394,009 of record NW_027361674.1, read on the forward strand.
GCCAAGAGAATGACGCGTGGGGTCTATTCTACACTCTGCATGGACCTTAGACGAAACCCGGATACATTTTTTGGATATGTTCGGATGAAAATGGAGAATTTTGATTACTTGGTGGAGCGCATTGCACACCTCATAAGAAAATCGGACACCTATTGCCGCTTCTCTGTTTCACCCGCAGAGCGTCTGATGGTGACTTTAAGGTAAGCCACATTTATTGGATATACTCGCATCAGAGCACACTTTTACTGCAATCTTGTTGGTGGTAGTTTGCATCTCCAAGTGTTATAGCTGAGTTTTGGTATGTAATGCTGTGATTTTAAACTAATTGATTGTTTTTTAATTCCCCACAGATTTCTTGCAACTGGAGAATCCCTTTCGTCACTGCATTTCCAGTACAGACTCGGGATTTCCACCATATCTGGAATAGTGAAGTACACATGCCGTGCACTGTGGGACTCCTTAGCTGAAGAGTTTTTACCAGAGCCCACAACAGAGAGGTGGATTGAAATTTCAGAAAAGTTTCAACAGATATGTCAGTTTCCTAACTGCTTGGGCGCTGTGGATGGGAAACATATCCGCATTGTAAAGCCAGCCGGATCGGGATCGGAATATTTCAATTACAAGAAATATTTTTCAATTGTCCTCATGGCCATCACTGACGCGGAATACAAATTTATTGCTGTTGATATTGGAGCCTATGGCCGTTCCAATGACTCTCAAGTTTTCAAACTGTCTGCCATGGGGCGTAAACTGTATGGAAACACCTTCCAGTTCCCACCCCCTAGACCGCTGCCGCAAACATCTGGTCCACCTATGCCATTTGTCTGTGTAGGGGATGAAGCCTTCCAGCTGTCAGAACACCTTTTGAAACCGTACGGTAGCAGAGGATTCTCAAGAACAAAACGCATTTTTAATTACCGCCTCACAAGAGCAAGAAGAATGGTTGAATGTACCTTTGGTATTCTGACAGCCAAATGGCGGGTCCTATTGACTGCGATCAACCTCAAGACAGAAACTGTGGACGAGGTGATCAAAGCTTGCGTGGTACTCCACAATTTTGTTATCTGCAAGGAACCCATTTCCATTGAGGACACCTCTGAAGAAACCACCTTGCAAGATTACCATGACATTACCACTAGAAGTTCTGTGACGGTTTCAGTAATGAGGGACAATTTTGCACTATACTTTATGTCACCTCAAGGCAGAGTACACTGGCAGGATGACAGAGTGTGAAAGATTTGTGCCCTTAACCAAACTTGTGTACCTTCTGTACCAACAGTATATACCTTTGCCAACCAAAGTTGGCTATCTTGTCATGGTCTTACTATTTTTACCTTTAGGCCACAGGTGTGTACCTGGTTGTGTTTGATGCAAAGTATTTCACCTTTTAACAAAAGTTGTGTACATTGTTAGGAAATCACCAACAATAAACACAACTTTTTAGGTGAAATACTTTGCTTCAAACACAACCAGGAACACAACTGTGGCAAAAAGCTAAAATTTACCCACAGTTATATACCTGGTTTTGAATACCTTTTTACCTTTGAAATACCCTGTATTTAACCTTTTTTTTAAACATAGTTCGACGCAGAAAGAAATGACAGACAACCATTGTGAAACGATAATTTAACTTTTATTTAAAATATTTTTTTTTTGTAAAATGTTTTTAAAGTGCAAAAAACTTTTTTAATAAAGGTTTTAAACCCAATGGGCATTTTTATTAAAAAACACACATTACAAATCTGTGTAGTGTGGGGTGGAAATACTGCTGGAGGGGCTGCGGGACACTTCGACACTGGGTGTGTGGAGAGAGGACTGGGATCGTGGTGGGGAAGGAACAGTTAGAGGTGAAGGTGTGGAAAAAGCTACAGAATGGGTACGGGGCAGGTTGCTGGTACTGGGGAGGTTGCTGGTACTGGGGAGGTTGCTGTACTGGGGAGGTGGCTGGTATGTAATAGGAGGGGGAGGATGGAAAGTGGCTGGAGGGGGTGCAGGTGGAGGAACTACTGGGGTGGGAGGAGGAGGTTGGGAGGTAACATGCTGTAGAGCACCGTGGCACGAATGCATTACATGCATCTGCTGGCTAGGAGAGAGCGTTGCCATGCGCTCCACAACAGACCTGAAAAAGGTGTGGTTTGGAGAAGATCTTGCTTCTGAATACATGGTTTGCAGAAGTGTCTTCACCTCCAGAATGCTGGAGTTGATCTGCTGAAAGCCTGCGGAGATTTGCTCTGACAAGACTTTTAGACAGTTCTCGAAAGATGCATTCAGATGCAAGAACTCTGGCGCATAAGTCTTTTCCTGACCCCTCTGCCGCTGCCGCCCAGTACCCGCAGGTGTACTAGAGGTGGCAGGGGCAGAAGGGTGGGGTAAAGGGAAAGCGATCTCCTCACCAGCAGCTTCATGTAATGTAGGCGGCCACGATGCTCCTGTGCTGGTGGATGGGACAGATGGGTCGAATGTGTGGGAAGGCTGGGAAGGTGCAGATGTACCGGGGCGGTCGAAGTGTCCCTCGGTGCCGGTCTCCTCAGGGATCGCCTCAGAAGGGTCCAATCGTGCAGGCTCCCGAGTGCTGCTCACCGTGCTGTGGAATAAAGAGAAAAAAAAAACAATTAAAATAGTGACATGGCATGGCCCTGGCTGAAAAAAAATTGTTACATCTAAACATTTTTTTTCACATGTGTGTAATATTTACCTTCTGGTGACCATTGTATCCCAGAGGAACGACAGGGCTCGTGCGTACTTGTACTTGCTCCTGCGTCCTCCAAATCCACTCGGGGCCAGCATCTCTTTATTGAACTCCTTCTTGAAACGATCCCTCACAGACCGCCACCGCTTCACAATTCTCTCCCCTGAAACGAGAAAGGACAAAGTGGTTAGTATACAACATCAGTGTTTCCCAAACTCCAGTCCTCATGGTCCCCAGGGGTCATGTTTTCAGGATTTCCATAGTAAATAGAAATCCTGAACACATGATCCGTGGGGACCACAAGGACTGGAGTTCGGGAAACACTGGTTTACATCAAGCAACCGGTACTGTATATACTTACGCTCTTTAATCTGGGCCCGAGCATCGAGGTCCTCCCAGCGGGCCACAAGGAGCGAACAGATTTCCTCCCAGAGCCGTCGGGTAACGATCAGGTCAGTATGGCGGCGGTCAGCCATATTCCATAGCGGCTCCCTTTCTCTGACGAGATCGATGAGGTGGTCCACATCTATTCCTCCATCCTCACCGTCTGAGTCGGGAGCACGCTGTGAAGGCTGTTAAAGTAAAAGAGAAAAATAGCAAAATTAGTCACCACACTTAAGACATGAAATAAAAAGTGTACCAAAATTTCACTTAAATATTATACTTACACACTGGTGACCGCCGCGTTGCTGTCGCCGACGACCCTGGGAGGCACTGCGAGGACCTCTTGGCCGAGCACCAGATTGGGAAGACTAGAGAAGAAAAGAAAAAAATTTATGTGTTTGGATGTAGGCATTTGTTTGCTGTGTGTGGTCTGCAGAACATTGTTTTCTATGTGTTGTGTGTAGTGTGATGTTGTGTTTCTGCGTTTGATTCAAAAAACTTACCAATTGTGAGCCCACTACAGGTGTCTGTCCATCCCTTCCTTCTTCTGGGAGCTCCTCTTCAGCTTGTGAATCCTGTTTTGAAATAAAAGGCAATGAATAGACATATATTCCAGAGATGATGGATTTTGGAAATAAAAACTTACCATCAAACGCTGACGATGCGAGGGAGGGCTCCCAGAAGAAGATGTGCTGTCCTCTTGCTGGCCAGACTCCATGGCTGTGGGTGGTGCTGTTGCTGCTGCCAGTGCTGCCACTGCTGCTGCTGCTGAATCTCTTGGGCGGCTGTTGAATAAAGAGAAACAAAGGGCCAATGAATATCTTGATATTCCATGGCCCTAGTTTTGAGGAATGGGGGATTTGATAATTACCTTCTCTCATCTGCTGCTGGACTCCCCTCCCGTTGTTCAGCATGCTGCTCCATTTGGGGTGGTGGTGGTGGTGCTGATGGTGCTGCAGTGGTCTCCTGCCTTCTCCTGCGCCTGGTTGCTGTCTTGGGTGGCATGTTGGGTGTGGCTGAGGGTCCCACTATCATGCTTTTATATATGTGGCTTGTGGGCAGAGCTACTGAGCATGCTCAGATCCAAAAAACCGGATCTGGCCACCGGATCCGGCTACAGCCGGATCCGGCGCATTGCGGCGCTCATAGGCTTTCATTGTGTGAAAAAGCCGGACACGCCGGATCCGGCGTGTCCGGCTTTTTCGCCGGAGACAAAAAACGTTACAGTAGCCGTTTTTTCCAGATGCCGGATTGCGATACATTGCTGGATCCGGCGAAAACCGGATGAAACGCATGGCCATCCGGCCCGATCCGGCGCTAATGCAATTCAATGGGGGGGAAACCGGATCCGGCATTGCATTTCGCCGGATCCGTTTTTTGTCAAAAGTGCCGGATCGCGCCTGATGGCGAAAACCTGATGTATGAAAGAGGCCTTACAGATAACCTTTGCCTGATCATTAGGATTTTGTTAAAAAAAAGTGCCACACTGAACTCTTCCTACTATGGAAGACATTTTGAGGCATTGCACGCTGTGCTAATTTGACCGTCTGGCCTAGCTGTCCTGCAACTTTTTTGGCTTTTGTAACCCGTTTTTGGACTGCTCCGGGCCTGCCAGATAACAGCTGTTGCGATGTCGATGTCTGCTGCGGATGCTCCTCCTCCTCTTCTGAGCTATTGGCAGCGGCACCCTCTTCCCCAATGGATGCCAATCTGGGTCAACAACTGTGTCATCCATCACCTCCTCTTCAATGTCATGTGCACCTTCCTCCATGTCACCATATAAGGTGGTATAGTATGCGGGAAGGGGCACCTGAGTTTCACCAGGGCCAGATTCTTTCTCAGTACACTGCGAGGACAATGTAGTGCTCTGAGTGAATGTACCAGCAGATAAATCTAGCAGTGGCTGTGCATCAGTGCACTCCATGTCAGATTCTTCTTGGACTGGGTAATTCACGATTTGACTTGATAACCTAGGCATGGTATGTGAAAAGAGCTCCATGGAGTAATCTGTAGTGTGGCCTGCCGCATCCTTTACTTTTGGTAGGGGTGAAGGACACAAGGAAAGGTGTGGTTCCTGACCATGAGCCTCCAATGACGACTCTGTGCTTTTATTTTTTGAAACTTCAGAAGAGGAGGCGATAGAGCTGGAGGCTGTTTCAGCAATGTAAACCAAAACTTGTTCCTGAAGCTCCGGCTTTAAAAGCGGTTTACCTACTCCCAGAAAAGGGAGCCTGCCTTCGAGGCCTTGTGGAGCCAGACGATGATGCAGGCGCAACACCTCCTGCATTAGGTGCTATTGTGCTTTTGCCACTACCAGCAGATCCACCACCACCAACAACATCATTACCAGCTGGCAACCCCCACCCACTTCCACGGCCTCTTCCAACACACTTCCTCACTTTTGGGAAAATGTACCCAAAATACCACCAGCAATATGGTACTGTAAAACAAGGTACAAGGTGTATATAGTATTGGGGAGAATTTGAATCTCCCTGCAGACTAGAGGACACTGAACTATTATCTCAGGCCCAGTGTAGATTACACCTCAATATGACAGGCTGAAATTGGATGGTGTATAAAATGTCTATATAGGACTGGGGAGAATTTGAATCTCCCTACAGACTTCAGGACACTGAACTATTATCTCAGGCACAGTGTAGATTACACCTCAATATAACAGGCTGAAATTGGATGGTGTATAAAATGTCTATATAGGACTGGGGAGAATTTGAATCCCCCTAGAGATTTTAGCAAGCTGACAATGACGCTCTCAGTCCCAAGTATGGCAGCAGGCAGCCTAATAAGCAGGACTGCTGCACACAAAAGTGTGGAAAAATGAACGCTTGATAACTGTGCAAAAAAAGAGGATGAAAAGTATTTTTGCTTTTAAAAAAGCAGTTTGCACAGCAGTGTGAAAACAGCAATGCAGCTATCAGGGAGCCTTATAAGGCAGCCTAATAACCAACAGAGCTGGTGCACCAAAATATAGCCTCCCCTTGCACTGCACACTGACTGGTGTGTTGTACAGGCAAAATCGCTAGCAGCAGAAGCAGTTTTTTTGTATCTTCTTTCCTGCCTAACGCTCTCCCTACAGAATCAGCAGCAGCAGCAGCTCTCCCTATTCTGAGATCAGCAGAAGTAAGATGGCAGTCGGCGTGCACGCCCTTTTATAGCCCCTGTGACGCCACACAAAGCAAGCCAATCACTTGCATGCCCTTCTTAAAGATGGTGGTGACCGCTGCCTATGTCATCGCGTTGCCCACAGTGTGCGTCCTCCATCATTGGCTGAGAAAGTGCGTTGGAAGCATCTTTTGAAACGCGACTTTGGCGCTCTGGTCGCCGACCTCGTGGCCGACCGCACGCTATGGTCGGGTTTCGTTTCATGAAACCCGACTTTTGCGAAAGTCGGCGACTTTTGAAATTGACCGACCCGTTTCGCTCAACTCTAATAAAGAGGACATACTAAAAATCCTGAATCAACATTTCGAGATCAAAAGACTTGGGAAATGTGAAACAGTACCTAAGAATACAGACAGAATGAGAAGAAGATGGAAGTTTCTTACTTAATCAAAATCACATCATTCAAGACATAACTGAAATATTTGGATTGAAAGATGCAAAAACGGCAAAGTCTCCAATGGAAACTAATTATATTAAAGGGATGAATAGTGAGAAAAATGTGTTACGAAATAATGAAGAGTACAGAATAGCAATAGGAAAATTACTGTATCTAGCAACTGTTACAAGGCCAGACATTGCAGCAGCAGTAGGAATTCTGAGTAGAAAAGTGCCTAAGCCAAATAAAGCGGATTGGAATGCCGTGAAGAGAGTAATATGTTATCTGAAAGGAAATAGCAATGTTAAACTGAAACTGCCTACAAGTGATAATGCATTTTAACTGGATACGTTGATGCAGATTGGGCTGGAGACCCAACTGACAGAAAATCTACCAGTGGCTATCTTTTCTTTTTCTCAGGCGGATCAATTAGTTGGACTAGTAAAAAGCAATCAATGTTGCAGCAGCACATTCGAGTCAAGAAGTTCTATGGTTAAGACAATTGCTAACAGACCTAGGACAAACACAGTTGGAACAAACAAAAATAAATGAGGACAATCAAGGATGTCTTGTTCTTGCTCAGATGGAAAGAGTTAACCCAAGAACAAAGCACACTGATGTGAAGTATCATTTCTTGAGGGATCATCAGGAACATGGAATTCTGAAATTAGAATGTCAAACTGAAAATATGACAGCAGACATTTTCACAAAGCCATTGAATGCTGAAAAACATCAGAGACTAATGAAGAAAAAAGGTTTGACTGAATAAGTCCTTACTGTTGAGAAAGGGTGTTGGTATATGCAACAGTTGTGGACTTCTTTGTTTATGTGAAGGAGGACTTTATGCTGATCTGACAATAGATGGTGTTGTTGTGTAAAGTTTCCTTGCTTAATGTATTGTAAAAGAAAAGGTCTCTCTTGTACTTTCAGTTTTGTTTTACTTCTTCCTGGTGCAGCACTCAATGACTGTGCATTTTTCCTTTACCTCATGTTCTGAGAAGTAAAAACTTGTTATCCCATGCCATTTGCTCTGTGAAGTTTCTACTGCAACTGTGAATATCCAGAAGCTGTGCAACATATCTGTGGTGCACTGGTTTGCAGGAGACCAAAGTGCTAGTTCATGAGGAAAGTCGGTGTGATGGGCTAGGGATTGAGGTGAATGACAAGAAATGTGTGGTTAAGCTGCATAATGGACCTCCTTGCTTGTTTGTGGGAGAACCAAAGGCTAGAGGTGTTGTCATAATATCACTAAGCAAAATCTGGAAAAAGCAACAAGGTAGAATACGGGAAGCTTAAAGAAGGGATTGTATAGAGTAGTGGGCTGGTTTATATAGTTGGATGAAGGGCTCTGTGAGTGCTGACACTATCATCCCTGAGTGGCTAGATCTGGGGAGTCTGCAGGTGTGTGATTTCGGCGGTCGTGCCCCCCGATGCCCCATCAGCGGCGGCAGCCGCCGCAGCCTCTCCTCACCTGCGCGCCACCTTCCGTGCGCGCGCCTGTCCTGCCTTCCCTCCTGCTGCACGTACTGGCCTTAGGTTGCGGGCGCGCGCCCGTCCGTCCTCGATGTCTGGCGGTGGGCGGAGCTGAGGGGCCGGGCTTGAAGAGCTCTTCCGGGAGCAAAGGTACTTCAGGCGTCCTCCCTAGGAGGAGGGCGCCTGGTGATTGTGTGGATCTCCCGCACCGTTCTGGCCGCACTCCTACTTTCTTGTGCTACTTCTTGGTGCTCATCGCAGCATCGATTCTGTGTTGTGTCCGTCCCTCCTCCTAGCCTCGTTTCCCCTGGTCCGTTCTGACCTCCCTGTCTGTCCCTGCCTGTTGGTATTCTTTCCCCGGTCGGTTCCCTGCCCCCCTGCTCTCCCTGTCTACTCCAGTCCAGATTCTCTTGCTTAACTCCCCCTAAGGGTTCCTCGTCTGTCCGTCTCCCCGCTGTGCCTCGCCCCGTCGCCCCACGGGCTTTTCTGCTGGGTTCCTCCTTCCTCTGATACTCCCACCTAGGCACTCTTGTCTTTGTCCGTAGTTCCATGTCCTGCCTCGAGCCTGGCTTCTCCCTGAGCCGTCCCTCTTGGTACCGGCTGTCGCGGTTCTGACCCCTGTGGTCTTGCCCCTAACGATCCCTGTATAGGGGTTGGTCATCACGTGGCGCGCTCGGCCCAGGGGCTCCGGATCCGTGACCCAGAGGGTCCACTCTCGGAAGTAGTTTGCTCCTGAGCATCACAGTATCACCAGGCCATGGACCCCGCCGGTGCCGCAGCCGCTACGCAGAAGGAACTGCTTTTTTTACGTGAGAATCAGACCCGGAAAATGTCCTTTATGAAATTGATGGACACCCGGCTCTCCGCCCTACAGACCTCTGACCCAGGGCATGCACCCCTCTTAGCCAGTCTTCAGCAGGAGCTCGCGCAGCAGCGCGATGCTCAGTCCCACATCCTGGGGTACATGGCGTCCATTGACGATCGACTGCTTGCTCTGCAGTCCTCTGCGGCCGCTTCAGCCCTTCCTCGGGACGCAGTTTCATCTCCGCCTCCCCGCCTGGGAAAGCCTCCCAGGTATAGCGGGGATCCTAAGCTATGTCGGGGTTTTTTAAATCAGTGCAGATTGCACTTTGAGCTGGTGCTGCAGCAGTATCCCACTGACCGCGCCAAGGTGGCGTTCATAGTGTCCCATCTTGAGGGCGAGGCTCTGGCTTGGGTAAACCCTTTGTGGGAGAGGGATGACCAGTTTCCAGTATCCAGAATTTTCTGGAAGTATTCCGCAAGGTGTTTGATGAGCCTGGGTGCTTGGTGTCCACTACTGAGGCTCTTTTCAATCTCCGCCAAGGCTCCCTTACTGTAGGACAATACGCCATCCGCTTTCGGACCCTGTCTTCGGAGCTGGGCTGGAATAACGAGGCTCTTGTGGGTGCCTTTTGGAGGAGTCTCTCAAGTAAGATCAAGGACGAGCTGGCCGGGCGAGACACTCCCACAAACCTGGAAGATCTCATTTCCCTGGCCACCCGTATAGATCTGCGGTTTTTGAAACACGCTCAAGAATCGGCTAGGGAGAAAAGACCCTTCAGGCTGTATCAGGCTCCTATTCCGCGTTCCTCTGCATCCCTTATTAGCACAGCTCCCGAGCCCATGCAGATAGATCGTATCAGGCTGTCAGAGCAGCGACGCAGGGAGAGGATGACTAATGGTCTCTGTCTGTACTGCGGTGGAGCCAACCACTTCGTGCGTACCTGTCCTGAGAAACCGGGAAACGCCTCCACCTAGGTCAGGTAAGAGAGGACCTCCTAGGTGATCATAATTCCTCTCTGCCCCTTACCCTTTCAGCTTTGATTATTGGGTCGGGGGCGCAGATCTGTGGAGGCGTATGTGGACTCGGGCGCAGCCGGTAATTTCATTCGTCAAGAAGAGGTTGATGAACTCCAGATCCTGGTGGTCACCCTAAGAGACCCGCGTGCGATTACCTCCATCGATGGCAAACCTCTACCCGAGCTCGACACCACTGTCACCGCCGAAGTAGATCTTCAAATTGGGGCACTCCACCGCGAGAAAATAGCCTTTTACATCCTGCCTCGATTGTCCCATGCTGTTCTCCTAGGATTGCCCTGGCTCAGACGGCACGAGCCAGTTGTCGACTGGCGTTCAGGAGAGATTTTGCATTGGGGTTACTCCTGTCAAGAACGCTGTCTGCAGGCTCTGGTTCGTCCCAGCTCCCTGCCTAGGCCAGTCGATCTTCTGGGCCTTCCCGCACCCTACCACGCATATGCAGATGTTTTCAGCAAGAAGGAAGCGGATTCCTTGCCGCCGCACCGGTCCTACGACTGCCCTATCGACCTGATCCTCGGAGCCTCCCCTCCCAGAGGGAGAACATATTCTCTGTCCCCAGCAGAGACCACGGCTATGACAGAATACATACAGGAAAACCTGACCAAGGAGTTCATCCGGAAATCCTCATCCCCTGCAGGCGCAGGTTTTTTCTTTGTCCGGAAGAAAGACGGTTCACTACGACCATGTATTGACTACCGGGGTCTGAACAACATCACCGTCAAGAATCGGTATCCGTTCCCGCTGATTCCAGAACTCTTCGACCGGGTGAGAGGGGCTCGAATCTTCACGAAGTTGGATCTGCGGGGAGCCTACAATCTGATCCGGATCCGTGCCGGGGATGAGTGGAAGACGGCCTTCAATACCCGTGATGGGCATTATGAGTATCTAGTCATGCCATTCGGTCTCTGCAATGCTCCGGCAGTATTTCAGGAATTTGTTAACGAGGTGTTCAGAGATCTACTCTATTCCTGCGTGGTGGTGTACTTAGATGATATTCTCATCTTCTCGCCCGATCTGTCCCACCATCGGAGAAGCGTACGCATGGTCCTACATCGCCTTCGAGAGAATCATCTCTGCACCAAAATTGAAAAGTGCCTCTTTGAGCAAACCCTTCTTGGGTTGTATCATCTCTGATTCTGGTCTGAAGATGGATCCAGAGAAACTCTCTGCAGTACTCATGTGGCCTCGGCCCGTGGGCGTAAAGGCCATCCAACATTTCCTTGGATTCGCTAACTATTACCGACAATTTGTGCCTCATTTTTCTACAGTTACCAAGCCCATCACGGCCCTGACCCATAAAGGGACTAGGGCAAACAGCTGGTCTCCCGAAGCTGAGGACACCTTCCTTGCTCTGAAACGCTCTTTTGCAACAGCCCCAATCTTACATCGCCCAGTTGCCAGTTGGCCCTTTGTCCTAGAGGTGGATGCCTCCTCCACCAGAGCTGGGGCTGTTCTTTCCCAGCAGGCTCCATCCGGATGTCTGGTTCCCTGCGGGTATTTTTCTAAGTCCTTTTCACCTGCGGAGTGCAATTACTCCATTGGAGACCGAGAATTGCTAGCCATTAAGATGGCCCTGGAGGAGTGGCGATACCTGCTTGAAGGGGCAGTACATCCCTTTACTATCTTCGCTGACCATAAGAATTTGGCCTATCTGCAGTCCGCTCAAAGACTCAATTCCAAACAGGCCAGATGGACTCTGTATTTTTCTCGTTTTGATTTTAAGCTCCACTTCCGGCCTGGCAATAAGAACGTCAAAGCGGATGCACTTTCCAGGTCTTTGCAGTCACTGGAGGGAGATGAGGACCCATCGTATATTATCAAGCCTGCTAAAGTTATCACCGTGGCTCCGGTGAGTTTCTCTTTGCCGCCGCCAGGCAAAACCTTCGTTCCCCAGAACAAGCGATCGGAGGTGCTACACTGGGGGGCATTCCTCCAAGGTCGCAGGGCATGTTGGGACTAAGAAGACTCTTTTACTTCTCTCCCGTTACTACTGGTGGCCCTCCCTTCGCCAAGACGTGATGGACTATGTAGCCTCTTGCACGACCTGTGCTCAGAACAAGGTTGCTAGGACCCTGCCTTCTGGTCTACTTCATCCGTTACCTGTTCTGGAAGCTCCTTGGCAGCAAATCGCCATGGATTTCGTGACTGATTTGCCCCGCTCAGCTGGATGTACTACCATCTTAGTCATGGCAGATCGCTTCTCTAAGATGGCTCATTTCATTCCTTTGCCTGGACTGCCCTCCGCCCCGAGGTTGGCCGAGATCTTCATCCACCAGATCTTCAGGCTGCATGGCCTTCCTCAGCGGATCGTGTCTGACCGGGGGGTCCAGTTTACCTCTCGATTCTGGAGGGCTCTCTGTCGGCTTATGGGCACATCTCTCGACTTCTCCTCGGCGTATCATCCTCAGACCAACGGGCAGGTGGAGTGGATTAATCAAGTTTTGACAGCCTTCTTACGTCACTTTTCCAACGCCCATCAGGACAGTTGGGTCTCTCTTCTACCTTGGGCAGAATACGCACATAATAATCATTCCAGCGAATCTACCACCAAGTCACCATTCCTTGTGGTAACAGGACAAAATCCTGGTATTCCGCTGCCCTTTTCCACTTCGTCGGGAGTTCCTGCAGCAGATACTCGTGCCAAGGAGTTTTCGCAAATCTGGAGGGAGACCAGGGAGGCGCTCGAGAAGGCCAGTAGCCGAATTAAGAAACATGCGGACAAGAGACGGAAGGATCTTCCTAATATCATACTGGCGACAAAGTCTGGCTTTCGACTAAGCATATCCGTCTGAAGGTTCCGTCTTACAAGTTAAGTCCACGATACATCGGACCTTTTGAAGTGCTTAGTCGCATTAATGAGGTGGCTTATAAACTGAGGTTGCCTGCTTCGCTCCGGGTCCCTAACGCCTTCCATGTCTCGCTCCTGAAACCTGTGGTTCTCAATCGGTTCCAACCAGCTTCCATTTCCCCTCCTTCGCCAAGGGGTTCGGATGACGTTTTTGAAGTAAAGGACATTTTGTCCATGAAAAAAGTCAAGGGAAAAACTTTTTTTCTTATCGATTGGAGGGTTTTGGTCCCGAGGAGAGGTCCTGGGAGCCTCGAGAGAATGTTAATGCTCCTCTTATTCTGAAAACATTTCTGGCCAATCTCAGAAGGGGAGGGTGTAAGGAGGGGGGTACTGTGATATCGGCGGTCGTGCCCGCCGATGCCCAATAAGCAGCGGCAGCCGCCGCAGCCTCTCCTCACCTGCGCGCCACCGTCCGTGCGCGCGCCTGTCCTGCCTTCAAGCCTCCTGCTGCACGCACCGGCCTTAGGTTGCGGGCGCGCACCCGTCCATCCTCGGCGTCTGGCCGTGGGCGGCGCTGAGGGGCCGGGCTTGAGGAGCTCTTCCGGGAGCTAAGGTACTTCAGGCGTCCTCCCTAGGAGGAGGGCGCCTGGTGATTGTGTGGATCTCCCGCACCATTCTGGCCGCACTCCTACTTTCTTGTGCTACTTCTTGGTGCTCGTCGCAGCATCGATTCTGTGTTGTGTCCGTCCCTCCTCCTAGCCTCATTTCCCCTGGTCCGTTCTGACCTCCTTGTCTGTCCCTGCCTGTTGGTATTCTTTCCCCGGTCGGTTACCTGCCCCCCTGCTCTCCCTGTCTACTCCAGTCCGGATTCTCTTGCTTAACTCCCCCTAAGGTTTCCTCGTCTGTCCGTCTCCCCGCTGTGCCTTGCCCCATCGCCCCATGGGCTTTTCTGCTGGGTTCCTCCTTCCTCTGATACTCCCACCTAGGTACTCTTGTCTTTGTCCGTAGTTCCTTGTCCTGCCTCAAGCCTGGCTTCTCCCTGAGCCGTCCCTCTTGGTACCGGCTGTCGCGGTTCTGATCCCTGTGGTCTTGCCCCTAACGATCCCTGTATAGGGGTTGGTCATCACCTGGCGCGCTCGGCGCAGGGGCTCCGGATCCGCTCTCGGACGTAGTTTGCTCCTGAGCGTCACAAGGTGGCTATTACTATGAGGAACGTTAGCCCATATAGAAGCCAACCTTGTTTGGACTGAAAATGACTTCAAGTCTGTAGAGACTACACCTGTATATAGGCTACATCTGCATGGGATGCCATCTGGGGGTTGTCCAGTTATAACAAATTATCACCTATCTGCTGGATAGGTGATAACTTGCTGATCGATGGGCATCCGAAAATTGGTACCTGATGATTGGCATATCAAGGAATTTTAATCCCTGATAGGGAATTTTTATTCCAGTAATTGAAAAATAGGGAGGCAGGTCGGACACCAGATTGCCACTCCATTCATTGCTTATGGGGCAACTGGAGAAAGCCAAGCCCACCACTCGGTAGCCCCATAGGGAATGAATGGAGCGCAGGTGGCACATGCACAATACCAGTCTATTCTTTTCCAAAGATTTTATTTGGATTTTAAAATAACAGGCAAGAATAGGGAGTAAGGGCAGGAGAGGAAGGAGGGGGGGGAGAGGATAGGGATGGGGAGGGAAAGAAAAAAAGAGGAGGGACATAGGTAAAATAACAATGCAACAATATAACAATATAACAAGAGTGATATTACACTTATAGGGTACATAATGCCCAGGTCACTGGGGGTTTAAAAGGTATAAACAAAACGGCTGCGAACAAACGTATAACGAGAGATTGTAAGCCAATTAAGGCCAATCGTAAGTGAGCAAATATTTAACAAGGATTAGTAGACGAAATATACAATTAAATGGTAGCGCCTAGAAGTTGGTGGTGAGCGAAATTAAGTTATAGGGGACGGAAAGGCCTTGTCCCATTTGTTCCATTTTTTATAAAATTTTCCAAACTGATTATTAATCAGAGCAAAATTCAGTTCATGTGCTCTATGTTGCTGGACTAGGTGGAAGATAACCTCTGGATTTGGGAGTATTTTGTTTTTCCAGTGGAAAGTGATGAAGTTTTTTGCTACAAGACAAAGATGAATGAATATGGGTTGGAGTGTCAAGTCTAGTTCGTCTAGGTTAAGGGAAAGAAGGGCCATTTGAGGGGTGAGGGTTAAAGTTTTGTTAGAGAGTTTATTGAGAGAGGTAGAGATCCAAGACCAGACTGTTTTGACCCTGGGACATTCCCAAAATATATGCAATAGGTCTCCCTTGAAGCCGCAGTCTCTCCAGCAAAGGGGTGAGGATGAGTTTGAAGGACCGAAGTGTGCTAATTTTGCCGGAGTAAGGTACCAATTACTAATAGTTTTAAAGTATGTCTCTTGAAGTGGAAATGAGATTGTGGAGTTGTACGTTTTGGAGAGAGCCTCTTCCCATTGTTCAGGAGAAAAGGTGGATTTTAGGGTTTTTTCCCAGGTAACCATATAAGGGCTTTTTGACAAACTATCGTCGTTGTTGAAGGAGTCATAGAGAAAGCCATGACTCCAAAAGATTTTATGATGAGGATTGAGTAAGACTTTTATGGAAGCGTGAGTAAAGTTCATTTTTGACTTAAGAAAAG
This sequence comes from Dendrobates tinctorius, assembly GCF_039654945.1. Classification (NCBI taxonomy): domain Eukaryota; kingdom Metazoa; phylum Chordata; class Amphibia; order Anura; family Dendrobatidae; genus Dendrobates; species Dendrobates tinctorius. The sequence continues at coordinate 2,409,421 of NW_027361674.1, forward strand.
CGAGGACATTATCTTTTAAGAGGATGAATTCTAAGAATAAGGAATGAGGGACGTTAAAGTTTTTTCTTAGCGATGCAAAGTCTACGAAATTGGAGCCGTTGTGGATATCTCCCAATTTTGTGATTTTTAATTCTGGCCAAATAGTAGGGAGGGTTACGTTAGAGAGGCTAAAAATAAGAGTAAGGGGTATGTTTTTTAGAATGGGGAATTTGTGTGTCCGTCTGCTTGGTTTGGAGAATTTACACCAAGCTTGAGCAATGGCCAGGAATAGAGGGTGAGCGTTAAAGTTAGGAAGATGATTTGAGATTGCTTGAGTGATGATGTTGCTTAACTGTTTACCATTATTTAAAAATAGTTCCAAGTCAAACCAGGCCGGAGGTTCACGTTGGGAAATCCAATGGACACTTTGTTTAATCAGAAGAGTTTGATAATGGGCAATAATGTTGGGAAGGCCCATCCCCCCATTCCCTTTTTTCCTGTGTAATGATGAGGAAGAAGTCCTAGCTTTTTTTCCTCCCCACAGGAAGGTTTTGAACAAAGATTGGATGTTTGTCAGAAGTATGACCGGGATGGGCAGAGGGAGGCATCGGAGAACATATAGAATTTTTGGAAGGATGTGTGTTTTAAGGATATAATTTTTTCCCCACCAAGAGAGATTTTTCTCTTTAAAGATTAAGCAATCTTTGCTTATTGAATCTGTCAAATTTCTCAGATTTATCTTCCCCATAAGGTGGAGATTATTACAGAGGGAAATACCTAGGTAAGGAATCTCTCTGTTGCACCAGTTAAGGGATGTTTTTTCCTTTATTGCATCTGTTTGTTTAGTGTCAAGATTAAGGGGAAGGATGTTCGATTTTGACTGGTTGATTTTGTAGTTAGATAGGTCCGAGAATTTGTCTAGTTCATTGAAAACCTCAGATGAAGAGTTTTGGGGGTCAGTTAAAGTCAAAATGATGTCATCTGCGAATAGGCTGATTTTGTGTTCCTTGTGTTGGGTATGGATACCTTTAATTTTGGCATTGTTACGAATGTGTTCGGCTAAGGGTTCGAGGGCCAAGTTGAAAAGTTGGGGTGATAGAGGGCACCCCTGTCTGGTGCCGTTCGAGATAGCAAAGGGGTTTGAGATATGATTGTTGGAGGTTATTTTCGCGCTTGTGTTTGAGTATAGTGCCATAATAGTGGTCACTAATTTTTGATTGAATCCAAATTTGAAAAGAGTGTGTCTAAGGAAGTCCCAATTTATGCGGTCAAAGGCCTTCTCGGCATCTAGTGATATTAAAGTTGTTGGAGTTTTAGTAGAGTTGGCGTACCTAATAACGTTTATTAATCTCCTTGTGGCGTCTGCGGGTTGTCTCCCATGGGTGAATCCCATTTGGTCATTGGCCAGAAGATACGGGAGAAAGTTACTCAACCTATTGGCTATTATTTTGGAGAACAGTTTTATGTCTGTGTTGATGAGGGAAATGGGGCGATAATTGGTCATTAGTTCAGGGTTACCTTTAGGTTTTGGAATCAGGACAATCGAGGCCTCAAGCATTTCCTTTGGAAATAGCCCCTGGACTGCGGCAAAGTTGAATACTTCTGCAAGGTGAGGAGATAAGAGTTTACTGAAGGTTTTGTAGTATGAATTGTTGAAACCGTCAGGGCCTGGGGATTTGTGGAGGGGGAATTTGTTAATAGTATCTTCTATTTCAATAGGGGAGAAAGGGGCAGACATGAAGGCCAGGTCGTCGGTTGATAAAGAGGGAAGATTGATTGAGTTGAGGTAGTCATTGATATCTTGCGAGTTAGGTTGGGAAGAGGAAGAAGTTGGTTTGAGGTTATATAATTTTTGGTAAAATTGGGCGAATTCGTTAACTATGTCTTGGGGGTGGGATAGAATGCCGTTTTTGGAGGTGGCTACTATTCTGTTGATTCTATTGTGAACTCTTTTATTCTTTACCCTATTTGACATGAAAGAAGTTGGTTTATTTAGTGCAGAATAATATTTAAATTTTGAGGATTTTACTACAGCATCATAAGGAGTGCTGATAAGTGATTTGAGCTTTTGTCTCAGAGTCAAGAGTTCAAGTTGGAGAGAGGAAGATTGGGAATGATGGGCTAATAATTCGGATTCTTTATTGTGGATTTTGGTTTGGACTTCCAAGATATTCCTTCTATTCTCTTTTTTAATTTTTGATGAAATATCAATGAAAATACCTCTAAGTACAGCCTTGTGGGTGCACCAATTATTGAAAGGGTTGGTTGAGGAGGATTTGTTATCTAGGAAGAATTGGGAAATGGCCTTTTCTATTTTTTGCTTGTGAAAGGTGTCGTGAAGGATGTTGGAGTTACATCTCCACATATTAGCTTTCTTAAGAGGGGGACCTAATTGAATAAGACTGTGTACTGGTGAATGATCAGAGAAGGACTTTTTGCCTATAGAAACCTCCTGGAGTCTGGGGAGAGTGAACACGTCTGTAAGGATTAGATCAATCCGGGATGCGGACTGATGTACGTCTGAAAAGAAAGTGTACTCTCTTGACGACGTGTTTAGACACCTGAAGACGTCGAAAAGTTCGTTTTTAAAGATCCACTGATTTAGGTTATTTGAGGGACTACGGGTGTGTGAGGAAGAGTCAACAGTGCTATCCGGTGTAATGTTGAAATCTCCAGCAAGAATTAGTTCACCTTTTCTAACCTTGGAAATGATTTTCAGGAGCTTATTTAGAAAGTGAAGCTGGTGCCGGTTGGGGGCGTATAGGTTAACTAGGGTACAGATTTGTTCATTAATTTTGCAGATCAAGATGAGGTATCTACCGTTGGTATCTTTATGTTCATCTATGATTTCAAAGGGAGTTGAAGAACTTATCATAGTGATTACACCTGCTTTTTTCTGAGGGCCACAAGATGTAAAAATGTGGGGGAACTTTTTGTGGTGGAGGTGTGGATGGTTGTTAATCATGAACTTAGACTCCTGAATACATGCAATGTCAATGTGTGATCTTTCTAGTTCCCTCTAGAGGGAGAACCTCTTCCATGGGCTATTTAGGCCTTTCACATTGTAGGAGGTGAGTTTAAAACTCATGATAGATCTAATTTGGATTAGGTATGGGGATGATCAGTAAGGAGCTATGTAGCTTGGAACCTGGAGCAAATGAATACAATGAAAGAGAATAAACCAATACTCGAATACAATCGGTATGTATCGGCAAAAGAAACAACCTGTAAAGAGAAAAGTAGATTGTGAACAATAAACAGTAAACATAAGCAGAACACTAAATAATGAACTGCTACTAAGCACTCGGGGTATTACACATGGACGGGTAATAGTGAAACCCAATGTAAACGTGAAAAGAACCTAGTAGACATTAAAGTTATTTATCATTTTCCAGTATTTTGTCTTGGTCTGGAGATGGATTTTAGAAAATTGGCGCCTTCCTCTGGGGTGAAGACAGGGATAACTTTGCCCTGGTGGCGGATTAGGAGCTTGAGGGGGAACCCCCAATTGTACGGGATTCCTTTATCTATGAGGGCAGAGGTGACGCTGGAAAAGGAGCGTCTAGCGTCCAGTGTGAATTTTGACAGGTCAGGAAAGACCTTCAGATCACTGTACGGGTCCGGGAATGTTTTTTGGTCCTTTAGGTACTTTAGAATTTTTTCCTTCGTTTGGAAGAAGTGTACCCTCAGGATTGTATCCCTGGGGATATCAGCTGCTAGTTTTGATGGCCGTGGAAGTCTATGAGCCCTGTCTATCTCGAGATCGGAAGAAGAGAGGTTTGGGATAGCTGTTTTGAAGATATCTTTAATATGGTCAGAGAGATGTTCTGGAGGAATGCTTTCCGGGATGCCACGTATCTTTAGATTGTTGCGGCGGCTTCTATCCTCCACGTCTGAGAGTTTGAGTTTGAGTTTGTAGACCTCAGCAGAAAGTTCCTTTAAGTCAAAGGACGAATCAGTTGATTTGCGTTCGAGTTTTTGTAGTCTCTCTTCATGATTGATAATTTTTTCAGAGAACTTTTCGAAGATTGAATTTAATTTGAGGTCAAGCTGTTTACTGTGGTCTTTGAAGTTTTTGTCCATATCCCTTCCCATTTTTTCCATTTTTTCAGATAGATTAACCAAGTATGAAAGTACGTCTCCCTGTAGCGATTCGAGACTTGCTTTGGAACCCTTTAAAGATGGAAAATCTTCTTCATAATTGTAACTTGGGAGATTTTTCTTGGCCTTGGATTTCGCGGGGGAGGAATTCGGAGAGATAACCTCTGACTCTTCGTCCGAGCCAGATTGTTCGTGTGAAGAGGTATGAACATTTCCCCACACTCCTGGAGCGCTTCTTTTAAGTCTCTGAGAAGTGTCCATCTCCACGAGGAACTGGTTATTTTTACCAGTATTTAGGGGTATGTGTTGGGGGTAGTAGGTTTGCTTTGTGGGAGAGTTAAGCCTGCATGGTGAGCGGGATCTGCTTCTATTAGTAGTAGTAGCTCTATCGCTGTTAACTTGGCGTTGTGGGAGAGCTTTGTTGCCTCTTGGTAGGTTAGGGATTTTTGAGGCAGGAGAGGAACCTTTGTTTCTAGTGGCGCTCATTCTGGAGATAAGGAGAGATTTTATGGATGTGTAAAGCGTTGTCCGACTCACCCCCCCTTGTTTGTTTTTATGTTTCCCCCTTTTTACTTGAGTAGTGGTGGCTGATTTAGAAGATATAGGTTCACAAAGAGTATGGGAAAAAGAGCTTCACCTTTTAAGATATAAGCCACCAGGTGGTGCTATTGTGCTGAGTGTTCCCCAGACCAGTCTCTCTAAGGCCTGTTTCACACTTCCGTTTTTGTGTCCGCCAAACGGATCCGTTTCCGTTTTTTTGACGGAAACTGATGCAAACGGATCCGTTTTTAAAAAAAACGGATCCGTTTTTTTGACGGATCCGCGGTAACCACTAATGGAAGTCTATGGGACAAAAAAACGGATCCTGCAAAAAAATGGCGGATCCGTTTTTTTACGGAAACCAACGGATTTTGACGGATTTGAAAAAACGGAAGTGTGAAACAGGCCTAATAGGAATTGTGTGCTTTGAGCTTGTTGTTATCACAACTTAGCTCTCTGACCATTTAAGGGAGTGAGATTAACCCTTGCTTTTATAGTAACACAACAGGGCTTCCCACTCAGGCAGTGTGGTTAACCCCCCCTCAGATTTTAGTATTTCTTGGGGCAAGAGGGATGTGAGGGTCTGTTATCCTCAGTATATACAACCACAGCGGCTCCCTGCTAATAAAGTTTGTGGTAAGTATTAAGTATTATTACTAGTCCGCTTCTTAAGCTCCCAGCCGTCTATTAAGGAAAGACCTTTCCCTGATGTTGGCACAATTAGAACCACAGCATTGCTCCTTGGCTCATAGTGAGCGGTGATCCTTGTCTCTATATCAGCGCTGGCTAGCTGATCTTTCAGAGCTTTTTCAGAGCCTGCTGTGCTTGTCAGCTCTAGGGGGATTCTGTGCCACTGCAGATGACCCACCTCTTTAGCTGCTGGCGTGGCAGGCGTGGCAGTGTCCCGGTGACGAGAATTCGGCAGTGGCGCCTGCTCCTCCCGGTCTTCCTCTCCTGGTCTGCGGCATCTCCAATGGTTGTAGATCTCCTAGGAGAGAGGGGAGGAGGAGCCAGGCCTCATGTAGAAAATTTAGTCCCTGGCTTCAGGTCTGCAATGAGGTATAGGCCGCAACATCTTCAATAAGGGCCAAAATTAGTCCAAAAAGATCTTGAAAGATCCTGTAGCTTTTTGGGAAGCTAATAAAGAGGAATCTAAGCTTGGATGGTTCAAAACCGCCGCAGATTAAGTCGGATTTTGCGGGTTTCACTGGAGCACCCGGTTCCTATGTCCTCATGGTACAAGGCATAGGCCACGCCCCCAATACCAGTCTATTCTAATTAGGATAAGAGCTGATCAGTGTGGGGCCCAGCGGTAAGACCCCCTCTGATCGACAAGTTATCACCTAATCTGTGATAACTTGTTTTTTCACTGGACAACCCCTTTAAGTTATACTGAAAGTTTTTCACGCTGTAGAGAGCGGTGGGAAGGCAAATGTGTTCAGGGGTCTGTGTAAAGTCAAAATCAGCCTTTATCAAAGCTCAATTAATCAATTTATTTTCCAGAACATTCAAGTACTCTGTGGTGTGCCACCTACCTTGTGTCCTAATATGTGAATATATCCATTAAGTGTATTGTGTCATAAGTATTTTGGAGGGAAAAAAAGCAAATAAAAAATTTGTTCTGCCTTATAGGGGCATCCTCAACCACATCATTTTACTTGACCTATACATGTGTATTTTCCCATAAGGTCCAAAGAGAAGGTCTTAGTGTTCTCACTGAAATACAGAAACATAAACTATTTTGACACCAAAATTAACATTTTATTTAAATGTCCCAAAGGTTTATCGATCTATGGATTCACCACTAGATGGCAGTAAAGCTGCATTACAGAATTTTGTTGGACAACCATTACATACCAAAACTTACTGACAGTATTCACTAAAGACAAACCAGCACTACCCGGTTCCTGTCCTTCTACTTGACAACCTGCTCCTGAAGATTGATATTCGGGCTGGTGGCATGGCTGAGCTGCTGATCTAAACCATGTGCTCTTTGAGGCTTCGCAGGTTTGCCTCTATGACATCGGAGGATTGCACCAATCCGGCCAGCTACAAACCAGTACTTGCAAAGTTGTGTAGCAAACAGCTTGTAAGCGTGCGCTCACTACCTATGAGATCGCCAGTAACCTTGGCAAACTGCTGGACACTACAGAATTAAAGAACTAAACAATTCTCTAAGGGTGTGTGCACACGCTGCGGATTCTGCTGCGGATCCGCAGCGGATTTGGCCCTGTGGATCCGCAGCAGTTTCTGCTGCGTTGTACAGTACCTTTATAGCATATGGAAAATGAAAACCGCAGTGCAGACGCTGCAGAATTTTCCGCGCGGATTTGCTGCAGTTTCAAAACCGCAGAAAGAATTGACATGTCAATTCTTTCTGCGGATTCCGCTGCAGTTTGCCATCTGCTCCATTGTAGTGATGGGAAAACCGCAGTGCAAACCCGCAGGCTAATCCACAGGTCTTCTGACCTGCGGATTTACCTGCGGATTTTACAAAATCCGAGCGGACAAATCCGCAGAGCATTCCGCAGCATGTGAACACACCCTTATAGTAGGGGACTCTTTACCTTTTGAGTTTACGCGACCGAAAAGGGCTGGAAGAAGGTATTTTTTGGCACTAAGCAGATGATTCCCTTCTGCAGAAAAAGGTCCAAAAGTCAAGTCAGACAACAGATATAGATTAAGGTGCATTTAGATGAGCGGAGGATCAGTTAAAGAGATAACATACTGCAGATCACCAGGGGAACTAGCAAAACGCTTTGCATGTTTGTTGGTTGATCAAACTGTTTACGGCTTCTTTAGGTGAGCTGATCCAGGTTGTTAAGTGACATTCAATTGTCTATATGTAAGTTGAAAACTGGTTGTACACTGACCTGTTTACACAAGCCGATAACCCATGAACAATGTTGGTAACTCATTGACACTGCTCAGTGGTCCACCTGGGCCACCACTATGCTCTATCACTGAGTAGCCAAAGTGGACACAGCAATACAACACTGTTATAATATGAGTGTATATATATATAATTTTTTTTTTCAAAATTGCGACCCCCATGGTAGGGTGGTCTATGGCAGCACCCTAGGCCCGTCTCCTAGCTCTACCTACCCTCCGTCCTGACCCTGCAACTAAAATTACTACTAAACTTGTCTCAGGCTATTTAATTCATGGTTGTAACTAATTTACGTCAAAAAAGTCTATATTAGGGAACCAGTTTTACTGAAAAAATGACACCACTGCTGACTAAATAAAATCAACAAACCGCCATCAGAAAACATTATGCTTTACCAGCAATTTATCAGAAACACCACAAAAGGGAGAGTGATAATATTCAGAAAGATAACACAGGACTATGGCTGCAGTGTGCAAAAAAAAACCCTCTACACTGAAATAACCAGGAAAATATATGAAAGAGAAAGCTTGGTGCAGAAGAGTATGGATTGCAGGGGATAGTATGCCACAAGTATATACAGTGGGGAAAAAAAGTATTTAGTCAGTCAGCAATAGTGCAAGTTCCACCACTTAAAAAGATGAGATGCGTCTGTAATTTACATCATAGGTAGACCTCAACTATGGGAGACAAACTGAGAAAAAAAAATCCAGAAAATCACATTGTCTGTTTTTGTTTCATTTTATTTGCATATTATGGTGGAAAATAAGTATTTGGTCAGAAACAAAATTTCATCTCAATACTTTGTGATATATCCTTTGTTGGCAATGACAGAGGTCAAACGTTTTCTGTAAGTCTTCACAAGGTTGCCACACACTGTTGTTGGTATGTTGGCCCATTCCTCCATGCAGATCTCCTCTAGAGCAGTGATGTTTTTGGCTTTTCGCTTGGCAACACGGACTTTCAACTCCCTCCAAAGGTTTTCTATAGGGTTGAGATCTGGAGACTGGCTAGGCCACTCCAGGGCCTTGAAATGCTTCTTACGAAGCCACTCCTTCGTTGCCCTGGCGGTGTGCTTTGGATCATTGTCATGTTGAAAGACCCAGCCACGTTTCATCTTCAATGCCCTTGCTGATGGAAGGAGGTTTGCACTCAAAATCTCACGATACATGGCCCCATTCATTCTTTCATGTACCCGGATCAGTCGTCCTGGCCCCTTTGCAGAGAAACAGCCCCAAAGCATGATGTTTCCACCACCATGCTTTACAGTAGGTATGGTGTTTGATGGATGCAACTCAGTATTCTTTTTCCTCCAAACACGACAAGTTGTGTTTCTACCAAACAGTTCCAGTTTGGTTTCATCAGACCATAGGACATTCTCCCAAAACTCCTCTGGATCATCCAAATGCTCTCTAGCAAACTTCAGACGGGCCCGGACATGTACAGGCTTAAGCAGTGGGACACGTCTGGCACTGCAGGATCTGAGTCCATGGTGGCGTAGTGTGTTACTTATGGTAGGCCTTGTTACATTGGTCCCAGCTCTCTGCAGTTCATTCACTAGGTCCCCCCGCGTGGTTCTGGGATTTTTGCTCACCGTTCTTGTGATCATTCTGACCCCACGGGGTGGGATTTTGCGTGGAGCACCAGATCGAGGGAGATTATCAGTGGTCTTGTATGTCTTCCATTTTCTAATTATTGCTCCCACAGTTGATTTCTTCACTCCAAGCTGGTTGGCTATTGCAGATTCAGTCTTCCCAGCCTGGTGCAGGACTACAATTTTGTTTCTGGTGTCCTTTGACAGCTCTTTGGTCTTCACCATAGTGGAGTTTGGAGTCAGACTGTTTGAGGGTGTGCACAGGTGTCTTTTTATACTGATAACAAGTTTAAACAGGTGCCATTACTACAGGTAATGAGTGGAGTAAAGAGGAGACTCTTAAAGAAGAAGTTACAGGTCTGTGAGAGCCAGAAATCTTGATTGCTTGTTTCTGACCAAATACTTATTTTCCACCATAATATGCAAATAAAATGAAAAAAAAACAGACAATGTGATTTTCTGGATTTTTTTTTCTCAGTTTGTCTCCCATAGTTGAGGTCTACCTATGATGTAAATTACAGACGCCTCTCATCTTTTTAAGTGGTGGAACGTGCACTATTGCTGACTGACTAAATACTTTTTTTCCCCACTGTATATTATACACACACAGACTTCTATGTGGCCATATTTTCCTTTGGCTGGGCAATTTATCCCTTTTCACATTTTATCCCTTTTTTTTTTTAAATGAGGAGCTTTGCCTGGTGACAGAAGCTCTAAAAATACAACTAAAAGAGGATAAGTTGTTGAGACAAACCTCATGGATATTCATGGAATGGGGTGAATATTCATTTCTCTAAAGTATCGGCACAAGTGGCTGACGGCAGCAGCAGGAAGTCTCCAGCTGACACGGTACTTGCTAGAGAGCAATGAATACTCACTGCTTTGCGCGTACACAGCCCAAGCATGCAGAGCATTGAGTATTCCAGCAGCAGCCCTTCGGCTTGCAAGCAGCGCATGACGTCCCTGCCATGCGCTGTTTACAAGCATTAAGCAGCTGCTGACATCGGAGCAGGGCGCTGCGAGGGAGCGCCGGGAAGGTAAGTGTAACGGTTTTTTTTTTTTAATGTTTTCTGATGGGGTCATGCATACCAGGACCGGGGCCTTTCATACCAGGATAAGGAAAGGATGGGACCAATCATACCAGGAACAGGATGGGGGCCAATCATACCAGGATGCCATTAAAGAGAAATTAATATTCATTGCCCTCCACGCCCATGGGTCTAGAATGCAATGAATATTCATTTCTCTTTAGCAGCATGCACAGGAGTTAGCCGCAGCCACCGACTCCTGCCTCTGTGAACCGCTGCTCCGCCGAAACCACTCCCCCACCTCCCCATCACAGCCAGAGCAGGAGGTACTGTTACAGAACCACTCAGCACCCAGAATATGTTGTGCAGTTATATGTATGGATAATAGGTTCTATGTGAGATGCATGTCCCTAATGCATCAGCATTCCCCTTTTGTCCGCCCTCCCCCCACCTTTGTGATTTCCACAGTAAACATCGGCAGGCTCCGGCCACCTGCGACTTTTGTAATGCATGTCTGGCCTGCCCTCTGTATCTGTGTGATATATTCTGTGTCCTGTGAGTAAAGTGTTGTCAGACTGGAAATACATGGAGAAGCAGTGATCTTTTATATGCGCCCATGTAACCCAGGGATTACAGCCAGCGTCCTTCATTCAGACTCCAGCCAACGCAGAGCGGACCTCCGAAAACACTGGGTGGTACTAAAAGAGGCACCCCAGCTTGGTAGACCCCATTACACTGGTGGCAGACAGCGGGATTTGATACCCCTTCTACAGGAGGAAAGGAATGAATGGAAAATAACTACCAGAAGTTAAAGAGGACTACATTAAAAGATCTGGTGGAAGCCCGAGGGTTGATCAAAACAAAAGGGTTGAACAAAACAAAAGTGGATTTGATAGCAGCCATCATGGAACACGACAGGTACCTTCAACAGTAATCCACAAAAAGATTCAGTATAATGCCTTCCGACAGTTGGGGGAGGCAGAGGAAGACATTGATGGCTTTCTGCAGGACTTTGAGCGGCAGTGTGCCCTTCATCAAGTGAAGCCGGAGGAACGGGTTCAGATTCTGGCCAGCAAGCTGACAGGCCGGCCAGCGGACGCCTATCGCACGGTACCTGATGAGGACTGTATGGACTATGAGCGGATCAAAGTAGTGATCTTGGACCGGTATGCGCTGACACCAGAGGCCTATCGCCAAAAGTTCTGCTGACTTATAAAACGCGTAACCGATACCCACGCTGAATGGGCCTGTAAATTACTGCGGTCACTGCTACAGTGGGTGCAAGGGAGCCAAGCAACCACTAAGGAGGACGTCCTGCAGCTCTTCCTGTTAGAACGATTCTTTAATGGACTAAACCCCGAGACACAGGAATGGCTTCGGGACAGGCGGCCAACGACTCTTGAGGAAGCCGCTCGTCTGGCCAATGAACATCATGATGCCAGGAGGCCGCAGTTCTCCGGATCAAAGGTGGTCACTAGGGGCCCGCCCATGGACATGGAGGGCCCCAAACCACCGAAGATTGTAGGGGGACCAGCTAGAAACCCGGCCTACCACAGTCCCCCTGGGGGGCGATGCCACACCTGCCGTCAGCTGGGCCACCTGCAAAGACAATGCCCCAACCAGACTCAGCATACCCAGTGGCCAAAGGCAGGAACAGCTACCTTCAGCCGGGCTGCTGTACACTGCTACCAAGGCGAAGCTGACCCGGCATTGGGGGCTACGACTAACCAAGGGGTGGAAGAGATAGAGGAAGTGCTGCATGAAGTAGACCCCGTGCAGGCAGCCCAGGCAGATAATTGACAACAGCATCGACAGGTCGTGTAAGTTAATGGGAAACGTATGCAGGGACTAAGAGATTCCGGAGCAACTTTGACCCTTGTGAAGCCTCATCTCGTCCGGGACCAAGGGAAGCCGGACCGGACAGTGGCAGTCCGTGTAGCAGGGGGAGCTATTCATCGACTACCCACTGCCAGGATTCACCTGAACTGGGGAGTCGGGGATGGCCTCGTTGAGGGCAGCTTGATGGAGGATTTGCCTGCAGACGTCTTGCTGGGAAATGACTTGGGGCCCATGTTGTCTGCATTCTCTTTGGCCCCTCTGGCTGAGACTATCCTGTGACCACCCGGAGACAAGCTCGAGCTGCGGAGGCAGAATCACACTCAGAGGAGGCCCAGGTAAGACATCCCAGCCCTGCACGTATTCCCATAGCCAGACACATTTCTTGGGCCACCCCAGATGAATTTAAGAGGGAGTTACTTGAGGATCCTTCATTAGAGGGATATCGTGGGAAGGCACAGGAGGGGAGAGGAGTACTGGAAGGGGAACAGTTTGTATGGAAGCAGGGACTCCTCTACCGGATCACAGAGCAGCACCACACAGGGACGAGCCCCACTATAAAACAGCTGGTAGTTCCCAAGAAGTATAGGCAGGAGCTACTGCGAATCTCTCATGATATACCCTTGGCCGGGCACTTCGGCGTCAGTCGCACCAGGCGTCGTCTGACACAAAACTTCTTTTGGCCAGGGGTAACCTATGATGTTCGTCAGTACTGCCAGACCTGTGACAGTTGTCAGCGCATTGGCAAGAGGGGGGATCGATGCAAGGCCAAATTACGCCCCCTCCCCATTGTGAAGGAACCATTTAGGCGAGTAGCGGTCGATCTGATAGGGCCGTTAGCCCATCCTAGTCCGTCCGGGAAAAAGTATATATTGACAGTGGTAGATTATGCCACACGGTATCCAGAGGAGGTTGCGTTACCTAACATACTGGCAGAGACGGTGGCGGCCGCCCTGCTCCAGGTTTTCTCACGGGTTGGATTTCCCCGGGAGATTATCTTGGACCAGGGTACCCAGTTTACAGCAGAGGTGACCAACCAACTGTGGAAGCTGTGCAGCGTAAAGTCCATTAGAAGCGCCCCGTACCACCCGCAAACCAATGGGTTGTGTGAACGCTTTAACGGGACATTAAAACAGCTCATTGGGACTTTTACCAGGACCTACAGGGACTGGGAGAAATTGTTGCCACACGTCCTGTTTGCCTATCGGGAGGTGCCCCAAAAATCCACGGGGTTCTCCCCGTTCGAGCTGGTATATGGGAGACGGGTAAGGGGACCCCTAGACTTAGTGCTGGAACACTGGGAAGGGGAGGGCCTCATAGAAGGGGTACCTATTGTACCCTATGTGCTGGAATTCCGGGACCGCCTACAGGAGCTGACTCAGGCTGTACGTGAGAACATGCAGGCGACCCAGCGGCGCCAGCGCATATGGTACGATCGGACGGCCAGAGAGCGCACTTTGGAAATAGGACAGAAGGTCCTGGTGTTAGAGCCCACTAAGCAGACTAAGTTTCAAGCTGCATGGCAGGGGCCCTACCAGGTAGTGGGGAAAATAGCCGACACAACCTATAATGTCGCCGATTGTGACGACCCCAGGGTTATCCGCATGTTCCACGTGAATATGCCGAAGCCCTACCGGGAGCGCCCTGAAGAGGTAGTGGCCATCTGTGCACCTGAAGCAGAGGATTTAGCCGGACTTCCCTTGCCGGATGTCTTAGGGGAAAGGACAGTCTAAAACATGGGACCAGGTACACTTGGGTGAAGACATAGGCCCCCGGGAGAGACAGCAGGCGGAGGGGTTGTTGAGGCTGCGACAGAGGATGTTTTCAGAGAGACCGGGGTACACTCGCCTGGCACAACACAAGGTTGAGACCCAGGATCAGACCCCCCTGCGACAAAACCCCTTCCGCATCCCTGAGTCTGTACGAGAGGGGATGCGACAAGAGATACAAGAGAGGTTGCGTTTAGGGGTCATTGAAGAGTCAGATAGTCCCTGGGCATCCCCCGTAGTGTTAGTGCCCAAGAAGGATGGGACTACACAGTTTTCTGTAGACTATCGTAAGCTCAATGAGAAAACAGTGACGGATGCATATCCCATGCCGCGTGTGGATGAGTTGTTAGACTGGCTGGCGGGGGCAAAGTATTTGACCACCATAGATCTATGCAAAGGCTACTGGAAGATTCCCCTTAGTCCTGACTCTATTCCCAAGTCGGCATTTGTCACCCTGTTCGGCTTATTCCAGTTTCGAGTTATGCCATTCGGGATAAAGAATGCCCCGGCGACCTTCCAAAGGCTGGCTGACCGGCTTCTGGATGGTCTCCAGGACTATGCTTGTGCCTACCTGGACGACATCGCCATCTACAGTGCGACATGGGAAGAGCATCTAAATCACCTAGAGACAGTATTGGACAGGATCCACCAGGCCGGAATCACCCTGAACCCAAACAAGTGTCACGTGGGCAAAGCAGAGGTTCAGTACAAAGACCTTTCTAATGATCTTTTTACTCTTAGACCTGTGACGGGGACAAGGGGGCATCCTCTACGTCTGGAGGAAAGAAGGTTTAAGCATACTCACAGACGCAGATTCTTTACTGTAAGAGCAGTGAGACTATGGAACTCTCTGCCATATGATGTTGTAATGAGTGATTCCCTACTAAAATTTAAGAAGGGACTGGATGCCTTTCTTGAAAAGTATAATATTACAGGGTATATACACTAGTTACCTTAATAATGAGTTGATCCAGGGAGCTAGTCTGATTGCCGTATGTGGAGTCGGGAAGGAATTTTTTTCCCCAATGTGAAGCTTACTGTTTGCCACATGGGTTTTTTTTGCCTTCCTCTGGATCAACATGTTAGGGCAAGTTAGCATAGGATATGGGTTTAACTAGATGGACTTAAAGTCTCCCTTCAACCTTAATAACTATGTTACTATGTTACTATGTTAGTATTTAGGGCATTGGGTGGGAAGTGGGAAACAGCGACCAGAATCAGCCAAGACTGAGGCCATAGCCAAATGGCCCATCCCATGCACCAAAACCCAGGTCATGGCGTTTCTAGAGACAGCGGGGTATTACAGGAAATTCATTCCCAATTACAGCAGCGTAGCCAAGCCCCTCACTGATTTGACCCTTAAGAACCAACCCCGCCAGGTAACCTGGAACTCAGAGTGTGAGGAAGCCTTCCGCCAACTAAAGAACGCCCTCACCAATACCCCTGTATTGGCCGCACCCAATCCAACTAAACGTTTCCTTGTTCACACAGACGCTTCTATGTTTGGATTGGGGGCGGTACTGAGCCAAGTCGGGCCGGACGGCCAAGAACACCCGGTAGCTTACCTGAGTCGGAAACTACTGCCCCGTTAAGTAAGCTATGCAGCCATCGAGAAGGAGTGCCTAGCGGCAGTATGGGTACTCAAAAAGTTGCAACCATATTTGTATGGACGACAGTTTTCCCTCCTAACGGACCATAATCCCCTAGTCTGGCTTAATCGGGTCTCTGGAGACAACGCCAGATTGCTGCGGTGGAGTTTAGCCCTACAACCTCTGGACTTCACCATCCACTACAGACCCGGCAAACAAAAGGGTAACGCTGATGGACTAAGTCGACAAACGGAACTTGTACCAACCCCATAAACTTCGGTCATTCCCAAACCGATCCGTTGAGGATTAGACTGTGTATGCCGATCGCGTCGCTGAAAAGGGGAGCCGTGTTACAGAACCACTCAGCACTAGTGTTGAGCATTCCGATACCGCAAGTATCGGGTATCGGCCGATACTTGCTGTATCGGAATTCCGATACCGACTTCCGATATTTTTTCAATATCGGAATTCGGCATCGGAATCGGAAGTTCAGTTGATTGACGGCCTGACGTCATCATGATGCGCGGTGTGTGCGCATCATGATGCGCCGTCATTTCGGGCCTTCCGGGGGTCTCTGCCGGCCTGCCGGGGGGCTGTGCCGGCCTGCCGGGGGGCTGTGTGGACTGCCCGGGGTCTCTGCCGGCCTGCCGGGGGGCTGTGCCGGCCTGCCGGTGGTCTGTGCACCCTGTGGGGGTCTGTACCGGCCTGCCGGGGGGCTGTGCCGGCCTGCCGGGGGGCTGTGCTGATGTCCGGGGGTCTGTGCAAGCATCGTCCGATGGGACTACAAGTCCCATCGGGCGATGCCTGCTACCATGACAGTGATTGACACATTAGCCAATGATGGGACAGTAGTAGTCCCATCATCCGGCTAATGTGTTAAATGTTAAAAAAAAAAAAAAAAAAAATACTACATACATACTACATGCATGCTACATATATACTACATGCTACATACATACTACATATATACTACATACATGCTACATACATGCTACATACATACTACATGCTACATACATACTACATATATACTACATGCATGCTACATACATACTACATGCTACATACATACTACATACATACTACATACATGCTACATACATACTGCATGCTACATACATACTACATACATGCTACATACATACTACATGCATGCTACATACATACTACATGCATGCTACATACATACTACATGCATGCTACATGCATGCTACATACATACTACATGCTACATACATACCACATACATACTACATACATACTACATACTACATATATACTACATGCATGCTACATACATACTACATGCTACATACATACCACATACATACTACATACATACTACATACTACATATATACTACATGCATGCTACATACATACTACATGCTACATACATACCACATACATACTACATACATACTACATGCTACATACATACTACATATATACTACATGCATGCTACATACATACTACATGCTACATACATACCACATACATACTACATACATGCTACATATATACTACATGCATGCTACATACATACTACATACTACATATATACTACATGCATGCTACATACATACTACATGCTACATACATACTACATGCTACATACATACTACATACATACTACATGCTACATACATACTACATATATACTACATGCATGCTACATACATACTACATACTACATACATACTACATACATACTACATACTACATATATACTACATGCATGCTACATACATACTACATGCTACATACATACCACATACATACAACATACATACTACATGCTACATACATACTACATATATACTACATGCATGCTACATACATACTACATGCTACATACATACCACATACATACTACATACATGCTACATATATACTACATGCATGCTACATACATACTACATATATACTACATG
This sequence comes from Dendrobates tinctorius, assembly GCF_039654945.1. Taxonomy (NCBI): domain Eukaryota; kingdom Metazoa; phylum Chordata; class Amphibia; order Anura; family Dendrobatidae; genus Dendrobates; species Dendrobates tinctorius. The sequence goes on from NW_027361674.1 coordinate 2,426,678, forward strand.
CATGCTACATACATACTACATGCTACATGCATGCTACATACATACTACATACATACTACATGCTACATACATACCACATATATACTACATACATACAATACATTCATACAATACATACATAGACATACAGTACATATAACATAGAGTAACATACTTACCAATACTTGTCACATTGTTCCCCGAAGCCATTGTCTTTCCGGAATAAATATTAACATAACAAACCACAAAAATACTCACCCACGATCCGAAGCAGTCCACGAGTGTGTCCCACGACGATCTTGGGTAGAGAACTGCAGCATCAGATGATGCTGCCGTTCTCTACGGGCTGCAGGAATCCAATGACGGAAGGTAGGTATCCTTCCGCACTGTATTCCTCCGCCACTTAAAAAAAAAAAAGTCCCTAGTCTCACTTTATGCCATTGCTGCGTGGGAATTTCCCACACAGCAATGGCATAAAGTGAGACTAGGGACTTTTTTTTTTTTTAAGTGGCGGAGGAATACAGTGCGGAAGGATACCTACCTTCCGTCATTGGATTCCTGCAGCCCGTAGAGAACGGCAGCATCATCTGATGCTGCCGTTCTCTACCCAAGATCGTCGTGGGACACACTCGTGGACTGCTTCGGATCGTGGGTGAGTATTTTTGTGGTTTGTTATGTTAATATTTATTCCGGAAAGACAATGGCTTCGGGGAACAATGTGACAAGTATTGGTAAGTATGTTACTCTATGTTATATGTACTGTATGTCTATGTATGTATTGTATGAATGTATTGTATGTATGTAGTATATATGTGGTATGTATGTAGCATGTAGTATGTATGTAGTATGTATGTAGCATGCATGTAGCATGCAGTATGTATGTAGCATGCATGTAGTATATATGTAGTATGTATGTAGCATGTAGTATGTATGTAGCATGCATGTAGTATATATGTAGTATGTATGTAGCATGTAGTATGTATGTAGTATGTATGTAGTATATATGTGGTATGTATGTAGCATGCAGTATGTATGTAGCATGCATGTAGTATATATGTAGTATGTATGTTGCATGTAGTATGAATGTAGCATGTATGTAGTATGTAGTATGAATGTAGCATGTATGTAGTATGCATGTTGTATGTATGTAGCATGTAATTTTTTTTTTTTTTTTTACATTTAACACATTAGCCGGATGATGGGACTACTACTGTCCCATCATTGGCTAATGTGTCAATCACTGTCATGGTAGCAGGCATCGCCCGATGGGACTTGTAGTCCCATCGGACGATGCCTGCACAGCCCCCCGGCAGGCCGGCACAGCCCCCCGGCAGGCCGGCACAGCCCCCCGGAGCCTGCACAGACCACCGGCAGGCCGGCACAGACCACCGGAGCCTGCACAGACCCCCTGGCAGGCCAGCACAGCCCCCCGAAAGGCCCGTACAGACCCCAGAGAGGCTGTACAAGGGCAGGAAAGGGTTTTTCTTATTCCGATACCGGAAGTCCCATAGACTTGAATGGGACTTCCGGTATCGGAATCGGCGATACCGATACTTTTTTTAAAGATCGGCCGATACCATCCGATACGATACTTTGAAGTATCGGACGGTATCGCTCAACTCTACTCAGCACCCAGAATATGTTGTGCAGTTATATGTATGGATAATAGGTTCTATGTGAGATGCATGTCCCTAATGCATCAGCATTCCCCTTTTGTCCGCCCTCCCCCCACCTTTGTGATTTCCACAGTAAACATCGGCAGGCTCCGGCCACCTGCGACTTTTGTGATGCATGTCTGGCCTGCCCTCTGTATCTGTGTGATATATTCTGTGTCCTGTGAGTAAAGTGTTGTCAGACTGGAAATACATGGAGAAGCAGTGATCTTTTATATGCGCCCATGTAACCCAGGGATTACAGCCAGCGTCCTTCATTCAGACTCCAGCCAACGCAGAGCGGACCTCTGAAAACACGGGGTGGTACTGAAAGAGGTACCCCAGCTTGGTAGACCCCGTTACAGGTACATCAGACTATAAGACGCACACACACCCTTTTCCTCCACATTTTTGGAGGAAAAAAGTGCCTTATAGTCTGAAAAATATGATATATATATATATATATATATATATATATATATATATATATATATATATATATATATATATATATATATATATATACATAGTGTGTGTATATATATATATATATATATATATATATACACACATATATATGTACAGTTGTGCTCAAAAGTTTACATAACCTCACCAGAATTTTTGCTTGCTTGGCCTTTTTTGAGGAAATATGAATGATAACACCAAACCTTTTTCTCCACTCATGGTTAAGTGGTTGGGTGAAGCCATTTATTGTCAAACTACTGTGTTTTCTCTGTTTTCTGTTTTTCTTTTTTTAAATCATAATGACAACCCAAAACATCTAAATGACCCTGATCAAAAGTTCACATGCCCTGATGATTTTGGCCTGATAACATGCACAGAAGTTGACACAAACGGGTTTGAATAGCTACTAAAGGTATCCTCACCTGTGACCTGTTTGCTTGTAATTAGTGTGTGCGCCTAAAAGCTGAGTGAGTTTCTGGGATCCTAACAGATTCTTGCATCTTTCATCCAGCCACTGACGTTTCTGGATTGTGAGTCATGGGGAAAGCAAAAGAATTATCAATGGATCTACGGCAAAAGGTAGTTGAACTGTATAAAACAGGAAAGGGATACAAAAATATATCTAAGGAATTGATAATGGCAGTCAGCAGCATTTAAACTGTGATTAATAAATGGAAAATCAGGGGAAAGCAAAAATTCTGCTGGGGTATGTGATCTTTTGCACAACTGTATATATATACAAGTATTTGATACACTGACGATTTTGCAAGTTTTCTCACCTACAAAGAATGGAGAGGTCTGTAATTTTTATCGTAGGTATACTTCAAATGTGAGACAGAATCTAAAAATTATGATTTTTACATAATTAATTTGCATGCACTTTATTGCTTGAAATAAGTATTTGACTACCTACAACCAGCAAGAATTCTGGCTCTCATAGACTTATTAGTTTTTTTGTTTTTTTTAAGAAGCCCTCCTACTCTGCACTTATTACCTGTATTAATTTACCTTGTTTGAACTCGTTACTTGTATAAAAGACACCCCTCCACACAATCAATTACACTCCAACCTCTCCAGCATGGCCAAGACCAAAGAGCTGTCTAAGACACCAAAGACAAAATTGTAGGCCTGCACAAGACTGGGATGGGCTACAGCACAATAGGCAAGCAGCTTGGTGAGAAAGCAACTGTTGGCACAGTCTGGAAAATGGAAGAAACACAAGATGGCTGTCTATCTTCCTCGATCTGGGGCTCCATGCAAGATCTTTCCTCGTGAGGTAAGGATGATTCTGAGAAAGGTCAGGAATCAGCGCAGAACTACATGGGAGGACCTGGTCAATGACCGGAAGAGAGCTGGGACCACACTCTCAAAAATCACCACGCCGTCATGGATTAAAATTCTGCAGGGCATGCAAGGTCTCCCTGCTCATGCCAGCACATGTCCAGGCCCGCTTTAAGTTCACCAGTGACCATCTGCATGATCCAGAGGAGACATGGGAGAAGGTAATGTGATCATATGAGAGCAAAATAGGACTTTTTGGTATCAACTCCAATCGCCATTTTGGAGGAAGAAGAAGGATGAGTACAACCCCAAGAACACTGTCACAACCGTGAAGCATGGTGGGGGAAACATCATTCTTTGGGGATGCTTTTCTGCAAAGGGGACAAGATGACTGCAATGTAATGGAGGGAAGATGGATGGGGTCATGTATCCCAACATTTTGACCAACTAACTCCTTCAGTCAGTAAGAGCATTGAAGATGGATTGTGACTGGGTCTTCCACCAAGACAATGACTCGAAACACACAGCCAGGTCAACTAAGGAGTGGCTCCTTAAGAAACATTTCAAGGTCCTTCCTGGAGTGGCCTAGCCAGTCTCCAGACCTGAACCCAATAGAAAATCTTTGGAGGTAACTGAAACTCAATGTTGCCCAGTGACAGCCCAGAACCTGAAAGTTCTGTATGGAGGAGTGAGCCAAAATCCCTGCTGCATTGTGTGTAAACTTGTCAAGAACTACAGGAAACATCTAACCTCTTTAACTGCAAACAAAGGTTTCTGTACCAAATATTAAGTTTTGCTTATCTATTGTATCAAATACTTATTTCATACAATAAATGGCAATTTAATTATTTAAAAATCATACAGTACAATGTGATATTCTGTTTTTTATTTTTAGATTCTGTTTCTCACAGTTGAAGTGTACTGTGAGAATCATGTGGGAATAGTGGATGAGGGCAGGTATATCTCGCCCAGATTCCTTTCCTATGTGGCCTAGTCTGGTCAGTATCGCACCTGCTTGCTAATGAATAATGGGAGGTGGATATAAAAGGATGCCAGGTGGTTGTGTGAGTGTCTCAGCCTGGGAACACAGAGAGCCTGTCTGTGTGAGAGACACACTTGAGTGAAAGGAGTGCCCACTGCAACTGTGGTTTGGCTGGACGGGAGAAGCCCTCCAGTTGGTAGTTAGGTTGTTCATTGTTTAGTTAGTGCCGGACAGGCAAGGATTTGTTTTATGTTTTATTTCCTTTTGCATTGCTTTCACCCTTAATAAACCTGACCCAGTGTCAGTTATACCCGAATCCCAGCTCTGCGCCTGAGTTTCATGCTGAACGCACGTGACCTTTGACCCCAGCAAAGCCGATCCCGGAGTGTTTTATCACATTGTGGTGGAGAACGCGGGCATCACGTTGCAAGCATGAGCATGGAGGACGTGGTGAAAGCGCTGGTACAGTCCACCGCCGTCCAGCAAGAAGCTAATCGGGTGATGATGGCCCAGCTGAAGGAGTTGGTGGACATGACAGTTACCGATCGTTCGCTTCTCCAGCAGGTGGCGCAGCGCTTGGCAAGCTTACCTGAGCTTAACCTGGAAGCTGAGTCGAGAGTGATTCACGTGAGTCGGTACTGGCAGAAAATGACGACCGAGGATGACGTCGAGGCATACCTGACCACGTTTGAACGGACGGCGGTGCGAGAAAAATGGCTGAAGGCACGATGGGCCAGCCTGATTGCCCCGTTTCTTTCCGGTGAGGCCCAAAAGGCATATTATGACTTAGAGCCTGAAGCCGCGCAGGACTTTGACAAATTGAAAGCCGAGATCTTGGCCCGGCTGGGAGTGACTACCGCTGTCCGTGCACAGAGAGTGCATCAATAGACTTATCAGCCGGATAAACCACCGCGGTCACAGATGTTCGACCTGATCCACGTGACGAAGAAGTGGCTACAACCCGAGGTGTTGACAGCGCCAGAGATAATCCAGAGAGTCGTCATGGACAAGTACCTGAGAGCTCTACCGCCAGCCCTGAGGAAGTGGGTAAGCCATGGAAATCCTACGACGGCAGATCAACTGGTGGATCTGGTTGAACGTTACTCCGTGGCGGAAGGACTCCGAGACGACGCTACCCCACCTCGTTCTTCATCATCTCCACGGGGAACCGGTAAGACTGTTCCAGGGAGTAGGGGAGATGGAAAAATCCCTAAGACAGTGGGGGAGGAAAACGGGACTGCCCGCACTGCGAGGCCAAGAGTAACGAACTATGGTCTAAGCAAGGAGCCCGTTAGGTGTTTCCGCTGCCAAGAGATGGGACATATTGCTGCGAACTGTCCGGTCACTACTGAACCCATGCAGTGCGACCTCACGACTCTAAAAACCGCATGTCTATGGTTGCACAGGTAGTGAGTGTGAATGCCGGTCAAAAGGATGTGGAAAAACACTTGTGTGATTTAACTGTTGATGGCAAAAATGTGGTGGCATTGTTAGACTCGGGAAGTGTGGTGACTCTGGTGAAGGCCAGTCTGGTGTCAGCCCGGACTGGACCATCAGACAAATTTTCTGTAACGTGTGTGCATGGAGACACCTGTTCGTACCTCACCACGGTCATATGCATTACTACTTCCTATGGGTCTGTGCAACATAAAGTGGGACTCGTCCCGGCGTTATTACATGATGTTATCCTGGGCCGGGATTTTCCACACTTCTGGCAATTGTGGGAGAATCAGTTGATACCCCAGGGTAATAGTGTACATGATTCTTCTCCCAGGGCGCGTGTGGGTCCCGAACCCCTGGAAGAGGTCTCCCCGGAAGACTCTAGGGAAGAGTCTGCGGGAAATGACCTGCAGTTCCCGTTTTCAGTCATGGCGGGTGATACGGAGGAGACCGGGGAAGAGGAGGAGGCCGACAGCCGTCCACCTCCCCGTTTGCCGGATTTAGAAGTTCAGAAAGATGACTTCCAAAGCGAGCAAATAAAGGATCCTACCCTTTCTCAGGCTAGGACAAATGTAAAAGTGATAAATGGGGTACCCGTAGAACCTGGCTCTAGGTTGGCATATCCTTACATGGTTCTCGAGAATGATTTACTCTATCAGATAGAGAAAAAGGGGAAGATACGGTGCAACTATTAGTCGTGCCAAAACCCTACCGGCAGACGACTCCTTGCAGATTATATACTTATATACTTTTAATTCCCTGACATATAGACATATCATCCCCTGAGGAAGAAGTGTTAACGCGCTGGGAATTAAAAGTATATAAGTATATAATCTGCAAGGAGTCGTTTGTCTAGCAGCGCACGTTTAAATCCAAAAATTCTTTCTTTGTAAATCTAATGATTTATGGTCACTGAGTGGCCATTTGGATGTGCAGCAGCTTGACCTCTATTCCGTTGTGCCTGAAACTCTCCTGTTATTGGTGAGTATAATAGCTTGATTTATATCCATTTTACTTGGGTAAGACCCTATTGCTCTCTTTCTCTTTTAGTTTTAACCACAAAACCCTACCGGCGGCAGGTGCTGGACCTGGCCCACGGACATGTGATGGGAGGTCACCTGGGAGTCCAGAAAACCACCGAAAGGATCTTACACTGTTTTGTTTGGCCAGGCATGCATCACAATATTCGAGTATATTGTGAGTCTTGTCCTGACTGCCAAGCCTCTGCACCTAAGCCCCGGTTCTGTAGCCCTTTGGTACCCCTACCTATTATTGAAGTCCCGTTTGAGAGGATTGGGATGGATTTAGTTGGGCCCCTTCCACGGTCTGCACGTGGACACCAACATATCCTGGTCATCTTGGATTATGCCACTCGTTACCCGGAGGCCATCCCTTTGCGTAACACGGCCACCAAGACGATTGCCAAGGAACTGGTGCATGTGTTTAGTCGGGTCGGTATACCAAAACAGATACTCACCGACCAGGGGACCCCCTTTATGTCCAGGGTAATGAAGGAGCTCTGCCGATTGTTACAAATCGAACCGTTACGCACATCCGTGTATCACCCTCAAACAGACGGGTTGGTCGAACGGTTCAATAAAACTCTGAAGCAGATGCTGACAAAGGTGATAGACAAGGATGGGAAGAACTGGGACTATTTACTTCCGTATTTGCTTTTTGCCATCAGGGAAGTACCCCAGTCTTCCACGGGATTCTCGCCTTTCGAGTTATTGTACGTCCGACGTCCTCGCGGACTGTTAGACGTTGCAAAAGAAACCTGGGAGGGTCAGGTCACTCCGTTTAAAACAGTGATAGATCACGTCACACAAATGCAGGACCGTATTGCGGCTGTTATGCCTATCGTCAAAGAACACATGATACAGGCTCAAGGAGCCCAAAAAAGAATCTATGATAGGGGCGCCAAGATCCGTACGTTTGCACCCGGAGATAGGGTGTTGATCCTGGTCCCCACGGTGGACAGTAAGTTCCTGGCAAAGTGGCAGGGCCCCTTTGAGATTAAGGAAAGAGTTGGTGAAGTAAACTACAAAGTATACCAGGCAGGTAAACGGAAACCTGAACAGATTTATCATGAAAATCTGATAAAACCCTGGAAAGATCGGTCTGCCTTGTCAGCGGAGCTGGCCCGTCCCGTCTGCTCGCATACCGTACCGGAGGTACGGATTGCAGAGACTCTCTCGGAGCGGCAAAAGACTGAGGTCAGGCAGTTTCTACTTCACAACCAAAAGTTTTTCTTAGAAAAACCCGGGCAGACTATGCTAATGAAACATGACATCGTAACGGAACCTGGTGTCACAGTTCACGTAAAGCCCTACCAAATCCCGGAAGCGCGCCGTGAAGCCGTTTCCCGAGAAGTGAAGGCAATGTTAGAGTTAGGTGTCATTGAGGAATCGCACAGTGCGTGGTCCAGCGCGATGGTGCTAATTCCTAAACCGGACGGCACCATCCGGTTCTGCAATGACTTCAGGAAACTGAATGCGGTCTCAAAATTTGATGCCTATCCTATGCCCCGGGTCGACGAGTTAATAGATCGGTTAGGAAAAGTCCGGTATATTACGACCCTAGATCTAACAAAGGGGTATTGGCAGATCCCTCTGGCTGAGGCTGCCAGAGAAAAGACGGCATTTGCTACGCCGGAAGGTTTATTTCAGTATGTGTATATGCCGTTTGGACTGCATGGGGCACCGGCGACCTTCCAGAGACTGATGGATAGAGTCCTGAGGCCACATAGGCGGTACGCTTCGGCCTATTTGGATGACATTGTCATTTACAACTTGGACTGGGAGACTCATCTCCAGAAAGTACAAGCTGTGATTGACGACCTGTGGGAGGCAGGTCTAACCGCGAACCCCAAGAAATGTCACATCGGGCTAGAAGAAGCCCGGTATTTGTGGTATGTAATTGTGAGAGGTGTTGCTAAACCCCAGGTTGATAAGATTCAGGCGGTTCAGGACTGGCCACAACCTGTCAACAAGAAGCAGGTGCAAGCCTTCCTGGGGATCGCCGGCTATTATTGCCGGTTTATACCCAATTTTGCAGCCATCGCTACCCCCTGACGGATCTTACAAAAGGGAAAGACTCCGTCATGATTAAATGGAGTTTAGCGGCTGAAGAAGCCTTCCATAGCTTAAAACGGGCACTTTGCTCTCAGCCCGTACTGGTGACTCCGGACTTCCACAGCGAGTTTGTGGTACAAACGGATGCCTCTGATACCGGTATCGGGGCTGTACTCTCACAAGTGAGGGACGGAGTGGAACACCCAGTCCTCTATCTCAGCAGGAAGCTGAATAAACACGAGCAAAGGTATGCAGTCGTAGAAAAAGAGTGCCTCGCCATTAAGTGGGCTCTAGAGGCCCTCAAATATTACCTGGTGGGCCGAAAGTTCAGGCTGATCACTGTCCATGGCCCCTCTCAAGTGGATGCACTTGAACAAGGAACGGAATAGCCGGGTGACCCGGTGGTTCTTTGCCCTGCAGGCCTACACTTTTACGGTGGAGCACCGCCCAGGGGTACAGATGGGAAATGCAGATGCCCTCTCCCGAGTGCACTGTTTGGCGGGTGTCATTGCTCGACCGGAGTGGTCTGAGCAGAGGGGGGGGATATGTGAGAATCATGTGGGAATAGTGGATGAGGGCAGGTATATCTCGCCCAGATTCCTTTCCTATGTGGCCTAGTCTGGTCAGTATCGCACCTGCTTGCTAATGAATAATGGGAGGTGGATATAAAAGGATGCCAGGTGGTTGTGTGAGTGTCTCAGCCTGGGAACACAGAGAGCCTGTCTGTGTGAGAGACACACGTGAGTGAAAGGAGTGCCCACTGCAACTGTGGTTTGGCTGGACGGGAGAAGCCCTCCAGTTGGTAGTTAGGTTGTTCATTGTTTAGTTAGTGCCGGACAGGCAAGGATTTGTTTTATGTTTTATTTCCTTTTGCATTGCTTTCACCGTTAATAAACCTGACCCAGTGTCAGTTATACCCGAATCCCAGCTCTGCGCCTGAGTTTCATGCTGAACGCACGTGACCTTTGACCCCAGCAAAGCCGATCCTGGAGTGTTTTATCACAGTACCTACCATAAAAATTACAGACCTCTTAATTCTTTGTTGGGGGCGAAAACTTGCAAAATTGGCAGTGTGTCAAATACTTATTTTCTCCACTGTATATATATATATATTTTTTTTTTTTTAATTTTTTTTTTTTAATAAAACATTAATACTTTAAATTTGTTCTATTGTTGGAAAAAACTCATTCCCTTTAATTCTATTATTGTATTATGTCCCTAGACAAGACGATTATGACTTTCTAATTTTAAGTAAATAGGAATTTTTTTGTGACTTTTTTATTTTCTTCAATTCTAGGAGAACCCCTTTAAAGGGAAACTGTCACACCCCCCCAGGCATTTTTAAGTAAAAGAGCCACCTTGTGCAGCACTAATGCTGCATTCTGTCAAGGTGGCTCTTTTATTTAGCGTCCCTTCCACCGCCGAAATAAGCATTTTTAAAATAAGTCAGACATACCAGAATTTTGACCAGGGGCAGGTCTTTCCCCCACTGACACCGACGCCTCGCATCCATCATTCATTTCCTCCTTATGTCTTTGCTCCGCCTCCTCTGCGTTCAATTCAAATGCTGGTACCTGCGCTGCAATATATTTTCTTGGGCATGCGCAGTTAGAGCTGCCTGTTCTCTCACATCACTTCATGGCCTGGCTATCACACCTGCGTGGACGTGCTGCCAGAAATCCTGCCCCACAGTCACTTCTGATTTATTCACACTGTGGGGCTGGGAATCTTTGGCATGAAAGCCGCAGAGAGCTACTTCGCATGCCCAAGATTCCCAGCCCTTCAGTGTGAATAAATCATAAGCGACTGCGGGGCAGGATCTCTGTCAGCGCGTCCACGCAGGTGCGATAGCTAGGCCATGAAGTGATGTGAGAGAACGGGCAGCGCTAACTGCGCATGCCCAAGAAAATATATTACAGCGCAGGCGCCAGCATTTGAATTGAACACAGAGGAGGTGGAGCAAAGACATAAGGAGGAAATGAATGATGGATGCGAGGCGTCGGTGTCAGAGGGGGAAAGACCTGCCCCCGGTCAAAATTCTGGTATTTCTGACTAATTTTAAAAACGCTTATTTCGGCGGTGGAAGGGACGCTAAATAAAAGAGCCTCCTTGACAGAATGCAGCATTAGTGCTGCACAAGGTGGCTCTTTTACTTAAAGGGAACCTGTCACCCCCCCAGGCATTTTTAAGAGTCCAACCACAGCCATGTGAGTTAGAGTTTATCTGAAGGACTCACTTTTCTTATTACTTCCCATGATGCTATGACTAGTCCTAATAAGATTCTTATTTACACTAGATTATGGCCCGATGCTATTGCATAGGGAGGATGCGATAGCATCACACCTCTTGCCATGTTAACCCTCAACACACACACTCCTCAACACACACTCCTCTCACCTTTCACCATCTCCACTCACTCTTTCACTCCACATACGACCCCTTCTCTCACTCCGTCTCTCATACTCACGCCGTCATCGCCGCTGCTCCACGATCCCCGACATCTTCCGCCGGCGCCATCCTGGATCCAGACGTTGTCCACGCCGGCGACATGTTCTTGCGGCGACGCCATCTTGAGTATCGTGAAATCCCGCGATAGTCAAGATAGCGTCGCCGGAAGAACATGTCGCCGGCGTGGACGACGTCGGGATCCAAAATGGCGTCGGCGAAATCTCGCGAGTTTTCGCCGACGCCATTTTGGATCCCGACGTCGTCCTCGCCGGCGACATGTTCTTGCGGCGACGCCATCTTGACTATCGCAGGATTTCGCCGATCCAAAATGGCGTCGCCGCAAGAACATGTCGCCGGCGTGGACGACATCGGGATCCAAAATGGCGTCGGCGTAATCTCGCGAGATTTCGCCAACGCCATCTTTTTGGATCCCGAGTCGTCCACGCCAGCGACATGTTCTTGCGTCGACGCCATCTTGAATCTCGCGGGATTTCACGAAATCCAAGATGGCGTCGCCGCAAGAACATGTCGGCGGCCTGGAGAACGTCTGGATCCAGGATCGCGGCGGCGGAGGAAGATGTCGGGGCAGCGACGATGACGGTGTGAGTATGAGAAACGGAGTGAGAGAAAGGAACGTATGTGGAGTGAAAGAGTGAGTGGAGGTGAAAGGTGAGAGGAGTGTGTGTTGAGGCGGTGTGGTGTGTTGAGGGTTAACATGTGCGTGTGTGTGGTGACGTCACCGGTTACAACTGGACGGAAGTTGTTACAACCGGAAGCTGCTTAGGGCATTTATTATTATAGATGATGAGGAAGAAGCCGTCTGTTGTTGGCGGTGATGGCGTGTAGAGGCTTCTTCAGCCAATGTAATAGATTTAGAGTTAGGGGATTCGTGTGTGAGACGACGGCGTTTATAAGCCTTAATCTTGTCAAGTCGATGCTGTTTTTCCTCAGGAGTCTCATTAGCACGGCGTTGTTTTTGTCGTAGTGCTAAAGCTGCTTTCCTTTCACTGGCATTGGCATACTGTGCATCGGTATTGAATGGTGGTATTGATAGGGCAGAAACAGATTGCTGATTAGTTATGTCAGTGAACGGCATATGGGATGAAGTGTAGCAGTAAATTGTTCCACATGCTGATGTGGAAGCATCCTGTTGTGAGTCTAATAATAATGATGAGGAAGAGGCCGTCTGTTGTCGGCGGTGACGGCGTGCAGAGGCTTCTTCAGCCAATCATGGATTTAGAGTTAGGGGATTCGTGTGTGAGGCGACGGCGTTTATAAGCCTTAATCTTCTCAAGGCGATGGTGTTTTTCCTCAGGAGTCTCATTAGCACGGCGTTGTTTTTGTCGTAGTGCTAAAGCTGCTTTCCTTTCACTGGCATTGGCATACTTTTTGTTATGACTCATGTTGGCACAGGTAAAGGAGTCTATTTGGCAGTTATCTGGCAGTGAAGAAGGCGTCCTGGAGTATTGTAGAGTAAACAGATACTAATTGACCCTGTAATTGCCCAGCAGTAGTTATGAAGTGGTAGTGGCAAATTGGCCCTGTAGTTAGACACCGGCAGAGGAGCAAGGCAGCAGTAGTTATGGCGGTAGAGGCAAATTGGCCCTGTAATTAGACACCGGCAGAGGAGCAAGGCAGCAGTAGTTATGGCGGTAGAGGCAAATTGGCCCTGTAATTAGACACCGGCAGAGGAGCAAGGCAGCAGTAGATATGGCGGTAGAGGCAAATTGGCCCTGTAATTAGACACAGGCAGTGAACAGTCAGAGGAGCAAGGCAGCAGTACTTATGGCGGTAGAGGCAAATTGGTCCTGTAATTAGACACCGGCAGAGGAGCAAGGCAGCAGTAGTTATGGCGGTATAAGCAAATTGGCCCTGTAATTAGACACCAGCAGAGGAGCAATGCAGCAGTAGTTATGGCGGTAGAGGCAAATTTATCCTGTAATTAGACACCGGCAGAGGAGCAAGGCAGCAGTAGTTATGGCGGTAGAGGCAAATTGATCCTGTAATTAGACACCAGCAGAGGAGCAAGGCAGCAGTAGTTATGGCGGTATTGGCAAATTGGCCCTGTAATTAGACACCGGCAGAGGAGCAATGCAGCAGTAGTTATGGCGGTAGAGGCAAATTGATCCTGTAATTAGACACCGGCAGAGGAGCAAGACAGCAGTAGTTATGGCGGTAGAGGCAAATTAGCCCTGTAATTAGACACCGGCAGAGGAGCAAGGCAGCAGTAGTTATGGCGGTAGAGGCAAATTGATCCTGTAATTAGACACCGGCAGAGGAGCAATGCAGCAGTAGTTATGGCGGTAGAGGCAAATTAGCCCTGTAATTAGACACCGGCAGAGGAGCAAGGCAGCAGTAGTTATGGCGGGATAGGCAAATTGGCCCTGTAATTAGACACCGGCAGAGGAGCAATGCAGCAGTAGTTATGGCGGTATAGGCAAATTGGCCCTGTAATTAGACACCGGCAGACGAGCAAGGCAGCAGTAGTTATGGCAGTATAGGCAAATTGGCCCTGTAATTAGACACCGGCAGAGGAGCAAGGCAGCAGTAGTTATGGCGGTAGAGGCAAATTAGCCCTGTAATTAGACACCGGCAGAGGAGCAAGGCAGCAGTAGTTATGGCGGTAGAGGCAAATTGGCCCTGTAATTAGACACCGGCAGAGGAGCAAGGCAGCAGTAGTTATGGCGGTATAGGCAAATTAGCCCTGTAATTAGACACCGGCAGAGGAGCAAGGCAGCAGTAGTTATGGCGGTAGAGGCAAATTAGCCCTGTAATTAGACACCGGCAGAGGAGCAAGGCAGCAGTAGTTATGGCGGTAGAGGCAAATTAGCCCTGTAATTAGACACCGGCAGAGGAGCAAGGCAGCAGTAGTTATGGCGGTAGAGGCAAATTAGCCCTGTAATTAGACACCGGCAGAGTAGCAAGGTAGCAATAGTTATGGCAGTATAGGCAAATTGGCCCTGTAATTAGACACCGGCAGTAAACAGGCATAGGACCAAGGCAGCAGTAGTTATGGTGGTACAGGCAATGCCAAGCGTCCGCACAGCAAGTCGGCGTGAGGTAAATGACGCAATTTCACGAATGCAAGATGGCGTCGGTGAAATCTCTCGAGATTTCGCCGACGTCGTTAAGGCTGTGTGCACACGCTGCGGATTAGGTGCGGATTCATCCGCGCGTATTTTGTAAAATCCACAGGTGAAACCGCAGGTCAAAAGACCTGCGGTTTTACCTGCGGATTGCTCTGCGGTTTTGCCCTGCGGTTTTTCATCTCCTCAATAGAGGAGATGGCAAACCGCAGGAGAATCCGCAGAAAGAATTGACATGTCAATTCTTTCTGCGGATTGAAAACCGCAGATAATCCGCGCGGAAAATTCCGCACCGTCTGCACTGCGGTTTTTGATTCCCATAGGGAATCATGGTACTGTACACCGCAGCAAAAACTGCTGCGGGTCCGCAGCGGCCAAAACCGCTGCGGAACCACAGCAAAATCCGCAGCGTGTGCACACAGCCTCACACCTCTTGCCATGTTAACCCTCAACACACCAAACCGCCTCAACACACACTCCTCTCACCTTTCACCTCCACTCATGTCCACTCACTCTTTCACTCTACATACGTTCCTTTCTCTCACTCCGTTTCTCATACTCACACCGTCATCGTCGCTGCCCCGACATCTTCCTCCGCCGCCGCGATCCAGGATCCAGACGTTCTCCAGGCCGCCGACATGTTCTTGCGGGACGCCATCTTGGATTTCGTGAAGTCCCGCGATATTCAAGATGGCGTCGCTGCAACAACATGTCGCTGGCAAGGGCGACATCGGGATCCAAAATGGCGTCGGCGTAATCTCGCGAGATTTCGCCGCCGCCATCTTTTTGGATCCCGATGTCGGCGGCCTGGAGAACGTCTGGATCCTGGATCGCGGCGGCGGAGGAAGATGTCGGGGCAGCGACGATGACGGTGTGAGTATGAGAAACGGAGTGAGAGAAAGGAACGTATGTGGAGTGAAAGAGTGAGTGGACATGAGTGGAGGTGAAAGGTGAGAGGAGTGTGTGTTGAGGCGGTGTGGTGTGTTGAGGGTTAACGTGCGTGTGTGTGTGGTGACGTCACCGGTTACAACTGGACGGAAGTTGTTACAACCGGAAGCTGGTTAGGGCATTTATTATTATAGATGGACACTTGATGATGAATTACAGCCTGTAATTAATCTGTAACAACATGTCCACATCTTGACACATACAGTATTACATCTTGGTGACATACTAATTAAGTTTTCAGCCCTCACTTTGGTGTTAAAATATTTTCTAAGCTTATAGACTGCCTCACAAAAATGAAGAAGAATAATAGCTTTTTGGTAACAATCAACGTGCCGTATGTAAGATTGAGGTTATGCAGTGGATTAACCCCTTAGTGACAGAGCCAATTTCGCACTTAATGACCAAGCCAATTTTTAGAATTCTGACTGTGAGATGAGCAAATTTGTTCGGATTTTAGCCCTGAACCTGACCTTGACATATTCGTGCCATATTGGAACATTATTCGGGCAAAATACATGTCTTATGATCGGTTCCAAACTTATTCGGTAATTTCTACTCCCATTGACTCTAATGACGTTCGGCTGTGTTTGACGAATATTGCCATATTACAATATTCAATTCAAATCGTATTCGGAACCAAATGCGAACAAATTCGCTCGTCTCTAATTCTGACCATTGTCACTTTATGAGGTTATAACTCTGGAACGCTTCAACGTATCCCACTGATTCTGAGAATGTTTTTTTTTCGTGACATATTGTACATCATGTTAGTGGTAAAATTTATTTGATATAACTTGTGTTTATTTATGAAAAAACAGAAATTGGGCAAAAATTTTGAAAATTTTGCAATTTTCAAACTTTTAATTTTTGTACACTTAAATCAGAGAATGGTGTTAACAAAATAGTTAATAAATAACATTTCCCACATGTCAGCTTTACATCAGCACAATTTTGAAAACATATTTTTTTTGTTATTGTCACGTCCGCCGCTGATACTCACCTGCCGTGTCCTGTGCGCACCTCCCGGCGCGCACCCGCTCCCCGGCGCGTCCCCGCTGCTGACCTCCGGCCTCCCCGACGTCGCTCCCACGCTCCTCTGGCCGGAGCTCTGACGGCGTCATGGGACGCGGTGGCTCCACCCCCAACATGGCGGCGCCGCGTCATGTGACGCGGTGGCTCCGCCCCAACATGGCGGCGCCCATCAGCTATTTCTGGCAGGCGTCTCCCCAGGTAAGATGCCTGTGAATCGTTCTCGGACTGCTGTCCTTTTGGCCAGCGCCCTGCACGCTCTCAGGCCCTGCTACACTTCTCCTCCTACCCCCGCTCTGTTAGGTTTCCTTGACTGTTCTCTCTCGGTTCGCTCCCCTGGCTGTTCCGTTTCCCTGTCTCCTTCCCGGTGTGCTAGCGCCCTGTGGACTCCTTGTCCGTGCCCTCTCTCACCCGCTCTCTCTCTCTCTTGCAGCCTCCAGCCACTACCTGCTTCGAACCCTCCAAGTGTCTGCGTCCTTCTGTCTCCTACCACTGACCTCCCGTGCCGCTGCTCCGCTGACTCTCCACCCTAGTTCCTCTGGTGCTCACCCAGTCGCCCCTTTGGCTCCGGCTGTCACGGTTCCATCCCTTGTGGGCCTGCCCCTAACACTCCCTGTATAGGGGGTGGCTCCACCTGGTCTAGCTCGCCCGCAGGGGCTCTGGGGCCGTGACCCAGAGGGTCCACTCCGTGTTGCTCTCCTTGTTTTCTGTCACCCGTAACACTCCATAACAGATTCACAGGCCATGGACCCCGCTGGAGTCACGGCTACGCAGAAGGAGTTACTTTTTTTACGCGAGAACCAAACGCGCATAATGTCCGTCATGAAATCGATGGACGCACGTCTCTCCGCTCTCCAAACCTCCGATCCCAGTAATGCGGCCCAGCTGGCTGGCTTACAGCAAGAGTTAGCGCAGCAGCGGGACGCACAGAGTCACATCCTCAGTTACATGGCTTCAGTTGATGGCCGCTTACTCGCGCTCCAGGCAGCCGCGGCTGCTCCTCCTGTTACTGGTCCTCACCCCCTTCCACGGTTGGCCAAACCCCCCCGTTACAACGGTGACGCAAAACTATGCCGAGGTTTCCTGAACCAGTGTCGCCTCCATTTCGAGTTGCAGCCTCAAGCATACCCCACAGATCGCTCGAGTGGCCTTCATAATTTCTCACCTCGAGGGGGACGCTTTGGCATGGGTAAACCCCCTCTGGGAGCGCGATGACCCCCTGGTTACTCATTTGTCCAATTTTTTGGACACTTTTCATCGTGTATTCGACGAGCCAGGTCGTCTCGCCTCCACCACCGAATCTCTGTTCAGTTTATGTCAGGGGTCCCTTACCGTGGGGCAGTATGCCATCCAATTCCGGACTCTGTCGTCCGATTTGGGTTGGAACAATGAGGCTTTGGTAGGAGCTTTTTGGAGGGGGCTTTCGGGTCGGATAAAGGACGAGTTGGCAGGCCGCGACACTCCCACGGTTCTTGAGGATCTAATCTCGTTGGCAACCCGAATCGATCTGCGGTTCCAGGAACGAGCTCGTGAAAGAAGACTCGCGCGCCCGCTGCCGTCTCCTCACAGACCACCCAGTCCTCGGTCTAGAGCCTTCCTCTCCGCGTCTGGACCCGAACCTATGCAAGTAGATCGCTTGAAACTCTCCGAACAACGACATAAGGAGAGAAGTTCTCACGGCTTATGTTTCTATTGCGGTAGCGGGTCTCATTTGCTCCGTGCCTGCCCGGATCGTCCGGAAAACTTCTCCGCCTAGGTCAGGTAAGAGAGGCCTCCCTAGGTGTGCATGATTCCTCTCAACCCCTTTCTCTATCTGTCCTATTGCATGTGGGTGGCAAGCGGGTCTCCTTGGCAGCCTACGTGGACTCTGGCGCCGCTGGGAATTTTATTAGACTCGATGTAGTTTCCCAATTTTCGGTCCCTGTGAAGGCCCTCGAGAATCCCCAAGTCCTTGCATCCGTAGACGGCAATCCCTTGCAAGAGACCGTCAAGTTAGTTACGCACGAGGTCGAGCTTCAAATTGGCGCCTTGCACAAGGAGAAAATCTCGTTTTTTGTTTTAGCCGGTATCTCTCATCCTATTCTCCTCGGTCTTCCCTGGTTGCGACTCCATGAACCCACTTTGGATTGGCGTAACGGCAATGTTTTGTGCTGGGGGACTCTTGTCGGTCCCGGTGTCTGCAGCCGGTGCATCCCGTAGGTGTTCCCCGTCTCCTCCCTGGTCCCTCTAGTTTGCCGCCCGCTTATCGGATCTACGCGGATGTCTTCGACAAAAAGGAGGCTGAAGTTCTTCCACCTCACTGACCGTATGACTGCCCTATTGAGCTCATTCCTGGTGCCACTCCTCCCCGCGGCAGAATTTTTCCTCTCTCTTTAGCCGAGACGCAGGCTATGTCGGAGTACATCCAAGAGAACCTAGCCAAAGGCTTCATTCGAAAGTCTTCCTCGCCGGCTGGTGCAGGCTTCTTTTTTGTGAAGAAGAAAGATGGGACTCTTCGTCCGTGTATTGATTATCGGGGCCTTAACCGCATCACGGTAAAAAACAAGTACCCGCTTCCATTAATTCCTGAACTCTTCGATCGCCTGAGAGGAGCACGAGTCTTCACCAAGCTGGATCTGTGAGGAGCCTACAACCTAGTTCGTATACGATCCGGGGATGAATGGAAGACGGCATTCAACACACGGGACGGGCATTACGAATACTTGGTGATGCCATTTGGACTCTGCAACGCTCCTGCAGTTTTCCAAGAACTCGTCAACGACGTCTTTCGAGATCTCCTCTATGTCTGTGTAATGGTCTATCTGGACGACATCTTGATTTTCTCTCCCGACTTGTCTACCCACCGCCGAGATGTCCGTCAGGTTCTACATCGTCTCAGGGAGAATTACCTGTTCGCTAAGTTGGAGAAATGCCTCTTTGAGCAGTCCTCTCTACCGTTCCTTGGCTACATCGTTTCGAGCACCGGCTTGGAGATGGATCCTGAAAAGGTCTCTGCCGTTCTCAAGTGGCCGCGTCCCCAAGGAGTGAAGGCAATCCAGCGTTTTTTGGGCTTCGCCAATTTTTACAGGCAATTCATTCCGCATTTTTCCTCCCTAGTCAAGCCTATCTCTGCTCTCACTCGCAAAGGGTTTAATCCCCACTCCTGGCCGCGGGAGGCTGAAGCCGCTTTTAAAGATTTAAAGCAGGAATTCGCTAAAGCCCCAGTACTCCACCGTCCAGATGCCAGTAGGCCATTTTTTCTGGAGGTTGATGCCTCGTCTGTGGGTGCAGGAGCGGTTCTTCTACAAAAAACCTCCTCTGGACGCGTGGTCACATGTGGGTTCTTCTCCAAGGTTTTCTCCGCCCCAGAACGTAATTACGCTATCGGAGACAGAGAACTACTGGCCATTAAACCCGCCCTTGAAGAGTGGCGCCATCTTCTTGAAGGAGCTGTCCATCCGTTTACCATATTCACGGATCATAAGAATTTGGCTTATGTTCAGACTGCCCAAAGGCTCAACCCGCGTCAAGCCAGATGGTCCTTGTTCTTCGGGCGCTTTGATTTCCAACTCCATTTCCGGCCAGGGAATAAGAACGTCAAGGCTGACGCCCTGTCTCGGTCCTTTTCGCCTGTGGACAGTGAAGATGACCCAGCACACATCATCAATCCAGCTAAGATTATCACTGTGGCTCCCCTAAACGTACTTTCTCCACCACCCGGTAAGACCTTCGTTCCGAGCAGGGACAAGGCTAGGGTCTTACACTGGGGACACTCATCTAAATTTTCTGGACACGCTGGAATAAGGAAGACTCTGTCTCGTCTCTCGCCATTATTGGTGGCCATCGCTTCGCCAAGACGTCCTGGACTTCATCGCTTCCTGTCCTTCGTGTGCCAGGAACAAGGTTCCTCGATCCCGACCTTATGGGCTCCTACACCCATTACCCATACCCACGACTCCTTGGACCCACATAGCTATGGACTTCATCACTGATCTGCCAGAGTCCTCGAGGTGTTCGGTTATCTTAGTGGTCGTGGATCGGTTTTCAAAAATGGCTCACTTCGTTCCCTTGTCTGGTCTGCCTTCTGCCCTCAAGTTGGCAAAGATTTTCTTGTTCCACGTCTTCCGTCTCCATGGCTTTCCACAGCACATTGTCTCGGACAGAGGAGTCCAATTCACCTCTCGATTCTGGCGAGCTCTCTGCGGGTTGATGAAGATAACTCTGGATTTTTCATCGGCCTATCATCCCCAGTCTAACGGACAGGTGGAACGGGTCAATCAAGTCCTGACTTCGTACCTTCGGCATTTTTCTAACGCGCACCAGGATGACTGGGTTTCTCTTCTTCCATGGGCTGAATTCGCATACAATAATCACCCCAGTGAGGCCTCTACCAAGTCCCCTTTTTTTGTGGTTTTTGGTCTACATCCCGGCATTCCCCTTCCCGTTTCCCCCACCTCGGGTGTACCGGCGGTGGATGCTGTGTCGATAGATTTCTCCCAGATTTGGAGGGACACCAGGGAGGCCCTTGAGAGAGCCAGTTGCAAAATGAAGAATTACGCCGATAAGAGACGTTTAGATGCTCCTCCGTACTCCCCTGGGGAGAAGGTCTGGCTTTCCTCACGGCATATCAGACTTAAGGTTCCGTCCTATAAGTTGGGTCCACGTTTCATCGGTCCTTTTGAGATTCTAAGGCGCGTCAATGACGTGGCCTACAAATTAAAATTGCCTGCCTCGCTAAGAATTCCCAATGTTTTCCATGTTTCCCTCCTCAAGCCTGCGGTATTTAATCACTACCACTCAACCGCTTCGCAAAATTTCCAACCCCGCACTTCTGATAATACCTTTGAGGTTAAAGATATACTCGCCACTAAGACTGTTAGAGGTCGAACATTGTTTTTGATCGATTGGAAGGGTTTCGGCCCTGAGGAGAGGTCCTGGGAACCTCGAGAAAACATTAATGCTCCTCGGATCATGAAACAATTTCTCGACAACCTTAGGAGAGGAGGGAGTAGAGGGAGGGGTACTGTCACGGCCTCCGCTGATACTCACCTGCCGTGTCCTGTGCGCACCTCCCGGCGCGCACCCGCTCCCCGGCGCGTCCCCGCTGCTGACCTCCGGCCTCCCCGACGTCGCTCCCACGCTCCTCTGGCCGGAGCTCTGACGGCGTCATGTGATGCGGTGGCTCCGCCCCCAACATGGCGGCGCCGCGTCATGTGACGCGGTGGCTCCGCCCCCAACATGGCGACGCCCATCAGCTATTTCTGGCAGGCGTCTCCCCAGGTAAGACGCCTGTGAATCGTTCTCGGACTGCTGTCCTTTTGGCCAGCGCCCTGCACGCTCTCAGGCCCTGCTACACTTCTCCTCCTACCCCCGCTCTGTTAGGTTTCCTTGACTGTTCTCTCTCGGTTCGCTCCCCTGGCTGTTCCGTTTCCCTGTCTCCTTCCCGGTGTGCTAGCGCCCTGTGGACTCCTTGTCCGTGCCCTCTCTCACCCGCTCTCTCTCTCTCTTGCAGCCTCCAGCCACTACCTGCTTCGAACCCTCTAAGTGTCTGCGTCCTTCTGTCTCCTACCACTGACCTCCCGTGCCGCTTCTCCGCTGACTCTCCACCCTAGTTCCTCTGGTGCTCACCCAGTCGCCCCTTTGGCTCCGGCTGTCACGGTTCCATCCCTTGTGGGCCTGCCCCTAACACTCCCTGTATAGGGGGTGGCTCCACCTGGTCTAGCTCGCCCGCAGGGGCTCTGGGGCCGTGACCCAGAGGGTCCACTCCGTGTTGCTCTCCTTGTTTTCTGCCACCCGTAACACTCCGTAACAGTTATGATGTTTTAAGGGTTAAAAGTTGACCAGCTATTTCTCATTTTTCCAACAAAATTTACAAATTTCCTTTTTTCAAGGACCACCTCACATTTAAAGTGAGTTTGGGGGGTCAATGTAACAGAAAATACCCAAAAGTGACACCATTCTAAAAACTGTACCCCTCAAGGTGCGCAAAACCAAATTCAAGAAGTTTATTAACCCTTCAGGTACTTCATCAGAACTAAAGCAATGTAAAAGGAAAAAATGAACATTTTACTTTTTTCACAAAAAAATTACTTTGAAATCATTTTTTTTATTTTCACAAGGGTATCAGGAGAAAATGGACCACAAGATTTGTTACAGGAAAGAGAAATATCCAGCTATAGGCAGAGATGACTAAAAAATAACTTCTTTATAAGCCTTAAAAAGTAGGTGATGACATAATAGCAGGCACTAATACACCATTAGGTGAGATCGACGCGTTTCAACCTAAGTCTTAGTCATGATCTCAGAAACGTGTCATCACCTACTTTTTAAGGTTTATAAATAAAAGTTATTTTTTAGCCATCTCTGCCCATAGCTGGATATTTCTGTTTCCTGTGCCTTGTTCTCAGTGGCGACTCACCACTATCCGTGCTGGGCATGGATCGGCTCAGGGGATTACAAGATACATCTGTGAGCTGACTATACTACATCTTTTGTTCACAAAATTTGTTGTGCAATTTCTCCTGAGTACGACAATACCCCATATGTGGGGGAAAGCCACTGTTTGGGAGCACGGCAGGGCTCAGAAGGGAGGGAGCACCGTTTGACTTTTTGAACGCAAAATTGGCTGGAATCAATGGTGGTGCCATGTCGCGTTTGGAGACCCCCTGATGTACCTAAACAGTGGAATCCCCCAATTCTAACCCCAACCCTAACCCCAACACACCCCTAACCATAATCCTAACCATGACCCTAACCCCAACACACCCCTAACCCTAACCATAACCCTAACCACAACCCTAACTCTAACACACCCTTAACCCTAATCCCAATCCTATCCGCAATCCCAACCATAACCACCACCCTAACTTTAGCCCCAGCCCTAACTTTAGCCCCAACCCTATCTTTAGCCTCAACCCTATCCCTAGCCCAACCGTAACCCTAATTTTAACCTTTAATAATGGTGATCGCATCACCGGGGTCGGTAAAAACCGACTTGAATCATGTTCTCTGGCATCTCAGGTAGCCGAGACCCTGGATAAATTCTGACTCTGGTGCTATACACTGTGGCATAAGTACCCTTAACTGCCGCCATTAAAAGGCGTATTAGTGGTCGTTAAGGGGTTAAGATGTGCCTAATTTATTAAGAGGAATGTGCTTCTTATTGGATTAGGCGCATCTTACACCTGCCGTGAATCACCATCAGAAATGTTACTCCTTTCAAAAATTTGTAGGGCAGGCTTCACTATGCACTATCCTAACTTTGCTCGTTTTGGCAGAGCTGGCCGGGAATGGAGTAAAAAAGCCAAAATCTGCAAAAAATTTTCAGAAGTTTGAATTACAACATTTTAAGGTGATTGTAATGATAAGTAAGATATGGCTTCGCTGGAACATTCCAGAATCTCCCATTGTTACACTACAGATGAGACCCTGCCTATAACGCAGCTGCAACCCCCTTTCCTCCCCCCTCAGCTCACACACAAAACCAGTCTAACCTGAATCCCCAGTGTGAGTTCCTTCCTGCCTCACAGCGGGGGGGCTCTTTGTCTCTGAACCATGTGCTCAACTACTCTCTTAGAAAATAATGGAGATCTAATCATTCGGTCATAAAACGTGTTGCGTTTATGATAAAGACACGAAAATTATATTTCTGCATAGGGCATGAAACCCGCATTCTGGCCCATAATTTTCACGGTTCCAGCACCCACAGAAACCGAGAACTGGATTTCTCCTAAATGGTGGGACATAATTACTGCATGTTTGGGCTTTAATTATTGTCTGCGACACACTGAAGAAAATTATACCATGTGCATGTTTATACGAGGTACCCTCTGTGAAATATAGTCGTTATAAGTTTTGTAGTCAGAATTGTAACTCCTGGAGCAGCGGGGGGAACATCCCCAGACCGCCCCTTTCGTGATGTCACAAACCCAAAGCTATAAGGTACTCCCTCCCTAAAATTGGTCATTCGAGCTGGAGGTTTGATGCCAAAAGGACCCCAGATGCAGGGCAATGTGTGGCCCCCACCTCCCCACATGGTTAGCCTAAAGACCATTAAGCAACTGTAACTGTTGAGCTCTATGTTAATCCCATTTATTTTATATTTGCATTGTACATACCTAATGTCTCAACTTTGTATCATCTTTTATCTGTGTAATCACTGCCCCCTTTTGGGGAATAAATTATAACTTTATTAGTCTGTCTTCATGCTCTAAAAATGAACTGTCATGGTTATTCAGGATCTTGGACAAATGGTGCAGGGGTTAATAGGGAGAGCCTCTCTTTGACATCAGGGAGGGTTTTTATAGCTTCAGGTGAGCACCCCTCCCTGTCGTTTATACTCCTTGCTTGAGTGTTGCCGACCCTGCTTCATTTGTGCTCTCTCCTGTCCCTGTGTGCTTGATTGGTATATGACTCGGTTTTGACTACGGTAACGTCTCTTGGATTGTGATTCTGTTCCTGCGTGACCTCCTGTGTATGACCCCTGGCTTTGTCTTGACCACCCTGTGATAGCCCGTCTGTACTATTACTGATGCCCTGTGTATGACCTTATGCTCTGTCTGACCTTGCACTGATATCTGTCTCTGTTTCTACTTGCGTCTCCTGTGCATGACCCCTGGCTTGTCTGACAACGGTTTATTCTCCTCTCCCTGCGTTGTCTCTAAGCACTGTCATCAGTGCTGTTGGAGGCTGGCTGTAAGCCCCGCCCACCTTCTGATGCGCGGTCACATGACCGTAAGGTTCTGTGGGCATCAGAGTGCTTTGCTGTCGCTCCTCCCCTCCCGCAGGTCCTAGTGCAAGGTTTCCATCACTATAGCCACGCTCCTGCCCGAGCTGATAGTGAGTACCATTTCTCTGTGTTTCTGTCCATACCTGGTCCCTCTACAAACCTGTCACTCACACTTGCTGTCCTATAAGTGTGACACGAACACGTGCCTTTAAGATAATTGCTACTGAATTGGGTTGGCTTCGAACCCCTCTATTAAGTTTATAACTTAATCAGAAAAACTCTGGAGCTGGTGGCGGCAAAGTGTTTGATCCCGCGCATTTATTTTGCTCCTAAGTTTTCAAATGTTGGCAAAGCAAAGTAAACAACCAAAAATGCACACTTAGCACACACTACACTAAGGGGGCGCCCGAGAGAAAAAAATACGTATACTTAACCCTCTGTCAGGAACAATGGATCTGACAGGTGCAGCTCTTCTACTTTCATTTGAAATTAAAGAGCACTTCTTGGGATTCATTCCTGTTTCTGATACAACTGGAGGTGGTTTGACAGCCGCTGTCTTGAACAAATTTGAAGAACTGTCGCTGTCTGTGGACAACTTACGAGGGCAAGGCTACGACAATGGGAGCAACATGAAGGGAAAAAACATTGGACTACAAAGACGAATTTTGGACATAAACCCACGTGCATTCTTTGTGCCTTGCAGCTCCCATTCTCTAAACTTAGTAGTCAACGATGCCGCTAAATGTTGTTTTGGAGCGACAACTTTTTTCCTGTTAGTTCAAAATCTCTACGTATTTTTCTCTTTGTCAACTCAGCGTTGGGAAGTACTCGTGCGTCATTTTCCATCTCTGACTCTAAAACCTCTAAGCGAAACAAGGTGGGAAAGTAGAATTGATGCTCTGGCTCCCCTCCGTTACCAATTGAGCGAAGTCCATGATGCCCAAATGGACATAGCAGAAAATATTAGTCTCACAGGAAGCTCTGGAAATGTCTCCCGGCTAGAAGCTCAAGGTCTTGCTAAACAAGTTGGAACCTTTTCTTTTGTTACATCTGTTCTAGTATGGCTCAACATTTTGTACGAAATCAATTTGACAAGTAAGTTACTTCAGTCACAAGAATTCCATTTAGCTGGTGCTTCTCAACACCTTGACAAAACAAAGAAATATCTGCAATCATTAAGAAGCGATGAAGAGTTTGAGAAGCTGTTAGTTGATGCGAGGGAAATCACAGAAGAACTTGGCATACCAGCTAATTTTGAGTCATGTTCTGCACCAAAACGTTTAAAGAAAAAAACCAGACAGTTCTCTTATGAAGGGAAAGGTGAGCCCATAAGAGATGAGAAACAGCGTTTCAAAATTAACTTTTATGTTGCGATCTTAGATACTGCTATAAATTCAGTTGATGAGCGGTTCACTCAGCTGAAAGAAATGGAATTGAAATTTGGATTTTTGCACCACATCCGTTCACTTGAGGGAAAACCAAGCAAATTTGTTCTGGATAAGTGTAAAGCTCTGGAAAAGTCTCTTACACACAATGAAGTAAAAGACATCGATGCCATAGAGCTATGTGGTGAACTGCAGGCAATGTCAAGATGTGTTCCAGAAGATTCATCACCAAAAGACGTTCTTGAACTTTTGCTTAAATCTGACTTGAAAGAAAGTGTCCCCAACCTGGTGGTGGCTCTAAGAATTCTTTT
Organism: Dendrobates tinctorius; assembly: GCF_039654945.1. Taxonomy (NCBI): domain Eukaryota; kingdom Metazoa; phylum Chordata; class Amphibia; order Anura; family Dendrobatidae; genus Dendrobates; species Dendrobates tinctorius. The sequence continues at coordinate 2,453,465 of NW_027361674.1, forward strand.
GACTCTGCCTGTGTCCGTGGCCTCAGGAGAGAGAAGCTTCTCAAAACTAAAGCTAATTAAAACATATTTAAGGGCAAATAGGATGCAAGAGAGGTTGGTTGGGTTGGCAACAATTTCGATAGAATCTGAAGTTCCTAAACAAATTAATCTCGGTGACTTAGTGTCATCCTTTTAAAAAAAAAAAGGCAAGGAAACAAAAATTTTAATTACCTATGGTCGTTTTTGTTTTGTGTTATTGATTACTTTGTATATATTTATCCTATACAACTTCTCAGAAGATTAAAGAGTTAAGAGAGAGTTAATTAATCATTGTTGTTGTGGTTTATTTTGCTCCTAAATTTATATCCCAAGTTTTCATCTACTGCCAAGAATAGTAGGGGCGCAACAAAATAGTTTCGCCTAGGGCGCCGTAATCTCTCGGGCCCGCCCTGTGGCTGCGCGCGCCCTAAACACACACAGAAACCATTGCAGCACAATCAGTGCAGGAACTGCAGCCTAGAGCACCTGGCATTGTCTGCAAGCCTAGACACACGTGGAAAGTCATGCACCAGCTGCAAATGACCTCACAACCTGCGGACAGCTTCCACAGCGGCAACCAGGGACCGCACATACAAATGGTCAAGCAGCAGAGCAAAGACCTAACACCACATGTGCAGCTACGCAGCAGAGCAGGGAACTGAGCAGACTCCATACAGGTAACAGCCAGCAATATCCCAGCTCAATTAGGGGGAAAGGAGTAAGGGGTTAAAGCAGACACATGTGTGGCACCCCCAGGAGTATGGTCGCCACACTGGCATTGCCTTCCACCAGGGAGGGTGATGTCAGGCTTGGAAGCAATGAAGGGTCTCTCTAGCAGTTAACCATGTCATGCAACACAGTTCCCACTCCAGGCCAGCAGAGGGAGCTCTGAACCAGAATTGGGGGAGGAGTGCTCTCTGAGGGCCAGGAAGGGAAATAGTGTGAGGAGGGCAACGAGTGTAGACGTGTGGAGAGAAGCTGGAGGTTGAGCTGAGGATAGAGAGCTCCCTCCCAGTGATAGCGCATGATCTGGAGCCTGGTCTCCACCGTTGTATGGATACTGAAGGTCCTGCAACAGAAACCAGAGGAGCAGGAAGCTGTAAATGCTCTATTCCCACCTAAGACGCAGAAGCACAACAGCGACGGGTGAGCCAAGAGAGATAGAGGGCTACAGCTGTCTGCCATACGAGGTAGTTCTAAGAGAAGATAAGAAGGAGGAACTTCAGTGTTACACAGTGCTGCATGTACCTCAACTAAGCGCTAGGAAGGAGACTACACAACCCATCTGAGAGAGAGATTCCTGAGTTGCTTCCAGGCTAGCCTGCTCCTGTGCCATCTGTAATCGGGACCCTGGACTGCATTTGCCAAGTAAAGGTAAAGAAACTGCACCCTGTTGTGTCCTTGCCTTCTTCCTACAAACTCTCCGGCACTGCTACATCCTCGTGCCATACACTGCACCCTCGTTCCCAACACCTATCTACACTGCCCTGGGACCAACGGCCCTGCCTGTGGAGGGCTATAACATCACTGCTGCACCCCCACTATCGGTCCCAGAGGATGTCTGCAGCGTCGGCTTAACACCTCCTTTGCCGAACACCACAGGTGGCGTCACGAATCAATCATAAGCTTTATTCCCATCACTCAATCCCCTTAACATGGGCGCCCAGGGCCACGGACCGGGTCACCGCTGCTGTGACACTCCCCTCTGAAGGACCAGCCCGGTACCGAGTACCCCACAGCCCTGGGAGGGCGACCCATTTTTGGCGTCACAAACAGGATTACGGAGCCCGGTATCCCCGGGTCCTGTGTGCCAGAGACTGTTTTGTGGACTGTTGGCGCCATTGCCGCCATTATCCCGCCGCTCGGGAAGAGAGGACAGCGCGCGAGAAGGCAGGAGCTGAGGCCTACAGCCGGTAAGCCGCTCAACCCCGGGGCCTGTCAACCGTTGACTAGGGGGAAGGAGAATATCTGAGCCACGCGCCGATGCAGTGGCAGACGCACCCGCCAGCCCCTCAGCGCCACAAGATGCAGTGCCCACCGCAGCGGTCCCCATAATGCCGCTGTCTATGCCTTACATACCGGGAGCAGCCTGGCTACCGCAGTATTCAGGGGAGTCACATACCCTAAGTGAATTTAAAGAGAGACTGTGCAGTTTGTTTGAGGTGTATCCTCTGTCTGAAAGCCAGAAGGTGAACATCCTTATCGGACAGCTAACAGGTGCAGCACAGAGAGAAGTAAAAGCCTGGCAAGACACTGACAAAGAGACTGTTAAAAAGATTTTGGCCAAGCTAAGAAGCACCTTTGACACTCGCACTGCAGCTGAAATCAAGATGAGGTTCTTTGGATGTAAACAGAAAGCACAGGACAATATAAGGGACTATGCTCTTAACCTGCAGGAGGCGCTGTGAGCCGTCAAGCAGATTGACCCTGACAGTGTGAAAGATGGAGACGGACTGCTAAAGGAGCAATTTATTGAAGGACTCCTATCCAGCACCCACAGAGCACAGCTGCACATCATAGCCCTACAGAACCCTGATCTAGACTTTGCTGATTTCAAGGACAGGGCTATCTGGGTGCTGCAGGAAACAACTGTCAGCCGTCCAGCGCCCCCTAAGCGCCCAGCGATCACCTACCACCAGGAAGCAACATCTTTCCCTTCCATCCCTGTGGAGGCTGATGCACAGACTCTGGATAAAGATCCAACTGAAGAACTGCGTCTTCAGGTCCAGGAGTTGACCAAAGGTATGGCTGCACTTACTAAAACCGTGCAGTCCCTGCAGGTGTCCTGCAAGGAGAAGATCCAGCTTGCTTCCAGTCCAGAGGATGTCCCATGGCTCCGGAAGAGGAGAACCCCGCCACTCCGAGGGAGGAACAACGATCGCTATGACCAGGACGGACGTCCCACCTGTCGTCACTGCCACAAGGCAGGCCACCTTGCAAGGTTCTGTTATTTAAACGAGCAACCCCTGGGGCAGAGGGCCAACTCCCAGGAGTAGGACCACAAGGCCCAAGGAACTGGTAAGCCAAGTATGTTGGAGGGAGACCGATCCTTCCAGTGGTGATTGACGGCATCCCCATGAACGCTTTGCTGGACACTGGCTCCCAGGTGACGACTATGCCCTATATCCTCTACAAGCGGTATTGGGCTGACTCTGAACTTACCCGTGGCCCAAGTGATGAACTCACAGTGGTTGCCAGTAATGGTCAGTCTTTACCACAAGTAGGGTGTAAAGAAATTACTGTTGAATTGGGTTGGGTGGAGTTAAAATCTCAAGGTCTGATAGTTGTGAATATTGATCGACGAGAATGTAATCCCATGATGACTCTTGGTAGAAATGTAATTGAAAATTGTCTTTCCGAGGTTATTGTCTGGTTGCAACAGGTGGTTGAGACTGCTGGTTTCAGTGAACGAGTCCTGCAGAAGGAGATAAAGGCCCTGATGCAAAGACAGCAGGTAGAACTCTCTGGCAGAGAAATTGGCAGCGTCAGAGTGAGTGATGCTTTCCCCATTGCAGTACCCCCCAGATGTGAAATGTTGATTTGGTGTCGGGCAGCCATAGGCCTCAGAGGAAAAGATTACCAGGCATTGGTAGAGCCAGTATACTCTGATAGCAGGCCCACTGTCCTGACAGCCAGAGGGGTAGTTGATGTACGAAAAGGGAGAGTACCTGTATGTCTTTTGAAATGTGGGGAGGAGGAGGCCACAATACCTCGGTATGCCAAAGTTGCTAAGCTGCTCACTGTCAGTAACAATGCAATGCAGGCAGCAGAGCCCTTGGTCTCATCCGACCAGGTGGAGGACAATGGCTCTGTAAAGCAGCTGGAGAAGTGGTGCCAGCAACTGCAGGTGGGGACTGACTCCACCCCTTCATACCAAAAGAATGGGGTTTACAGAGTGACTCAGGAGTATGAGCGGGTATTCAGTAAACACCCTCTAGATTTTGGGAAGGCAAAAGGGGTTCAATGCCATATCCCCACTGGAGATCATCCACCCATTAAAGAAAGGTACCGGCCTATACCCCCAACACAATATCAATGTGCCAAAGGTATGTTGAGAGAAATGAAGGAGGCTGGGGTGATCAGAGACAGTTGTAGCCCCTGGGCAGCCCCAATAGTCTTTGTAAAGAAAAAGGATGGTACCATGAGAATGTGTGTTGATAACAGGAAAATTAACAGCATTACACATAAGGATGCCTACCCATTACCCAGAATTGAAGAGTCATTAGCTGCACTTAAAACTGCTAACTATTTTTTCACCTTGGATCTCACTGGTGGGTATTGGCAGGTTCCCGTGGCAGAGGCAGACAATGAGAAAATGGCCTTCACCACCCCAATGTGACTCTGCGAGTTCAACTATATGCCATTCGGGCCCTGCACCGCTCCTGGGACATTCCAACGGCTGATGGAATGCTGTCTGGGACACAAAAACTTTGAGACAGTCCTGTTGTACCTGGATGATGTCATTGTTTTCTCCAAAACTTATGAAGACCATCTGAAGCACCTGGCTGAGGTGTTTGAAGCCTTGTCCAACTTTGACCTGAAGGTGAAGCCTTCCAAATGCCACCTACTGAAGCCCAAGGTACAGTACCTCGGTCATGTAGTGAGTGCAGAAGGTGTGGCACCAGATCCTGACAAAGTCAAAGTCACCCGGGACTGGCCGAAGCCCAGCAACCTCCATGAAGTACGCCAATTCCTCGGACTGGTAGGTTACTACCGAAGATTCATCAAAGGCTTCACTGAAATAGCCACCCCTATGCAAAATCTTCTGGTGGGACAGTCCAAGAAAGCCAAACAGAAAAGTTCCACATTTGAATGGAGTGAGGAGTTGGAGAGGTCCTTCACCCGACTGAAGATGGCTCTCACAGATGAAGTTCTGGCCTACCCAGATTATGACCAGCCCTTTGTGTTGTATACTGATGCCAGAAATGTGGGACTGGGAGCAGTACTGTCAGAGGACCCAGGCAACTATAGGCCGGTGAGTCTGACTTCTATACCAGGAAAGATCTTTGAACAAATAATTAAACAACATGTATGTCAGTACCTGTATAAGAATGAAGTGATTAAACAGAGTCAGCATGGGTTTGTAACTAATAAGTCATGTCAGACTAACTTAATTTCCTTCTATGATGGAATCACTGATTGGGTGGATCAAGGAAATGCTGTAGATATAGTATATCTTGACTTCAGCAAAGCATTTGACAAAGTATCTCATACAATCCTTATTGAAAAAATGAATAAGTATGGAATGGACAAGGCAACTGTTAGGTGGATTCATAACTGGCTTAGTAATCGGACCCAAAGAGTGGTCGTAAATGGCTGCACATCCAGTTGGAAGAAGGTCTCAAGTGGGGTACCACAGGGCTCTGTCCTGGGCCCTGTATTGTTCAACATCTTTATCAATGATTTAGATGAAGGAATTGAGGGTAAACTGATTAAATTTGTTGATGACACAAAGCTAGGAGGGATAGCTAATACTAGAGAAGAGAGAGAGAGGATTCAAAAAGATATAAATAAACTGGAGAAGTGGGCAGCAACTAACAGAATGGTTTTTAACAGGGAAAAATGCAAAGTACTACATCTGGGCAATAAAAATGAAAAAAGCATATACAGAATGGGAGGAATAGGGCTAAGCAACAGCACATGTGAAAAAGACTTGGGTAAACTAATAGATCACAGACTGAATATGAGTCAACAGTGTGATTCAGCAGCAAAAAAGGCAAATGCAATTCTAGGATGTATTAAAAGAAGCATACAGTCTAGATCACGTGAAGTCATTATTTCCCTCTACTCCTCTTTGGTCAGACCTCATCTGGAATATTGTGTCCAGTTTTGGGCACCACATTTTAAAAAAGACATCATCAAACTGGAGCAAGTTCAGAAAAGAGCGACCAGAATGGTGACCGGTCTGCAAACCCTGTCTTATGAGGAAGGGTTGCAGGATTTGGGAATGTTTAGTTTGCAAAAGAGAAGACTGAGAGGAGACTTAATAGCTGTCTACAAATATCTAAAGGGCTGTCACATTGTAGAAGGATCAACTTTATTCTCATTTGCACAAGGAAAGACTAGAAGCAATGGGATGAAACTGAATGGGAGGAGACACAGATTAGATATTAGAAAAACTTTTTGACAGTTAGAGTGATCAATGAGTGGAACAAGCTGCCACGAGAAGTGGTGAGTTCTCATTCAATGGAAGTCTTCAAACAGAGGCTGGACAGACATCTGACTGGGATGATTTAGCGAATCCTGCTTTGAGCAGGGGGTTGGACCAGATGGCCCAGGAGGTCCCTTCCAACTCTATGATTCTATGATTCTATGATTCTATTAAGGTACAGAATGGCAAAGAAAGAGTGATCTCCTACGCCAGCAGGAAGCTTCGTCCCACTGAAAGGAACCCTGACAACTACAGTTCCTTCAAGCTGGAGTTCCTCGCCATAGTCTGGGCTGTGACTGAAAGATTCAAGCATTACCTAGCTTTAGCCAAGTTTACCATCTTCACGGACAACAACCTGTTGACTCACTTGGAAACTGCAAAACTAGGTGCACTGGAGCAGCGATGGATGGCTCGGCTGTCTAACTATGAATTCACCATCAAGTACTGAGCAGGGCACAAGAATGCCAATGCTGATGCGCTGTCCAGGATGCCTAATCTTCCAGATGCAGGAGAAGACCCTGAGGCTCTTGAAGAAATAGAGTTACCTCCTTTCCACCGGCCAATTGCGGCCCAACGTGCCCAAGGAGTGATAAACAGAAGGTCTGGCTTGAAAGAGGCCACCCTAAATCCATTGCCCCATCATGACTGGGCAGAAACCCAGGGTAGTGACCCCGCAGTCTGCCTGGTGAAGGAGCTACTGTCACAAGCTGACTCACGCCCAGAGTCGAATGCTCCTGAAGAAACCCAGCAGTTGTGGAAGGAAAGAGGTCGGCTGTTCATTTATGAAGGAAAGCTGTGTCGGAGGAGTATCAATGCCCGCACTCATGAGCTGGTCTGACAGGTGGTGTAATGTATAATAATTAGATCTGTCTCTTTAAGCAAGCCAGACTTATGGGACTTGGGGGGTGGAGACAAGGGGATGAGAAGGGAAGTTTCACTTTCACTTCTGTGTAGCATGGGAATGCAACTGTTATGCTGTGTGCTGGAGGACGAAGAATAAAACATATCTAAAGTTTAATACCTTGAATTCTTCATAACGTGTGGATATTACAACTGGCGACGAGGATGGGATATAATCACCTACTGCTGTGAGTACAGACTATATTTTACCGCTTCACACGCCAGCACCACTGAGAGACTCTATCATGGCTGACTACTTGCACACATTCCCACAATTTGATATGACTGATGTCATTAATCTCTCCCATAACTGGAGAAAATGGCTAAACAGATTTGAGAATTTCCTAGAAGCCATGGACATAAAGGAGGAGAAAAGAAAGAGAGCTTTGCTCCTGCATTGTGCAGGCACAGGAGTCTATGACATATACAGTACGTTACCTGCAGTAGAAACAGACACATACAGCAACTGCACTAAAGCTCTCACTGGCTACTTCAACCCCAAACAGAACATCAGATATGAAAGATATAAATTCAGGATTGCCAAGCAGCTTCCAGAAGAGTCCATAGACACTTATGTCACACGGCTGAAAGAGTTAGCACATGGATGTGCCTTTACAGATGTAGATGATGAAATCCTAACTCAAATAATTGTCACCTGCTCATCTAATAACCTAAGGCGTAAGGCTCTGCAGCAGGATATCTCTCTACATGATTTGCTCAAAATGGCCCATGCTATAGAAATAGCAGATCATCAGGCTACCGTAATGGAGAATGGGGATAAATTACATGTGCATAATCTCAAACAGAAAAATTTACCAGACAAACAAGCCCAGAAACAGAAGAAATGTTATAGATGTGGACAGGATTTCCCTCACCACCAGAACAAATGTCCAGCTATGGGACAAACCTGCAGTAAATGTGGAAAAGGGAATCATTTTGCAGCTGTTTGCAAATCAGCGCACTACAAGCCTCCGCTGCCTATGACAAAATCTGCAGAGGTAAAAGTGATAAATCAGGACACAGAAGAAATGTCTGCGACTGAGAACTATGTGTTCACTACCTCTGTCACTGGTTCAGTACAGTCTCCCTGTGTTACACTCTCAATCTGCAACACTGACATTACCTTTACAATAGATACAGGAGCTTCAGTGGATATCATAGATGGCACTACATATGAACAATTGAAAACAAGGCCAGTCTTACAACAAGTGCAGACTAAAATCTTTCCTTATGGATCTAAAACACCTCTAGCTATAATGGGACAATTTGATGCTGAAATTAGATATAAAGAAAACAGGCAGAAAACCACTTTCCACACATTACAAGGATCGGGAGGCTGTCTTCTCAGCTATCACACTGCCTTGGAGCTAGGGCTCATCCAGATTATTCATACCATAACTGACCCTGCGGATATGGATGTACAAACTATGGTGAACAGCTTTCCCTCCCTATTTAGTGGTTTGGGAAAACTAAAGGACTCTCAAGTACACCTTCATGTGGATGACAATGTTCGTCCAGTAGCCCAGCCTCACAGGCGTATTCCATTTCACCTGAGACAGAAGGTAGAAAAGGAACTCCAATTGCTCATGGATGAGGACGTTATTGAAACTGTTACTGGTCCCACTCCGTGGGTCTCTCCACTTGTGGTAGTTCCAAAACCAAAGACTCCTGATCAAGTGAGACTGTGTGTTGACATGCGCCTGCCCAACACCGCTATCCAGAGGGAAAGACATATCTCACCTACGATTGATGACATCATTCATTTATTAAATGGAGCCACCGTCTTCTCAAAGCTCGACCTCAATAAGGGATATCATCAATTAGAGCTGAGTCCAGAGTCCCGATACTTGACCACATTTTCCACCCATGTGGGCCTCAGAAGATACAAAAGATTGACTTTTGGAGTCTGCTCAGCAGCAGAAATTTTTCAGGATGCAATAAGGAGTGTCATTCAACACATCCCAAATGCCTTTAATTACAGTGATGACATATTGGTTTTTGGTAAAACTCAAGCTGAGCATAATCGTGCTCTATATGCTATCTTCGAATGTCTGCTTTCTGCTGGACTCACTTTAAACAAAGAGAAGTGCGAGTTTGACAAGGGTTCATTAGAATTCTATGGTCACATCTTCTCGTCAAAAGGAGTACAACCAGACCCCAAGAAAGTGGAAGCTATCAGAACAGCCTCAATTCCACAGGATGCCAGTGAAGTGCGTTCTTTCCTTGGAATGGCAAGTTGCTGTGCTAGATATATTCCGAATTTTTCAACTATCAGCAATCCACTACGGGAACTTACAAAACAAAGTTGTATTTTTCAATGGTCTCAAGACTGTCAGGCCTCTTTTGAAACAATTAAAGATGAACTCTGCTCGACAACCACTATGGCTTATTTTGATCCAGCTCTTCGAACTGAACTGATTGTGGACGCCAGTCCCGTGGGACTGGGTGCTATTCTAGCGCAGTACAAGGATAACAATCAAAATCCTCACATCATTTCTTATGCAAATAAGAGCTTAACAAACACTGAAAGAAAATATTCTCAACCTGAAAAAGAAAGCTTGGCAGTTGTCTGGGGATGTGAACACTTTCACTTATTTCTCTATGGAGCTCCCTTCACCATTGTCACAGATCATCAAGCACTTCTTACAATTTTTGGAAATCCCAGAGCTAAAATGCCTGCACGAATTGAACGATGGGGCCTACGTCTACAGGACTACAACTATAAAATTGTTCACAAACCTGGAAAATACAGCAATCCGGCTGATTATCTTTCAAGACATCCTACTAATGATGATATACCTGTGCATTCCTCCATTGAAGAATACCTACGTTTTGTTACAGATCATGCCGTGCCAAAAGCACTTTCTCTTGCTCAATTTATAAATGAAACAACAAAAGACAAGACACTCTGTGCCCTAATACAAATCATCCAAAATCGAAGGTGGCATGAAATTCAAAAGGAAAAATTTCCTGATTCTGAGATTGATCTGAAAGAGTTAAAACTATTCTCAAACGTACGTGAGGAATTATCAGTCACTGAAGAACACCTCATTCTTCGAGGTACCAAACTAGTTATACCTAAGACTTGAAGGTCATTTAGGAATTGTTGGCACAAAGAAGTTACTCAGAGAAAAAGTGTGGTTCCCGAATATGGATCACTTGGTGGAAGAAAAGATTAGACGCTGTTCTACTTGTCAATTAATCACTCCATCATCAACCTTAGAGCCATTACAAATGTCTCCGTTACCCACTGCTGTCTGGGAGGAAGTGGCAGTCGATATATATGGACCATTGCCAAATGGCCAATACATTCTCGTCACAATTGATGAATATTCTCGATACCCTGTCATTTCATTTATCTCTTCAACATCTGCTAATAATGTTATACCAGAGCTGGACGACATTTTCTCGGCATATGGTATTCCAAGAGTGGTCAAAACAGACAATGGACCTCCATTCAATGGACATGTGTTTACACAATTTTCTGAATACTTGGGATTCAATCACAGGAAAATCACACCTTGCTGGCCGCAAGCCAATGGAATTGTGGAACGTTTTATGCGCACTCTGGGGAAACGTATCAAGGCAGCGAGTCTGGAGCACATCCCACTGAAACAGTCATTATACAAATTCATGCGTAATTACCGCAATACGCCACACTCCACTACTAATGCTGCTCCAGCTCATTTAATGTTCAGCAGAACCCTGCGTATACGTCTCCCTGATGTGACCAGCCATCCCCGACCGAGTGACTCCTCAGTGAGATCCACAGATTTCTCCAACAAACAAGCCGTGAAACGTTATGCAGACAGAAGGCGAAGGACACAGTCAAGTGCCATCGAAAGAGGGGATGTCGTGGTGATACGTCAAAGACTAACCAACAAGACCTCATCTGTATATGGTCCCAAAGGTGGTACTAGGTGGTAGTCCCAAAGAGAGAGGCATCAATGGTCTTGGAAGCATACCACAATGGAGCTGGTCACTTCGGATGGAAGAAGTTGGAAGCATTGCTCCGGGAGAGATTCTACTGGGCTGGTATGAGCAAAGCCATCGAAAGGTGGTGCCGGGAGTGTGGACAATGTAACCTGCGCAGAAAGGATCAAAGCAGCCAGAGAGCTCCTCTGCAGCCAATAATAACCAAACAGACACTCGAGTTGGTCGCCCTAGACCATGTGAAGCTGGTCCCAAGCCGTTCAGCCTCCATCTATGCTCTTACCATCGTTGACCACTACTCAAGATTTTTGGTAGTTGTGCCTGTCAAGGATCAAACAGCCAGGACAGCAGCCAGAGCATTCAACAGCACTTTTGTAGACCACACGGACTAAAGTAAATGATGCCATAGTGGTGCCAGTGTTGACATTTCCCCAACTGGTAGTACAAGAAGAAGTGACTCATGAGAACTCTGAGAGTCAGGCAGTTCAAGCAGTGGATGCCACACCAGCAGTGGAGCCAGAGAATCCTCGCCCTGCCAGTGGTGAATCTGTCATACCCATGGTGAGACTTAGAGAGTCCGTAGGAGGATACTACCCAGTTTACCCACACCAGAGTTACGCAGGTCTACCTGTACTACACAAGGTATACCGCCCATCAGATATCGTGTATAGATAAGTTCATGTAAATGTTGAAATTGTGTGTATATATGTAACTGTTCAAGTTTGTGCCTACAGATAAACTAAGAATTCTCCTTTTTGAATTTTTCCAGTTTTGTTTTGATGGACATTTTGGCCACTGGACTGTATGTGGTCACTACCCTTGTAAATAGTTCACCATTTGCCCAGGAATGGACCATGGACGTTGAAGCGTGGACTTACCATCACAGGACTATTTTTGGAGCCTTTGGTTTTTGTAATTTTTCATTTTTAAAAATTTTGTATATTTATATTTGTTTATTATGTTCATCTGTTTTTCATCAGCCCAGGAGTACTGAATTGCACTAGGGGGAATGTGGTGCCCCCAGGAGTATGGTCGCCACACTGGCATTGCCTTCCTCCAGGGAGGGTGATGTCAGGCTTGGAAGCAATGAAGGGTCTCTCTAGCAGTTAACCATGTCATGCAACACAGTTCCCACTCCAGGCCAGCAGAGGGAGCTCTGAACCAGAATTGGAGGAGGAGTGCTCTCTGAGGGCCAGGAAGGGAAATAGTTAGTTAGTGTGAGGAGGGCAACGAGTGTAGACGTGTGGAGAGAAGCTGGAGGTTGAGCTGAGGATAGAGAGCTCCCTCCCAGTGATAGCGCATAATCTGGAGCCTGGTCTCCACCGTTGTATGGATACTGAAGGTCCTGCAACAGAAACCAGAGGAGTAGGAAGCTGTAAATGCTCTATTCCCACCTAAGACTCAGAGGCACAACAGCGACGGGTGAGCCAAGAGAGATAGAGGGCTACAGCTGTCTGCCATACGAGGTTGTTTTAAGAGAAGATAAGGAGGAACTTCAGTGTTACACAGTGCTGCATGTATCTCAGCTAAGCGCTAGGAAGGAGACTACACAACCCATCTGAGAGAGAGATTGAGTTGCTTCCAGGCTAGCCTGCTCTTGTGCCATCTGTAATCGGGACCCTGGACTGCATTTGCCAAGTAAAGGTAAAGAAACTGCACCCTGTTGTGTCCTTGCCTTCTTCCTACAAACTCTCTGGCACTGCTACATCCTCGTGCCATACACTGCACCCTCGTTCCCAACACCTATCTACACTGCCCTGGGACCAACGGCCCTGCCTGTGGAGGGCTATAACATCACTGCTGCACCCCCACCATCGGTCCCAGAGGATCTGTCTGCAGCGTCGGCTTAACACCTCCTTTGCCGAACACCACAGGTGGCGTCACAAATCATTCATAAGCTTTATTCCCATCACTCAATCCCATTAACATGGGCGCCCAGGGCCACAGACAGGGTCACCGCTGCTGTGACACTCCCCTCTGAAGGACCAGCCCGGTACCGAGTAGCCCACAGCCCTGGGAGGGCGACCCACATGCATTGTCACGCCGACAAGCAGCTACAGACAGAACGGCGTGACATTATCCTCACCTAAAGCCCCCTCTTCTGAAGTCCCTCCCCAAAAAAAACACAAACTTTTCTTGGGATAGGCGGTAAGTCCCAGTTCACAAGCAGCAGAGTTCATTGCTCCAAAAATCCAAACCGCTTACCAAGCGCAGGGTTGAGCAACCTAGTCCACTACCAGCTGGGATCCGAGCCTGTTGTGAGCTCATTTTCTCGTTCACCTTTGATGTCCGATGAACTCCCTCTGCTGGTGAAAGGAGGTGGTGAAACTGATTTGGATGGGAGAAACCTGTCACCTGAACAGGTGGATTGCGATTGGACATCTGGAATCTCTGAGTGGATATAAGGCAGCCGACACCCTGTAGGGTTGCTGTTGATTTCTCTGCTCTGAGCTCTGGCCTCCAGTTCAGTTCCTGTCTTCTAAAGCTAAGTTTTGCTCTGTTATTGTTCCATGAGATTTTGTCTGATTTGCTTACTATTGTGTTCTGCCAGCCCCGGCTGGGGCTCTGCTGAATTTCCATTTTTTGTGCTTTTTTGAGTGCTGATATAGGGATTTTGAAGTCTAGTGACTTCAGGGCCGTTTTTCCTATCAGATGTGTTGGGACATTTTTGGTAGGGTTTTTGCGGATTGCAGCCAGCATCTTTTCTGTCCTTTCCTATCTAGTTAGTTGGGCCCCATCGTTTGCTCTGCCTGTCTTTGTCTGTGTTTGTTTTCATCTGTTTTCATCGACAATACATGTTGGGGGCTGTCTATTGCTTTGGGGTCTGCTCTGGGGCAGTTTAGATTTCCCCTTTCTTTCTTTAGGCTTATTTAGTTCTCCAGCTGCGAAGAGGCGTCTAGGACCACCTTAGGAACGCTCCATGGCTACTGTTAGTTGTTGTGAATAGGATCAGGGGTCTGCAATCTGCTAGCTACCAACCTCTCCGGTTTTCTGGACTTAGCTTGCATTTTTGTTTTTTCCTCCTCCGGTGACTCATTCATAACACGAGCCATCTCATCTGCTGGCCAAGCGGGGCCCAGAAAAAGTCCTACCGTCCATACATGCTCAGCTGAGTCGAAGGCCAGAGCTTCTGTCATGACTGCGGCCGCAGACGCGGCCCAGCAGGCGCCTCCACGCCGATGGCGAGGGGCAGGCATCCCCCGGGGACGCAATATGGACCCTCTATACCACAGAGGGGGACCCGGGCCTACCTGAACTAGGGAAGGGCAGCGACTGGGATACTGTGGCAGCTGAGCATGTGGATAAGGACACGTAGGACTTGATGACACCGCACAACTTCAGGTATAAATAAAGTAAAGTTTACTTAAAGTAAAATCACAGTACATAGACAAAACCAGGACACACGAGGTCATCAGGACATCAGGGTACACGAGATCATCGGGACATCAGGACACACGAGGTCATCAGGACACATGAGGTCATCAGGATGCACGAGGTCATTAGGACATCAGGATACACTAGATCATCAAGATGCAGGCAGGACATCAGGGTCACCCACAGGACATCAGAGTCACCGGCAGACATCAGACGGGAGTCGTTTGGTTCTGGATATCCAACACGACCTACAGGCACCGCTGCAGTCATTCAGCTCCAGGCTCCAGGTAGCGGTCATCAGGTTCCAGACTGCGGTCGTCAGGCTCCAGGCATCGGACCTAGGAAGGAACTCGAGCGTGATGGTACTAACACCGCAGGATTGCTGGGCCTGCATGGAGCTAGCACCGCATGGTAGTCAGAGCACAGCATAATAGATGCTCAGCAGGAACACCAGTTACAAGAGTCTCAGAGTCACTGGGTGCGGGGCTCCAAACGCAGAGGGATTCCAGTAACACAACATAGCAGACAGTTCAGACATGATCAGGTACAGGACAGGTACAGGATCAAGGATTCAAGCCTGGATACACCGCCTCCAGGGCAGGGCGAATTTAGACAGGGTCAGGTACAGGACAGGTACAGGATCAAGGATTCAGGCCCGGATATACCGCCTCCTGGGCAGGGCGAGGGAACAGGAAAGGTACAGGATCAGGGATTCAAGCCTGGATACACCGTCTCTAGGCCAGGGCGAATTTAGACAGGTTCAGGTACAGGAGCATGGATTCAGGCCCGGATATACCGCCTCCGGGGCAGGGCGAGGGAACAGGACAAAGCAGGATTCAACGCAGGGAATTTGGTACCATAACCGAGACAGACGAGGTCCAAAGACACGAGACACACATGGCAAAGTCCAGGAGCTTTGTGAGTAGCTCTGGCCCCGCCCATAGGGCAGGTAAGTTTATAAAGGAGCTGCCCCTCAGCAATTGGCTGGGGACAGCATTTCAAGTACACACTAACCCTGATAAAAGCAGGGAAGGTGTGGCTGCACATGCCCTAAACACACACAGAAACCATTGCAGCACAATCAGTGCAAGAACTGCAGCCTAGACACACGTGGAAAGTCATGCACCAGCTGCAAATGACCTCACAACCCGCGGACAGCTTCCACAGCGGCGACCAGGGACCGCACATACAAATGGTCAAGCAGCAGAGCAAAGACCTAACACCACATGTGCAGCTACACAGCAGAGCTGGGAACTGAGCAGACTCCATACACGTAACAGCCAGCAGTATCCCAGCTCAATTAGGGGGAAAGGAGTAAGGGGTTAAAGCAGACACATGCATTGTCACGCTGACAAGCAGATACAGACAGAACGGCGTTACACTGTCCGCTGACTTCACTTGAATAGAGACCTTGGAAGGATGTTTGGGAGACCACGGCTCCCCAACCTCTCTTGCTGGCATCCACCTACATGGTGACTAGCGAGGTCTGGACCCAAGGCACTCAGTTGTTCAGTTCTTATGGACTGACCCACCAGGACAACGAGGCTTATATCAGGGTTGATATTGACAACTTCTTGTTCAGAGATTTGGGGTAACCGTCCCATTCTGCTAGTATATAACTCTGCAGGTCTCTGGTGTGCTCCTGGGCCCAGGCTACCGACTGGATACAAGACATCATGCAGCCGAGGACTGGCATAGCAAACCTCATGGACACCAATTTTCTGCTTCGCAGGATGTTTATCTTCACCTTCAGCTGGATTTGTTTCTCTCTGGGTATGAAGGATGTCTGTGCTTGTGTACCTAGGACTCCAAGGAAGGTTTTCCTTGTGGAGGGAATTAGATCTGACTTCTGACTTCTGCAGATTTATCATCCACTCCAGCGATGTTAGTATCTGAGAAGTCGTCCATATCTGCCGTATCTGTTCCTGTAACACGTGTACTGAAGGTGCCACAAGCAGAAAGTCGAAAGGTATGGGATAATACAAACCTGGTGATCCCTGATATGGACCATGGCTTCTGACATGACTATAGTGAAAATTCGGGGTGCTGATGATAGTTCAAATGGAAGGAGTACGGTCGCCACAGTGGCATTACCTCCCTCCTAGGGAGTGTGATGTCATGCTTGGAAGCAATGGAAGGGTCTCTCTATCAGGTAATTCCAGCAAACAGCACAGTTCCTATTCTGGGCCAGCAGAGGGAGCTCTGAACCAAACTGCTGAGGAGCTGCTCTCTGTGGTCAGGAAGAGGAAGTTAGTTAGTTCGTGCAGAGAGGGGGAAGAGTGTGGAGATGAGATGGGGAGGATTGAGCGGGAATTAAGCTCACCCCTAGCTGAAGCACATTGACCAGGCCCCGGCATCCGAGGCTGTGTGGATACTAAAGGTCCCACAGCAGAAACCGGAGGAACAAGAAGCTGTAAATGCTCTGTTCCCACTTAAGACTTGAAGTCACAGCAGCAACGTGTGTGAGCCAGAGAGAGAAGGCTACAACTGCCTTCCATACGTGTGGAGTTCTGAGAGCAAGCAAGAGGAACTTGAGTGTAATTCATAACAAGTACTTCAGAGTAGCGCTAGAAAGGAAACTACACAACCAATCTGCATAGAGAGATTCTCAAGTTGCTTTTAGGCTGACCAACTCCTGTACCATCTGTGATCTGAATCCTGGACTGTACCTACAGTAAAAGGTAAAAGAAACTGCACCCTGTTGTGTTCTTTGAATCCTTCCTGCAACCCCTTCAGCATTGCTACATCTCTGTGTCTAAACAATACATCATCTACCTTAACACCTACTACTACTGCCCTGAGACTACAGCGCTGCCTGTGGAGAGCTATGCCATCTTTGCTGCCTTATACCATCTGTCCCAGAGGATCTGCACCGCAGCGTCTGCTTAACACCTTCATTGCCGAGTACCACAAGTGGCGTCACAAATTATCTACATATAAACTTTATTCAGCTTCATTTCACCTATTTTTCATGGACACTCAAGGCCACGGACCGGGTCACTGTCACCATGACACATCCCTTTAAGACACCGGCCTGGTACCGAGTAATCCCACAGCCCTGGGGGTGATCCAACTGCGTAGAGAGCCGGGTGACTCTTACCCTGCGTGGAGGGCAGGAGATAAATCCTACTCTCACCCCCTCCCGGATGAACCTTAGGACCCATGGGCTGGTGGATATGGAAGTGAGAAATACGACCCCCTACTCTTCCATGAGCGTCAGGATTTATTCTGACGATAGTCACAGGAGAGAAAAAGATTTCTGCCTCAGCCTCCTTTGGGGTAGCTCCACCTTCCTGTTTTTCCTTTGCCTTTGTATTGGAAAAGCTGTTCCTGTGAGGGCCGAAAGAATCTCTTTCTGGGACTCTTTCTGGCATTCTTTGACTCTGGTAGAGACTTCTTTTTGTCTGAGACTTTTTCCAACAGTTCGTCTAAAGCCGGCCCAAACATATACATTCCTTTAAAGGGGATGGAACATAGATTGATCTTAGATGCTATATCCCCGCTCCAAGATCTCAGCCACAGGACTCGTCTCACTGAGTAAGATAGGGCCGCCGATCTAGCCACTACTCTGAGGGATTCTTCCAAAGCATCAGCCAGGAAGGCTGTGGCATTTTTGAAAAGGGGGAAGCGAAGCGAGGATTTCTTCTATGGGGGTCTCTGCTGCCCGGTGTTGTTCCAGCTGCCCCATCCAGAGAGACATTGACCTAGCGACTGATGTAGAGACCACATTCGTGCTCAACAAGGCTGCCGATGTCTCCCAGGTTTTCCTGAGAAGGCCTTCCATTTTGAGCTCGAGGGGATCCTTCAACTGAGGAGTCTTTAAACGGCAAGGTTGTCTTCTTGGCTACGTGGGCAACCTGCACTCCCCCCTGGGTACCTCTGACCAGCACTCTGCAGTCTCCTCATCAACTGGGAACCTCTCATTCAACTCTGAAGGAGTGCTTAGTCTCTTCTCTGGAGTCTCCCACTCTCCTAGTACCAACTCCTGGATAATTTTGTGAATTAGGAAGAACAGTCTATTTTTGGATCAGAGGCCCCCGAACATCTCTTCCCGCACAGTATGTGCTGGTCTCTCCTGCTCCACCTCCATGGTTTTTCTCACTGCTGTGATAAGCTCCTCCAAGTTCCCTGCAGGAAAGTAATATCTCTTTCCTTGTGACTCCGGGTCAGAGCTTAGCTCCCCTTCTTCATAGCAATCTTCCGGCATAGACTCCTGGGAATCCAAATCCTCTATCTGCTGAATTTTCCTCTTTTTTGCTGCTGGATGAGCACTAGGGCCTGGAATTTACTGGGAGAAGGAAACCTGTATTTCTTGACGCACAGTGTCCTTAACATCCTCTTTCAAAGAGGGCTGATCTTCCTTTAGAACTTTCTCAATGCACTCCTGACATAAGGTCTTGCCATGTGAGGAAGAGAGTCTTTTGGCACATAACGCACCCTTGCGACTAGTGACCTTGGTTTTGCTCCTGGCTGCAGGATCCTTGTCCCCCTGAAAGAGAGGAGAAGGTAGAATATGATCTTAGTATTCAAGAACCTGCACCCTGGAGAAGACCCAATGCTTGTATACTTACAGGGATCGGAATAGTGCTGGGCTCCACAGAAGCAGAGCGGGAAGGATCAGACTCCATGCTACCATGCTTCAGGTTGTCCTACCTTGCTTAACCTTCTGTCCAGGGCTCCTTAAATAGGGCCACCGGACCAGCGGCTTTCTCCAACCTGAGGGGCTCCTCCCCCGCTCTCTATGGTAGGTGGATTTGGGTCGCCCTCCCAGGGCTGTGGGGTACTCGGTACCGGGCCGGTATCAGTGGGATGTGTCACAGCGGCAGTAACCCGGACCATGGCCCTGGGCGCCCAAGTAATAGGAAGATTAATGGTGGAATGTCGTTAAATGAATAGTTCGTGACGCCACCTGTGGTGTTCGGCAAGGGAGGTGTTGGGCCGACGCTGCAGACAGATCCTCTGGGACAGGTGGTGTGCTGCAGCAATGATGTTATAGCCCTTCACAGGCAGGGCTGTTGTCCCAGGGCAGTGTAGATATGGAGACACTTAGATGTTGTAGTGTTTGGCGCAGGGGATGTAGCAGTGCCAGGCGGACGGAGGCAGGAAGGAATGGAGGACACCAGGGCATGTAGTTCCAAAGCTTTACTCACAGTCTGTAGTGCCCGCTTCTGCGCCGTGTCCTCCAGGTCAGGGACTCAGTCAACTTCCAGGCAAGATGGAATGCTCCCTTCCACACTCCGCCAACTTATGTGCCTTTTCTGAACGTCTCCTCTATAGCGCCTTTAAGTGTGAAGATCTCCTAGTACTCTGTAATATTTTACAATGTAGTTCCTCCTGACAGATGTTCCCAAGAACTCTACTTGCACGGCAGACAGCTGTAGCCTGCTTCGGGGACTCTCTACTACTAGTCCCGGCTCTCTATCCGTGTTGCTGTTGTGCCCTCAAGTCTTAGATGGGAGTAGTGCATTTACAGCCGACTACTCCACCGGTGTCTGCTGCAGAACCATTAGTGTCCATACAACCTCGGGGACTGGGCCCCGGCCTTGCGCTTAGAACTTCTAGGCAGGGTTCTTCCTCTAACCCACGTCCTCTTTGTTCAGTTTTACTCCTACGTTCCGTACTTGTCTTTTCCCTTCTATGGAAGCTCAGGCTCCAGTTCAATGTCCTCCTTCTTTCCTTTCCCATGCCAGCTGGCTCAGATCACTGAGGCAGCTGCAGCACTCCTTCCTCCATCCCTCTTCCAGGGATCCCCACTCCTCCCGAGTGGCTTCCTCTCCTCTGACTCACAGACTGACTGACTGACTGACTGACTGACCTCAATCCTGGAACTGTCCCGCTCTTTTATATGTATTCCAAACTCCACCCACCTCCTAGCACATCTAGTGTTCCAAGCAGGGAACCACCAAAGGTGCTCTGCCTCTCTCTAAGCAAGGAGCTGCAATGTGGTTTTGCTGAACTACTCTATTGTGTGGGGTGCGAGTGTTGGAGCATGGTCAGGAGCCTCCAACTTACCTGGATGGTGGGGCACCACACCTTAGGAGAAGGTGCAGTACCTCTGTGGCGACTGAACCTCAGGGGCACCACAGATTCCTCCAGTGGAGTCAGAATCCACCCAATCATCAAATTTTCCGCTGTGTTCCAAATTGGAAAATGGAGACCAGAAATAATGATTCCAAAATATATACAAAAACATTTAAAGAAATTGTATATACATAGAAGAGGCTGAAAAAATTTAAACAGCATTACATGAATGTAAACCAATGTCATAAATTGAATATCATAAGTCAAATGTAAAAGAAAAGCTCACTTATTGCTTGCTTATAGAATGCACAACATTATTATTACCTTCACAGAAATCTCACATAAATTTAAGAAAAAATTAAGTCTAGTAATACCTTGGATATTTATGATAGCGGTAAGAAAAGCGCTAATATCATGATCTGTTAGTAACAAAGAGTAGATAAGCTCGCTTACCGGATTATGACAATAGAATAGGACCCATTAGACAAGAGCATCATGAGGAGATCTAAAGATGACAAAACCACCTTTGAAATCGCAGTATACTATTTGCTAAAAACATAAGAGTGATTTGGATAGTCAAAGAAAAGCACCTTACCACATGCGTGTCAGAAAAGGGGTCCCGGTGTACGAGCGCCATATGGTAGCGGGTAGGAGCCGGTGAAAATGCACACCGAGGGGATCTGTGGACATGTGCGCTCTGAAGTAGTGGTGTACTCGGAAATGAGGTACCGAAACTGGTGTATGAACCAACCGTGGAATGCAAGTGAAATGCAGGTGGTGTCGGCTGACCGGAAATGTGTCAATGAGACTCCACAGCAGCGGAAGAACTCAGTGGAACGCTACCGTGAAACGCAAACAGGAAATAGGTGGTGCAGGAGGCGGTCCAAGCTCATGTAAACTAGTCGACTCATCAATAGAACGTATGAGATAGGTGAGTATCTTAGAAATAAGAGAGGAATCACGACATAACCTAGGAGATATCAAAGAAATCCCATTAAATAAAATTCATACAAAAATGAAGCATTGTATTGGTACATTGTTTTACAAAAAAACACAACAAAGAAGAATAGCCAGTTAAATACCTTTGCTGGAACTACTCCTACTCAGCGAACCAGAAACAATCCGGCGATCCGTATAACGACCTCGGCGGTCGTTGGGACCTTGTCACACAGCAGCTATTCTGACGACTCCTGCCTGCGTCCCTGAGTTCTGAGTCGCCACAGTCGCCAACGAGGTCGCGTCAAACACAAAAATGCATGCTGGCCAGCGGGACACCAGCGATCAAAAAATGGCCCAGGACATTTGAGCACGATCAGCAAGATTGCAGAGGGGGCCCAGTCGCCGCTATGTGTCACACGTAGCGAGATCGCTGGCGAGGTCGCTGTTGCGTCACAAAATCGGTGACGTTTCAGCGATCTCACTAGCGATCTCGCTATGTGAGACGGGGTCTTAAGACCTCACAGCTCACAGTGCATGTCAGATCAAATGAGAATCATGAAGTCAAAGGAACTGGCCAAGGAGCTCAGAGACAGAATTATGGCAAGTCACAGATCTAGCCAAGGTTACAAAAGAATTTCTGCAGTTCTCAAGGTTCCTAAGAGCACAGTGGACTCCATAATCCTTAAATGGAAGAAGTCTGGGACCACCAGAAGTCTTCCTAGACCTGGCCGTCCAGACAAGCTGAGAAATCGTGGGAGAAGAGCCTTGGTGAGAGAGGTAAAGAAGAACCCCAAAATCACTGTGGCTGAGCTCCACAGATGCAGTAGGGAGATGGGAAGATGGACGAAAGTTCCACAAAGTCAACTATCACTGCAGCCCTCCACCAGTCAGGCCATTATGGCAGAGTTGCCCGACGGAAGCCTCTTCCCAGTGCCAGACATATGAAAGCCCGCATAGAGTTTGCTAAAAAAAAACACATGAAGGACTTCCAGACTATGAGAAATAAGATTCTCTGGTCTAATGAGACAAAAATAGAACTTTTTGGTGATAATTCTAAGCATTAATTCTAAGCGGTATTTGTGGAGAAAACCAGGCACTGCTCATCACCTGCCCAATACAATCCCAACAGTGAAACATGGTGGCAGCATCATGCTATGGGGGTGTTTTTCAGCTGTAGGGACAAGATGACTGTTTGCCATTGAAGGAAACATGAATGCGGACAAGTACAGAGATATCCTGGATGAAAACCTCTTCCAGAGTGCTCTGGATCTCAGACTTGGCTGTAAGTTCACCTTCCAACAAGACAATAACCCTAAGCACACAGCTAAAATAACAAAGGAGTGGCTTCAGAACAACTCTGTGAAAATTCTTGACTGGCCCAGCCAGAACCCTGACCTAAACCCAATTGAGCATTTCTGGAGAGACCTGAAAATGGCTGTCCACCAACATTCACTGTCTGACAGAAATGGAGAGGATCTGCAAGGAAGAATGGCTGAGGATTCCCAAATCCAGGTGTGAAAAACTTTTTGCATCATTCTCAAGAAGACTCAGGCTGTACTAGCTCAAAAGGGTGCTTCTACTCAATACTGAGCAAAGGGTCTGAATACTTATGACCATGTAATATTTCAGATTTTTTTTTTAAGAAATTTACAAAAATTTCTACATTTCTGGGGGGTTTTATTCAGTCAAGATGGGGTGCAGATGTAATAAAGTGCAGAGATGAGTATGTCACCACGGAACAAACGGACCAACAGTTAAAGGGGAGATTTACAGGGAATAATACAGGCAAAATAACGGTGAAGTATTGATATAATGAGAACAAACGCTGGAAACAGTCAAAAAAGGAATAAACAGGATTTGACAATCTTATCAGGGGTTTTCCTATGAAGGCACTTATCAGTCTGAAGAGGGAAGGGTCACTCTTCTCCCACGTTGGCGCTGAATCACAAGCAGCGCTTTTCATCTGTAGTCCTGTACTCTGTGTCTTTACATTCCTCCACTGGGGTCTCAAGGGTTAATGCTGGAGGCAGAGGGGGTACTGGGCAAACAGGGTCGCCTCTGCTCTGAGTCTTTTATCTAAGCACAGCAGCCTCTCCCAGGGGAAACAACACTCCGTCCCCTGTTAGATCTCTCAGCACGGATCACTGCCTCTGCACGTGCTGCTGTCTTCACACTAGCTGCTGTCTTTACACTAGCTGCTGCCTTTGGACTGGACACAAACTTCACACCTCATCTGTCACTGCAGGCTCCAGCTTCATGTAGTCACAGGCTACGGTCTCTGCTCTGGCCTCCGTCTCTATACAGGCCTCCGCCTCTGCACGGGTCTCAGTCTGTCCACAGGGATCAGGGCGCACCTTTGCTGTACACAGTCTCACGTACTCACGGTCTGCCGTCTCTGTGTGCAGTACCCCGATCTTTACTCTGTGACCGGGAGCTCTGTCTCTCTCCCTGTCTGTGTCAGCGTCCTCCCCCATCTGCTGTCCAGGCTCCTCTGAGGAAAGCGCAAGCTGTTTTCCCGCTCTCTGCTCTGCTGGCTTCCTGTCCTCAGCCCCTCCTCTGTCCCCCCGGGGAACCTGCTGCCCTGCTCAATGGTTCCAGGCATGGAGCAGAGGAGACAGCCCTCCCCCGGCTCTTCCTGCACTTCACCCCCTTACACAGAGTGTACACTAAACAGAAAAAAATGAACTTTTTTGAATTTACCAAATGGCTGCAATGAAACAAAGAGTGAAAAATTTAAAGGGGTCTGAATACTTTCCGTACCCACTGTATATAAATGCATGTACATACAGTATATAGTATGTGTGTCTGCAGGGGTGAACCTAGCCTCTCTGCTGCCTGAGGCGAGCAGCAAAATGACGCCCCCCTCGCACACAAAGTAAATTTTCATATCTATCCTGTAAAACTGAGTACAATAGTGGACATTTTGATTTAGATAAATAGAAAAAAAAAGGTGTCCAAACACAAGGATGACAGCGCCATCACACGTACATACAAGAACAACGCAGAAGTATCCAGAACAAGGGTCATTAATGGCAATGGTAGGCCTGCCACAGGGCCAGACTGGGACAAAAAAAGCAGCCCTGCCACACAAATCCCACCAGCCCACAAACTATAGCACTCATCACCCCGATCAGTGAATTTTTGCTATACTTTGTCATCCCCATATCACTCTCTTCAAGGAGTTATTTGAAGAGCCACATGTGAATGGCACCACAGTGCGTATGATTGACCACAGCTCCATTTACATGGTGCTCTTCAAAGCTACGTTTCCGAGGATCATGGGGGTCCCAGCGGTCAGATCCACAACAAACAAAGTCATCCCCTATCCCCACATAATGCTCCATACAGTATTATGGGCCCCATATATTACTGCATACAGTATAATGGGCACCATATACTACTTCAAACAGTGTAATGGGCCCCATATATTACTGCATACAGCATAATGGGCCCCATATAATGCTCCATACAGTTTAATGGTCCCCATATATTACTTCATACAGTATAATGGGCCCCATATATTACTTCATACCGTATAATGGTCCCCATATATTACTTCATACAGCATAATGGGCACCATATATTACTTCATACAATGTAATGGGCCCCATATAATTCTTCTCCCCAAACCCCGCTGCTCTGGTCTCCTCAGTGTATTCTGATCCTCCGCACTGCTTGGCACAGGGACATCATTACCTTTACGTATATAATTGTCCACTTGGACTGATAGTAATAGTGATTTGTTTGTACCCTGTTGTCTGGGGCTGGCCCTCTTTATGGGGGTGCTCAGGGCATATGATTATACACCATAAAAAGTATGAGAGGCTCAAAGTGACCAGTGCCACCTAGTTTCCTACCCCCCTTATTCTACTGGTACTGTGGGCACGCTGACTGGTACTGAGGAAAAGAAAGAAAGAACAGAGAGAAAAAAGAAAACAGAGAGAGAATGAAAGAACAGAGAGAGAGAGAAAGAAAGAGGGGAAAGAAAGAAAGAACAGAGAAAGAAAAGAAGAAAGAACAGAGAAATAAAGAAAAGAAAGAAGAAAGAACATAGAGTGAGAGAAAGAAAAAAAGAAAGGTTAGAGAGATAAAGAAACAGAGAGAGAAAGAAAGATTCTATAAAGATACTATAGCAGCCCAGCTCCCACTGTAGTGCCCACCTGAGCCTCCCGATGAAGGACATATCATGATCCGCTCACATGGCCGGCATCCCCGAGTTCAAGGCGATCCTGCTATCCGCGCTGTTGGAGGAGGACACTCTGATGGATCTGAAGCATTCCCTGAAATGCCTCCATGGTTCCGTCACAATCTCCTCCCGAAATTACCTCATTTCCGGTCAGCTTCTAGCACGTCACTTCCGGTGGAACGTCACGTGCAAATTTTAAAGTGCTCCTCGGGGCTCCGCCGTGTACTCCTGTGTCCGCGGGAAAAGTAAGCTCCCAGCCGGGGCAGTATCTCTCTCAAAATCGGGACTGTCCCGCTGGGAGGTATGAATGCTCCCCACCATACACCTTGTACACGTATGGCTCCGCATACATCCTACACACACTGTTCCGCTTTTTATGCCTCGTACACACGGCTCCGTTCTGTACACCTCGCACACACACGGCTCCACTCAGTACACACATGGCTCCACTCCGTAAACCTCGTACACCTTATACGCACGTGGCCACGCTCTGTAAACCTTGTACACAAATGGCTCCACTCCGTAAACCTTATACACATGTGGTTCCGCTCCATACACCTCACACATACACGGCGCCGCTCCATACACACACGTGCGACTCTGCTCCGTACACCTCATACACGTGCGGCTCCACTCCGTACAACCGTACAACTCACACACTCGCGGCTCTGCGGGTATCAGGTGCAGTAATAGGGACACATACGGCAGCAGCGGCTCAGCATTGGGGTATCAGATGCAGTATTAGGGACACATACAGCAGCAGAGGCTCAGTATTGGGGTATCAGGTGCAGTAATGGGGACACATACGGCAGCAGTGGCTCAGCATTGGGGTATCAGGTGCTGTGATAGGGACACATACAGCAGCAGCGGCTCAGCATTGGGGTATCAGGTGCAGTAATAGGGACACAAACATCAGCATCGGCTCAGCATTGGGGTATCAGGTGCAGTAATAAGGACACATACGGCAGCAGAGGCTCAGTATTGGGGTATCAGGTGCAGTAATGGGGACACATACGGCAGCAGTGGCTCAGCATTGAGGTATCAGGTGCTGTGATAGGGACACATACAGCAGCAGCGGCTCAGCATTGGGGGATCAGGTGCAGTAATAGGGACACAAACGTCAGCAGCGGCTCAGCATTGGGGTCTCAGTAGGATGAGAGGTTTGTGCAGGTTGGGGATACATGGTGATGGGGCTGGAATATGAGAAGTCAAATGTTTCTTTTTTGTATTCTCTGTAGCCGAGTCCTGGCTGGAGAATTGTCATTGTCGGTCTGGGCCAGAAGGAAAAGACGTGAAAAGTGAACGATTCCATCAGAAAAGCGTCGGAGGTAAGACAACTCTGCTGTAATCACTTATATGTTGTGTAGGACTGGTATCTGCCACTGACCATATGGCGATAATATCAATATTGGCCTTTATATAGAGATTATTTTCAGTAACTTCGCAGTCATCTGCGTCACTGAGTTGTAATCAAGGTTACCTGGCTAGGAGCCCACTCAGACGTTTCGCCCCCCCCCGAACCAAAATCCTAGCTACGCCTCTGAATAGTGCCATCTACTATACTATACCATACTGTCCCAGTACAGCAGCTAGACATGGACACCGGCCAGAAGACACTTTTTTTATAAATCTGTTGCATGTCATCTTTCAGCATTTCTGCAGCGATTTTTTTTTCCCTATTCAAATGAATGGGACACAAAAATGCAAGTGAAAAGGCTGCGGAAAAGCAGAATATTTCCTGCCAACACAGTAGATCAATCCGCAGCAAAAATGGTGCATGTGAACAAACACTACAGGGGTTTTCTGAGACTGTAAGAATAATTAGAAGAAATGATAAATCCACTTCGGCTCCAGCACTGATGCTTCGGGGGTCTCTGCCAGTCTCGGCACTGGGCTGCAGTGGTCTTGTGGCTGCACCTTATATTATAGCTGCAAAGTAAATTGTAATAACCATCAGGGACCCCGAACCATTGGCCACGGAGCCACAGGGGATTTAGCAGAGCAGTTTGGGGGACATGTAGGAATTTTTTTTAATCGTCTTTTATTCTGCTGTTTGTGAGGTAGGATGAAGAAAAAGACGGCAATTCTGATAATGTTTTCTATTATTTGACTGTATGGTCCCCTTCACACAACCGTCTATCATGTTTTTCAAGGCTACCACGTGTCCCCTATTTAACCTACTGTCTTCCACTCATGTCTATGTTTTCCCAGCAGCACAGATGACCAATACAAGAAGGACCAATACAAGTCTTTGGGTCTGTGTAAACATGCAGTCTGTGAGCCATACGTGTGCTGTACATGTGTTGAACGTGTGTCGGACGGCACACTGAAAACACTGATGACACAGATAGCGGTGTAACACATACGGTACGTGTTTTATATTGACATGTGAAGGGGGCCTAACAGTGTTGTTATTGGAATATTTCAGGATTGGGCGCTTTGAATTTTGCCCAGGGCCCCAGTTTGTCTAAAACCGTCTCTGATTATGCATTTTAAATTTCAACATGTCTGATTCTTTTGTTTTTCTGGGCAATAGACTGCTGCAAGAGCAAGAAGCATTTTGAAATGGCTTGTCTCCCCCTCCAAAAGAAAATTATCAATAGCTGAGTGTGTATATTTATGGGCAGGTTGGACAGACAGTTGCCGGATAAACAAGTACTTGGGTTATTTATAATGCCAGCTTCAGAATGCATTTATGGAGGTGTCTTCGTTTGTAATTCAGTTTGAAACATGTAACTTTAGATGCTTCATCATGATAATAAAGGATATATAAACTTCCCACATAGACTGATATTGCAGTTGAACATAAAATTAGCAATTATTCCATATGTCAGCATCATATACAGTTAGGTCCATATATATTTGGACAGAGACAACATTTTTCTAATTTTGGTTCTAGACATTACCACAATGAATTTTAAACAAAACAATTCAGATGCAGCTGAAGTTCAGACTTTCAGCTTTCATTTGAGGGTATCCACATTAAAATTGGATGAAGGGTTTAGGAGTTTCAGCTCCTTAAAATGTAGCAGCCTGTTTTTAAAGGGCCCAAAAGTAATTGGACAGATTAAATAACTGTAAATAAACTGTTCATTTCTAGTACTTGGTTGAAAACCCTTTGTTGGCAATGACTGCCTGAAGTCTTGAACTCATGGACATCACCAGATGCTGTGTTTCCTCCTTTTTGATGCTCTGCCAGGCCTTCACTGCGGCAGTGGCACACTCAAGAATCTTGGGAACATCATGACAGATGAAGCGGATCCCAGCACGGATAGAAGGAAGCAAAGCATGGTGTGCACAGAAGGTAGAGTACTCGAAACAAAAGTCTAGATTCCTAACCTTCTCCAAGAGCTCTCTCTGAAGTTGATTATGGGAGGTGGCCAGGGCTCTATGTTCCACAGACAAATCCTGCATCATTTTAGTCATACTAGACGCCTAATCCGTCAGCATGCAAAGCGGATCCATAATGAGAGGAGTAAAGGAAAAAAAACTGTTAAAGGTCAGTCATAATGTCACGCTGCAGCTATGCAGGTAGCGGCAAACTCCACTAGATGGC
Source organism: Dendrobates tinctorius (assembly GCF_039654945.1). NCBI lineage: Eukaryota > Metazoa > Chordata > Amphibia > Anura > Dendrobatidae > Dendrobates > Dendrobates tinctorius. The sequence continues at coordinate 2,482,544 of NW_027361674.1, forward strand.
AATAGAGTGGAAGGAGGACAGCACGTCTGCAAGAGCAGACCTGCAGCGCTGCAGTGAGGCTATCACCAGGTGGCAGCAGACTAGTCAAACAAGCCGAGTCAAAACCTAGACCGTCACACAATACAAAGGAAAAAAATCAAGCACAGAGTTAGCGGAGTGCCAGAGGGTCAGTCCAAAGCAGAAATACCAGAAGCCAGAGACAAAGTCAGGTCAGAGCCAAAGCTGAGTCAAACACCAGGAAATCCAAAAACAAAGGGAAACACTAAGACGGGACAAGCAGAGAGGAAGGAACAGATACGGGCAAAGTCAGTAATCGCAGCAGGACAAATCAGGGTACTACCAGAGTCAGATACACACACCGTAGGCAGAAAATATAACTGACATCACCTGCAGAATGCAGAGGGGAGAAATAGCTGACCTGAAACCAAAACGAGGCAAGGCAAAGTTAATCCCTGACATGACCAGACCGGGAAAAGGGGCAGACAGGACTCAAAACCCGGTCTGGATCATGACACTAGAGACTCAATCCTAAGGCACAAATGTATGCCCTATTGGGCCTTAAATACAATAAGGGAGATGACATCCCTGAGTCACACGGGCAACCCAATATGAAGCACAACAGAGGGCAGTGGACTAAGATGAAGGAAGCAGAACCTGAGATACCAGGGACAGATGTGTAGTACATGTGTGATTTAAACACTCTCACTGCCAGTGACAAGCTGTCAAGAGAATGTCACATACCCTTGGAACACCTGAAGTTAGACAGTCACGCTGGGTATCAAATAGTAATTAATTTTGTCTTTGTGTCATTTTTTACCTTACTTTTCTGTCCCATGCCTCATGGGATGGGGGAGGGGACAGACCAGGGTTTAGCAGGAGCATAGAAAGGTCAGAGATTCAGACATCTCTAACTTCAAGAGTATCCCTGGGACAGGGATAGTGTCATGCTGGGTGAAGGATAAGTAAGTGCACAACAATCGGAAGAGGGAAGGGGGAGCCCAGACAACAGGGAAGAGGGGACTGGAGACCCCTAGGCAGATCTAAAATCACCCTGTCTGCCCTAAACGTCCCTATATAGGTTCTGCATCTATTGTCAAGCAGGAACCTAATCCCTGCCTGACCCTAGCAAGAGGCCCTACATAGGGAGGGGATGGGGTGACACTAGTTAGTCCCCACTAAAACTAAAGACATAGAGGGTAGCCAGATGGGGGGGAAACACTTAGCTTGAGAAGACAACCGAGGTGTCACGCCAGCAATCTTCCAAGGGTTATCAGGGAAGACACTAACCGACTGCTAGAGCTTCCAACAAGACTGAGGCATGTATAATCTAACATCCGCACCATGCTGCAGCAATTAAATATATTTAAACATTCAGCGCAGGTGTGAGATTAGCAGCAGAAGGTGGAGGCAACTATCGGGTCCTAGACGGAGAAAGATATCACTTCATTCACAATATAAATGCAAAAATTCAGAAGGTGCTTGAGCTAAACGCACAGACATGCTACAACCGGATCCAGGATGACTGTTCACACCTGACACACCCGTGATAGATAGTTAGGGTCTCAGTTCCAGTGACAGTTTGAGGCCCTCCCTCCCTTACCGAAGACCGTCATAGCGTGAAACAAGCATGCAATGTCAAGCACCAGTAGACTATTTCTCATGGCTTGTGGCAATTATGGAACAGGGGAACATGAGAAAAGGCACTGAAATTTCCCATCCCAGTGAAACGGTGAACATGAATTTGCGCATTTGCTTATTAATTGCTTATGTAGCTGCCATGGATGTAGACAATGACGTATGAGCAGCCACCACTTCTTTTTAACTGGACATATCATCGGTCAGAGCCCCAGAATCAGCCAGTTATCATATATTCTGTCCATAGGTGTTCACTTTGAATGTTGGGAAAAACAAGGAGTTCTCTATTGCTGACAGCTATACCAGGGGCAACACACCAAAAACAGAACAATATCCAATGGACACTGAATGGGAAATGGTGCACTCATGGTTGGAAGAGGAGCACTTTTTGTAACTTTTCACGGGACCAAAAAATCTTGCCACTGTTTGTTTATCTGGCAATGCACAACGTTGTTGTGATTATTGCAGCCTGCATGGTGTCCCAGTACCTCTTCACATTCCAGAAAATTTTCTTTAGGTTTCTCCCTTATGACCTGGTTTTATAGGCCAGTAAACATTTTATTTTCTACTCACACATTGGGTCGTTCTGTCTTCAGGAAATGTGCATTTGTGGACCTTGCCCTAAATTCCTAAAGTAGTAAAACTGATTGGAAAAAACGAAGAAAAAAAAAGTTTACAAAATAGGGCAAAGGGTGATAGAACTGGAAGAGTTTTTTATACCAGTAAACAAATAAAATGACTGTACTGTATATCAGCGTGCCAATGAGGCTTGTTTGTATCCCTTTATTACTGAGCTAGCTCTCTCCTCCTTTATTGTGTTTCCCATGACCTGGTCTAATTGATTCACAGCACCTCTCGGGAACAATGGAGGCATTCTGCATCTCATTGTATACGGATGTGGCATGTGAGCCCGTCTCATGTGATCTCCGGGTTGCCATGGTAAGTGCTGGACATTTTCCATAGGAAAGCACAGAACTATGAATGAGAAGTCAGGGTGAAGTAGCATGAAGTTACCAGGATGGAGCAGTTATTTCATTTAATAACTAATTTCTTTGGTAATTAGGACTGCACTATCACCTCTGCAGAGTGAAGTCGGTCACACTGTGTCCTTCTGGCATCTACTGGTGGAATAATTGCCAGCATTTACTTTACATGAGAACTTATGAAATGACATATATGGCAATTTTGTTAGACAATGTAATACAGACTTTAGCTATGAAGCTGAGAAGCAGCCGAGCCCAAAATGTGGGAATCAGCAACAAACTCTATTCTTCAGAGGAATCGGTAGGATGGGAATTTTGGCCAATAAAAATGCACGGAGGGCAACAAACACCAAGCCATGAGCTGGAAACCTTCTCACCATAATGGGGGTCTTTTTTTATCTTTGCAATGTGGCAGTCTCTCTTTTTACAAACACAGGTAAGGTTATGTTCACACGTGGCATTTTTGTGTAGCGTCTTTTTCCTGCAGAAAAGAAGCTGAATTTTAACGTACCAGCTAAATTGATGAGATTTCAGAAATCTCATGCACACGTCTTTTTTCTTTTTGTGACTTAATTTGAGCTCTGCAATGTTGTTGAATATCTGCATCATATCAATTCTTTCAGCGTTTTTGCAGCTTTTTTTCACCCATGGATACTAATGAGAAGCTGCAGAAACACAGCATAACATCTGTGCTGGGGATTTCAGGAATTTTGCAGCATTTTCTGTGACTAAAACTAGCTGTGTTAACATGTCATGCAGTCAAATCACACATGTAATCCACACGAAAAAATAAAGCAGCAAAAAAGCATCAAATAAAAAAAAAGCTGTAAAAAGTGCCATGTGTGAACATAGCCTAATGCCGGCCATACACATTAGATTGATGTCGGCCAAATGATCATTCGGCCTAGAGCTACTTCAGTCGACTGTCCCATATACAGGAGTGGTCTTTCGGCCAAGCAATCTTAACATGTCAGCCAGCGGTTTATCTCAGGAGAACATTGTGATCAGCAGTCCAAAATCGGAAATGTCCAATCGACATTTCTCCCGACCATAATTTGGATGGCCCCTCTCTGCACTCTGAAATCAGACATCTTTTCTGACCATCGTTTGGATGGCGCCCCTCGGCAGGTTGAAATCGGACATGTCCAATCGACAACTGTCCAGACCATCATTTGGCTGGCACCCCTTGGCAGTCTGAAATCGGACATGTCCGATCGACATCTCTCCCAACCATCTTTTAGATGGCGCCCTTCAGCAATCTGAAATCAGACATCAATCGACCGGCGGCTCCATACACATTAATCAGCCGAACCTGCCAATACCGGCGGGTTCGGCTGACATATGTCTAAGCCAGGAGTCACACACAACGATAAAAAAATCGGTCCGATTTTTACGGTCCGAAATCGCACAAAGGTTTCTTGACCAGGGATCCGTCTGTCATCCGAATTTCCTGCGACGATCCGATTTTATTCGCATCTAAGCATCCGTTTGACATCCGTCTGGGGATATTTTCTCGGAGGCTTGCAAAATCGACAAATAACGGTTTATAGGCCTGAAACTACTTCAAATCATCATCCCGCCCTATATTTATGGGCTCTCCAACAGGTGGGAGACTGCTACCTTTGCCATAGAGTCAGTGCTTGGATTTTGTTATCTCTGCTTTGTGCTAAACATGACAGACAGGCTGACTTTTAATACCACTCAGTGTGTTTTTTTTCTATTGGGTTATATCCCGACGTTTTAGTGAGCCATATCCTGTGATTGTCAATCCGAGGAGGCGTAGACGAATGTGGGTCCATCCGCTTTTGTTGCGCAGGATATCTAAAGGCCATTTCCACCATCTCTATACATCTCTGCGTAGCCATCCGAAGAAGTTCTTTCAATATTGTTGGATGAGCCTTGCTACATTTGATCTTTTGCTGGAGATTGTGCGCCCTGGGATCACATTTCAGGACACGAGGATGCGCAAAGCTATTTCTGCAGAGGAGCGGCTTCTCCTCACCGTACGGTATGTCTTAAAGCAATATGTTGATGATGTGTGAAGCAGCATATTTCATTTCCAGACCTTGAATCTTATAGATTTTTGGCATGTAATATTATATATTTACAAGCACATTTCCCAAGATACATTATATGCTTGTGTATTACTGAACCAAGCCATGGCATGTAATTTAATGTTGACCAAGCATACTTTAGAATTGATAGACTATAAATTTGATTTAAGCTTTATCTGTTGTTTGTTGGGCTGTGTACTCATGGTTTTTTTTTAGCTTCTTTTCAACTGGCCTTTCATATGCTGGTCTGCATTTAGAATTTTTAATTGGGAAATCAACAATCTCTGGCATTGTCTAGTCTACATGCTCAGAAATCTGGTCCAGACTCCATCATGTGGTAATGCCGGAGCCCAAAATTGCAGACTGGTTGCGTATCTCCCGTAGATTTGAGGCCACGTGCCAGTTTCCACAATGTATTGTAGCCCTGGATGGGAAGCACATCCGTGTGCGTAAGCCGTCGAACTCAGGGTCCCAATTCTATAATTATAAACAATATTTTCCTGTAGTATTGTTGGCCCTGGTCGACACTCACTACAGGTTTATAATTGTAGATATTGGGGCCTATGGAAGAACTGGAGACTCCAGAGTCTTCAATTCTTCCATTACGGGTCGGCGGCTACGTAATAATCAGCTGGACCTACCACCACCACGTCAGCTTCCAGAGTCAAATCTTGAACCAGTGCCTTATGTTCTTGTAGCAGATGAGGCGTTTCAATTGAGCCTACATGTCATGAGGCCATATCCAAGAAGAAACCTTGACCACCGGCGTCGAATATTTAACTTGCGCCTATCACGTGCTCGGCGACTGGTGGAGTGTGCCTTTGGTATTTTTTCGGCCAAATGGAGGTACAGTCCGTTATTCAGCTGAGTGAAGCTAATGTAAATGAAGTTATTAAAGCCTGTGTGGTCCTACATAACTTCACACAAATTCATGATTGCCCCTCACATGATGATGCTGAAGTTGATTCTGGCAATGTGTGTAGGCCTAGGACACATGTAATCCCACCCCGTCGTCCAATCTACTGCTACTCCCTGGCAAGATGATGCCTTATCTATGTAGTGTTTTGGTTGTGTTGTGTTGTCATAAAGATTTTTTGCTTGCCCTTTTGTGTGTTTTTGTGATCAGTTTAGTGTTTTAGATGTATCTAACACATTGCAGAACATATCCGAACATGAACAAGCACACTTTGTGAATTAACAAGTTTATTGCTTGTTTTTTTTTTGGTAATGCCAAAAGAAAATAACCATATAAGTAACATTAGGCATAATGTTAGCAGCACATTATGATGTCAAAATCTGAGCAAATAATATACATACTGAGTACCAAAGGCAAACCTACAAGTCATGGTAGGTTGGGAGTGGTGAAGGTGGGGGTCCTGCTTGGACATTTGGCCTTGGTTGCTGGCCCAAATCACTGTCCCCCTGTGCGCTGCCAGTTGGCTCTGGCATCTGTTGCATCCTGGCAGGATCAATTTGGGGGTTTGGGTAAAGGTGCTGTCACACTTAGCGATGTACCAGTGATCCCGACCAGCGATATGACGCGGTCAGGATCAATGGTGCATCGCTAAGTGGTCGCTAGTGAGCTGCCACACAGGCAGATCTCACCAGCGACATCGCTGGGGACGGGGGTCGCTACTTACCTGTCACACCAGGCGATCCTGCGTCATCCCGCCCGGCTCCACGCGTCGCTCGTCGTCACAGCAGGAAGCGCCGCAGTAAGCTGACGACGAGAAACAGTCCTGGACGTTCTCGCGCGATCAGCGATAACCAGCGGCGGAGCGGGTTGTAGGTAAGTATCACACACGGCGATATCGCTAGCAATAGCGCTATAACGTCACAAGTTATAGCGATATTGCTAGCGATATTGCTTAGTGTGACAGGCCCTTAGGAGTAATTAGGAAATTGCTGGGGGTAGTCCTGATGGTAGGGCTGCCCAAATTGCCCATATCCCCCAATATGGCCATGTCTAACATACCCATGTTGGGGCCACCCTCCAACATTGGGTAAGTTAGTGTCGCCATATTGTGCATGTGCGCCCTGGCCCATATATTGGACCTGTGGAGCCACATTCTGTATGTGTGCAGGCTGAGGTGGAGGTGTTGGCACCCATGGTGGAGGTGTTGGCACCCGTGGCGGAGGAGGAGGAAGAGGTTCCAAGGATGGTTGACTTGCCACTTCAAGTCCAACCAGCCTATCTATTTGATTTTCCTCTGACAGCTGCCACCTTTCCAAAAATTGAAACACCGTGAGGGGATTATTGGGTGGTGTGCTGGCATCCAGAACTATTTGTAGAGCCCCTATGGTACGCAGCCTGTACCCACGGGGAATTGCCCTCAAGTACTGTGCCAGACTGCGCCCATAAGCCTCCTCCCCATCATCATGAGCCGCTGTGGACAAGTAGTCCAAGACACCTCGGTCAACCTGCCTCCTTGTTCCCGAAGCAGCTCCTTCTCTCCTGCGCCGGCCTCGTCGTGGTAGGGCAGAAGGCTGTGGAGAGGTATCCAGTGGTATGGTGAGGCTGCTACTGTTGCCCTGGTCCTCATGTTGTGCTGGCTGGCTACCAGATTCTGGTGGTGGTGGTGATCTTGGTGGTGGGGGTGTGGCTCTGGGAAGTTCTGCAGCTGGGCCTGACCCTCCAGCAACATCAGACACTGGATCTATCACCACCTCAGAGTCGGAACCCATCTCCCTCTCTGTAAGGTTTGACTCGGTGCTACAATGTAAAAAAAAAACAAAACACTTTAATATTTTGCATTGAAAAAATAAAAATTACAAAATTAAACCCTGCACTTACAGTCTCAGATCCATCACAGGAGCAAGGAAATGTAGGCGGTCGAAGTAGAGGTATTTCCTCTTGGTGGTTCTGGCCGCTCCACTACGGGCCCTCAGCTGTCTCTCCCTCCTCTATGTGTACCTACAGCTGCGCCAACGCCTCATCACATCAGTCACTACAATGTAAAACAAAACACAGGATTTAAGACCACACATACATAACATTATCAATGGTTTAAATATGCTTAGGCAACCATATTTAAACTTATATGAATTCAATTTCTGATGGCTCTACACCAATACTCCAAAAATGAGTAACGGGTTCAGGCCTACTACAAAGGACCTTCTAACCAACCTACTTCAAACCAAAATGTGGAAAAACATCTGGTAATGATATATGGATGCGAACATCTATTATTTTTTGAATAAAAAAACCAAGATATATACTGGCTAAGATACGGACCAAAAAACAAGGCGAGCACTGCATTTGGTGGAAGAACAATTAGCTAAGGATTGCAATATTTGTCCGAAAATATTAATGGGGCCACCAGTCGGGGATGTGTAATTTAGATTGGGATAATATGCAGACATTAATGGCGTAGTAATATCTGAAAGATATTTGGCTAAGGAGGCCACATACTGTAACTTACATTGAGCATATTATATTTGCCTTTTTAATTATGTGTCCACATTTTTACAGTGCAATTTAATTTTTGGGGGAATATTTAACTTACTAATTTGCTCCCGCTCCTCCCGAGGTCTGGCCGCATAACCAGTGAACATCTGGGAACAGATTCTCCTCCACACTGCCTCCTTGTGTGCCTGGTCAGCATAGTGGGGATCTCTCTGGTCCCATAGTTCTGGCCCCTCCTGGACCAGAACTATCAGCATTTCTACATTCACTTGCGTGGACATGATGGAGGAATCCGTGGAGGCGTTCTTCCTGTTTTTTTTATGGTGCAAGTGAAATTTGCATCCCAAAGCTTCCTGCCAATGCCTGATGCTATTTCCTGTTGACCTGGAGAAGTCTTGCGATTTTCTCGCAAGTCACACTTGCGGTCCATTTGTAATCCGATTTTTTTATCGCACCCATAGACTTGCATTGGCGTGTCCGATCCGAAAATCGGTGACAACCGCAGCAAGCTGCGATTGTCTCGGTCCGAGGAAAAGATCCAACTAAAAGTTGGATGATGGGAGCTACACCATAGAATAACATTGGGACGAATGCAATGTGATTTTTTTATCGCATTGCATTCGTCCGATTTATTCGCTAGTGTGACACCGGCCTAATGTGAATTGCAGCTTAATGGTCATGAATAGAGTTGAGCGAAACGGGTCAGTCAAATTCATAAGTCGCCGACTTTCGCTAATGAGGTCGCCGACCCGCGCGCCAAAGTCGCGTTTCCCATAATGCTTCCAGTGCCTTTTCTCAGCCAATAATCAAGGACGCACACTGTGGGCAACGCGATGACATAGGCAGTGGCCACCACCATCTTAGAGAAGGGCATTCATGTGATTGGCTTGCTTTGTGTGGCGTCACAGTGGCTATAAAAGCCCTGACCGCCGACCGCCATTTTACTTCTGCCGATCTTAGCATAGGGAGAGGTTGCTGCTGCTGATTCTCAATAGGGAGAGCATTAGGCAACAAAGAAAAAAAATCTGTGCTTCTTCTGATAGCGATTTCAACTGTACAGTTAGTGTGCAGTGACAGGGGAGGATTTTTGTGTGAGCAGCAGCGCTGGTGGTTATTAGGCTGCCTTATAAGGCTACCTGATAGCTGCATTGCTGTGTGCACACTGCAGTGCAGACTGCTTTTTTCAAAGCAAAAAAACTTTTATTCTGCTTTTCTGCACAGTTACAGAGCGTTCATTTTTTCACACACCGTATAGAGGTGTACGCTCCTCACACACTACCGTGTACCGGCTGGTATCACAGACATATACATGCAATCTGTGTGTGACTCCGTAAAAAAATAGACGGAGACTTTAAATTTTCCATACATACACCGTATAGAGCTGTCTGCTTGTCAAACAGTATCGTATATCTTGTGTTTGTATTGCGGTTAAATCTATACAGAGACAGCGTGTGTGTGAGACTCCGTAAATACATATATGGACATTTCAATTTTTCCATACACCGTATAGAGCTGTCCGCTTCTCAAACAGTATCATATCTGTTGTTTGATTACGGTCAAATCTATACAGAGACAGCGTGTGTGTGTGACTCCGTAAAAAAATAGATGGAGATTTAAAATTTTCCATACATACACCATATAGAGCTGTCCACTTGTCAAACAGTATCGTATATCTGCTGTTTGATTACGGTCAAATCTATACAGAGACAGCGTGTGTGTGTGACTCTGGAAAAAATTAGATGGAGATTTAAAAATTTCCATACATACACCGTATAGAGCTGTACGCTCCTCACACTCTATCGTGTACCGGCTGGTATCATGGACAAATACATGCTATCTGTGTGTGACTCCGTAAAAAGATAGACGGAGATTTTCATTTTTCCATACATACACCGTATAGAGCTGTCCGCTTCTGATACAGTACCGCATATCTGCTGTTTAGATTAGGGTAAAATCCATACTGAGACAGCGTCTGTGTGTGACTCCGGAAAAAAATAGACATAGATTTTCATTTTTCCATACTTACAATGTATAGAGCTGTACGTTCCTCACACACTACTGTGTACCGGCTGCTATCATGGACAAATGCATGCTATCTGTGTTTGACTCCGTAAAAAAATAGACGGAGATTTAAAATTTTCCATACATACACCATATACAGCTGTCCGCTTCTCAAACAGTATCATATATCTGCTGTTTGGATTATGGTCCAATCTATACAGAGACAGTGCGTGTGTGTGTGAGTCCGTAAATACATAGACGGACATTTCCATTTTTGCATACACCGTATAGAGCTGTCCGCTTCTCTAACAGTATCGTATATCTGCTGTTGACTCCATCAAAAAATAGACGGAGATTTAAAATTTTCCATACATACATCGTATAGTGCTGTCCGCTTCTCAAACAGTATCGTATATTTGCCGTTTGTCTTAAGGTGGAATCTGTACAGAGACAGCGTGTGTGTGCGACTCTGTAAAAAAAAAGACGGAGATTTAAAAATTTCCATACATACACCGTAGAGAGTTGTACGCTCCTCACACACTACCGTGTACCGGCTGGTATCACGGACAAATACATGCTATGTGGGTGTGACTCCATAAAAAAATAGACAGAGATTTTAATTTTTCCAAACATACACTGCATAGAGCTGTCCGCTTCTGATACAGTCCCGTATATCTGCTGGTTGGATTACGGTCAAATACATACTGGGAGAGCGTCTGTGACTAAGGAAATATATACGGAGATTTAAGTTTTTACCTACACCTTATAAAGCTGTACGCTCCTAATACAGTACCATATATCTGCTGGTATTTTTGTTACATTTTCACAAACATGAGGCAGTATGGTGGAAGAGGCCGTGAACGTGGGCAGGGGGCAGCTGGTATTGATGGTGTTGGTGGTGCATCTGCTGGTTATGCCAAAAGCACAATAGCCGCTAAGGCAGGAGGTGTTGAGCCTGCATCATCGTCTGGCACAAGAAGGCCTGTAAGGTTGCCTTTTCTTGGAGTAGGAAAACCGCTTTTAAAGCTGGAGCATCAGGAACAGATTTTGGCTTACATTGCCGAAACAGCCACCAGCTCTATTGCCTCCTCTTCTGAACTTTCAAAACCTGCAAGCACTGAGTCGTCAGTGCAGGGTTCTGGTCAGGAAAAACACACTTCCTTGTCTCCTTCACCCCCACGAAAAGTAAAGGATGCAGCAGCCCACACTTCAGATTACTCCATGGAGCTCTTTTCACATACCATGCCTGGGTTATCCAGTCAAATCCTGAATTCCCCAGTCCAAGATGAATCTGATATGGAGTGCACTGATGCACAGCCACTGCTAGATGATTCTGCTGGTACATTCACCTGCAGCACTACATTGCGCAGTCTACTGAGCCAGAATCTGACCCTGATGAAACTCAGGTGCCCCTTCCCGCATACTATACCACCTTACACGGTGACACAGAGGAAGGTGCAGATGAAATTGAAGAGGAGGTGATGGATGACCCAGTTGTTGACTCGGATTGGCATCCATTGGGGGAAGAGGGTGCCACTGGCAATAGCTCAGATAAGGAGAAGGATCCGCAGCAGGCATCGACATCGCAGCAGCGGTTATCTGGCAGGCCCGTAGCTGTCCAAAAACGTGGAACAAAAACCAAAACAGTTGCAGGACAGCTTGGCCAGATGGTCAAATTAGCACAGCGTGCAAGCCCTGAAAATTTATACCATAGTAGGAAGAGTGCAGTGTGGCACTTCTTTGTCCAAAATCCTTCTGATGAGGCAAAGGTTATCTGTAAGAAGTGCGGAAGGACCTTTAGCCGAGGGAAAAATCTCAGAAATTTGAAAACCATTTGCATGCTTAGACATTTAACCACCATGCACTTGCAAGCATGGACGGACTACAAAACCTCAGGTACGACATGTGCACCTGCTCCGAGTGAAGGTAGCCAGTAACGCTCCATCACTTCCCCCACTGTAAGACCACCGCCACCGGTAAGCACACCACCAGCAATAAATGTTGAGGTGTTGTCGCAAGGCCAAAGCAGTTAGGGAATCACAATGGTTTTTGTTATGAATGAGTCATCGAGGAGGAAAAAACAAAAAGCAAGCTAAGCTCAGAAAACCGGAGAGGTTGGTAACTAGTGGATTGCAGACCCCTGATCCTATACACACAACTAGCAGTAGCCGTGGAGCGTGCCTATGGTGGTCCTAGACGCCTCGTCACGGCCGGAGAACTAAATAAGCCTAAAGAAAGAAAGGGAAAATCTAAACTGCCCCAGAGCAGACCCCAAAGCAGTAGACAGCCCCCAACATGTATTTTCAGTGAAACAAGATGAAAACACAGATAGAAAGATAGGCTGAGCAAATGATGGGGCCCTCACTAACTAGAAAGGACAGGAAAGAAAAGCTGCTGTCTGCAATCACACAAAAAACCCTGCCAAAAAATGTCCAACACGTCTGATAGAAAAAGGCCCTGAAGTCGCTAGACTTCAAATCCCTATATCAGCACTCAGGTATATTCTGAAGACAGAGCAAAAGAGATCAACTGATCAGAGACAAAATGGGAATTCAGCCCAGTCCCAGCCAGGGCTGGCTGAACACAAAAACTAAGTAAACCAGACGAAAACTCATATGAACAATAGCAGAGAAAACTTAGCTTTAAGAAGGCAGGAACCAAACTGGAAACCAGAAGCCACAGTCAGGAGAAATCACCAGCAAGAAACTGGGGAGTCGGCTGCCTTAAATCCAATCAGAAATTCCCGATGTCCAATCACAGTCCTCTTCCTCAGGTGGCTGGTCTCTGCCATTTAGATCAGCTTCATTACCTCCCTTCACCAACAGAGGGAGTCCAGATAGTGAACTCACTACTCCTCTGTCTGCACAGCCAGCTCCATAACCCTCACCAGAAGCCAGAGGCAAACCCGAAAATGAGCTCACAACAGGTTGTGCAACGAAACACTGAATCTAGGCCATCACCACCAACACCATCACCAACCCCCTCTCAGTCCGTCCGGTCCACAGCTAGTCCCCCCATATGCAGCTCTCAAGTCCAGCTCACCCTAGCAGACACTGAGATGGACAAGAAAGTACTCATCCTCTCATCCGCGTTCACTGGCTTTGAACGCCTACATTGCCAAACTGATCTCATTAGAGATGATGCCCTTCCATTTGGTTGAAAGCGAAGCTTTCCGAGAGCTCATGGCCTTCGCTGTCCCACGCTAAGACCTACCCAGTGGGCACTTCTTTTCTCGAAAAGCCATCCCTGCCCTCCACCTACATGTGAAAGACCGCATTGTCCATGCACTCAAACAATCAGTGAGTGGAAAGGTGCACCTCACAACAGATGCATGGTCCAGTAGGCATGGCCAGGGCTGTTACATGTCCATCACTGCGTATTCGGTTAATGTGGTGGATGCAGGCTCCACAGGAGACAGCGGCGGTGGAACATTGCTGCCTAGCCCACGGTATAGGAAACAGTTGGCTATAGGAGTTCGACCCTCCTCCTCCAGAAGCGAAAGCTCGTCGACAGGGCGCAGTCACACGAGCACTCCATCCGCAGCTGCCAGTGTTGCACACGAGGTGTCCCACTATCGAACAGCTAGTGGTAAGTGGCAGCAGGCTGTTTTAAAGATGATGTCTTTGGGCGACAACAGACACACCGTGGAGGAACTGGCCGACTACTTGCAGCGACAAACTGAGTCATGGCTGGGCAGTCTACATCTTGAGCCAGGCAAGGTAGTCAGTGATAACGGACAGAATTTTGTGGCAGCCATAGCCCTTGCAAAACTCACACACATACCTTGCCTGGCTCACAATTTGAACCTGGTGGTGCATTTGAACCTGGTGGTGCAGTGCTTCCTAAATAATTATCCGGAGTTAACAGCCCTGCTCCAAAAGGTGCGAAGACTGTGCTCGCACATCTGTCGCTCGCCCATACACTCCAGTCGTATGCAGAAGCTGCAGTGATTGCTCCACCTCCCCAAGCACCGCCTAATCATAGACGCTGCAACAAGGTGGAACTCCATCCTGCACATGGTTGAGAGGCTGTGCGAACAGAGGCAGGCTGTAATGCATTTGTGGGAGGATACACGGGCAGGCAGTTTGAGGGCAGACATGGAGTTGTCGGGTGTGCAGTGGTCAAAGCTGAAAGACCTCTGTAAAGTCCTTCAGTGTTTTGAGGAATGCACACGGCTGGTAAGCACAGATGACGCCATCATAAGCATGAGCATCCCACTTATGCGTCTGCTCATGCAAAGTTTGATGCACATTAAGGATCAGGAAGGAAGCCTTGATGACGGTCAGCCATTGTCTGGTCAGGGAACTGTCCTGGCCGAGGTGGAGGAAGAAGAGGAGGAGGATGAGGGGGATGATTATTTTGGGGAGGAGGATGCTTCTATGGGGGCAAGAGAAAATTGTTCGCGTGGCAAGGTCAGGTACAGGGTTTGTGTGTGACAGGAGGGATGTGGATTTGCCAGAAAGTGCTCCTCCACCCACCACTGCCAGTGCATCATTGACACCTGGAACATTGGCCCACATGTGTGATTATGCCTTGCGGATCCTAAAAAGGACCCCTGCATTGCCAAAATGATGAAGGATGACGACTACTGGTTGACCAGCATCCTCGATTCACACTATAAAGGCAAATTATACAACATCATGCCACAGGAGAACCTAGAGATAATACTGGCTAACAAACAAGCAACTCTGGTAAACCGTTTGTTTGAGGCATTCCCAGCACACAGCAGCGTTGCTGGTTCTCCCACGAGCTGAAGTGGGCAAAATGGAAGAGGTGTTCGTGGTGCACACAGCCGAAGTGGCATTGGAGACAGGGGTTTCATGACCATGTTGTGGACTGATTTCTCAAGTATCGCTCACACGACTGGTAATACTGCATCGATTGCAAGTGACAGGAGACAGCAGTTGTCAACTATGGTTACAAACTACTCCCATATCGATGTTCTCCCTCACAGGTCATTCCCCTTTGACTATTGGGCCTGTAAACTGGACACCTGGCCTGAATTGGCACAATATGCCTTACAGGAGCTCGCTTGCCCTGCTGCTAGTGTGCTATCTGAAAGAGTCTTCAGTGCTGCAGGATCAATCCTGACAGAAAAAAGGACCCGTCTGTCGACCCAAAATGTTGATGATCTAACCTTCATTAATATGAACCATGCATGGGTTTCAAAGGATTTTTTCCCACCTTCCCCTGATGACACATAGGCTGCCAGAAATTTGGCTCGCTTTTGTCCTCCTCTTCCTCGGACTTGTCAAATTCCTCCATTTGCAGCTGTTGAACGTACAACCTACACATCAACATATGCCATTTTTTAAACCTCCTTAACTGGGCTGCCCCCCCAAGGGCTGAGGTCACCACCTGGCGCACCCGGGCAAGGGCTGTTGCTCTGAACAGGTGGGTAGGCCCACTCTTGGCCGATGTCACTGGCACAGGGCCCCTCATAGTACAATACAGTGTCTCTGACGGTGGGGGGGCCCACTCGCCGTCAGACACACTGGCGTACTATGAGGGGCCCTGTGCCAGTACCGTCGCCCACGAGTGGGCCCCCCCTGCTTGCTCATGGCCACAGCACTTGCAAGTTGCAATACTTACCTCTCCCTGCTCCACCGCTGTGTAGTCTGGGCAGTTGAATCCTTCACAGGGACGGCTACTACAAATTTGGTGAACTGATCGATGATCGTTAAGATGTAGCTATGGACTGTCCTGCTGGCCTCTACCTTCAGATGATCAATGGCTACAATTTGTAATGGACGTCAACTCACAATTGGATGCAGTGGTGCTTTATGATCAGCTTTCACAGTATTCCTAGTCACAGACATGTGACATGCCTGCCACCATTTTTCAATGTCTCCTCTCATGCCAATCCAATAGAATCGCCTACGGCCTATGGCTTCTGTCATTTGCACTCCAAAGTGACCAGACACATCATGATAGGCAGTGAGGACCATGTCTACATCTCTCCCTGTGATCACAATTTGATGGAGATGAGTAACGGTGATGGGATCCACGCTACTGCTATACAGCAATCCTTTCTTCACAAATAACCATTTTCGCTGTCTCCACAGACAAAGTAATTGAGGGTCAGCATCGCCTCTGCGAATTCTACAGTGAGGTTTTCCCGTGATTAGTAATTCCCAAATTTCTGCAAACACTCGACTTTCCGTCTGTACTTGTATCCATCTAGTTTCCAGTAGCGGAAAGTCTGGACTGGCTTACTGAGACTGAAATATATACAAAGATTTAAAAGTACCCCAACAATGTATACTGGTGTACGCTTCAAATACATTTCCCTTTTTCTACTTTTTATATTCTGGTGTAATCCATACTGAGCCTGTGAGTGTCTGTGTCTGACTCCAAAAATATAGACAGAAATTTACAATTACCCCTAGACTGGATACACCTGGCATCTGCTGATACAGTACTTTTGCTCTAAATTTTTTACTACGGTATAATCCATACTGAGCGTGTGTGGTTTCCTCCTTCTATATATACAGAGATAAAAATTTTACCCTATACTATATACAGCTTCTATCTTGTTATACAGTACCTTTGTTCGACATTTAATATTATGGTCAAATCCATACTGAGTGAGCTTTTGAGGGTGACTACGGGAATATCTATACGGAGATTTAAATTGTACCCTATAATATATATACTTGCTATCTTGTTATCCAGTACCTTTTTCTCAACATTTTGTATTATGGTCAAATCCAGACTGAGTGAGCGTCTGAGGGTGACTCCGGAAATATATGCCGAGATTTCAAAGTTGCCCAACTGTTGTGAGTTCATTTTCCCCTTTGTCACTGAGGTCTGGTGAACTCTCTATTCTGGTAAAGGAAGGTAATGAGCCTGATTATCAGGCACCTGAGACTAATGAGGATGACTGGCTGAGTGGAGTCACTGACTGGATATAAGGCTGCCGACGCCCTTCTGCCCTGCGGGTGATTTCTCTGTGGACTTCTAAGACACCAGTCTGATTCCTGCTTCCCTAAAGCTAAATTTTCTGCTTTACCTGTTTGCATTTATGTTTTGTTTTTGTTTTCCTTGCTTTTCTGGATTCTGCCATTCCCTGCTGGGGTGAGCTGAATCTCCTTTTGCCTGTTGCTCTGTCTTCAGAATATTCCTGAGTGCTGACATAGCTTTTTTGAAGCCTAGCGTCTTCAGGGCCTTTTTCACTGTCAGTCTGTTGGCTCTTATTTACATAGGGTTTTTCACGGATTGCAGACAGCAGCCTTCCTGTCCTTTCCTAACTAGATAGTTTGGGCCCCGTCTTTGCTCAGTCTATCTTTCTGTCTGTGTTAGTGTTTTCATCTTGCTTCACTGTCATTATATGTTGGGGGCTGCCTATTGCTTTGGGGTCTGCTCTGGGGCAGTTTAGATTTCCCCTTTCTTTCTGTAGGCCTATTTAATTCTCCGGCTGTGATCGAGGGGTCTAGGGCATCGTAGGAACCCCCCACGGCTACTGTTAGTTGTTGTGATAGGATCAGGGGTCTGCAATCCGATAGCTGCCAACTGCTCTGGTTTTCTGGACTTAGCTAGCATTTCTGTTTTTGCCTCCTACGGTGACTCAATCATAACAGAATCACCCGCCATACCGCAGATCCTAGGGTACTCAATAGCAGGAAAGAATTGTGTTTAAAAAAAAAAAAAAAAAAAAAAAAGGTGTGTGTATATTCTTTCCTCTATATCTCTGAGGCCGTAGGGGGAATTTTTTTTTTTCTCTCAATGGAGATAAAGCAATTGTCTGATCGTGCGGAAGTGCAGGAAATTTCCGCCTACCTTGCTTGTTCGCATGCTGTTGAACCAAAGATCCCTACACCTGATGTATTTTTTGGGGATCGATCTAAATTTTAGAGGTTCAAAAATAATTGTAAATTATTTTTTGCCTTGAAGCCTAACTCGTCAGGGAGCTCCGCGCAGCAGGTTAAAATTGTCATCTCTTTTCTGCGTGGCGATCCCCAGGATTGGGCGTTTTCTTTGAAACCAGATGATCCTATTCTGACTAATGTGAACGCATTCTTTCAAGCTTTGGGGTTGTTGTATGACGAACCTAATGCTATTGATCAGGCTGAAAAGACCCTGTTGGCATTAAACCAGGGTCAAGATTCTGCAGAGTTGTACTGTCAAAAGTTCCGAAAGTGGGCGGTCCTTACTACCTGGAATGATAATGCCTTGGCTGCTCTCTTTCGGAAGGGTTTGTCAGAAGCCGTAAAAGATACTATGGTGGGATTTCCTGTTCCCTCTGGTCTGGACGATTCTATGTCATTAGCCATTCAGGTTGATCGGCGTTTACGTGAACGCAGGATTGCACGAGAGGTGTTGCCACCGGTTGAACAGACGTCTGAACTGATGCAATGTGATAGAGTTTTGTCTAAGGCGCAACGTCAGGAGTTCAGAAGGCGTAATAAGCTGTGTTTTTTCTGTGGAGATGCCTCGCATATTATTTCTGTTTGTCCTAAACGAGAGAAACGCTTTGCACACACGTTTTCTGTTGGTGGTGTTCAACCTAAGTTTCTTCTGGCAATTACTCTGATCTGCTCCCTGTAGCAGCGCTAAACCTAATGGACTTGGATTTTGCTAAACGTTGTGGATTTCCGATGACACCTCTGCAGACGCCTATCCCTTTGAGGGGGATTGATGCTACTCCTTTGGCTAAAAATAAACCTCAGTTTTGGACCCAGGTGGTCATGCGGGTCGCCCCAGACCATCAAGAAAATTGCAGATTTTTGGTGTTGCATGGTCTGCATGATGCCGTTGTTCTGGGGTTTCCCTGGTTGCAAATTCATAATCCAGTTTTGGATTGGAAGTCTGTGTCTGTGGTGAGTTGGGGTTGTCGGTGTGCCTTTAGTGAGGCTCCGGTTTTTTCCACCTCTCCTCAGTCGCATAATGTTCCTGACTATTTGGCAGACTTTTATGATGTATTTAGTGAGAATGAGTCTGCGTCCTTGCCTCCTCATAGGAGTTATGACTGTGCAATTGAACTAAGCCCGGGGTGTAAATTTCCCAAGGGTCAGGTCTTCAATTTATCTGTACCCGAGCACGAGGCTATGCGGTCCTATATTAAGGAGGCGTTGGAGAAGGGTCATATTAGACCATCCTCTTCACCCTTAGGTGCCGTGTTTTTTTTTGTGGCCAAAAAGGATGGTTCTTTAAGGCCTTGTATTGATTATCGTGCCCTCAATAAAATTACTATTAAATATCAGTATCCGCTACCCCTGATTTCGGATCTATTCTCTAGAGTTAGAGGTGCTTGCTGGTTTACCAAACTTGACCTCAGGGGGGCGTATAATCTTATCCGCATTAAGCAGGGGGATGAATGGAAGACGGCGGTTAATACTCCGGAGGGACATTTTGAGTACCTGGTGATGCCTTTTGGGCTCACTAATGCCCCTTCTGTCTTCCAGTGCTTCATGAACGATATTTTCCGAGACTTTGTCGATAAATTTTTGATTATCTATCTGGATGATATTTTGATCTTCTCCAAGGATTGGGATTCTCATGTGGAACATATTCGGACTGTGTTCCGGATCTTGAGAGAGAATTCCCTGTATGTCAAAGGATCGAAATGCCTTTTTGGAGTACAGAGGATTTCATTTTTGGGATTTATTTTGTCTCCGTCAACTATTGAAATGGACCCGGCCAAGGTACAGGCCATTTATGATTGGGTTCAGCCCCTTCTTTGAAGGCCCTCCAGAAGTTTTTGGGTTTTGCTAATTTTTATCGGAAATTTATGGCAAAATTTTCTAGTATTGCCAAGCCATTGACTGATCTGACTAAGAAGGGTGCTGATGTGTTGAATTGGTCTCCGGAGGCTGTTGCTTCCTTTCAGGAGCTGAAGCGAAGATTTACCTCCGCCCCGGTTTTGCGGCAACCTGATGTCTCACTCCCGTTCCAGGTAGAGGTGGATGCTTCTGAGATTGGTGCAGGAGCTGTTTTGTCCCAAAAGGATCCTGTAACATCTAAAATGAATCCCTGTGCTTTCTTTTCCCGAAAGTTCTCTCCATCTGAACGTAACTATGATGTGGGGAATCGGGAACTGTTGGCCATGAAATGGGCATTTGAGGAGTGGAGACATTGGTTGGAGGGAGCTAAACATCAAGTTGTGGTCCTCACTGACCACAAGAATTTGATTTACCTAGAGTCGGCTAAACGCTTGAACCTTAGACAGGCTAGGTGGGCCTTGTTTTTTACACGTTTTGATTTTGTGGTCTCTTTTCTTCCTGAAACTAAGAATGTCAAGGCAGACGCCCTCTCTAGGAGTTTCTTTGCTGATTCTCCTGTGGTGACCAAGCCTGCTACCATCTTAGGCGAAGGGGTAGTTCTTTCTGCCATCTCGCCCGATTTGAGACTTGCTCTGCAAGAGTTCCAGGAGGACAAACCTGAGCGTTGTCCCAGTGGAAAGTTGTATGTTCCTGACCAGTGGAAGAAGAGAGTGATGTCTGAAGTTCATTGCTCTGCATTGGCTGGTCATCCAGGTATTTTTGGTACTAGAGATCTGGTGAGTCGCTCTTTTTGGTGGCCCACCTTGTCTCATGATGTCAGGAATTTTGTGTAGTCCTGTGAGACTTGCTCCCGGTCTAAATCTTGTTCTCGCTCTAGTGGGTTGTTGATGCCTTTGCCGGTCCCCAGGAGGCCATGGACCCATATTTCAATGGATTTCATCTCTGATATGCCGGTCTCTCAAAGAATGACTGTTATTTGGGTGATTTGTGATAGGTTCTCTAAGATGGTTCATCTTGTACCACTCCCTAAGTTGCCATCTTCCTCTGAGTTGGTGCCCCTGTTTTTGCAACAGGTGGTTCGCTTGCACGGGATTCCTGAGAACATTGTATCTGACAGAGTAGTTCAGTTTGTTTCTAGATTTTGGAGGACTTTCTGTTCCAAGCTGGGAATTCAGTTGTCCTTCTTCTCTGCTTTTCACCCTCAGACCAATGGGCAGACAGAGAGAACAAACCAGACCTTGGAGTCGTATCTGAGATGTTTTATTTCCGCTGATCAGGATGATTGGATTTCATTTTTGCCCTTGGCCGAATTTGCTTTAAATAATAGAGCTATTTCTGCCACTTTGATGTCACCTTTTTTTGTAACTTTGGGTTTCATCCTCGATTTTCTTCAGGGCAGGTGGAGCCTTCTGCCTGCCCAGGTGTTGACACTGTGGTGGAGAGAATGCACCAGATCTGGGACCAAGTGGTGGATAAGTTATCTCTCTCCCAGGAAAAGGCCCAGCGGTTTTCCAATCGACATAGGACCATTGGTCCCCAGTTTAAGATTGGTGATATGGTGTGGTTATCATCAAAAAATATTGCTATGAAGGTGGCTTCTCCTAAGTTTAAGCCTAGATTTATTGGACCTTACAAGATTTTGGAGATTATTAATCCGGTCTCTTTTCGTTTGGCTCTTCCTGTCACATTTAAAATCCATAATGTGTTCCATAAGTCCTTGTTGAAGAGGTTTGTTGAACCAGTTGTTCCTGGGGTGGCACCTCCTGACCCTGTATTGGTTGAAGGTAACATGGAATATGAGGTAGAGAAAATACTGGATTCCTGTCTGGCTAGACGGAGACTCCAGTATTTGGTTAAGTGGAAGGGTTATGGTCAGGAGGATAATTCCTGGGTCTCTGCCTCTGATATTCATGCCAAAAGATTGGTGCGTGCCTTTCATCGGGCTCACCCTGATCGCCCTGGTGGCGTGGTTGAGGGTTCGGTGACCCCTCCTCAAGGGGGAGGTACTGTTGTGAGTTCATTTTCCCCTTTGTCACTGAGGTCTGGTGAACTCTCTATTCTGGTAAAGGAAGGTAATGAGCCTGATTATCAGGCACCTGAGACTAATGAGGATGACTGGCTGAGTGGAGTCACTGACTGGATATAAGGCTGCCGATGCCCTTCTGCCCTGCGGGTGATTTCTCTGTGGACTTCTAAGACACCAGTCTGATTCCTGCTTCCCTAAAGCTAAGTTTTCTGCTTTGCCTGTTTGCATTTATGTTTTGTTTTTGTTTTCCTTGCTTTTCTGGATTCTGCCATTCCCTGCTGGGGTGAGCTGAATCTCCTTTTGCCTGTTGCTCTGTCTTCAGAATATTCCTGAGTGCTGACATAGCTTTTTTGAAGCCTAGCGTCTTCAGGGCCTTTTTCACTGTCAGTCTGTTGGCTCTTATTTTCATAGGGTTTTTCACGGATTGCAGACAGCAGCCTTCCTGTCCTTTCCTATCTAGGTAGTTTGGGCCCCGTCTTTGCTCAGTCTATCTTTCTGTCTGTGTTAGTGTTTTCATCTTGCTTCACCGTCATTATATGTTGGGGGCTGCCTATTGCTTTGGGGTCTGCTCTGGTGCAGTTTAGATTTCCCCTTTCTTTCTGTAGGCCTATATAATTCTCCGGCTGTGATCGAGGGGTCTAGGGCATCGTAGGAACCCCCCACGGCTACTGTTAGTTGTTGTGATAGGATCAGGGGTCTGCAATCCGATAGCTGCCAACTGCTCTGGTTTTCTGGACTTAGCTAGCATTTCTGTTTTTGCCTCCTACGGTGACTCAATCATAACACCCAACACTGTATACAGCTCTACGCTTCTGATACAGTACCCTTTTTTGCCATTTTGATTCTGGTGTAATGCATAATCAGCCTGTGAACGTCTGTCTGTTACTCCGGAAATATATTTGGATATTTAAGATTACACCAACACTGTATACAGCTGTACGCTTGTGATACATTATCCATTTACTGCTTTTTATATTCTTGTCTAATCCATACTGGGCCTGAGAGTGTTTGTGTCTGCCTCCTGAAATATATACGGAGATTCAGAATGTTTAAACTATACTATATATACCTTGTATCTGGTGATACTGTACCCTTTTTCAACTTTTTATATTATTGTGTAATCCATACTGAGCCTGTGAGCGTCTGTGTATGACTCATGAAATATATACGAAGATTTACAATTATCCCTAGACTGTATAGAGCTGTACACTTCTGATACAGTACCATATATCTGCTGGTATTTTGGGTACATTTTCACAAAAATTAGTAAGTATGGTGGAAGAGGCCAGTTTGTGAGGTGGGGGGCCAGCTGGTACTGATGGTGGTGCATGTGCTGGTAGTGCTAAAAGCACAATAGCAGCTAAGGCAGGAGGTGTTGAGCCTGCGTCATGGTCTGGCTCCGGAAGGCCTGTAAGGCTTCCTTTTCTGGGAGTAGGTAAACTGCTTTTAAAGCTGGAGCATCAGAAACTGGTTTTGCCTTACATTGCTGAAACAGCCTCCAAATCTATCGCCTCCTCTTCTGAAGTTTCAAAAAATGCAAGCACTGAGTCATCAGTGCAGGCTTCTGGTAAAGAGCAACCCCTTTCCTTGGGTACTTCACCCACACCAAAAGTGAAGGATGCGGCAGCCCACACTTCAGATTATTCCATGGAGCTCTTTTCATATACCATGCCTAGGTTCATTCTAAATGGGGCACATTATATATGGAGCATTATTTGGCCCATAAGACACTGGAGCATCATCCATGAGGCCCATCATATACTGGAGCATTCCAAATGGGGGACATCAGACACTGGAGCAGCATTTACAGGGCCCAATATACACTGGAGCATTAGAAATGGGGCTCATTATATATGGAGCATTATTTGGACCCATAACACACTGGAGCATCATCCATGGAGACCATCATATACTTTAGCATTATGTGGAGCTCATCATATACTGTATGGAACATTATATGGGACCAATTATTCTGTATGGAGAAATATATGGGGCTCATTATTCTGTATGGCGCACCATGTTGTGGCCATAATACTGTATGGAGTAATATACTGTCCGTTTTTTGAGCTATTGTAGAATTTAAAATAGATATCAGTCATGTCATGTAAGAAGTGAAGTATTTTTCATTGTACTATACCTATATTTCTGTGCCGTAACGGAGCATCATGAATTGTGGTATGTGTTAAAGTGGCGCACTGACACTCTTTGGCCCAGGGCACACGAAAACCTGGAGCCAGCCCTACCCCCCCACAACTTTAGCCAAATAACCCCCAGTTTTCAATGCGCAACTATTATTATAAAGTAAATTATGGTTGACAAGCTTAAGTAATAAGAATTGATGTTGTTGGCATTGAAATGGGCACTGTAGGAGTGTTTACTGTCCTCCACTCCCTGCCGACTTTGCTTCCCCATTGACTTGCATTGGGTTTGATGTTTCAGTCGGACCTCCGACTTTTCCCTATAGTCAGCCGATTTCATTCGACTCGACTTTTGAGAAAGTCGGGTTTCATGAAACCCAACTTGACCCTAAAAAAGGCAAAGTCGCTCATCTCTAGTCATGAAGTATCTTTGCTAAGAGGAATGATTAAAAGAATTACATTTATTTTGTCTTGAGAGAGACAACTAAAAATTATGCTCAAAACCTGTTTCATGTAAAAAAAAACCTCAAAAGACAAGAAGGCATGGATAAAGAAAGGTTCAATCTCCAGAGGAGACAAAGCTTCTTTACCAAGAAATCTATTAATCTGTGAAACAGCCGAACTCAGGAGTTATGTCCATGGTTTCAAGAAGGACTTAATGCTTTTTTTAGAAGAAAAAATAAAAATACTTTTGAAAATGTATAACATTCTTGTTATGAAATGTCGCTTAACACTGGGGATCAGGAAGGAAAAACGTACTGCTAAGGGCAGACTGGATAATGAATTATCACCCCCTATTCCCTTTAACCTTTATCTTGGCTTGGTTGAACTCGATAGACAAGTCTTTTTTCAACCAGACTAACCGAAGCAGTCTATACCTTTCATCCACAGCGTGCTGTAGCCAAACAAGTGGTTAAGGAAAGCGGCACACAACTTGTACACAATAGCTGATCAAGTTAAGTCCAGTAGTGGATAACCCCTTTAACTTGTCAGCGTTAAAGAAAAATGTCTAATTTTTAATATTTTGTTATCTACATGATGAAACCTTTGACTCCTTCATTCTCACTATGGATTATCCTCTGAGCTTCATCACATAAATACACCTAATCAATCATCCTTCTCTTTTATGTGTTGTATCATTCGTGCCGGGAGAATAAATCTGGGGCGTATGTATCACTGATTCATTCAGCTAGAAACATCACAGGGTATTTCCTACCATGTAACTCTGTAGAATCATGATCTGCTGCTATTAGTAATGTTACGCCATATTTATGCCGCTTTATGACACATGGATTTTTAGCTTGCATAACCAAATTATCCTTGCAGGAAAAGCCAAAAAAACAAAGACTTTGTAATCCTGACAAATCCCCCCACGTTAGACCTGAATATCCTGAATAAACCATAGGAAACAGTAAATGAAAGGCAGAAGAAATCACATTTGGAGAATCCGAGCAGTGAAAACAATGTGTATGACTGCACATGAATGTCCTTGATTTGGTGTCCACTTCTGGCAATATCTAGGCAATAGTACTGATATATAAATGTCACATAAACCCAAAATAGACACAATGCACCTGCATATGTCGTACAACATATAACAGGCTGTGTTCACACACGTGACAGTGAAATGGAATGTGAATGGGATTTTCACACATCAATGTGAATTTTAGGGCTTGGTGTGATCTCCAATATGCCACATGCTGTGCAAAAATGGTGGACTGTGATTGGCTGCAGTGATCATCTGTTGTGTAAACATATCATCTATGGTGGCGGCTGAACAATGACCATAGGGGGACATCAAAACACATGCATGTACTATAGATTAAAGGGAATCTGTCACCTAAAATTGACGGGCTATGTAAATGCCCTGTGTCCTGTCCGATGGGCTGTGTTTCGTCTTCTTTCCTCCACCCCATCCTTCCCCGCTGTCCGCAATATTTTCGGGAATTTGAGTAGGTGTCTACCATAGTTCACGCGTGCGCAATGCAATCTTGCATCGCGCACGCGCAGTATGCTTTGCCCAACTGCGGACAAAGCCGAAAAGCATTACTGTTCATGCGCCGAAGCACTATGTCCCGGAAGTATTTCGCTGTGTTCCGGGACATAGTGCGCCGGCGCATGCGCAGTAATGCTTTTCGGCTTTGCCCGCAGTTGGGCAAAGCATACTGCACGTGCGCGAGGCAAGATTGCATTGCGCACGTGCGAACTGTGGAGGAAACCTACTCAAATTCCCTAAAATATTGCGGACAGCGGGGAAGGATGGGGTGGAGGAAAGAAGATGAAACACCGGCCACCGGACACGGGCATTTACATGGCCCGCCAATTTGAGGTGACAGATTCCCTTTAAAGAGACAAATTCTATTGACTTCATTGTACTTCTGGTTCATGTCGGTTTCATATATATTCATAGGCAAACTATTGGCAGCATGGTAGAGCAGGGGTTGACACGGTTTCCTCCAAGGGCGACTTCTGCTCACGTTTCTCTTGGTGTCTGTGTAAGTAATCTGGTGTCTTCTCATACACTGATAGGTGAAAGAGACCAATGTGTATGTTTGAGACATTAGATTATGGGCGGATATCATAGCAGATAAGTAAACATAATAAAGATAAAAGCTGATCTCATTAGGCTGTGTTCACACGTTGCATTTCTACTGCATTTTTTAATGCAAGTTTTAAGCTGCGTTTTACAGTTCCAGGAAAGGCTATGAGATTTCAGAAATCTCATGCACACATATTGGGTTTTCTTCCTCACTGATTAGGAAAACTGCTGCGTTTTTGAAAACTGCAGCATGTCACTTCTTTCAGCATTTTTTCAGCGTATTGTCATTCATAGAAAGCAATGAGTTAGGCTGGAATCACACACAGCAAGATACGGCTGAGTCTCGCAGGTTAAAACCAAGCTCTGGCGCCGGCACTCCGGAGCGGAGCGTGCGGCTGCATTTTGTAAGCAGCTTCTTTACTGCTTAGGCTATGTGCACACGTTGCGGATTCTGCTGCGTTTCCACAGTGTTTTTGGCCCTGCGGAAATGCAGCAGTTCCACAGACATGGTACAGTACCATGTTAGCCTATGGCATTTCAAATCCGCTGTGCTCACGCTGCGGTTTTTTCCGCGCGGTTTTGCTGCGGTTTACAAACAGCAGCATGTCAATTGTTTGTGCGGATTCCGCAGCGGTTTCACACCTTTAACATAGTAGAGGTGTGAAACCGCAGGGCAAAACCGCAGGCTAATCCGCAGGAAAACCGCAGGTCACTTTACCTGCGGTTTTACCTGCGGATCCACGTGGAGAAACCCGCAGGTGAATCTGCAGCGTGTGCACATAGCCTTTAGAGAGTAGGTTTTGCCTGCAGAAAAAAAAATGCAGCAAAAACTCAATGTGTGAACATAGTCTTATGGTCTGTTTCCACAGTCAGTAAACGCTGCAGGTTGGATGCTGAGTACAGCCGCAGCGTCCAACCCGCAGCGGCCAGATGTTACAGCATAGTGGAGGGGATTTCATGAAATCCCATCTCCACTCTGCGTGCAGGGACGCCTACGGCTTCCCTGCGTAACCCGACATGCAGCGCTTCTTACCAGACCGCAACATGTCTCCGCAAGCTAAAGTCACCCATACAATGTATTAGACACGGAGATTCCGCACGGTTCAATAAACACATGCGGAATCACCGGTGTTCAAAAGCTGGCAGCGCTTTGGACGGGGCGGACATGTGCTGCATCCAAAGCACTGCCGGATACTGACCGTGGAAACATACCCTTATTGTAAATTGTTCAGTAAAGAAATATCCATAGAACATGTTGTCACAAATGCAGGAGAACACACAATCACTCAGTCCCTACATCGTGTAATAGGACTTGGCACTCGGTGCGATCGCCAGTAGACTGTAACGTAATGGCATTGCATACATTAGGTATAATAGCAATAGGAAGCTGATGACATTACTTCCCAACATGAGCTAAATATAAACAAATTACCTGGCAGCTTCACGGTGCATTTATTACGAGACATTACTACCTTTAAAAGTTCTGGGGATTTGTGAAGATGACAATCATAAAATGCAGGGTGGAGGACAGCTTCCTTGTTTTGTTATATTGGATAATGTAAGACAGTGGCTCCATGTGGCTATGGCTGCTGAGTGCATAACATGTCAGGAAGCGCAGATGGGGGATCGCACAGATCCCACCAATTTCTTAGGGGGAACAACAAAGAGATCAGGCAGATCCCACTACTGCCACCAGTCTATTAGGGGAACACAACTCCGCTGCCTCCAATCGTCAGCTAAATTACACAATTGACTGACGTGTGATGGACAAGGCTGCGGCTGCTTCCATTACCAGGTCGGATATTGGGGAACTCAAAGTGAGTGTCTGGTATATACACCTCCGATTCCAAAGCATGGAATATATACACTGCTCAAAAAAATAAAGAGAACACAAAAATACCACAACCTAGATATCACTGAATGAATTATTCCAGTTGCAAATCTTTATTCATTACATAGTGGAATGTGTGGAGAACAATAAAACATAAAAATGATCAATGTAAATCAGAATTAATATCCCAAGGAGGTCTGGATTTGGAATGATAATCAAAATCAAAGTGGAAAAACTATTTACAGGCTGATTCAACTTCAGTGAAAATGACTCAAGAAATGATGCTCAGTAGTGTGTGTGTCCTCCATGTGTCTGTTTGACCTCCATACAATACCTGGGCATGCTCCTGATGAGGCTACAGATGGTCTCCTGAGGGATCTCATCCCAAGCCTGGATAAAAGCGTCAGTCAAATCCTGGACAGTCTAAGGTGAAACATAGCATTGGGGGATGGAACGAGACCTGATGTCCCAGGTGTATTCGATTGGATTCAGGTCTGGGGAACAGGCAGGCGAGTCCACAGTATCAATGCCTTCATCATCCAGCAACTGCTGACACCCGTCAGCCACATAAAGCCTAGCATTGTCATGCATCAGAAGGAACCCAGGGCCCAGTGCACCTGCATATAGTCTCACAATGGGTCTGAAGAACTCATCCTGTTACCTAATGGAAGTCAGGGTACCTCTGGCTAGCACACAGAGGGCTGTGCGGCCCTCCAAAAAAATGTCTCCCCGCAGCATTACCGACCAACTTCCAGACTGGTCAAGCTGCAGGATGTTGCAGGCAGCAGAATGTTCACCACGGCGTCTCCAGACTCTGTCACATCTGTCATATGTGCTCAGTGTGAACCTGCTCTGATTCGTGAAGAACACAGGGTGCGAATGTTGAATCTGCCAATCTTGGTGTTCTCTGGCGAAAGACAATTGCACTGCATGGTGCTGGGCTGTAAGCACAAAGCTCCCTTGTGGACGTCATGCCTTTAGACGCATGGGTGCTAATAGCCTGCTGGAGGTCATTTTGCAGGGCTCTGGCACTGCTCCTCCTTGCACAAAGGAGGAAGTATCTGTGCTGCTGCTGGGTCATTGCCCTCTTACGGCCCCCTCCACATCTTCTGGTGTACTGGCCTTTCTCTTGGTATCTTCTCCATGCTCTGGACACTGTGCTTACAGACACAGCTACCATTCTTGCCATTGCTCGCATTGATGTGCCATCCTGGATGAGCTGCACTACCTAAGCAACTTCTGTGGGTTGTAGACACCGCCTCATGCTACTGTACAGTACTTTTAGGGGTGAGAGCAATGACAAAATGCAAAAGTTACCAAAACAACAGCCAAAAAAGGTGATAAATGGTCTGTGGTCACCCCCTGCAGAACCACTCGGGTTTCTTGCTAATTGTCTATCATTTCTACCTGTTGTCTGTACCATTTGCACAACAGCAGGATAAATTGATTCACAATCAGTGTTGCTTCATAATTTGACAGGTTGTTCTCACAGAAGTGTGATTGACTTGGAGTTACATTGTGTTGTTTAAGTGCTCCCTTTATTTTTTTGAGCAGTGTATATATACCCTGATACGGTCACTGCTAACTCCCCAATAACAAGAGGAACTATTAGCTGCCACCAACAACCGTTTATAGAGGCCGATTGGACACCTGTTACAGGTAGCGTATGGCTTCAGGGGTGCAGTATACAGAGCAAGAGGAACTGAGTTATTACATTTTATATTTATTTCCGGAAAGGTAGCCAGTGTTTATAAAAATATACAAAGATGATACAAAATGAGAACAAAACAATACGGTATATACAATTACATAAACTAATAGGGATAACAAAGGAAAAAGTACTAAAAGTGTGTCATGGAAATGGCTTACAGCTTAGCATAGAGGGGTACTCCTTTTAGGAAAACGCCTTAGAGCGTTGGACAAGAGACCACAACAAGCTGTATCTTTCTGGACTGACAAATCGCCAAAACACAAACTCTGATTTGTATTAGATCAAGGTTAGGCCTGCATACCGTCATGGGTGAGCTCATATGGGAGCTGGTCATGGGATGTGTTAAGTCTTTTAGAAGTTTATGAGATCCCCCTTTCAGGATATCTTCGTCCCTGGAGGTCCCAGGTGGGAGATATTATTGTCATTTTTCCTATCACAATTGTACCTTTCTACAGAGATGAAACATGGCATAGATAACATCATCCATTTTGCTAATATTAAGTTGTAGGCAATTGGCTGGCCTTACGGTGATGTGAGTGAATGTGTTATGCTCATCCTCTCACTACGATGCTGAAAATATATCTCACATAACTATCGGATCGATGCAAATCTCAATATTCATCATTGATCACTGGCTCCAGCTAGTCAGAGATAATTCCATTAAAAAGAGGAATCTGATGCCTTTGAACAGAGAAAGCCCCTGTACTCCACCACTTCTGACTATCATGCCCGCATCTGCGGGTCCGGTCTCCGCTTTGCAGGGAAACCGGCACCTATCTCTCAGCTCCGTAGCTCCAGACGATCAGCGGCTCCATTCTCTGCTAGAAATCTGCATCCTCTTGGCAGGTCTCCTGGAATTGCTCTTAAGAGGCATGCCCCGCTTCCTGCACATACTTAGAGCAGCAGAGCACTTGTTCTCTATTAGGGCTGTCTGTGCTGTGGTGCTCTATGCATAAAAGGCATCCTCCCCTTAAGGGAGGTGCCTGGGCAACGTGTTCATTCTATGGGATTGTTACACCCGGTCCGTGTCCTGGCGCGGCGCCCAGGTCTGCCACTGTTACACCTGGTCCCCGTCCTGGCGCTGCATCCAGGTCTTCCGCTGCCCCCCGTTCTGGGCACTCACCTCGAGCCTCGCACGCTGTCCTTAGGCAGCAGCCGGCCTCCTCTCTGTCTCATGCTGCTGCTCAGCATTCAGGTCTCTCTCCTGCCTCCACCTCCTGGCGTCCTGTCGGCAGACCTGTAACTAAAGCTATTAGGGCACGCCCGCTCACTTGCCTTCTTAAAGGGACAGCGTGCATTTTTCAAAAAGTGCAATTAACCAATGGCAGCGCACTGGCTGCTATTTCTGGCCTCTCTTCCATAGGGAGAGCGCCGGAGCAACGAGTATCCGCTTCCATTCATTACAGATTGCTCCGGCCATGGAATCCGCTGGACCCCAGAGGCCTCCGATTATGGAACTGTGCCAAGAGGTGACCCACTTAAAAGATCAACAGGACAAGATCACATCTTATCTACGTAACCTGTCCACCCGCATGGATTCTCTGATGAACCCGGCTGCTCCTGATTCACCTAGCAGCACCCAGGTACCTGCTGTCACGGCAAGCAAGGGTCCTCGCCTGGTGGCTCCTCCCCGCTTTCATGGTGATCCCACTCAGTGTTGGGGTTTTCTAAATCAGTGTACCCTACACTTCGAAATCTTGGGGCACATGTTTGCTTCTGACCGTGCCAAAGTGGGCTTCATTATGTCACATCTAGCAGGAGAGGCTCTCACCTGGCTAAACCCGTTATGGGAGAGAGGAGACCCGCTGGTTAATGATCTTCAATCTTTCCTAGAGACTTTTCGCAGGACCTTCGATAAACATGGCCGGGCCACATCTACCGCTTCTGCCCTGCTTCGCTTACGCCAAGGAACCCTCACGGTGGCTCAGTATGCTGTTCATTTCCGCACGCTCTCTTCTGAGTTATCCTGGAACAATGAGGCCTTGCTGGCTACCTTCTGAAAGGGCCTATCTGGAAAAATTAAGGATGACCTGGCGGGACGGGACAGGCCTACCATCTTGGATGACCTGATTTCTTTGGCGACCCAGATTGACCTGCGTTTTCAGGAGCGTTCCATGGAGATTAAGCGAGACAAGAGGTCCTACCACCTGGACTCTAGTTCTTCCAAGATGGCTACCTCATCTTCTTCTCCCGAAGCTATGGAGGTAGATAGAGTAAGTCTGGCCAGCCGCTGCCAGGAGGCGCGTCGCAAAGACAGAAGCTGTCTATATTGTGGTCGTTCCGAACACCTGATCAGCTCCTGTCCAAAGAAGTCAGGAAACTCCTGTGCCTAGGCTCGGTAGGAGAGGCCACCCTAGGTAGAGAACATTCCTCTCCTTCGTTGCAGATCTCAGTCTCTGTGACCTACGGAGCAATAACATTTTCTGGACTCTGTTTGTTGGATTCCGGAGTCGCCGGGAGTTTTATCCAGCAGACGCTTGTGGATCGTTACCACTTACCAGTCCAGGCTCTTCCCAATCCGTTGCGGGTGACCGCTGTCGATGGCTAGCCACTGACCAAACCCATCCAGTTCCAGACTGAGCCAGTGGAACTCCGGGTAGGTCTTATGCATTCTGAAAGAATCCATTTTTATATGTACCCTGGTTTGTCTCACCCCTTGCTTTTAGGTTTGCCTTGGTTTCAGAAACACGAACCAGTCCTTAATTGGAGAACAGGCGAAATTCTACGTTGGGGAGATTCCTGCTCGGACCGTTGCTTAACCCGGATTGAACCAGTTTCACCTCCAGTCCAACCTGCTACCCTGCCTGGATTACCATCTGCTTACTGGTCCTTCTCGGATGTCTTCGGGAAAAAGGAAGCTGAAAAACTTCCCCCCACAGGTCGTATGACTGTCCAATAGATCTTCTTCCTGGAACATCTCCTCCCCGTGGGAGAGTTTACCCTCTTTCCCAGGCAGAGACTCAGGCTATGTCGGACTACATCCAGGAGAATTTGGCCAGAGGGTTTATCCAAAAATCATCATCACCGGCAGGAGCAGGCTTCTTCTTCGTGAAGAAAAAGGACGGATCCTTGCGGCCCTGTATCGACTACCGGGGACTGAACCAGATCACGGTAAAAAACAGGTACCCTTTGCCTCTAATTTCAGAACTGTTTGACCGTCTCCGAGGAGCCAAGATCTTCATCAAGCTGGATCTCAGAGGTGCCTACAACTTGATCCGAATCAGGGATGGAGGCGAATGGAAAACAGCCTTCAACACCCGTGATGGTCACTACGAGTACCTGGTAATGACGTTTGGTCTAAGCAATGCACCCGCTGTTTTCCAAGAGTTTGTCAATGACATTTTCAGGGATCTGCTTTACATCTGTGTTGTTGTCTATCTGGACGACATTCTGATTTTTTCCACTGACTTGGTCTCGCACCGGAGGCAAGTACGCCTAGTCTTACAGAGGCTCAGGCAGAACAGACTGTATGCCAAGTTTGAAAAGTGCCTCTTTGAACAATCCATTTTGCCTTTCCTCGGTTACATTGTTTCCTTCACAGGATTAAAAATGTATCCAGAGAAGTTATCGGCTGTACTCAAGTGGCCTCGTCCGTCTGGGCCGAAGGCCATACAGCGATTTCTGGGCTTCGCCAACTACTAGAGACAATTCATTCCTAACTTCTGCACCCGAATGGCGCCCATCTCAGCTCTGACCCGGAAAGGTACAAATCCCAAGGATTGGCTTCCTGATGCTGAGGAGGCTTTTGTTTCTCTCAAAAAGGCCTTTGCTGTCGCACCTGTTCTTTATCGTCCTACTCCAATGAACAATTTTTTCTTGAGGTCAATGCCTCTTCAATAGGTGCGGGAGCCGTACTAACCCAGAAATCGTCCACCGGGCGAATGCACTCCTGTGGTTCTTTTCCAAGGTTTTTTCTCCTGCAGGGAGGAATTATTCCGTTGGAGATCGGGAATGTTGGCTATCAAATTGGCTCTGCAGGAGTGCAGGCATTTTCTAGAAGGAGCTCTTCATCAGGTAGTCATATACACCGATCACAAAAACCTTGCTTACCTCCAAACTGCGCAAAGGCTGAATCCTCATCAAGCCCGATGGGCTTTGTTTTTTGCTCGCTTTAATTTTGTTCTTCATTTTCGCCCAGCTGACAAAAATGTCAAAGAAGATGCACTTTCCAGAGCCTTTCTACCTCCTGATCAAGAAGAAGAACCGCAGCACATCACTGAACCCTCAAGGTTAGTCGCTGTCGCTTCTGCTGATCTTACCCAGCTTCCCCCTGGGAAAACTTTCGTGTCAGCTTCTGAACGTACTCGTGTCCTTCGGTGGGGTCACTCATCCAAGTTGGCTGGTCACGCCAGTCAGAGAAAGACTCTGCAACTCATCTCCCAGTACTACTAGTAGCCTGCTATTGCTAAGGACATTCAGGAGTACGTCACAGCCTGTCCTTCCTGTGCCCATAACAAAACGGCCAAGCATCTACCCGCAGGGAAGCTTCAGCCTCTTCCAATTCCATCCGCTCCCTGGCAGCACATCGCGATGGACTTCATCACAGATCTTCCGATCTCATCTGGCTGTTCTGTGGTGTGTGTAGTGGTGGACCGCTTCTCTAAAATGGCTCGCTTCATTCTGCTACTCGGTCTTCCAACTGCTCCTGAGTTGGCGGATCTGTTCATCCGGCACATCTTCCGTCTCCATGGTTTCCCTCTCCACATCATGTCCGGCAGAGGAGTCCAGTTCACCTCAAGATTCTGGAGAGCAGTTTGTAAACTGGTAAGAATTTAACTGGATTTTTCCTCAGCATACCATCCCCAGTCCAATGGACAAGTTGAGAGGACAAATCAAATCCTGGCTGGATTCCTGCGTCACTTTGTCAACGCGCATCATGACGACTGGGTAGACTTACTGTCCTGGGGAGAATTTTCCTACAACAACCAAGTGAATCTTCTGGAAAGTCTCCCTTTCAGATTGTCCTTGGACAACAACCCGGAATACCTCTTCCCATCTCCAGATCATCTGGCGTTCCGGCTGCCGATACTTTCTCCGAAGATTTTTCTAAGGTCTGCAGGGACACCCAAACTGCTCTGGAGAAAGCATCCCAGCGTATGAAAAGGCATGCGGACAAGAGACGTTTGGATGCGCCTATCTTTCGCCCCGGAGACAAGGTATGACTCTCTTCAAAGTATATCCGTTTAAAGATGCCATCCTACAAATTGGGTCCCCGGTTCATCGGACCATTTGAGATCTTGAGACAAATCAATCCAGTCTCTTACAAGCTGAAGTTGCCTACTTCACTACGTGTGCCTAACTCCTTTCATGTTTCTCTCCTCAAACCAGTAGTTTTGAGCCCCTTCTTTAAGGATCCGGGTACCACTCCTGACCCTGTCTCGGAGAATGATGTTGCTGAGGTAAAACATATCCTGGCAGTAAAAAAAAGTAAGGGGTAAGACCTACTACCTGGTGGACTGGAAGGGTTTTGGTCCTGAGGAGATATCTTGGGAGCCTAGAGAGAACATCCAGGCTCCTCTTCTCCATAAAAGATTCTATGCAGGCTTGAAGAAGAGGGGGTGTAAAGAGAGGGATACTGTTACACCTGGTCCCTGTCCTGGCGCGGCGTCCAGGTCTGCCACTGTTACACCTGGTCCCTGTCCTGGCACTGCGTCCAGGTCTGCCGCTGCCCCCCGTTCTGGGCACTCACCTCGAGCCTCGCACGCTGTCCTTAGGCAGTAGCCGGCCTCCTCTGTGTCTCATGCTGCTGCTCAGCATTCAGGTCTCTCTCCTGCCTCCACCTCCTGGCATCCTGTCAGCAGATCTGTAACTAAAGCTATTAGGGCACACCCACCCACTCTCCTGCCTTCTTAAAGGGACAGCATGCATTTTTCAAAAAGTGAAATTAACTAATGGCAGCGCACTGGCTGCTATTTCTGGCCTCTCTTCCATAGGGAGAGTGCCGGAGCAACGAGTATCAATCATTGCTACATCCCGTTCTCTTGCTAATCTGTCTGCGCTGCGTCTGTAGTCCCTGTGCATTCTCTAATGCTATCTGTCTCCACAGAGTATCAGTATCCTGTGCTTCCTGGATATATCTGCAACCATCTGGGCGAAAGCCATCCCATTCCCTCAACAGCCATCTGAGTCCGAGAACTGTGTGAAGGTCACTGGAACCAACTACTTACCAACTACCCAGATCCAGAACCCGTCTCATTACGGACGCTGCTATAACTACTGCTATCCCTTTTGGTCCCGCTGGGACAGCTGCCACGTGTCCGGGGTCTAACTGGAGGTAGCACCTGTGTCCTCCGGGTATTCCATTCTGGCCCTGTCTGAGGGGCTTTACTACAGGTACCCGGGGCTCACGAGTCACGCCCCCTTCGGAGCCCCCGGACCGTGGTCCCGAGGTTCCACTTTAAAAATAAAAACGAATGTGAACTTCACCATCTCTGCCTCTGCTTCCATTCGTTACAGGGATCATTGCCTCCTGCTCAGGCTGCACTCTGCTGTGCTCTGCAATCAGAAGTCCGTTGTTTGGCTTTTTACTGATATCTCTGTCTCCATGGAATCCTCTGCTGGCTGTTCGCTATCCTGAATCCCTCAGAACCATCTGGATACTAGTACCGACTGGATCAGCCTTTCCAGGATTATGTGGAGCTTCCGGGATTCTCTCCACCGACAGTCGTCCCTCTGGTCTGGGATTCACGGCATTTAGGTATTCTGGTGTTGTGACAGGGGAATCTGTTGTGAATTCGCTTTCTGGCCTACCTCTGGTTACTAGTGAAGGTAGTGGAGCTGGTTATATTGACAGAGGAGTCGCAAATTCTCTTTCCGGGCTCCCTCTGGTGGTTACTGGAGGTAATGGAGCTGATCTAATTAACAGAGGCCTGCCACCTGATAATGAGGAGGACGATTGGAGATCTGGAGTTTCTGACCGAATTTAAGACAGCTGACTCTCTCTATCCCTGCTGGTGATTTTTTCCTGCCTCCTGAGGTCTTGGTTTCCAGCTCAGTCCCTGCATGCTCAGCTAAGTGTTTTTTTGCTATTGTTCACATTTGATCTGGTTTTGTCTATTTCAGTTTTGTGTGGTCAGTCAGCTCTGGCTGGGGCTGTGCTGAATTTCCATCCTTATGTTACTGCTTGTGCCAGTTTGTTTTTGTCCCTTATTAGATTGGCCTCTTTTTGCTCTGCTTTCAGAATATACCAGAGTGACTTCAGTATTTTTCTATCAGACGTGTTGGACATTTTTTGCAGGGTTTTTTGCGTGATTGCAGACAGTGTCTTTCCTTTCCTGTCCTGTCTAGTTAGTGTGGGCCCCATCATTTGCTCAGTCTATTTTCCTACCTGCATTTGTGTTTTCATCTTGTCTCACCGAAAATATATATTTGGGGGCTATCTATTCCTTTGGGGTCTGCTCTGGGACAGTTTAGATTTCCCCTTTCTTGCTTGTTTTAGGCTTATTTAGTTCTCCGGCTGTGTTGAGGCATCTAGGATCATTGTAGGTATGCTCCACGGCTACTGCTAGTTGTGTGGATAGGATCAGGGGTCTGCAATCCGCTTAGTTTCCAACCTCTCTGGTTTTCTGTGGTTAGCTTGGTCTTGCTCTCCTCCTCGGTGACCCAATCATAACAGAATCACCAGCCTAAACCACAGATTCTAGGGTACTAAAAAGCAGGCGAGAATTGTAAAAAAAAAAAAAGTGTCAGAATTTTTTTTTTTATATATATATATATATATTTTTTTTTTCCTCTTTTTCTCGGGGTCCATAGGAGGATTTTTTCTTTGATGGAGATTAAGCAATTGTCTGATCATGTTGAGCAGCTCGCTGCTGAAGTGCAGGGAATTTCCGCCTATTTCGCTCAATCATCTGCTGTTGAACCAAAAATCCCTACTCCTGATGTGTTTTCTGGGCATTGGTCTAAATTTTTGAATTTTAAGAATAATTGTAATTTGTAAACTATTTCTTGCCTTGAAGCCTAACTCATCGGGGAGCTCTGTGCAGCAGGTTAAAATTGTCATCTCCTTGCTGAGCGGCGATCCCCTGGATTGGGCTTTTTCTCTGACACCTGGAGATCCTATTCTGACTAATGTGGATGCATTTTTTCAAGCCTTGGGGTTGTTGTATGATGAACCTAATGCTATTGATCAAGCTGAGAAAACCCTATTGGCATTGAACCAGGGTCAGGATTCTGCAGAGTTATACTGTCAAAAATTCCGAAAGTGGGTGGTCCTTACTAAATGGAATGACGATGCCCTAGCAGCTCTCTTTCGGAAGGGTTTGGCAGAAACCGTAAAAGATGTTATGGTGGGATTTCCTGTTCCCTCTGGTGTTGATGATTCTATGTCATTAGCCATTCAAGTTGATCGGTGTTTATGTGAACGTAAAACTACACGAGAGGCGTTGCCGCCTTTCGAACAAATGTCTGAAACCATGCAATGTGATAGGGATTTATCTAGGGCGCAACGTCAGGAGTTTAGAAGGCGTAATAAGCTGTGTTTCTTCTGTGGAGGTGCCTCTCATACTATTTCTGTCTGCCCTAAACGAGAAAAACGCTTTGCGCACACATTTGCTGTGGGCAGTGTACAACCTAAGTTCCTTTTGGCAATTACTCTGATCTGCTCCTTGTCTACATTTTCCGCTAAGGCTTTTGTAGATTCTGGAGCAGCTTTGAATCTGATGGATTTAGACTTTGCTAAACATTGTGGTTTTCCCATGATACCCCTGCGGACTCCTATCCTTTTGAGGGGTATTGATGCTACTGCTTTGGTGGAGAATAAACCCCAGTTTTGGACCCAGGTGATAATGCGGGTCGCCCCGGACCACCAAGAAAATTGTAAATTTTTGGTGTTGCACAATTTGCATGATACTATTGTTCTGGGTTTTCCCTGGTTGCAAACTCATAATCCTGTTGTGGATTGGAAATCTGTGTCTGTGGTGAGTTGGGGTTGTCAGTGTGTTCTTAGTTACACTCCTGTTTTCTCCATCTCTCCCCAGTCTCATGATATTCCTGACTATTTGGCTGATTTTTCTGATGTATTTAGTGAGAGTAAGTCTGAATCTTTGCCTCCTCATTGGAGTTATGACTGCGCAATTGAGTTAATGTCCGGGTGTAAATTTCGCAAGGGTCGGCTTTTCAACTTATCGGTACCCGAACATGATGCTATGTGATCTTATATCAAGGAGTCGTTGGAGAAGGGTCATGTTAGATCATCCTCTTCACCTTTAGGTGCTGGGGGGTTTTTTTGTGGCCAAGAAAGATGGTTCATTAAGGCCTTGTATTGACTATCGTTCCCTTAACAAGATCACTGTTAAATATCAGTACCCGTAACTGTGACGTCTGCCTGCAAGTCTGGGCTGCAGTAAGACAGCACCCCGAGCAACCCCGATACCCTTTACCTCTATACAGGGATGTGGATTTACAGCAGAGCCCAGGAGGCACTGTCTGAATATGAGCAGCGAGCCAGAGCAGGACGGTCGCCAGAGAGGGGTTAAAAAACGGGACCAAAAGCGCAGTCAGGAATCCGAGTCTTAACCAGGCGGGCGGCAAAGGTACAAAAAACGGCAGGCAATAGCAGAGTCAAATTCAGGCCAAGGTCAGAGTCATAAACCAGGAGGACGGCAGAGGTACAGGATCGTTAGGCAGTAGCAGAGTCTGAAATCCAGGCAAAGGTCAGAATCAAAGACAGCAAATAACAACTAGCACACTGGGGAAACCAAGACTATATCTGGCAGCAAGACAGGCCCCAAGGTATTTGAAGGATCAGGCTATCCCTCACAGGTTCACAGTCTAATGATGTCATTTGGACCGCCCCCAGGACCAGGCCAGATGGTGATGCCTCAACCCTTTCATGACTGACAGAGGAGCGGAGCCTGCGCCCACCAGATGCCTGCGCAGGAGCCCCTTCTCTGTCACCACCACCCACGGGGAAACCACGGCGCCTCCTAGTGGCCGAGGCAGGAACAGCCGCCCCCGAGTCTGATGGTGACGTGACCGCCCGGCGCCTCCCAGTGGTTGAGACAGGAACAGCAGTCCCTGTATCTGATGGCGACGTGACAGTCCGGTGCCTCCCAGTGGCCGAGGCAGGAACAGCAGTTCCTGTATCTGACGGCGACGTGACAGTCCGGTGCCTCCCAGTGGCCAAAGCAGAAACAGCAGTCTCTGTGTCTGTCGGCGACGTGACAGTACCCCCCCTTCTAAGAGGGGCCTCCGGACCCTCAAAACCAGGTTTTTTAGGGTGAAGGAGGTGAAATTTTCTAATCAGACCTTTGGCGTGGATGTCACTTGTGGGAACCCAGGACCTCTCCTCCGAGCCGTAGCCCCTCCAGTGCACCAGGTACTGCACGGTACCTCTCACTAAGCGGGAGTCAAGAACACCCTGAACTTCATATTCCAAGGTTCCCCTGACCAAAACTGGAGGAGGAGGGGACTTGACAGGATGGATTGGAGAGCGGTACAACTTGAGGAGAGATTTGTGGAAAACATTAGGTAATTTAAAAGACTGAGGGAGATTTAAACGAAAAGCTACCGGGTTAATCACTTCCAATATTTCATATGGACCAATGAATCTGGGACCCAGTTTGGCAGACGGCACTTTAAGCTTGATATTCTTGGTGGAAAGCCAGACCTTGTCCCCAACTCCCAGGTGAGGTCCCTTGGATCGCCGTCTATTTGCAGCCAAAGCTTGTCTAACCTGGGACACCTTCAAGTTTGTGTTTACTTCCAACCAGATAGTCTTTAACCGATGTATAGATTTTTCTACCCCCGGAAGC
Source organism: Dendrobates tinctorius (assembly GCF_039654945.1). NCBI lineage: Eukaryota > Metazoa > Chordata > Amphibia > Anura > Dendrobatidae > Dendrobates > Dendrobates tinctorius. The sequence continues at coordinate 2,523,344 of NW_027361674.1, forward strand.
TCAGACAACATGGCCGAAAATGAACCAAAGCGTGGGTGCAGTCCGAGATTGCAGTAAAAAGGGGTAGTTTTAATGGACTCCTGGTACTGGTTGTTCAGGGCGAACTCAGCTAATGGCAGATGTTCCACCCAGTCGGATTGATGCTCCGATACGTAACAGCGGGGATACTGCTCCTGAGCCTGGTTGGTGCGTTCCGTTTGACCATTGGTCTCAGGGTGATAGGCAGAGGAGAAGGACAATTCAACACCTATGCGTTTGCAGAATGCCCTCCAGAACTTGGAAACAAACTGAGTACCCCTGTCGGACACAATATTTACCGGAGCGCCGTGCAATCGTATAACATGAACTATGAAGAGCTTACTCAAAGTTTCAGAATTAGGTAAACCTGACAGGGGAACAAAATGACATTGCTTACTGAACCTATCCACCACGACCCAGATACATGTCTTCCCTTCTGAGGGCAGCAGGTCAGTAATTGTCATGATCCAAGGTGGATCTGACAAGTAAATGGACAAAGTAAACTTTTTTTCCTTTGGCTTGGTGCCAAAGTGGGTTGATTGCCCCCGGTGGCCATTAGAATTATTATACGTGGTGTCGTTCATTCTAAGTTGCCCCGGTGGTGGTGAGCGGTAGTGCACTTTAGTTTCTTTGGTTTAATGTGCATATAATTAAAAATCAGGTGTGAGGCTCTATAAAAGAGAGTCAGGTGTGTTCAATCACTGTTGGGGATATTGTGAGTTAGTCATTCTCAAGGAAGCCTGGGTGAAAGGAGCTGAATGAGAGTCCTGGGCAGCCCAGCCAGAGGGGTTGAGTCAGCTATGGAGTCTGCATGGAGGGCTAGCATGGCGTGGTGGAGTCGCAGTTTATGGTGTCAGCAGGAGGTGCTTGCATGGCTTGGTGGAATGGCGACGATGGTGAGAGTTGCACTCAGCATGCTGGACTTGGTTGCTGAAAACTGGACTCAAGCATGCTGGCCTTTTTGGCAGAAGTTGGACTCATCTTTGGGAATCTGTTTACTGGGCAGCTGCAACTGGTGGTGGACTCTGCTCCAAGGCTGAACTATGGTGATGGATCCGGTTATGGTGATGGATCCGGGTGGAGGAGAAGATGCACGCAGGTGGTGGGCTCTGTTGCTAGGAGCGTACGCAACAGAGCAAAGCTAAGTGGTGTTCCCCCTGTATTGTCATTTTCCCTTGTGTGTGTGTTTAGTGCAGTGGTGGGATTAGTTTCTGCACCGACCAATTCCCTAGTGAGGGTTTAGGGTCAGGGCGAGTCAGGGTTTTAAGGTTCCTGTGCGTCGCCTGGTGCGGAACCGGCATAGGGAACGTTAGGAGTGCAGGGACTCTGGCTCAGGGGAGAGCAGGAGGTCTCCACGTCCCTATTCCCTATCGCAGGGCCCACCATTGTCAATGTTACCCAGGTTCCCCTTTATTATTTAAATTCACCTTACTGGAGGCGGGGTTTCCAGACTATTGTATAAATGCGTGTAATACCTAAATTCGCCAGTTGGAGGTGGTGTATCCAGCTGCACGTCTTATTATTTAAATTCGCCCTACTGGAGGCGGTGTATCCAGGGTCACGTGTGTCATATGGGTTCGCCTTGCGGTACTCACTGCATCCAGACACACGTGACCGTGACATTATCACCAACCTTACTTTTTTTTTCTGGTTAGCCTTGGCCATGTGGAGACCGCTGAGTAATTGCTGCCGGGCCTCACTGAGGTGAGTGAGGAGCGGCATGGTGTGTTAGAGCCGCTGCAGCATTAGTTATCAGGGTCTGGGGCCTTCCCTTTGGCTTCACTAGAAAATCAAATGGCGGCTGCGTTCTGGCAAAAAGCCCTAGAGTCGCGGCTGGGGAGCGGGACTTGCTCATACAGGCGGACGTAACCAGACAGGTGGGTGGAGTTGGTGATCCCCATGGTGCTGTCTGGGGTTCCCCGAGGTGAAGGGGTACGTCACTGTAGTGAGCAGACTGGTGTTATAGTCCGCGGGGCTGACGCCAAATTTTCTATACCACGGAAGAGGCCGCACCCTCCTGGTCGTTTGGAGGAAGGCGACCAGCGAGTGTATATTTCCTCCATATTCCTGTCCCCTTCTCATCCAGGTGTGAGCGGCAGGTGTGCTGCGGGGGAGTAGGGACAAATCTTACCCCTCGCCATTAACCAACCCTGGGAGGAGCAGACCTCATGGTGAAAGGGTTGGAGGGTGGTGTCCCTTGGTGAATAGCGGGGGTGTGAGTGTGGTGACACAGGGGGACGCCTCTGTTGTCAAGTCCAGAATGAGTTCACCAAAATATGACAAACGAATGTGTGGCTATAAACGTTCAGGTCTGGACCTGTGTGTGAACGAGCATGTATGGGTGGCCACCAAAAAACATCTTGTGGAAGTGTGTTGTGGAGTCTGATCAGCTCATAGCAAACATACACATACATAAACTCGTTCCCCAGGTCGGCGCTGTGGAGATGAGTGGTGCCTCCAGAACATGTATTGCCAATACCAGCGGTGCGTTTGTCATAAACCTGAAGTTTCAGGTGGTGGGGGGTGAACCCAGGATCTGGGCATCCCCGCTGTAGGTGTTTCCCTAATGAGTGGTCTTGAGGGTCCAGAGGCCCCTCATTAAGGAGGGGGTACTGTCATGATCCAAGGTGGATCTGACAAGTAAATGGACAAAGTGAACTTTTTTCCCTTTGGCTTGGTGCCAAAGTGGGTTGATTGCCCCCGGTGGCCATTAGAATTACATTAGAATGACATGTGGTGTCGTTCATTCTAAGTTGCCCCGGTGGTGGTGAGCGGTAGTGCACTTTAGTTTCTTTGGTTTAATGTGCACGTAATTATAAATCAGGTGTGAGGCTCTATAAAAGAGAGTCAGGTGTGTTCAATCACTGTTGGGTATTTGTGAGTTAGTCATTCTCAAGGAAGCCTGGGTGAAAGAAGGAGCTGAATGAGAGTCCTGGGCAGCCCAGCCAGAAGGGTTGAGTCAGCTATGGAGTCTGCATGGAGGGCTGGCATGGCATGGTGGAGTCGCAGTTTATGGTGCCAGCAGGAGGTGCTTGCATGGCTTGGTGGAGTGGCGACAATGGTGAGAGTTGCAATCAGCATGCTGGACTTGGTTGCTGAAAACTGGACTCAAGCATGCTGGACTTTTTGGCAGAAGCTGGACTCATCTTTGGGAATCTGTTTACTGGGCAGCTGCAACTGGTGGTGGACTCTGCTCCAAGGCTGCACTATGATGGTGGATCCGGTTATAGTGATGGATCCGGGTGGAGGAGAAGATGCACGCAGGTGGTGGGCTCTGTTGCTAGGAGCGTACGCAGCAGAGCAAAGCTAAGTGGTGTTCCCCCTGTATTGTCATTTTCCCTTGTGTCTGTGTTTAGTGCAGTGGTGGGATTAGTTTCCACACCGACCAATTCCCTAGTGAGGGTTTAGGGTCAGGGCGAGTCAGGGTTTTAAGGTTCCTGTGTGTCACCCGGTGCGGAATCAGCATAGGGAACGTTAGGAGTGCAGGGACTCTGGCTCAGGGGAGTGCAGGAGGTCTCCACATCCCTATTCCCTATCGCAGGGCCCACCATTGTTAATGTTACCCAAGTTCCCCTTTATTATTTAAATTCGCCCTACTGGAGGCGGGGTTTCCAGACTATTGTATAAATACGTGTAATACCTAAATTCGCCAGTTGGAGGTGGTGTATCCAGCTGCACGTCTTATTATTTAAATTCGCCCTACTGGAGGCGGTGTATCCAGGGTCACGTGTGTCATATGGGTGCGCCTTGCGGTACTTGCTGCATCCAGACACACGTGACTGTGACAGTAATGAAGTCCATGGAGATGTGGGTCCATGGACTCTCAGGAATGGGCAAGGACTGGAGCCAGCCGGCAGGGCGATTATGGGGGGACTTGGCGCGGGCACAGATTTCACAAGCTGACACATAATCTTTACAATCCTTAACCACCGTCGGCCACCAAAAATTCCTAGTCACCAGTCTGGTGGTATTATTGACACCAGGATGGCCTGCCAGAACGGAGTCGACTCTTTCAGAACTTGCAGGCGAAACGTGGCCGGAACGAACAATTTTTGAGGGGGCGTCATGTCAGGGGCTTTTTCTGGGGACCCACGGATCGCTTCCAGAAGGTCCAAAGACACAGCCGAAACAACAATCCCATTGGCCAATATAGGAACTGGTTCAGAGTCCTCGGCTTGTGAGGGGCAAAAACTGCGAGAGAGGGCATCAGCCCTTACGTTTTTAGTACCTGGACGAAAGGTGATTACAAAGTCGAATCTCGAGAAAAACAAGGCCCACCTTGCCTGTCTAGAATTCAGCCTTTTGGCTGACTCCAGGTTTGTCAAGTTCTTGTGATCTGTGATCACTGTAATTTTATGTTTAGCACCTTCGAGTAAGTGACGCCATTCCTCGAAGGCCCATTTTATGGCCAACAATTCCCGATTCCCTATATCATTGTTTCTCTCCGTAGGAGAGAAATTTCGGGAAAGGAAAGCACATGGACGAAGTTGCGTAAGGGCTGTTGTGCCTTGTGAAAGCACTGCCCCCACTCCAACCTCAGAGGCATCCACCTCTACCACAAACGGCCAGTCTAGGTCAGGCTGGATTAATACTGGGTTAGCCACAAAACACTCTTTTAAAAAAGAAAATGCCAGAAGTGCCTCAGGTTTCCAACTAGGCACGTCTGCCCCCTTCCGGGTCAAATCCGTGAGTGGCTTGGCAATCTCTGAGAAACCCTTGAAAAATTTGCGGTAGTAATTGGCAAACCCTAAGAATCGCTGCAGTGCTTTTAGCGATTTGGGTTGTACCCATGCTTTAATGGGTTGGATCTTGGCAGGATCCATGCGGAAACCTTTCCCTGAGACCATGTACCCCAGAAACTGTACCTCCTCAGCAAAAAAAACACATTTTTCTAGTTTAGCAAATAAAGAATGTTCCCGTAGTCTTTGGAGCACAGAACAGACGTGCTGGGCGTGTGTCACAGGGTCAGCAGAGTAAATCAAGATGTCATCCAAATACATGACTACATACACCCCACAAATGTCTCTGAAAATATCACTTACAAAATGTTGAAACACGGCAGGTGCGTTGCTGAGTCTAAACGGCATTACGAGGTACTCAAAGTGGTGAAGGGGGTGTTAAACGCGGTTTTCCACTCATCTCCCTCTCTTATGCGGACTAGATTATATGCCCCCCGGAGGTCAAGTTTAGTAAACCAACGGGCTCCCATTAGCTGATTAAAAAGATCAGGGATGAGTGGAAGCGGATACTGGTTCTTTACAGTGATTGCGTTTAATTCCCGGTAATCAATGCAAGGTCTGAGACCTCATCTTTCTTTTCCACAAAAAAGAACCCGGCCCCAACTGGTGAAGTGGACGGTCTAATAAAACCTTTTTGTAAACTTTCTGCTGTGTAGTCATTCATGGCCTGACACTCTGGACCGGAGAGATTAAATATTGTCCCCTTTGGGAGACGGGCATCCGGAATCAAGTCTATAGGGCAATCATATTCTCTCAGGGGGTAATTTCTCAGATTCCACTTTAGAAAAGACATCCTCATAGTCCCTGAAGGCATAAGGTATGACAGGGGTTGTAATATTAACCTGGTTCACTGTTAGCGATATGCAGTTATCCTGACAGTGTGGACTCCAGCGCACAATATCAGCAAGGTGCCAGTCAATGACAGGATTGTGCTTGTGTAACCACGGCATACCTAAAACAACTGCGACTGATAAATCATCAACCACAAAAAATGAGATATGTTCAGTATGTAATGCCCCCACTGACATAGCAATTCCTGGAGTAACGAATTCCACTCCACCCTGAATAATACTGTAGATGTGCCATTGATAGCAGTGGTTTTAATAGGGGCATTCAGTCTCAGTAATGGTACATCCAGATTCCTGGCAACCAAAGAATCCATGAAACTTCCCTCAGAGCCACTATCCACATAAGCTTTCAAGCACAGAGATTTCTTACAAAAAGAGAGAGAGACAGGTAACAATACTTTAGCCACATTTGCAGGCAATACCTGAGCCCCCGGGCAGGTTTGACCAGAGCTGCCCAGGGGCCGATGTGCCAGGACTGTGGATCTCTGACGTCCGACGTTTTCCCTGAAGTCTCCAGACTGCAGCATGCTTGTGTAGGAGGATGAAAGTGCTGCTCCAGGCTTGGCACTGAAGCAGGTAACAGGTGCTTTAGCCAATTAATCAGCTCAGGCAAGAGAGGGGAGGAAAAAAAGTTCAGGGATAATGCTTTTATATATATGCGATATATATAAAAACAATTTTTTGCGCCAGATATAATGTGATGTCTGCCTGCAAGTCTGGGCTGCAGTAAGACAGCACCCCGAGCAACCCCGATACCCTTTACCTCTATACAGGGATCTGGATTTACAGCAGAGCCCAGGAGGCGCTGTCGGATTATGAGCAGCGGGCCAGAGCAGGACGGTCACCAGAGAGGGGTTAAAAAACGGGACCAAAAGTGTAGTCAGGAATCCGAGTCTTAACCAGGCGGGCAGCAAAGGTACAAAAAACGGCAGGCAATAGCAGAGTCAAATTCAGGCCAAGGTCAGAGTCATAAACCAGGAGGACGGCAGAGGTACAGAATCGTTAGGCAGTAGCAGAGTCAGAAATCCAGGCAAAGGTCAGAATCAAAGACAGCAAATAACAACTAGCACACTGGGGAAACCAAGACTATATCTGGCAGCCTGCAAGACAGGCCCCAAGGTATTTGAAGGATCAGGCTATCCCTCACAGGTTCACAGTCTAATGATGTCATTTGGACCGCCCCCAGGACCAGGCCAGTTGGTGAAGCCTCAGCCCTTTCATGACTTACAGGAGCAAAGCCTGCGCCCACCAGATGCCTGCGCAGGAGCCCCTTCTCTGTCACCACCACCCACGGGGAAACCACGGCGCCTCCTAGTGGCCGAGGCAGGAACAGCCGTCCCCGAGTCTGACGGTGACGTGTGTTGTGAGTTCATTTTCCCCTTCATTACTGAGGCCCGAGGAACTCCCTCTTCTGGTAAAGAAAGGTAGTGAGCCTGATTATCAAACACCTGAGGCTGATGATGATGACTGGCTGAGTGGAGTTACTGACTGGATATAAGGCTGCCGACGCCCTTCTGCCCTGCGGGTGATTTCTCTGTGCGATCTTTGGTGACCAGTCTGAATTCCTGCTCCTCTAAAGCTAAGTTTGCTGCTCGGCCTTTTGCTTTGGTGCTTTGACTTTGTTTTGCTTTGTTTTTCTGGATTTCTGCCATTCCCTGCTGGGGTGTGCTGAATTCATTTAGCTCTGTCTTCTGAAATTACCTGAGTGCTGATTTAGTTTTTGAAGCCTAGCTGCTTCAGGGCCTTTTTCATATCAGCTTGTTGGCTTATGTCTTTGATAGGGTTTTGGCAGATTGCAGACAGCAGCCTTCCTGTCCTTTCCTATCTAGGTAGTTTTGGGCCCCGTCTTTGCTCCGTCTATCTTTCTGTCTGTGTTAGTATTTTCATCTTGCTTCACCGTCATTATATGTTGGGGGCTGCCTATTGCTTTGGGGTCTGCTCTGGGGCAGTTTAGATTTCCCCTTTCTTTCTTTAGGCCTATGTAATTCTCCGGCTGTGATCGAGGGGTCTAGGGCATCGTAGGAACCCCCCACGGCTACTGCTAGTTGTGTTGATAGGTTCAGGGGTCTGCAATCTGATAGTTGCCAACTGCTCTGGTTTTCTGGACTTAGCTTGTATTTCTGCTTTTGCCTCCTACGGTGACTCATTCATAACAGAATCACCCGCCATACCGCAGATCCTAGGGTACTCAACTGCAGGAAAGAATTGTAAAAAAAAAAAAAAAAGTGTGTATATTTTTTCCTCTATATCTCTGAGGCCATAGGGGGAATTTTTTTTTTCTCTCAATGGAGATAAAGCAATTGTCTGGAGCAGCTCGCTGCGGAAGTGCGGGGAATTTCCGCCTACCTTACTCATTCACATGCTGCTGAACCAAAGATTCCTACACCTGATGTATTTTTTGGGGATCGGTCTAAATTTTTGAATTTCAAAAATAATTGTAAATTATTTTTTGCCTTGAAGCCTAACTCGTCAGGGACCTCCGCGCAGCAGGTTAAAATTGTCATCTCTTTGCTGCGTGGCGATCCCCAGGATTGGGCGTTTTCTTTGAAACCAGATGATCCTATTCTGACTAATGTGAACGCATTCTTTCAAGCTTTGGGGTTGTTGTATGATGAACCTAATGCAATTGATCAGGCTGAAAAGACCCTGCTGGCATTGAGCCAGGGTCGTGATTCTGCAGAATTGTACTGTCAAAAATTCCGAAAGTGGGCAGTACTTACTACCTGGAATGATAATGCCTTGGCTGCTCTCTTTCGGAAGGGGTTGTCAGAAGCCGTAAAAGATACTATGGTGGGATTTCCTGTTCCCTCTGGTCTTGACGATTCTATGTCATTAGCCATTCAGGTTGATCGGCGATTGCGCGAACGCAAAGCTGCACGAGAGGTGTTGCCACCTGTTGAACAAATGTCTGAACCTATGCAATGTGATAGTTTTTTCCAGAGAGCAGCGTCAGGAGTTCAGAAGGCGTAATAAGTTGTTTTTTCTGTGGAGATGCCTCGCATATTATTTCTGTCTGTCCTAAACGAGAGAAACGCTTTGCACACACGTTTTCTGTTGGGGGTGTTCAACCTAAGTTTCTTCTGGCTATTACTCTGATCTGCTCCCTGTCCACATTTTCCGCCAAGGCTTTTGTGGATTCGGGAGCAGCCCTAAACCTAATGGACTTGGATTTTGCTAAACGTTGTGGATTTCCGATGACACCTCTGCAGACGCCTATCCCTTTGAGGGGGATTGATGCTACTCCTTTGGCTAAAAATAAGCACCAGTTTTGGACCCAGGTGGTAATGCGGGTCGCCCCAGACCATCAAGAAAATTGCAGATTTTTGGTGTTGCATAATCTGCATGATACTATTGTTCTGGGGTTTCCCTGGTTACAGATTCATAATCCAGTTTTGGATTGGAAATCTGTGTCTGTGGTGAGTTGGGGTTGTCGGTGTGCCTTTAGTGAGGCTCCGGTGTTTTCCACCTCTCCTCAGTCGCATGATGTTCCTGATTATTTGGCGGACTTTTATGATGTATTTAGTGAGAATTAGTCTGCGTCTCTGCCTCCTCATAGGAGTTATGACTGTGCAATTGAACTGAGCCCGGGGTGTAAATTTCCCAAGGGTCGGCTCTTCAATTTATCTGTACCCAAGCACGAGGCTATGCGATCCTACATTAAGGAGGCGTTGGAGAAGGGTCATATTAGACCATCCTCGTCACCCTTAGGTGCCGGGTTTTTTTTGTAGCCAAAAAGGATGGATCATTAAGACCTTGTATTGATTATCGTGCCCTCAACAAAATTACTGTTATATATCAGTATCCGTTACCCCTGATTTCTGATCTATTCTCCAGAGTTAAAGGTGCTTGCTGGTTTACCAAGCTTGACCTCAGGGGGGCGTATAATCTTATTCGCATTAAGCATGGGGATGAATGGAAGACTGCGTTTAATACTCCGGAGGGACATTTTGAGTACCTGGTGATGCCTTTTGGGCTCACTAATGCCCCTTCTGTCTTCCAGTGCTTCATGAACGATATTTTCCGAGATTTTGTCGATAAATTTTTGATTATCTATCTGGATGATATTTTGATCTTCTCCAAGGATTGGGATTCTCATGTGGAACATATTCGGACTGTGTTCCGGATCTTGAGGGAGAATTCCCTGTATGTCAAAGGATCTAAATGCCTTTTTGGAGTACAGAGGATTTCTTTTTTGGGATTTATTTTGTCCCCGTCAACTATTGAAATGGACCCGGCCAAGGTACAGGCTATTCACGATTGGGTTCAGCCCACTTCTTTGAAGGCCCTCCAGAAGTTTTTGGGTTTTACTAATTTTTATCGGAAATTTATAGAAAAATTTTCTAGTATTGCCAAGCCATTGACTGATTTGACTAAAAAGGGTGCTGATGTGTTAAATTGGTCTCCGGAGGCTGTTTCTTCCTTTCAGGAGCTGAAGCGAAGATTCACCTCTGCCCCGGTTTTGCGGCAACCTGATGTCTCACTTCCATTCCAGGTAGAGGTGGATTCTTCTGAGATTGGTGCAGGAGCTGTTTTGTCCCAAAAGGATCCTGTAACATCTAAAATGAATCCCTGTGCTTTCTTTTCCCGAAAGTTCTCTCCATCTGAACGTAACTATGATGTGGGGAATAGGGAACTGTTGGCCATGAAATGGGCATTTGAGGAGTGGAGACATTGGTTGGAGGGAGCTAAGCATCAAGTCGTGGTCTTCACTGACCACAAGAATTTGATTTACAGGCTAGGTGGGCCTTGTTTTTTACACGTTTTGATTTTGTGGCTTCTTTTCTTCCTGGAACAAAGAATGTCAAGGCAGACGCCCTCTCTAGGAGCTTCTTTGCTGATTCTCCTGTGGTGACCAAGCCTGCTACCATCTTAGGCGAAGGGGTAGTTCTTTCTGCCATCTCGCCCGATTTGAGACGTGCTCTGGAAGAGTTCCAGGAGGACAAACCTGAGCGTTGTCCCAGTGGAAAGTTGTATGTTCCTGACCAGTGGAAGAAGAGAGTGATGTCTGAAGTTCATTGCTCTGCTTTGGCTGGTCATCCAGGTATTTTTGGTACTAGAGATCTGGTGAGTCGTTTTTTTTGGTGGCCCTCCTTGTCTCGTGATGTCAGGAATTTTGTGCAGTCCTGTGGGACGTGCCCCCGGTCTAAATCGTGTTCTCGCTATAGTGGGTTGTTGATGCCTTTGCCTGTCCCCAAGAGGCCATGGACCCATATTTCAATGGATTTCATCTCTGATATGCCTGTCTCTCAGAGGATGACTGTTATTTGGGTGATTTGTGATAGGTTCTCTAAGATGGTTCATCTTGTACCACTCCCTAAGTTGCCGTCTTCCTCTGAGTTGGTGCCCCTGTTTTTACAACAGGTGGTTCGTTTGCACGGGATTCCTGAGAACATTGTATCTGACAGAGGAGTCCAGTTTGTGTCTAGATTTTGGAGAACTTTCTGTTCCAGGCTGGGAATTCAGTTGTCCTTCTCCTCTGCTTTTCACCCTCAGACCAATGGGCAGACAGAGAGAACAAACCAGACCTTGGAGTCATATTTGAGATGTTTTATTTCTGCTGATCAGGATGATTGGGTTTCATTTTTGCCCTTGGCCGAATTTGCTTTAAATAATAGAGCTAGTTCTGCCACTTTGATGTCACCTTTCTTTTGTAACTTTGGGTTTCATCCTCGATTTTCTTCAGGGCAGGTGGAGCCCTCTGCCTGCCCAGGTGTTGACACTGTGGTGGAGAGAATGCACCAGATCTGGGACCAAGTGGTGGATAAGTTATCTCTCTCCCTGGAAAAGGCCCAGCGGTTTTCCAACCGAAATAGGACCATTGGTCCCCAGTTTAAGGTTGGTGATATGGTGTGGTTATCATCAAAAAATATTGCTATGAAGGTGGCTTCTCCTAAGTTTAAGCCTAGATTTATTGGACCTTACAAGATTGTGGAGATTATTAATCCGGTCTCTTTTCGTTTGGCTCTTCCTGTCACATTTAAAATCCATAATGTGTTCCATAAATCTTTGTTGAAGAGGTTTGTTGAACCAGTTGTTCCGGGGGTGGCACCTCCAGACCCTGTATTGGTTGAAGGTAACATGGAATATGAGGTAGAGAAAGTACTGGATTCCCGTCTGGCTAGACGGAGACTCCAGTATTTGGTTAAGTGGAAGGGTTATGGTCAGGAGGATAATTCCTGGGTCTCTGCCTCTGATATTCATGCCAAAAGATTGGTGCGTGCCTTTCATCGGGCTCACCCTGATCGCCCTGGTGGCGTAGTTGAGGGTTCGGTGACCCCTCCTCAAGGGGGAGGTACTGTTGTGAGTTCATTTTCCCCTTCATTACTGAGGCCCGAGGAACTCCCTCTTCTGGTAAAGAAAGGTAGTGAGCCTGATTATCAAACACCTGAGGCTGATGATGATGACTGGCTGAGTGGAGTTACTGACTGGATATAAGGCTGCCGACGCCCTTCTGCCCTGCGGGTGATTTCTCTGTGGGATCCTTGGTGACCAGTCTGAATTCCTGCTCCTCTAAAGTTAAGTTTGCTGCTCGGCCTTTTGCTTTGGTGCTTTGACTTTGTTTTGCTTTGTTTTTCTGGATTTCTGCCATTCCCTGCTGGGGTGTGCTGAATTCATTTAGCTCTGTCTTCTGAAATTACCTGAGTGCTGATTTAGTTTTTGAAGCCTAGCTGCTTCAGGGTCTTTTTCATATCAGCTTGTTGGCTTATGTCTTTGATAGGGTTTTGGCAGATTGCAGACAGCAGCCTTCCTGTCCTTACCTATCTAGGTAGTTTTGGGCCCCATCTTTGCTCAGTCTATCTTTCTGTCTGTGTTAGTATTTTCATCTTGCTTCACCATCATTATATGTTGGGGGCTGCCTATTGCTTTGGGGTCTGCTCTGGGGCAGTTTAGATTTCCCCTTTCTTTCTTTAGGCCTATGTAATTCTCCGACTGTGATCGAGGGGTCTAGGGCATCGTAGGAACCCCCCACGGCTACTGCTAGTTGTGTTGATAGGTTCAGGGGTCTGCAATCTGATAGTTGCCAACTTCTCTGGTTTTCTGGACTTAGCTTGTATTTCTGCTTTTGCCTCCTACGGTGACTCATTCATAACAGACGTGACCGCCCGGTGCCTCCCAGTGGCCGAGGCAGGAACAGCAGTCCCTGTATCTGACGGCGACGTGACAGTCCGGTGCCTCACAGTGGCCAAAGCAGAAACAGCAGTCCCTGTGTCTGACGGTGACGTGACAGTTACCCCTGATTTCTGATTTATTTTCCAGAGTTAAAAGTGCTTGCTGGTTTACCAAGCTTGACCTCAGGGGGACATATAATCTTATTTGCATCAAGCATGGGGATGAATGGAAGACGGCGTTTAATACTCCGGAGGGACATTTTGAGTACCTGGTGATGCCTTTTGGGCTCACTAATGCCCCTTCTGTCTTCCAATCTTTTATGAACGATATTTTCCGGGACATTGTGGATATGTTTTCGATCATTTATCTGGATGATATTTTGATCTTTTCCAGTGATTGGAATTCTCATGTGGAACATGTCCGGACTGTGTTCCGGATTTTGAGAGAAAATTCCCTGTATGTTAAGGGATCGAAGTGCCTCTTTGGTGTACAGAGGATTTCATTTTTGGGATTTATTTTGTCCCCGTCGGCTATTGAAATGGACACGGCCAAGATACAGGCCATTTATGATTGGGCTCAGCCCACTTCTTTGAAGGCTCTCCAGAAGTTTTTGGGTTTTGCTAATTTGTATCGTAAATTTATAAGTAATTTTTCTGGTATTGTCAAACCACTGACTTATCTGACCAAAAAGGGCGCTGATGTGGTGAATTGGTCTCCAGAGGCAGTCTCGGCATTTCAGGAGCTTAAGGGGAGATTCACTTCTGCTCTGGTTCTACGGCAACCTGATGTCTCACTCCCATTTCAGTTGGAGGTAGATGCTTCTGAGATTGGTGCAGGAGCCGTTTTGTCCCAAAAAGATCCAGTGACTTCTAAAATGAATCCCTGTGCCTTCTTTTCTCAAAAATTCTCCCCATCTGAACGTAACTATGACGTGGGGAATCGGGAATTGTTGGCCATGAAATGGGCATTTGAAGAGTGGAGACATTGGTTGGAGGGAGCTTGACATCAAGTTGTGGTCCTCACCGACCACAAGAATTTGATTTATCTTGAATCAGCCAAACGCTTGAATCCTACACAGGCTAGGTGGGCCTTGTTTTTAACACGTTTTAATTTTTTGGTCTCTTTTCTTCCGGGCACTAAGAATGTTAAGGCGGACGCCCTTTCTAGGAGTTTCTTTGCCGATTCTCTTATTGTGACCGAGCCTACTACCATTCTAAATGAGGGGGTAGTTCTTTCCGCCATCTCACCTGATTTGAGACGTGCCCTGGAGGAATTTCAGCAGGACAAACCTGAGCGTTGACCTATGGGAAAATTGTATGTTCCTGACCAGTGGAGGAAGAGAGTAATGTCTTAAATTTTCCTCCGCGTTGGCTGGTCATCCAGGTATTTTTGGTACCAGAGATTTGGTGAGTTGGTCTTTTTGGTGGCCTGCCTTATCTCGTGATGTCAGGAATTTTGTGCAGTCCTGTGGGACTTGTTCTCGGTCTAAACCCTGTTCTCGTTCTAGTGGGTTGTTGATGCCCCTGCCGGTGCCCAGCAGGCCATGGACCCATATCTCAATGGATTTTATTTCTGATCTTCCTGTCTCTCAGAGAATGACTGTTATCTGGGTGATTTGTGATAGATTTCTAAGATGATCCATCTTGTACCACTCCCAAAGTTGCCATCTTCTTCAGAGTTGGTGCCCTTGTTTTTACAACAGGTGGTTCGGTTGCATAGGATTCCTGAGAACAATGTGTTGGACAGAGGAGTCCAGTTTGTTTCCAGATTTTGGAGAGCTTTTTGTTCCAAACTGGGAATTCAGTTATATTTCTCCTCTGCATTTTATCCTCAGACCAATGGGCAGACTGAGAGAACAAACCAGACTTTGGAGTCCTATTTGAGATGTTTTATATCTGCTGATCAGGATGACTGGGTCTCATTTTTGCCCTTGGCCGAATTCGCGCTAAACAATAGAGCTAGTTCTGACACTTTGATATCGCTCTTTTTCTGTAACTTTGAGTTTCATCCTCGATTTTCTTCAGGGCAAGTGGAATCTTCGACCTGCCCAAGTGTGGACACTGTGGTAGAGAGAATGCAGCAGATTTGGGACCAAGTGGTGGATAAGTTGTCCCTCTCTCAGGAAAAAGCCCAACGGTTTTCCAACCGGCATAGGACCATTGGTCCCCGGTTTAAAGTGGGTGATATGGTTTAGTTGTAGTCAAAGAATATTCCTATGAAGGTTGCATCTCCAAAGTTCAAAGCCAAGATTCATTGGACCTTATAAGATTTTGGAGGTTCTTAATCCTGTTTCTTTTCGATTGGCTCTTCCAGTTATGTTTAAGATCCATAACGTGTTCCATAAATCTCTCTTGAAGAGATTTGTGGAGCCAGTAGCTCCTATGGCGGCACCTCCTGACCCTGTATTGGTTAAAGGCAATGTGGAATATGATGTAGAGAAAATATTGGACTCTTGTTTGGCTAGACGAGACTCCAGTACTTAGTCAAATGGAAGGGTTATGGCGAGGAGGATAATTCTTGGGTCTCTGCTTCTGACATTCATGCCGATAGATTGGTTCGTGCTTTTCACTGGGCCCATCCTAATTGGCCTGGTGGTGTGGATGAGGGTTCGGTGACTCCTCCTCAAGGGGGGGGACTGTTGTGAATTCGCTTACTGGCCTACCTCTGGTTACTAGTGAAGGTAGTGGAGCTAGTTATATTGACAGAGGGGTCGGGAGTTCTCTTTCCGGGCTGCCTCTGGTGGTTACAGGAGGTAATGGAGCTGATCTAATTAACAGAGGCCTGTCACCTGATAATGAGGACAATTGGAGATCTGGAGTTTCTGACTGGATTTAAGACAGCCGACTCCCTCTATCCCTGCTGGTGATTTTTTCCTGCATCCTGAGGTCTTGGTTTCCAGCTCAGTCCCTGCATGCTCAGCTAAGTGTTTTTTTGCTATTGTTCACATTTGATCTGGTTTTGTCTATTTCAGTTTTGTGTGGTCAGCCAGCTCTGGCTGGGGCTGTGCTGAATTTCCATCCTTATGTTATTGCTTGTGCCAGTTTGTTATTGTCCCTTATTAAATTGGCCTCTTTTTGCTCTGCTTTCAGAATATACCAGAGTGACTTCAGTATTTTTCTATCAGACGTGTTGGGCATTTTTTGCAAGGTTTTTTGCGTGATTGCAGACAGCGTCATTCCTTTCCTGTCCTGTCTAGTTAGTGTGGGCCCCATCGTTTGCTCAGTCTATTTTCCTACCTGCGTTTGTGAATTTCATCTTGTCTCACCGACAATATATATTTGGGGGCTATCTATTCCTTTGGGGTCTGCTCTGGGGCAGTTTAGATTTCCCCTTTCTTGCTTTAGGCTTATTTAGTTCTCCAGCTGTGTCGAGGCGTCTAGGATCATCATAGGTACGCTCCACGGCTACTGCTAGTTGTGTGGATAGGATCAGGGGTCTGCAATCCGCTTAGTTTCCAACCTCTCTGGTTTTCTGTGGCTTAGCTTGGTCTTGCTCTCCTCCTCTGTGACCCAATCATAACAGGAATCCCTATATATTTTTTCTCTACGACACAACAGTTGGCCACTTTATCTATAATATTATCAAATGTGTTAAAAACAGTAATAAAATATTATCATTTCTTTGTTAAAGGTAACCTTTCACCTCAGAAAATACTATTTGCCTGTAGATATGGGGTTAATCTGTGGATAAATAGCACTACAATGCTGCCCAGCCACATTTCTGAAAGTGCAGCTACTGGGAAAAAATTAGCTTATTTCCTCTGGGAGATGACAGGTCTCAGTCATACCAGAGTGCCCAACACAGCTAAAGTCATCGCCTGACACTTTTATTGATAGAAGGCTCTGCAGCTCAACTGTGCAAGCGAGCTGTCAATCAAAGTGCCAGGGCGTGTTTATAGAAACTGCTCCCAGTATAATGAGCGATGCTGTGAGTGATGTCTGTAACCGCTCTGTGCAAGCCCCATGACTTGGCGATTCCCTGGAGGAAATAAGTTCATTTTCTCCCGACAGCCACACATCCAGTTAGGCTTCCAGGCAACATGATAATGCTATTTACCTGCAGATTAACCTTATTTCTGTATATAGTGTGACAAAGTCATTGGCAAAGTACTAGAGGTGAGATATGTAGCACTGAGGTTGTTAGCTTCAGTATTATAAACCTAAGAAAAATCATTCAGCACACTAAGTGATGAAAGGTGTTAATCAGATGTGTTTAGTGCTAGGATGATTGAACAGCTGTAGAATGGAATTAGTCCAGACGATATATACCCAGCTTTCTAGAGCAGTGTGTGCGGGTGGGTCTGGAGGTGCAAGGTCTGGAAATGTACTTTTGTGTTAAGGAAAACTGGACGTATGGAGATTGCAGGTCTCTTTGATTGAATGTCCTTTGCTAAAGGGAATGGAAGCTGAACTCTAAGCCAGGTCGGCTGACCAGCACTATTATATGGACTTGTTACTTCATGTATTACCTTCTGCCAGACAAAGGATGTATTTATGTTTTCTGGTTATGCAGTTTATGAGGACTGCGATACAGCAGGAAGACTTTAAATAGAAAAGAGTCCTGTGTATACCTTTTTAAGAAGCTGAGTGAGTCGACCTACTACAGCTGGTGTTAGAAGTGAGGGCGAGATCCTCAGGAAGCAAGTGTGACGACTGTTGACAAACTGAATGACCTGGGTGAAGGCGGCTGGAAGGCTGGAACAGGGTCAGGCAAAATGGAAGAGCTGATCAAGCATCTGGTCTAAAGTCAGCAGCACCAGCAGCAGTACCAGCAACAAATGCAGCAGCAAGAGCTGGCAAAACAGGAGACAAGTAAGCTGCTGATGCAACAGCTCCAACAGCAGCATCAGCAGAGCCGAGAACAGCAGCAGCTAATTAAGTTACTCACAGAGACGATTCATGACACAGCGGCAGCTCAGACCCCAATGTCAGCTGATGATCTCTGTGTTCGGAAGGCAGTGAGGAAAGCGTTGCAGAAAATGATCCCGGATGACGACATAGAGGCCTCTTTAACTGTTTTTGAAAGGGTCGCTGAGAGGGAGAAACTCCTGCCAGAGCAGTGGGCAGAGGTTCTTGGCTTCTTGGCACCATACGAGGGAGACAACAAAAGGCCTACAATAATTTGGCTTCACAGGACGCCAAAGAATATGAAAAATTTAAAACAGAAATGTTGGTGCGCTTGGGAGTGACAATGTCTGTCAGGACACAACAGGACCACCGCTGGGCATATCACTGTGACAAAGATCCTTGCTCCTGAATGTTTGATCTGCTGCACCTCATTCAAAAGTGGTTACAGCTGGATGGAGTCCTCTACCCCAGTGCAGATGTAAGAGTGAGTTGTAATGACCCGGTTTGTGCATTCTCGTCCGAGCCCGATGCAGAATTGGGTTGCCCAGGGTGATCCCTGGAACACCGATGACTTGGTCAGACAGGTCAAAAGGGATAGGGGAGGTTGATGGCTTCTTGGGGAGGCAACCCACTCCATGCTTGGTGCGGAGGTTAAAAAGAGGGTGACACATCCAAAGTCCAAGGAGGCAGCAGAGGTCATGCCGAGGGCCTCAATGGGGGATATAATTTGCTGGAGATGTCACGGCCCAGGTCAAATTACTGCCCAATGTCCTCTGACCACCGAGCAAATGGACTGTAGCATGAGACACCGGTGCTCATTCTATGCATATCCAGCTTGCAGTGTAGACTATCCACCCAGCGAAGGCCCCCAAGTCCTGTAAAAGTGAATGGTCTGCAAATGTCTGGACTACTAGCCTCAGGGAGTTGGTGACTCTCATGAGGGCCACACTCCCTCTCCAATTGATTCCCTGGGAAGAAAGTGGGCATCTGCTGCATTCACAGGGATGCTAAAGACTAATCGGTGGCCAAAGTGTTCATTGAGACGGCCTGTGGTACTGAGTTCAATGTCGGCATGGTCCAAGATTTATTACACCCAATTATTATAGGACAAGAATTTGCGTTGTTTTGGGACTTGTGGTGGGTGGAGAAGCCGATAACTCGGGTAAGAAATGGGTTGACCCTAAAAAAGATTCACCAACCCCAAAGTCTTACGGGTCTCACTCCTGTGTAATGGAAGAAGAGGAGAAAGTAGTATCCCCTGAGGTAGACATTTCTGAGATAGGGGTGACCAGAGAAAATTTTGGATTCAACCAACATAGGGACCTATCTCTAAAAGAAGCGTTCAATAAGGTAAACATCATAAACAGCATTGCACAGGAATCTGGGGGCTGACACCAGGTTTCCCCATGTTGAGTAGGGACCTATTGTAACAGCTTACTAAGGTGAGGGAGGAGATGGTGGAGCAATTGTTGGTATCAGGACCCTATAGACAAAGGTTGTTGGACAGGGCCTCTTCATATGTCTTAGGTGGCCATCTCAGGGTGGATAAAACTCAAGAACAGGTTTTGCGAAGGTTCTATTGGCTCAGATGTCACTGAGAAATTCTAAAGTATTGCAAATCCTGTCCCAACTGTCAGTTAATCGCTACCACCTCTCACTTCCAAATCCTCTCATGCCGATATCCATCAAGGCAGGGCAATAGAGGGACCCCGTTGAAACTCCATGTGGGCTGGACAAGCCAAAAGGGGACAAAGAGGATGTCACAGTGGCAGAGACACTGTCATTGTCCGAGAACTGCTTCAGGGGAACCGGGACTTGTTTTCGGAGTTAGTCAGGACGTACACAGGTGGTTGAACATGAAATCCTGACAGAACCACATGTGCGGGTGAACCAACAGCTGTATAGAATCCTCGAACTCTGCCAAGAGGTCATTTCAAGGAAGGTGAGGAAAAAGTTGAGCCTGGGCATCATCAAGGAGTCAAAGAGAGGTGGATACAGCCTCACTGTCCTTGTGCGAAAACCTGGGGAAGAGCTATGTTTCTGGAAAAAAACACAGAAAACTAAATGTGGTGTTGAAATGTGATGTGTATCCGATGCCCCGCGTCAATCATCTCCTAGAGAAGCTAAGGTCAGCCAGATACATCACCACCCTGGACCTAACAAAAGGTTGCTGGCAAGTCCTTTCTTAAAGTGCAAATGAGAAGATCATCTTCACGATTGCTTCAAGTATACCAGAATTCCATTCAGGCTGCAAGGAGCCACAGCTACCTTCCGGAGGGCCATGGACTAGATCTTAGCCCCTCGCAAAAAATATTTAGCAGCTTACCTTGATGACATTGTGACATTCAACCCGGATTGGGGAAGTCATCTGAAGAAGGTCCAGGCTGTGCTGCATGTGCTGAGGAAGGGGGGGTTACCATAAATTCAAAGAAGTGTGCCATGGGGAACAAGAATGGAAAATACTTGGACTACATCATCAGAAAAGGCGAAGTAAAGCTGCAAGTGAATATGCTGGAGGCAATAAAAAATTGTCCTAAACTGGTCTCCAAGAAACAGGTACAGGCATTTCTAGGAATTGTGGGATACTATCAGCAGGGTAGTATTTGTCATGATCCATGCTGGATCAGGACTGATATAAAGCACAGGTAACCTTTTTTTCCCTAAGCTGTGCTTAAGGTGTTTTTGCCCCCGGTGGCCATCAGGATTATTGCACTGTGGTGTTGTTTGTTCTAAGTTTGCCCCGGTGGTGGTGAGGGTCATTGCACTCTAGTTTCTTTTGTTTAGTGCACATGATTATAATGCAGGTGTGATTGCTGGCTGTGCTATAAAAGAGTCATAGGTGTTGCAATCAGGTTTGGTGATAGTGTTCATTTCAACCATCCTTAGTGGAGGAAGGATCTAGAGAGAGGTCCTGGCAGCTCAGTCAGAGCCATGGTGTAAAAGGAGTCATAGGGGATTTCCTGGTAGCTCTGACAGAGCTTGGTGGCAGCAATTCAGGAGGAGAGCTGCATGCTGGTGGTGGACTCTGTTGCCAGGAGCAAGTGCAACAGAGTAAAGCTAAGTTGTGTTTCCCTGTTTGTGTTTTCTCCTTAGTGTGTATTAATGCAGTGGTGGGGCCAGTGCCTGCACCACCCAGCTCCCTAGCAAGGGATAGGTGTAGGGAACCAGCATAGGGAACGTTAGGAGCGGCAGGGACACTGACTCAGGGGAGTGCAGGAGGTCTCCACGTCCCCTTTCCCTATTGCAGGGCCCACCATTGTAACTGTTTCCCTCCCCCTTGTCTTGTTGTTTTAGTTACCGGCCTGCGAGCCGTGTCACACAGGACAGTATCACGTGCCGCGTCCTGTTGTTTTAGTTACCGGCCTGCGAGCCGTGTCACACAGGACGGGCCCACGTGACATCACCAGCCCAAACATTTTTTCTGCTGAGCCATGGATCCAGTTCAGCCATTTGCCCAATTGCTGCAGACCCTTACTAATGAGATTAGGGGGCTGCACGGAGGGTTGGTGCAGCAGCTGCGGCTGTTGGTGGGCTCTGGGGGTTTGGTCCAGGAACAGGCTCAGCCAGAACCCAAGATATCCCTCCCTGACAGATTTTCTGGCGGGAGAGATCAATTCTTGGTGTTTCAACAAGCCTGTAAATTGTATTTCTGGCTGCGCCCTCGTTCATCAGGGAGTGAAGAGCAACGGGTGGGAATCATTAGGTCCCTTCTTAAAGGGGATCCCCAATCCTGGGCCTTCTCCCTACCGGACGATGCTCCATCTTTAGAGTCCGTGGACGAGTTTCTTGCGGCTTTGGCGCTAGTGTATGGGGATCCTGATGGCGTCGCCCTGGCGGAATCCCGACTCCGTAGGTGTAAACAGGGAGCCCGGGTTGCCGAGGAGTACTGCTCAGAGTTTAGGAGGTGGGCCACTGACACTCAGTGGAATGACGCTGCACTTGGGAGTCAATTTGTGCAGGGTCTGTCTCCAAAGTTGCAGGATACTGTGGTGCAGTATGCCACCCCCAGGTCGCTGGAGGCCGCCATGTCCCTTGCCATCCGGGTAGACGCCTTAGGGAGAGACATACACAAAATGTGCCCCCTGTAGTCCTCGCTAGGGAGGAGGACCCACCAGTGTGGATGGAGGAACCCAAGCAGCCCGGTGTTGTTGGTACAAAAAATGGGTTGTCAGCGGTTCGCCGTGATGGGGGGTATGCTTTTCCTGTGGGAAGCCTGGCCATTTTATGAGAGCCTGCCCAGTTCATGCCAAGTCTCCTGACAAACCTATGCAAGTAGGAGGAGCTAGTTTGTGTACGGTGCTGCCTACGGTTCGGGGAGTGGTGTTGGCATGTTTGTACTGTGGGCAGACTGGTCATGTCCTGAAGGCTTGCCCATTGCACGCCAAATTATCTGTGCCATCTGAGAAGCCACATTCCCCTGGTCGCTTGGAGGGAGGCGACCAGGGAGTATACATTTCCTCCATTTTGCCCTCCCAAAGTACCATGTAAGCAGAGGTCTTGGCTGGTGGGGTACCGGAGGGAAAAGATTGGCGGGCAAGGGAAGTAGTCAGCTGGGGGCACTCATGTGAGGACTGCTGCCTAGGAACTACTGTCTCTTCAACGGACCCCTTCCTCTCCGGTGAGGGCAGCAGATGTGCTGCAGTCGAGTAGGGGCAAGTCTCAACCCTCGCCATTGGCCAACCCTGTGAGGCGCAGACCTCGTGGTGGAAGGGGTTGGAGGGTGGTGTACCCCTTGGTGAGGTGCGGGGGTGTGAGTGTGGTGATACAGGGGGACGCCTCTGTTGTCAATCCCAGAAAGAGTTATCCAAGTGGTGACAAACGAACGAGTGGCAATAAACGTTCAGGTCCGGACCTGTGTGTGAATGAGCGTGTATGGGTGGCCATCAAAAAACATCCAGTGGAAGTGTGTTGTGGAGTGTTACCAGCTCATACCAAACATACACATACACAACCCGTTCCCCAGGTCAGAGCTTCGGAGATGTGTGTTGCCTCCAGAACATACGTTGCCAATACCAGCGGGCTCGTTTCTCATCAACCTGACATGCAGGTAGTTGCTGGGGTGAACTCTGGGTCTGGGCGTCCCCGCTGTAGGTGGTTCCCTGATGAGGAGCGGTCTTGAGGGTCCAGAGGCCCCTCATTAAGGGGAGGGTACTGTCATGATTCATGCTGGATCAGGACTGATATAAAGCACAGGTAACCTTTTTTTTTCCTAAACTGTGCTTAAGGTGTTTTTGCCCCCCGTGGCCATTAGGATTATTGCACTGTGGTGTTGTTTGTTCTAAGTTTGCCCCGGTGCTTGTGAGCGTCATTGCACTCTAGCTTCTTTTGTTTAGTGCACATGATTTTAATGCAGGTGTAATTGCTGGCTCTGCTATAAAAGAGTCACAGGTGTTGCAATCAGGTTTGGTGATAGTGTTCATTTCAACCATCCTTGGTGGAGGAAGGATCTAGAGAGGTCCCGGCAGCTCAGTCAGAGCCCTGGTGTAAAAGGAGTCATAGGGGATTTCCTGGTAGCTCTGACATAGCTTGGTGGCAGCAATTCAGGAGGAGAGCTGCATGCTGGTGGTGGACTCTGTTGCCAGGAGCAAGTGCAACAGAGTAAAGCTAAGTTGTGTTTCCCCGTTTGTGTTTTCTCCTTAGTGTGTATTAGTACAGCGGTGGGGCCAGTGCCTGTGCCACCCAGCTCCCTAGCAAGGGATAGGTGTAGGGTGTGCTAGGGCGACAGGTTCGTGATCGGCGTCCGTTGCGGAATCGGCATAGGGAACGTTAGGAGGGGTAGGGACACTGACTCAGGGGAGTGCAGGAGGTCTCCACGTCCCCTTTCCCTATCACAGGGCCCACCATTGTAACTGTTTCCCTACCTCTTGTCTTGTTGTTTTAGTTACCGGCCTGCGAGCCGTGTCACACAGGACAGTATCACGTGCCGCGTCCTGATGTTTTAGTTACCGGCCTGTGAGCCGTGTCACACAGGACGGGTCCACGTGACAGTATTTCGCCATGACAGCTGCACCCCTGACCGACTTTCTTAAGGCCTTTCGAAGCAGATGGTCTTTTGAAGCAGAAATAGTGTTCCAAGAGTTGAAACTCAGGGCTACAAGACTTCAACTTTCATGTGGAACACAGGCCATGGAAGATGCACGGCAACGCAGATGCCCTGTCTAGACTTCCCTGTTTATTGACTGAAAGTGCACTGAGGTTGTTAGTTTCAGTAATAAACTAAGTGATGACAGGGGTTAATCAGCCATGTTTAGTGCTAGGACGATTGAATAGCTGTAGAGTGGGACCAGTCCAGAGGATAAATGCCCAGCTTTCTAGAGCATTTGAGAGAGTGCGTGGGTCTGGAGGTGCAAAGTATGGAGATGTGGCTTTTGTGTTAAGGAAAGCTGGACGTATGGAGATTGCACATCTCCTGGATTGAATGTCCTTTGCTAAAGAACATTGAAGCTGGAATCTGAGCCAAGTGAGCTAACCAGCACTATTATATGGACTTGCTACTTTATATTTTACCTTATGGCCGACCAAGGCTATATTTATGTTTTCTGGTGATGCGGTTTATGAAGATTGCAAGTGAATCAACCTACCACAGTAGTTCGCTCTTTCTGAGGTGACAGGTTCACTTTAAGAGTTCCGAACTGTTTTTGGCAATTTCTAAAGCCATGCCACCCTGCTTGCTAAAGACCTCTATTCACATTAGACTAAAGTCGTTTGAATCCTCTGAAATTGATAGGATAGACAGACAGTCTATTTTGTATGGAGGCCTACCACCTATCCCCTCAACAGATAAAGAAGCGGGGAGATTAGAAGTCGGCCATTGAACTTTCCACTTTCAATCCTCTTATTCAACATGAAGATACAATTCCTCGGCAGCGACTCTTACAGAGAACACAGGAGCACTCCTGTGTATGGGGAGTCGTGAGAGATGGCTGTCGTTCAACTGATTGCTCTAACGTGTATCTAAGGTGAATGGGGGCCGTAAGTCTTCTGTTCTACTTTTGGACCTTACCAAATGAGCTGAGATCATAAACCACTATAAGAAGAGATACTTTTGTTCTGGTAGTCACTGTTGATAGTACATGGTCAGTGATTCCTGTGGATGGTCCTCTGTATCGATGCCACAATTCCTCACTGGCTTCCTCTTCTGGCCGGGAAGGGGGGGGTCAGGTGAGCCATGACAACAGCACAGTGGCTCAGTGGTTAGCAACAGCTGCAAAGATTTTGTATGTTCTCCCCGTGTTGGCGTGGGTTTCTTCCAAGTTCTTTGGTTTTCTCCCACACTCTAAAGACATACTGATAGGGAATTTAGCTTGTGAGCTCCATTTGGGACAGCAATGATGGTAATGTATATGAAGCGTTGAGGAATATCATGGTGCTATATAAGAAAAGCATAAATAAATAAATAAATCAATTCTGATCCGCGTCACCTAACCACTGGCTTGGCGAGAAAGATAAGAGACCAGTTAGAGAGTACCCGTTTTCTTCTGCTTTTCAACCATTCTTGGCTCATTAATAAAATGTTTTATAACAGAGGATAACTCCCTTTAAGACCCATTTAGATAAGATGATAATTATCAAACGTGCGTATTCCCGACCACATCAAGAACAAGAGCTTTGGGATGTTTCCACTGGCCCATAATCAGTAACGAGCGCATTTATGAAGGTGATCAGATTGTTTATGTAGGTATGAAAACATGGTTATCTGCAGCGCATCATCACACGTATACATAAGATGGGCTGCCAACAACGTAATGATATATGACGACAGAACGATCATCTTAACGATCTCTTTGTTCTACAATTTTTTCTAGTAGTGTCAACAGGTGAGCAAATGAGCCTCAATGGGCCTATCGGAAAGAGCCTTTACATCTCTCCAGTCAGACAAAAGCAATCGGCTGATTGAGAGGGTGACGATCAACAATCGGTGTTCTCTTTTACCTAAGATTGAAGGATAATGTTGGTTCTGCTTTGGAGCTAGCAGTCTTTCTTTGTATTCATGTATGTGTGTGTTTTTTTCAACTGGTCTCATTACACCTCCAGGTACAAAGAATATTTTCCCAGTGGATCAGAAGAGAGATAATAGTCACAATTATACCACAGGAGCCAGTTGTTGATTTTTCATGGATTTCTAACAACACCAATTATTTCAATACGTAGTCTTTAAAGGGAAACGTACCTCAAGTCCTATCTCTATAATGAGGGAAATTTAGGTTTAAAAAGAAATGCCCACTTTTAAACTGTAAATACATCCAGAATTCTTAGCTAATTAATTTCTGAAAACATCTGTATAGCATGTACAAAAATACTTGGCAGTCAAAAATTGAAGAAGCAGTATATTTTTTATTTAGCATCCAGACAAAAATAGACTCATATCGTATGAACGTTTTCGGTCCAACAACGGACCTTCATCAGAATGGTCTTTTTAGAGAAAACTGCAAAAGATAAAGGTAGGGTAATAGATATCCTTAGTTAGTAGCAAAGTCTATGCTGCTGGTATTAAATAGAGGCTGGAGCACGAGTCTATTTGATTGGAATTGGATTAATGTGACTGGATAAATCAGGGCTACAGGAATGTGTTAACAGCGCTAGGGGTGCAGGCTCTGCAAACAGATATAGCGCTTAGTGCCCGCAGGAGGAATCCAGGGTGCCGCCGTGTAGAAGACGTAATGCACAGGTCCTACAATCGGTACATGCGCTGATATGCGCTCCCTCTAGTACCATAGGACATCGTTTTTTCAGTGCTGTTACCGGCCGGGGCAGCTCTGTAATGTGATTCAACATTGATCAAACTACCTACAATAATTCCTTTAACTGGAATTAATTTTCTTTAAGTCTATCGGTGGGTCTAAGGACGGCAATTGTTCCACAGGACCTTCACCGCTTGGTGTTACATTAAGGTATCGGAACTCTGCATTGACTGGAATAAAGCCTTTATCATTGTATATCAGATTGTCATTTTAGTCCAATATTCGACACCAGTCATAATTTATTTATTTATTTTAAGTGTGGAAATCAGCATAATCTCAGAGGATCTTCACCGCACAAGTGTTACAGTTAAGGTAACAGAACTCTGCATCGACTGGAATAACGTTTAATTACTATACATCAGATTGTCATCTTAGTCAAACTTGTACACCAGTCAATAGTAATAATTTATTTATTTGTTTTAAGTGTGGAAATCAGCATAATTTCAGAGGATCTTCACTGCACAAGTGTTACAATTAAGGTAACGAAACTCTGCATTGACTAGAGTAACACCTTACCACTTTTTATCAGATGGCTAGTTTAGTAAATTTGGAAATCAGTCTACAATAATTTATTTTATTTAGCTTGGAAGTCAGCTCGGATTTGCAGGATCCTTAGGCCTCTTTCACACTTCAGTTTTTTACAATCAGTCACAATCCGCCAGGTTTTGAAAAAAACGGATCCTCAATTTTCTTTTGAGGATCCGTTTTTTTCCCCATTGACTTTCATTAATGGCGGATTGTGACGGATTGCTGTCCGTTGCATCCGTTTTTTATGAGGATCCGCCAAAAGTTGCTGTCCGTCACCATCCTCAAAGATTTCAAAACGGAGCTTGCAACGTTTTTTTTTTTCTGGCGGATCCTCCAGACACTCATTTAACCCGAAATTCTTTCTGGGTGCCGGACAAAAAAAAAAAAAATCTCTCTCTCTCTCTTCCTCTCTCTCTCTCTCCTTTTCCAGGCTGCGATTCCTTTAACATTCTTCATTTTGCAGATCCGTCAAAAAAACGGATGGGTGGCATCCGTTGTCATCAGTTCTACAACGGATCCAGCATCCGTCCTTTTGGCGGATTTTGACTGATACAAAAAACTGAAGTGTGAAAGAGGCCTTACTGCACAGCGTTACAATAAGGTAACGGACCTGTTTCATTGACTAAAGTAATACTCTATGATTACACTAAAAATATTTACTATTTTAAATAAAGTTTGATTATTCACATCATTTATTTATTTCAGCCTGAAAATCAGCGCAGATAAGTTCCTTAAGGGGTCTAGTTTCTAAAATGGTGTCACTTGTGGGGGGTTTTCACTGTTTAGGCACATCAGGGGCTCTCCAAACGCAACATGGCGTCCAATCTCAATTCCAGCCAATTCTGCATTGAAAAAGTCAAACGGTGCTCCTTCCCTTCTGAGCTCTGCCGTGCACCCAAACAGTGGTTTACCCCCACATATGAGGTATGGGCGTACTCAGGACAAATTGCACAACAACTTTGGGGGTCTAATTTCTCCTGTTACCCTTGTAAAAATAAAAATTTGGGGGCGAAAATATTTTTGTGGAAAAAAAAATATTTTTATTTTCACGGCTCTACGTACGTTATAAACGTCTGTGAAGCACTTGGAGGTTCAACGTGCTCAGCACACATTTACAGTTGTGGCCAAAAGTATTGACACCCCTGCAATTCTGTCAGATAATACTCAGTTTCTTCCTGAAAATGGACAATGACCCAAAACACACTTCAAAAAGCACTAGAAAATGGTTTGAGAGAAAGCACTGGAGACTTCTAAGGTGGCCAGCAATGAGTCCAGCCCTGAATCCCATAGAACACCTGTGGAGAGATCTAAAAATGACAGTTTGGAGAAGGCACCCTTCAAATATCAGGGACCTGGAGCAGTTTGCCAAAGAAGAATGGTCTAAAATTCCAGCAGATCATTGTAAGAAACTCATTGATGGTTACTGGAAGTGGTTGGTCGCAGTTATTTTGGCTAAAGGTTGTGCAACCAAGTATTAGGCTGAGGGAGCCAATACTTTTGTCTGGCCCATTTTTGGAGTTTTGTGTGAAATGATCAATGTTTTGCTTTTTGCTTCATTCTCTTTTGTGTTTTTTCATTTAAGACAAATTAAATGACGATAATAATACCAAAGAATTTGTGTTTGCAATGACAGAATTGCAGGGATGTCAATACTTTTGGCCAGAACTGTAAGTTCCTTAAGGGGTCTAGTTTCCAAAATGGGTGCACTTGTTGGGGGTTTCCACTGTTTAGGCACATCAGGGGCTCTCCAAACGCAATATGGCGTCCAATCTCAATGCCAGCCAATTCTGCATTGAAAAAGTCAAACGGCGCTCCTTCCCTTGCGAGCTCTGCCGTGCGCCCAAAAAGTGGTTTACCCCCATATATGGGGTATCGGAGTATTCACGAGAAATTGCACAACAAATTTTATGGTTTATTTTCTCTTTTAACACTTGTGAAAATAAAAAAAATTGGTTCTGAAGTAAATTTTTTCCAAAAAAAGTTTAATGTTAATTTTTTCTTCCATATTGCTTCAGTTCCTGTGAAGCACGTAAAGGGTTAATAAACTTCTTGAATGTGGTTTTGAGCAGTTTTAGAATGGTGTTTCTTTTAGGTATTTTCTGTCATGTACACCCCTCAAAATGACTTTAAATATGATGTGGTCCCTAAAAAATGGTTTTGTAAACTTTGTTATAAAAATGAGGAATCGCTGGACAAATTTTAACCCTTATAACTTCCTAACAAAAAAAATTTTGTTTCCAAAATTGTGCTGATGTAAAGCAGACATGTGGGAAATGTTATATATTAAGAAATTTGTGTGACATATCTCTCTCATTTAAGGGCATAAACATTTAAAGTTTGAAAATTGCAAAATTTTCAAAATTTTTGCCATATTTCCATTTTTTTCATAAACAAACACAAGTCATATAGAAGAAATTTTACCACTAACATGAAGTAAAATATGCCACGAAAAAAACAATCTCAGAATCAGCGGGATCCGTTAAAGCGTTCCAGAGTTATAACCTCATAAAGGGACAGTTTTCAGAATTGTAAAAATTGGTCTGGTCATTAAGCTGCAAAATGGCTCTGTCACTAAGGGGTTAAACAATGAGAGTTGAGGGCGTGGTGTAGCAATGGCACAGGACAGAAGCATGGTGAGAGCTCTTGCTGTTCACATGGAGAAAACCAGCAACTGATGGAATAAAAGCAACTGGGGAGAGCTCTGGAGCACCAGCACCATATCTAGAAGGCTGGGAGGAGTGGTGGACAGGTGCAGCTAATCCCTCATTCCAAGGGCAAGGCAGTATTATGGCAGGAATAGCAGGAAGCCCACACAGTCCTCTTCTCCATCTTCTGCACAATCTGCAGAACAGTAACACTTGCTCTTTGTTCCGCTATAATTTTTTGTAAAGATGTGGACCCTGTCAAGAATACCGAGACCAAGGTAGCCCGTAAGTCGATTGGGACTTAAACATGACTAAGGGGGGCACCTTGCTCCTAATGGGACAACAGCTCTTCTGGTGGAGGAGAGCCAACATGAGGACCAAGGTGGCGGTAATCCATATTTCGGCTTCAGGTTTCAGACAATGAGAATGTAGTATTGACTCCGGCTACCTGCGTGCTTTTCCAGAGATAGAGGGAAGCATTGCGGTTACCGTGCTTGTTGATTTATTTTTAGATGCGTGGATCTAAACAAACAAATGTGATGTGATGCTTGGTCCATGTGGGTGGTGTGCATGCATTTTGAGAGACACCCCCCACATAGAAAGTTTGCATTTGCAGGCATCGGGAGATCTCTGTGTTACAAGAGGACTTCCCGAAGACAGTTTCCTCGGCCTAGGATTGAAGAAGTTGCCTACCCTTATTAGGCTCCTGAATTTTATTTAGGTTCTCTATATTTACTTTTTCCTTGTCTTTTTATTTTTTCTGCTTTCTGTTCCCCATCCGTTCCCCATCCGTTCTTCTCTTCCCTTCCTTCCCCAACCTTCTGCTTACCCTGTTAGGATCTACCCTCAGTCCTGTTCTGGCCTCGTCTATGATCCTCTTCAGCAATTATCTTTGGGGTTGACAGTATGCCTACAATCAAGATAGCCTCTTTAAATGTCAGGGGTTTTAAGATGGGAACGCAAATTCTTTTTCTTCAAGAGACTCATTTTAAAGACTCATTTTAAAAGAGAACATCACCCCGTAGTAAAAAACAAATATTACATTGGTTTCCCAGCACGAATCCTGAGTCCAAATCCAGGGTAGTCAGTGTAGCTATTCATAAGAATCTTCAGTTTTTACTTGTGGGGGAAGATAGGGATGATCAGGGTTGTTTTGTTTTCCTGAAAGTCTCTGTATCAAATCAATTATATACTTTGGCTAATCTCTACCTTCCTAACAAAGGCCAGATTAAGGCAGGCCGATGATATCTGAGGGCCAACTGATAATAAGAGGCGACCTGAATCTGATAATGAACAAGACACTTGACTCTTCATCGGGTAAGTCCTCCATTCATCCCTCACTCTAAGGCTGGTTTCACACTAGCGTTTTATCGCGCAGCGCATCGTGTGGTATCGGGCGCATGCGCAATGTTCCCCTATCTCTAACATGGTGGTCGCAGGGTCTTGCGATTGCACGCGCTCATCAGCGTTTAGTGTGCACTGCGCATTTTACAGGTGTGCGCCCAGACGCGCCGCACGCTACATGTTGCATTTTTTGCTCTGCCTACATCGTTAGAAAAATCATGCACGCACGTGAGCGCCCAAAAATAGCAGTCTATGCTGACATGCGCTTGGATGCGCGCACGTCAGCGCTTTGTGCGCGCACGCAATTTCAGTAAACAGTGTCTAGACACTTGTCTAAACCTCCCCCTAAACAAGCAACATTGTTTGGGAGGAGTGTTGATAAAAGAAGGTGTCTTCAGGGCCAGACCAATACTCTACAGACAGCCTTGCAGAGACCAGACAAGAACATAGAAGAGCCTTCCAACTGTGGATTCAAGCTTCAGAAGCCAAAATGTGAGTATTCTTCAACATAATGTCTGTGTGTCCTGTACATTTTTATAATGTACTAATGTATTTTTTGTTTAAATTTCAGCATGTCTTCTTCTGGATCGGTCTATTCGCCATCTCGGCAAGAACTGGCCCAAGCTGATCGTGAGGTGAGGATGTTGCTGCCTTTGGGTAAGTTTAGCTGCCTCTAGAAATGTGTTATAATTTTTTTTTCTCTTTTACAGACATCGGACACGGCCAGTGAAGGTGAAGTGCGGGAGCAGTCTGAGCGGGAGCTGTTGTAAGTTCATTCTCTGGTTCACCAGTTGTGAGTTCTCCTTCCAGACTCCCTCTGGTGGTAACAGGAGGTAGAGAGGCTGATTTGATCGGTGGAGATCTGCCACCTGAGAATGAGGATGACGATTGGATCTCAGGAGTCTCAGATTGGATTTAAGACAGCCAACGCCCTATTCAGTTGCTGGTGATTCCTTCTGGCTTGTCAGCTCTTGGTTTTCAGCTCTGTTCCAGTCTTCTAAAGCTAAGTTTTTCTGCTAATGTTCACACTTGATTTTGTTGGTCTATTCAGTTTTTGGTGTGGTCAGCCAGCCCCTGCTGGGGGCTGTGCTGAATTTCCACTCTTATTTATCAGTATTTTGCCAATTTGCTTTTTGTCCCTTACTAGTTCGGTCCCTTTTTGCTCTGTCTCAGAATATTTCAGAGTGCTGATATAGTGGGAGAAGTCTAGTGACTTCAGGGTTAATTTTGCCATCAGAAGTGTTGGACATGATTTTTGTAGGGTTTTTTGCAGGTTGCAGACAGTGTCTTTCCTTTCCTTTCCTGTCTAGTTAGTTTGGGTCCCATTATTTGCTCAGCCTATTTTCCTGCCTGTGTTTGTGCCTTCATCTTGTTTCACCGTCAATACATGTGTGGGGGCTATCTATTCCTTTGGGGTCTGCTCTGGGGCAGTTAGTTTTCCCTTTTCTTGCTTTAGGCTTATTTAGTCCTCCGGCCGTGACGAGGCATCTAGGAACATCGTAGACACGCTCCACAGCTACTGCTAGTTGTGTGGTAAGATCAGGGATCTGCAATCTGCATAGTTACCAACCTCTCTGGTTTTCTGTGACTTAGCTTGTTTTGTTTTTTCTCCTCGGTGACCCATTCATAACAGGGAGCAGTCTGAGCGGGAGCAGCGTAGCCAAGTCGTGGCGAGGAGACGCAATGTTAGTATATAATCTCTACTTTTTTTTCTGTTTTTATTTTCATCTTTTATCCTTCTTCTTCTCTGTTTCTTTTCTATCTTTTTCATTCTCCAAAATTACAAAGATTCTAATTTTTTTTTTCTAGGTTCCACAACGGGATGACGAAGAAGTGTACATCGACAACAAGCACCTGATCCACCTTGTTGAGGAGCGTATCCCGTTGTGGGACAGCCATGACCAGCAGTACAAAGACACAGCTCTGGAATGAGGTGGCCGCAGCGATGATGGATGGCTGGGAGAGCGCCTCTCCAACTTCAAAAAGGGCGTTCAGTAAGTATAAAGATGCTCTGTGATACTGCATTGATTTTTGGTCCAGATGGTGCTGGTTTGTTTGTGGCAAGATATATTCTTGCATCAAACACACCAATGCCTTCTGGAAAACAGTGATTGCTTTTTGTATTGAACTGCTGTCTTGAAGCTGCATTGATTTATGGTCCTGATGGTGCTGGTGTGTTTGTGGCAAGATATATTCTTGCATCAAACACACCAATGCCTTCTGGAAAACAGTGATTGCTTTTTGTATTAAGCTGCTGTCTTGAAGCTGCATTGATTTATGGTCCTGATGGTACAGGTGTTGTCATGGCACCGGCTCCCGCTGCTCCTACTTACCTCTCTGCGCGCGAACTCCTGGGTAAGGTGACGCGCTGGCCCCGCCCCCAACATGGCGGCGGCCACCGCTACTTATGCCCGGCGCCTGCTCAGGTAAGACGTCTGATTGTCTTATGCGGTGATGCTGTCTGCTGCAGTGCTCTCTGCGTCCTCAGGCCCTTTCTCTTCCTCTGTCCGTGCTTGCTAGCGCCTTGGTTCTGCCTGTTCCACTGCCTGCTGGTTCTCGGTCTGTCTCTCCTGTACTCTGCCCTCCCAGTCTCCCTAGGGCTTTCCCCCCTTGGTCCTGCCTCCTGCTTTCCCCCTCTCCGTCTCGGTTATCTGCAGTGCTACATCTTGTGCTTCTCTACCGTTACAGCCTCCGGTCCTGTGCTCCTCCGGCTCTCCGGTCCTGTACCCCACTGGGCCCCTGCCTTGCCCAGTGGCCTGCCTGTCGTCCACGTCTGTGCCTGCTTCCTATTGCCTCAGTCGTCCCTTTGGTTCTGGCAGTTGCGGCTCTATCCCCTGGAGGCCTGTCCCTAACACTCCCTGTATAGGGGGGTGGTCCTCACCTGGGCACTCGCCTTCGGGGGCTCTGGAGTCGTGACCCAGAGGGTCCACTTTCAGGTGCTCCTTTATTTTCTCTCAACACCGTAACAGCACAATCAGGCCATGGACCCCGCTGGAGCCTCGGCCGCGCAGAAGGAGTTAGTTTTCCTTCGGGAGAATCAGACGCGCATGATGTCCTTCATGAAAACTATGGACTCACGCTTGTCCGCTCTCCAGTCCTCTGACCCTGGAAACGCCGCCCAGTTGGCTGGCTTGCAACAGGAATTGGCGCAGCAGCGTGACACCCAGTCACCTATCCTCAGCTACATGGCCTCGGTGGACGGGCGGTTGCTCGCTCTGCACTCGGCCGCATATGCTCCCCCACCCGCTAGTTCCCATCCTCCTCCGTGGTTGGCCAAACCACCCCGATATGGCGGAGACACCAAGTTATGTCGAGGTTTTTTAAATCAGTGCCGTCTCCATTTTGAACTGCTGCCCCAGCAGTATCCCACTGACCGAGCCAAAGTGGCCTTCATCATCTCTCATCTTGAGGGGGACGCCTTGGCTTGGGTCAATCCGTTCTGGGAACGTGATCACCCAGTAGTTACTCAGCTTTCTGTTTTTTTGGATATGATTTGTCGAGTTTTCGACGAACCGGGCCGTTTAGCCTCCACTACTGAGGTTTTATTTAACCTATGTCAGGGTTCTTTAACGGTGGGCCAGTATGCTACCCAGTTCAGGACTCACTCCTCAGACTTAGGTTGAAATAATGGGCCTTGGTGGGCGCATTCTGGCGAGGCCTCTCTAGTCGTATAAAGGATGAGCTTGCTGGTCGTGACACCCCAACGGCTCTCGAGGATTTGATCTCGTTGGCTACGCGAATTGACCTCCGCTTTCAAGAGCGTGCTAGGGAGAGAAGGGCCTCTCGTCCATTTTCTTCTGTCCGCAGGCCACCCAGTCCTCGACCTAGGAGTCTCCCTGCACCTCCGGCACCCGAACCTATGCAGGTGGATCGCCTAAAGCTCTCTGACCAGCGTCGCAGGGAGAGGAGCCTCCATGGTCAATGTTTCTACTGCGGTAGCGGCTCCCATCTCATCCGAACTTGTCCGGAACGTCTGGAAAACTTCTCCGCCTAGGCCAGGTAAGAGAGGCCTCCCTAGGTGTATATAATACCTCACTCCCCCTCACTTTGTCTGTCCTCTTACATGTTGGTGGGAAGCGGGCTTCCCTGGTGGCCTATCTGGACTCGGGTGCCGCCAGGAATTTCATTAGGCTAGACGAGGTTAATAAGCTTTCTGTTCCCGTGAGGGCTTTGCAAAAACCGCAAGTTCTCACCTCCGTAGATGGTCGACCCCTGCTAGAAACGGTTACTCTAGTTACTCACGAAGTAGAATTACAAGTAGGGGCGCTGCACAAGGAAAAGATTACGTTTTACGTCTTAGCAGGCATTTCTCACCCTATCCTGCTTTGGCTTCCTTGGCTGCGGCTCCACGAGTCCACCTTAGATTGGCATAATGGCAACGTCTTGCGCTGGGGGGAGTCTTGTTGGGCTCGGTGTCTGCTGTCGGTGCGTCCCGTAGGTGACCCCCGTCCTTCCCTTGTCCCCCAGGGATTGCCATCGGTGTACCATGATTTTTTGGATGTTTTTGACAAAAAAGAGGCTGAGACTCTTCCTCCACACCGTCCTTACGACTGCCCCATCGAGCTTGTTCCTGGTACCATTCCGCCCCGTGGTAGGATTTATCCTCTCTCTCCAGCAGAGACACAAGCCATGTCTGAGTACATCCAGGACAACTTGGCCAGGGGCTTCATTCGGAAATCTTCGTCCCCTGCAGGAGCAGGCTTCTTTTTCGCAAAAAAGAAAGATGGGTCTCTGCGCCCGTGCATCGACTATCGTGGCTTAAACCGTATCACGGTGAAGAATAAATATCCACTACCACTCATCTCTGAACTTTTTGATCGCTTGAAAGGGGCGCGTGTATTCACCAAGCTTGATCTTCGAGGGGCCTATAACCTGGTTCGCATACGCTCCGGGGACGAGTGGAAGATGGCATTTAACACGCACGATGGACACTACGAGTATCTGGTTATGCCCTTTGGGCTTTGCAATGCACCGGCAGTATTCCAAGAACTCGTTAATGATGTCTTTCGAGATCTCCTTTACTCCTGTGTCGTGGTCTACCTAGACGACATCTTGGTCTTCTCCCCTGATCTGGCCACACATCGCCGAGACGTCCGCCAAGTCCTTCTATGTCTCAGAGAAAAACATCTATTTGCCAAGTTGGAGAAATGCCTCTTTGAACAAACGTCATTGCCTTTTCTTGGTTTTATTGTTTCGAACTCGGGTCTTGAGATGGACCCTGAGAAAGTCTCAGCAGTTCTCAATTGGCCGCCTCCCTCCAGAGTCAAGGCAATTCAGCAGTTTTTGGGTTTTGCCAATTATTATAGGCAATTTATCCCTCATTTTTCTTCCTTGACTAAACCCATCTCAGCTCTTGTCCGCAAAGGTGCAGATTCCAATCATTGGCCCTCTGAAGCTGAAGTCGCCTTCACAACCCTGAAGCAGGAATTCGCTAAGTCTCCGTTACTTCATCGCCCGGATGCCAGCAGGCCATTCATCCTCGAGGTGGACGTATCCTCGGTGGGAGCTGGAGCAGTTCTCCTGCAGAAATCCTCCTCGGGCCGCACTCTTACTTGTGGATTCTTTTCGAAGGCTTTCTCCGCTCCCGAACGTAACTATGCCGTTGGAGATAGAGAACTCTTAGCCATAAAGATGGCTCTTGAGGAATGGCGCCATCTTCTCGAGGGTGCTCTCCACCCATTCATCATTTTTACGGATCACAAGAATTTGGCCTATCTTCAGTCCGCCCAGAGGCTCAACCCTCGACAGGTCAGATGGTCACTGTTTTTCGAGAGATTTGACTTTGAGCTCCACTTCCGACCCGGGGAGAAGAACATCAAGGCGGATGCTCTTTCACGGTCCTTCCTGTCTGTTGACAAGGAGGAGGGTCCAAACCATCTCATTGACCCTGCCAAGATCCTTACTGTAGCCCCTGTAAGCCTGGTCTCCCCACCATCTGGTAAGACCTTTGTTCGGAGCGGAGATCGATTAAAAGTCTTACGCTGGAGTCACTCTTCAAGATTCTCTGGACATGCCGGAATTAACAAGACTCTCTCGCTTGTCTCCCGCCATTACTGGTGGCCTTCGCTTCGCAAGGATGTTCAAGACTTTATTGTCTCCTGTCCTTTTTGCGCCCAGAACAAGGTTCCCCGGCATGCTCCTGCAGGGCACCTGCATCCGTTACCAGTACCTGCAACCCCATGGACTCATGCTGCCATGGATTTCGTCACTAACTTGCCTCCTTCGTCTCGATGTACTGTGATTTTGGTGGTCGTGGATCGTTTTCCAAAATGGCCCACTTCATCGCTCTGCCAGGTCTACCTACCGCTCCCGAATTGGCGAAGATCTTTTTGCGTCACATTTTTTGCCTTCATGGTTTTCTCTACATATTGTCTCGGATCGAGGAGTCCAATTTACCTCCCGTTTTTGGCGAGCTCTCTGCGGATTACTGAAGATAACATTGGATTTCTCCTCAGCCTATCACCCTCAGTCGAATGGTCAAGTCGAGCGAGTCAACCAAGCCTTAACATCTTACCTTTGGCCCTTTTCCAATGCTCATCACGACGACTGGGTCTCTCTCCTTCCTTGGGCAGAATTCGCCTACAACAACCATCCAAGTGAAGCCTCTTCCAAATCTCCTTTTTTTGTGGTTTTTGGTCAACACCCCGGCATTCCTCTTCCCGTGTCCCCCACCTCGGGTGTGCCGGCAGCGGATTCCTTGTCCATAGACTTCTCTCAGATTTGGAGGGAGACCAAAAAAGCCCTTGAGAGTGCCAGCCTCAGAATGAAACTGTATGCCGACAGGAGACGGCTAGACGTTTCCCCATATCGCCCTGGGGATAAAGTTTGGTTAGCTTCTCGATATATATCAGGTTGAAAATTCCCTCTTACAAGTTAGGTCCACGTTACATTGGTCCCTTTGAGGTCGTAAGCCGGATCAACAACGTGGCCTACAAGTTAAAATTACCCACCTCACTAAAGATTCCCAACACCTTCCATGTATCTCTCCTTAAACCAGCCGTGTTTAACCACTTTCATTCTGCACATTCTCAAACCTCCCAACCATGTAGCGCAGATAACACATTTGAGGTGCGGGATATTTTGGCTAGAAAGACTGTTAAAGGGAGAACTCTGTTTTTGGTGGATTGGAAGGGCTTTGGTCCCGAGGAAAGATCATGGGAACCCCAGGAGAATATTGATGCTCCCCGCATCATGAGACGGTTCCTCTTCAACATTAGGAGGAGGGGGCGTAAAGAGGGGGGTACTGTCATGGCACCGGCTCCCGCTCCTCCTACTTACCTCTCTGCTCCTGCTTCTCGGCGCCTCCCCGCACCCGGCCTCCGGCTCCCTCGGCGTCGGGCACGAGCACACAGCGCGCGGCCTCCTGGGTAAAGTGACATGCTGGCCCCGCCCCCAACATGGCCG
Organism: Dendrobates tinctorius; assembly: GCF_039654945.1. NCBI lineage: Eukaryota > Metazoa > Chordata > Amphibia > Anura > Dendrobatidae > Dendrobates > Dendrobates tinctorius. Next base: position 2,561,568 of record NW_027361674.1, read on the forward strand.
CGCCCACCACTACTTATGCCCGGCGTCTGCTCAGGTAAGACGCCTGATTGTCTTATGCGGTGACGCTGTCTGCTGCAGTGCTCTCTGCATCCTCAGGCCCTTTCTCTTCCCTTGTCCGTGCTTGCTAGCGCCTTGGTTCTGCCTGTTCCACTGCCTGCTGGTTCTCGGTCTGTCTCTCCTGTACTCTGCCCTCCCAGTCTCCCTGCTTTCCCCCTCTCTGTCTCGGTTATCTGCAGTGCTACATCTTGTGCTTCTCTACCGTTACAGCCTCCGGTCCTGTACCCCACTGGGCCCCTGCCTTGCCCAGTGGCCTGCCTGTCATCCACATCTGGGCCTGCTTCCTATTGCCTCAGTCGTCCCTTTGGTTCCGGCAGTTGCGGCTCTATCCCCTGGAGGCCTGTCCCTAACACTCCCTGTATAGGGGGTGGTCCTCACCTGGGCACTCTCCTTCGGGGGCTCTGGAGTCGTGACCCAGAGGGTCCACTTTTAGGTGCTCCTTTATTTTCTCTCAACACCGTAACAGGTGTGTTTGTGGCAAGATATATTCTTGCATCAAACACACCAAAGCCTTCTGGAAAACAGTGATTGCTTTTTGTATTGAGCTGCTGTCTTGAAGCTGCATTGATTTATGGTCCTGATGGTGCTGGTGTGTTTGTGGCAAGATATATTCTTGCATCAAACACACCAATGCCTTCTGGAAAACAGGATTGCTTTTTGTATTGAGCTGCTGTCTTGAAGCTGCATTGATTTATGGTTCTGATGGTGCTGGTGTGTTTGTGGCAAGATATATTCTTGCATCAAACACACCAATGCCTTCTGGAAAACAGTGATTGCTTTATGTATTGAACTGCTGTCTTGATCCTGTTTTCACTCTTGCTCCTGATGATACTGTTGTTTTGGCTGCTACATATATTCTAGCAGGAAACATAACAGTGTCCTCAGGATCAACAGTGACATTGTGTCTAAAATTTATTTGTGCTGCAGCATTGACTGTTTGCAAAGTTCTATCAGGTGTGTGTGTGCTGATAATTACCTTGCCTTCAGTGCATTGTCTAACGTTTTTTCTTTTTTTTCCCAACAGTGAACAAAATCCGCACACGTTGGCGCTCGATGAAGGACCGCTTCAACACTGATGTTCGTGCTGAGGGACAGGTTCGCAGTGGTTCAGCGGCAAGGCGCAGAAGAAAGTACCGCTATCATCGCGAGTTGGCTTTCCTGAGACCGATCCTTGCCATCAGAGCGTAAGTATTTTTATTTTATTTTTTTTTATTACTATGTGCTTTTCTATTCCACAGCTGATGCTTCTTGTTAATGCATGATACTAATGTTTTCCCTTTCTTTCCACAGCACTTGGAGCAGCATCCTGCAACCTGTCCCGGGAGCAGTTCTTCATCGATCGACCTCGGACCCTGCCGAGCCATCCGACAGCCAGGAAGCATCTTGCAGATCAGCAACACAGACAGCTGGTGACCAGGAAGCTGGTCCATCAGGTGTTCCCCTGTCCCAGGTCTCTGTCACTGGTTATGCGGGCACTACCCGCCAGCGGCAGAGGGCCTCGGACAGGCCTGTCATGCCCGAGTTCATGTACTTGAGCGAGGCCTTTCAGGCCAGCCTCAAGGCGCTGTCCGCCAGAATGGAAAGCGGTTTTTCCCTGATGGAACGTGGTTTTAACCACATGGAACACCGCTTCCACTCTGTCGACCAGCGCCTTGACCGTCTGGAGGCTGACCTCAACAGACCAGCGCACCATTTTTTCAGTAAAATTGAACAGGGCATGGCGGAACACATTAGTCCTGAGCAGGCCCGGCGTCAGCACCCGGCGTACCCGGGCAAGTGCCGGGGCCCTGGCGCGACGGAAGGGCCCACACACGGTGACACACAGTCGGCCGGCAGGAGATGCGCGCCGTTAGCCAATCGCAGTCCAGCAGCAGCCCAAGAGTGTCCTTTGATTGGTGGAGAGCTCCCCTCCCCTGTCTCTTGTCACGTGTGCGACGCAGGGAGGAAGTGACGACAAGGCGGAGACAGGACGGGGCGGAAGGAGGAAGCAGGAGCTTGTGAAGCGCGCTGCGTGCCTCTCTCTGGACACGGAGGGACCGGGCAGCGACCGGACACCGGCGACGGGCGGCGCACATCTCCTGAGTCCTGACACCTAGTGAGTGGCTGGTGCTGCGGCTCGCTGAGTGAGGCTCCTCGGTCTTCGCTCCAAGACAGTGAGTGGTGGCGCCAGCGGCTCCTGCTGCGGCAGCTCCAGCTGGCACTGGCACCCGGGCCCCGGAGCTCAGTGAGGTTCCTCGCTTCGGCGGCTCCTGCTGCAGCAGCTTCCACTGACCGCCGCACCGGACACTGGCGGCTGATCTCCCGGCTCCTGGCCCTGGCGCTTGCTCTGGCTCCTAGCTCCGGCTGCAGCAGCTGTCACCGCCGCACCGGACACTGGCTGACACATCTCCCGGCAACCGGCTTCTCATCTCAAGTTCTGATCTCAAACCACAACAGTGGTGAGTTCTGGCTTTGGGGGGGGGTGATGATATAGGGCAAGTTGGATCAATCAGTGTGGAGCCTTGGCATCCCTATAATAAATGCCCCCAGGCCATAAAGGCCATTGCACGGTGAGGTGTTTGGTATTTTGGTTATGCACCCTTTTTCTCGTGGCTTTTAGTGATGCAAATAGGGCAAGCAAGGCTTTACATGTTGTGCACGTAAAATGGTGTAACCTGATTCTGGGCACTAGCGACCCACATAGGCTGACCACCTAACAGACCTAGCACACCTCCAATGTCTCCAAACTACAGACCCCGGCCCGGCCTCAACCATCATTCTCCAGGACCTAGCTAGTGATGATCCAGGAATTTACACCCTTCCATAAGTCCCACTCTACAGCTCAGACTCCAGTGCAGGGAGGAGGCGACTTGTCTGCAGTTTGTCTTCATGTTTCTAGAATAATGGTGCAACAGCGAGAAACTGCAGACTTGATGGTACAACGGCTTCTTCCCATTCCCATCTCCAAGTTGTAAGGAGTAGTCGCACACCATCCGTTTTTATGAGTCCATAAACCAAAAAAAATGCACTTTCGAAAAGTAATCTTTATTGAGTATATTAAAAAAAAAAAGTAAGAAAATGACAGTGACAGTAAAAGGCCACACTAGGGAAACTCACCGGAGTTCCAACACAAATTCAAAATGTACAATCAAAGTAAGGGACAGCAGGAAAATGACGATATTTGTTACCCAGTTCTGTCCCTGAAAAGCCTTGCCTTACCACAGAGGCTGGCACCCTAAAATACGCTACTATTGCCCCCACTCCCCAAAGGCTGTAACCATAGTGCCCTACTAGGCCCTGCACAATAGGATCCTGCCAGAAAGGACCACTAAATATATCCGTATGCCATGGTGATGTAGATACAATCATGAATCAACGTGTAAGGCGTATTAATAACCACAAATCAAGATAGATTAATATGTTATGAATGTAAGGGCGCAAGCAAATTCAAGGGAGGGGCCCATTGAGACTATTTCGCCCGGGGCCCTCAAAAACCTGGAGCCGGCCCTGGTCCTGAGCAACAGGCTATGCAGCAGAATCGGTATGTGCAGCAGTCAGTGGTGTCATTTCCAACAGTGCCACCGCTGACTCGCTACACCTCCCTACCGACTTCTGCTGCATACCACTGCACGGCCACCTGCATTCCCAGCGAAGCCGGACACCACTACACCACCCCAAGTCTGAGTGCTGCTGGACACTCCTCCGCCACCACCACTATTGCAAGCGCTGCTCCTGTATGGAGCACCACCTGCTTGGAGCAAAACCACCACAGAACCTGCTTGGGCGACTGACACCACCAGTCATCATCAAAGGAGCACCGTCAGCACTCCTCAGCAAAAGAGCACAGCCAGCACTCCTCATCAAAAGAGCACAGCCAGCACTCCTCATCAAAGGAGCACCGCCAGCACTCCTCATCAAAGGAGCACCGCCAGCACTCCTCATCAAAGGAGCACCGCCAGCACTCCTCATCAAAGGAGCACCGCCAGCACTCCTCATCAAAGGAACACCACCAGCACTCCTCATCCAAAGAGCACCGCCATCAATTCTCCTCCTCGGAGTCCCGCCAGAACTTCTGCTCAGATCACCGACACGCAGCCTCCTTCTAGGAGCACCGACATGACTACATCTCCAAGGATTACCGCCACCACCACTTCTTTGAGCACCGACACGATTTCGTCTCTTCGTATGACATCCACCGCCGCCACTTCTATGAGCACCGACACAAATTTGTCCCCTTCTAGGAGCACCGCCACTGCCACTTCTAGGAGCACCTCCACCACAGAGCAGCAGAGTGGTGACCCGCACTCGATATTTTACAGGTCAACGCCATGGTCCACCATCTCCAAGCGGTCGAACAAAGTAAGGCGGTCACACGGTGGAAGTCGGTCCAGGCAGGATATTCCTGCACCAAAGAAAAGAAAACAAAAAAACTTTGTTCATCCATCCATCATCTCCTCCTAATGTGTCTCAACCTGCCTCCATGTCCATTCCAGAGCTCCCTTCCCCCAGTACTTTCGTCGCCCCCTTCTCCTAGAACCCCTTCCTCAACCTCCAGCCATTCCTCGTCTCTCCACACCCCCAAAGTATCCCAATCTTCCCCTAAACGTCATTCCAAATAAAATCTTTTTTTTTTTTTTTTGTAAAAATAAATGTGCAATTCTGCTTTCAAAATATATGGATTGGTTACTGTGTCAATCGCCGACTACACACACTGCGCCTTACACACACTGTGCCGTACACTTAGCGTTTTTGCCACCAGTTATCTCCATTACTGAGACATGTTTCTTGTGTCAGTCTTGGAGATTCTTGTGTCAGTCTTGGAGATATGTGTTGTCAAAACAACCAATCTATATGACTTTTCTTTTCCACAGCAGTCTCTACATTCTTGTAATATTGCACAGACTGGATCCAGCAGGGTTCCCCAACTCCAGTCCTCAAGGGCCACCAACAGATCATGTTGTATGGAATTCCTTTTTTTTGCTCTTGTGAAGCAGTTATCAACGGAGATATGGATTTCCTTACAACATGATCTGTTGGTGGACCTTGAGGACTGGAGTTGGGGAACCCTGCTGGATCCAGTCTGTGCAATACTGCAAGAATGTAGAGACTGCTGTGGAAAAGACAAGTCATGCAGATTTTTTTTTTTATTTTTACAACAATTTAGTTCTAGACTGACAAAAGAAACATCAGTAATGGAGATATCTGGTGTATTGCACAGATGGAATTGAGCAGGGTTCCCCAACTCCAGTCTTCAAGGCCAACAAACAAATCATGTTTTAAGTAATTCCATTTCTCTGGTGATAACTGCATCACCCGAGGAAAAAAAAAATTAAATCCTTAAAACATGATCTGTTGGTGGACATTTAGGACTAGATTTTGGAAACCCTGGCATAGAGGATGGTGTTGAGTGCAAGGCATATCTATTGTTACCTTGCCTATTTTGTACCATCATCATTTAACTATTAGAGATAAGGCAAGGAACTGTAGATATACCTTGTAATTAACCATATACTCTATTACATGTGTGTTGAAGAAACGGATTAATGATGGTGAAAATAAATGTTATATATACTTCACAAATACCCTGACATTGTATCATCATCACTATCACACCTGGGCAGGTGAATACACATATGAGTTTGAACCTGCAGCGTTGCTTAACTCTCCATATATTTGAAGAACAGTGTAGTGATGCTGCAGTTTAATGTGTATTCTCCTGCCCATTTGTGATAAATTTGTGAAGTATTCGTCACTTCACCATGACACCAGGCCTGGGTATTTTACCAGTGTGCTTTCAAAATCCAAGCCACACTGCTGATCCTACAAATAATATTTATAGTCACATGTTTCGGTGTCAAAAAAAAAAGAAGTATGCCAGTGAATCCAAAAATCACTATTTGTAAAATCGCCCCATGTGACACAAATATTAGTTGTATTATCTCCACGGTCGCTGTTAATTGAACACACACTGTAGAGATTATAAAGGTAATACAACTTGTGTGTGTATGTATAGTTACCTACTCAGGAGTATTAGTGAAATCATGATGTACAAAACACAGCATCATAAATTCACTGATACACCTGGCTACTTGCTAATAGTATTGGGAGTGTAAAAACACAGAATTCACTCAGTACAGGTATCAAAACAGTGTTTTTCATTAACATACCAACAAGACAATTTTTTTTACACCATTTGCTCTTGCCATTCCACCCGTCCTACATCTGAGTTGAAGTAGGTCGCAAATTGGTCCCTCATTTGGCCAACTTCAACGGATGACCTGAGAGGGTGCTGAGTAAATTCAGGCAATGGGTTAGGAGCAACATCATCAAGATCTAAGTTCGGGTGCTCTCTAGCAATTACAAAATTATGTAGAACGACACACGCCTTCACCACCTCATCCACTGTTTCCAGTTTCAGATTAATGGCTGTGCCAAGAATGCGCCATCTAGATACAAGTACACCAAATGCACACTCTACTGTTCTTCTGGCCCTGGTCAGCCTGTAATTATAAATTCTTTTGTTGTGTTCCAAGTCCCAGCTAGAGTAGGGCTTGAGCAGGTTTTGGCACATCTGGAATGCTTCATCACCAACCATTACAAAGGGCTGAGGCGGACCTTCGGTGTTGGGAAGAGGCCGTGGCATGGGGAAATTGAAGTGGTTGCCATACAACCTCCTGCCCATGTCCGAGTTCTTAAAAGCCTGGGAGTCATTCCCACGGCCAAATGCCCCAATGTCCACAGCAATAAACATACAGTCTGTATCCGCAATGGCCATGAGTACAGTAGAAAAGTACTTTTTATAGTTGTAGCACTCAGAGCCTGTTCTTTTGGGCTTGATAATCCGGATGTGTTTCCCATACACCGCTCCTAAACAGTTAGGGAAATTCCAGACAGTCCAGAATCTTTCGGCGATTTCCAACCACTTTTCTGCGGTTGGCATGGGCATGAATTCTGGACAAAGAACGTTCCACAAAGCTCGGCAGGTGTCCGCTACAATTCCAGACAACGTGGAGATTCCAATACGGTACTGGAAGTGCAGTGAAAAGAGGGTCTCTCCAGTAGCCAGGAATCTGTGTCACAAAGAAGAAAAAAATTAATATTTGTGTATAGGGATTTTTGTACACACCTAAAATTCAATAAAAAAATATATATATATCTGCAGCCTTTTGTTCAATACATGCCATTAAAAAATTACCGCAGCCTTTTGTTAACTACATGGCAGAACTATAATTCTGCCAGATTTGGAAGAGTACATGTCACAACAAAGAAAATTAGGCAGGCATTGGTTTTGCAAAACTACATACCGTAATGTGACCAGAAGCCGTTCCTCAGGAGTAATTGCACGCCGGAGCTGCGTGTCCTGTCTCCGGATGACTTCTTGGACCCGACCAAGCAAATAGATAAAGGTTTCTTGGGACATCCGGGTATAATCCGTAAATTTCTCCGGGTTTGCCTGTAGCTCACTGTAGAGGGTGTGGTACGCTCCACGGTTCTCCCGGAGTTCAATAATGGGATGTATTCACAAACGCCGCCGCTGCCGTCTTCGCTGCCTCACTCTCCCCCTCTGTTCATGGCAAGCAACTGCATAAGCCTGAGCCATCCTCATGTGCAGATCCAAGTCAAAGTAAAACTCTTCCAGCGCAGATCCTTGTTTATCAAGGCAAATGTAAGCAAATGAGAAGAATTCAGCTGTAAACAGGGTCTATATAAAGACTTTCCATAAGACATACCCACTGCTGTCCCATTGGTGGAGTGAGTTGCAAGAATTTTTCAAGGATTTTCCTCCTGTGAAGTGACACCATTGCGCATAAAAAGTGCAAACGCATGAAAAACGCTTACAAACACATAAAAACGCTGCGATTTTTTGTCATAATGCGCACAATAATGCTACAAAAAATGCAGCGTTTACAAGCGTTTGAATGCGCTTTTGACATGCGTTTCATGTGCGCTTGATATGCTGCGCAAAAAGGCAGAAGTGTGAAACTAGTTAGCTGGGCTGAAAGCTGACTTTCACAGATTACTGATAGTGGATATTTGGCGCATCCTACACCCGGGGAACAGAGACTATAGCTACTTCTCCCACCTCCAAAACTTCTATAGTAGGATAGTGTAATGACACCTAAGGTGTCACTGGCACTGCCTAGTGGGCACTATCAGGGGGCACGTGAATGATCGTAGGGAGTACAGGCAGAAGGCAAACCTGCAGACACATCAGCCACCACCACCGCAGGTTGAATAATGGAGGATGGAGACTCGGGGAGGGAGAAACTGGATCCAGACTCTGGGACAAGGCATCAGCCAGGTTCTTATGGTCAGTAACTACAGCAATGGGATGAACTGCCCCCTCCAAAAAATGCCTCCATTCTTCAAAGGCCAACTTAACTGCAAGAATTCCCGATTACCCACGTCATAATTTCTTTCCGCTGGGGAGAACTTCCTGGAGATGAAGGCGCATGGTCTCAGATTGTTCAAGGTGCCGGGCCCCTGGGACAACACCGCCTCCACCTCCGAAGCGTCAACCTCCACCACAAAAGATTCAGATGGGTCCGGTTGAACCAGAACCGGGCAGTCATAAAACATTTTTTGAGAGCGAGAAACACCACTACCGCTGAGGCAGACCAGTTCTTAATGTCAGCTGTTATGATTGGGTCACCGAGGAGGAAAGCAAGACCAAGCTAAGCCACAGAAAACCAGAGAGGTTGGTAACTAAGCGGATTGCAGACCCCTGATCCTATCCACACAACTAGCAGTAGCCGTGGAGCGTACCTACGATGATTCTAGACGCCTCGACACAGCCGGAGAACTAAATAAGCCTAAAGTAAGAAAGAGGAAATACAAACTGCCCCAGAGCAGACCCCAAAGGAATAGATAGCCCCCAAACATATATTGTCGGTGAGACAAGATGAAAACACAAACGCAGGTAGGAAAATAGGCTGAGCAAACGATGGGGCCCAAACTAACTAGACAGGACAGGAAAGGAAAGACACTGTCTGCAATCACGCAAAAAACCCTGCAAAAAATGCCCAACACTCTGGTATATTCTGAAAACAGAGCAAAGAGAGGACAATCTAATAAGGGACTAAAACAAACTGGCACAAAGAGTAACATACGGATGGAAATTCAGCACAGCCCCAGCCGGGGCTGGCTGACCACACAAAACTGAAATAGACAGAACCAAATCTGATGTGAACAATAGCAAAAGAACACTTAGCTTGAGCATGCAGGGACTGAGCTGGAAACTAAGACCTCAGGAGGCAGGAAAAAATCACCAGCAGAGATAGAGGGAGTCGGCTGTCTTAAATCCAGTCAGAAACTCCCAATGTCCAATCGTCCTCCTCATTATCAGGTGGCAGGCCTCTGTTAATTAGATCAGCTCCATTACCTCCTGTAACCACCAGAGGGAGCCTGGAAAGAGAACTCGCAACCCCTATGTCAATACAACCATCTCCACTACCTTCACCAGCAGCCAGAGGTAGGCCAGAAAGTGAATTCACAACAGTGAGCCCCCTTCTGTGTCAAGTCAGTGAAGGGCTTGACCACCTGAGAGAACCCTTTAATAAACCTCCGGTAGTAATTGGCGAATCCCAAGAAGCGCTGAAGGCCCTTCAGGTCCCGGGGTTGAACCCAATCAACAATGGCCTGCAGCTTTTTGAGATCCATACAAAACCCCTCACTAGAGATAATGAACCCCAAGAAAGGAAGGTCTTTGACGAAAAACAAGCATTTCTCTAGCTTGGCGAAAAATCGGCTTTCCCCGAGTCTCTGAAAAATCACCCGAAGGTGATCAATATGTGATTGCTTATCAAGTGAATAAACCAGAATGTCATCCAAGTACATAACCACAAACCTCCCAATAAAATCAGAGAACACATGACTGATGAAGTTTTGGAAAACCTCGGGGCATTGGTCAGACAAAACGGCCTAACTAAATTTTCAAACAGCCCTTCTGAAGTGAGAAACGCAGATTTCCACTCATCCCCCTACCGCACCCAGATGAGGTTGTATGCCCCCGCAAATCTAGGTTTGAAAACCATTTGGCCCCAGACAATTGGTTACACAAATCGGGAATGAGTGGGAGGGGAGACGTGTTTCTTACAGTAATTTTATTTAGTTCCCGAAAGTCAAGGCAAAAAAAAACCTGCAGCAACAGGAGACACGGAAGGGCGGACATGCCCCTTGCAGAGGACTCTCAGATATAGACTCCTTTACGTTGACCCGCTCAGGACCTGAAAGGTTAAACAATCGGAATTTTGGCAATTTAGCCCCAGGAATCAGGTCAATGGCACAATCAAAAGGGCGGTGCGGTGGTAACCCCTCGGCCTGATTTTCGGAGAACACTTCCTCAAAGTCCTTCAGGTCTACCCTCCAGACCAACGGACAACACAGAATTCAGACATTTGTTTTCACAGTTGGACCCCCATTTAACAATTTCCCATTCCTCCCAGTCAATGACTGGATTATCACATTGCAGCCAAGGAAACCCCAAGACCAAACCAGAAGGGAGGATGTCCAGAACGAAACAGGCTATCTACTCCACCCCACCTTAAGGACGAACTCTTTAGTAACAGAGTTGATACCGTCCTTGGTGAACGGGGTTGAGTCAATAGCCACCACTCTCATGGGTTTGTCCAACCTGACTGTCCCTATCTCACAGTGGGCCACCAACCTCGAGTCAATCAAGTTCACTGAAGACTTTTATATGTATTATATTGATTTGGGCTAACATTGTGTGAAAATTCTTCTATAGTGTGTCTGTTTATTTTCACATATATTCACTGTATAGTTTTTATGAAAAAAATGATTGATTGTTATTTGTATTAATTGCACTGTCCCATATAAAATATTTAGTAATAATTCATATGGTGATAATAATTTATATGTACTAAACAGAGTTCATGATGTATATATACTATTATACTATTTTAATATACCTATTGATGTACAACACTATTGCACCCGTTTTATAAATTAGTAAGGTTCACATAATATATTTGTTAGTGGAGTTTACATTTTGTCCATCTATCATCATCTTAGTGGTGCGCATGCGTGGTTCGGATCCCAGCTGGAGAGGTAGAAGGCGTTCCTTAGTGCTCTTAGGTGAGGTCCGCGTCATCTTAATTGATGACGCGGCATCACGGATCACGTGATCGCCGGATACCTCCCCTGCTTGACAGCAGGGACGGCAAACTGACGCATGCACCGTAATGATCTGAAATGATGATTGGACGTTTAGTCCTGGGTTGATACTGAAGAATTTGGACATGCGCTGTAGCCCACATCATTCCTCCAATCATGATAGAGAGTCTGACTATTTAAACTAGCACACCCCCTTTATGACCGCGCCTCCCGAAGAAGCGGTAGCGAAACGCGCGTCGGGGCAGAGGAACGCCCAGGGGATTCCACACACCATTAGGTATGCTCACTTAAGGACACGGTGCTTAAGGTTGGTGCTCGATTGGGGAGGATGGTACGCTGTTATATATATACTTATTGTGGCTTGTCGGTTTGGCAGCCTTATACATGTGGTTATAGGGTCAGTGTCTAGTCCTCTTTTTAGTGCACTAAGTGGCGGTCAAGAGGGTTTAACTGGTAGCTTTCTGAGTATTGCACTGAATTCATAGCAATTACAGCCGCTGTAGCCTCATGCTGTTACAAATCTGTATGATTACCTGCATTGCACAACAGTGATTTAGGAGCATATGTTAATAACATTAATATTGAATTATGGTGGTTTTGAGGATAAACCTATGGCTTCTGTTAGTTCCTCATTTCAGATGTACTTTTCCCTTTTCAATTATGTATTAATATATATTTTTAATATGTTGTTTAATAAATAATAAAATAATTTTAATACCATATTTTGGAGTCAAAAATAATTTTTTTTTTGGGGTATCCAACTGTGTGAATAATGTCTATATAGTTATGGTATATATCAGACTGGTTAAGTATACATGTATGGGCAAATTTGTGAATAAATTGTTACTAAACTGTTGTTTAAACAGAGCCTACACTATGGATTTCAAGGCTAAAGAAAGCTCTTGGCAAGCGAAAGCTACAAACATTTTTAAAAGGGGTAGTACATCTTTTTCTACTTCCTCCAATGGGTATCAAGAAGATATAAAAAAATACAAGAAGGTAGTGCACCGTAAAACAAAAATTTGGTGGACAAAAGCTACTTTGGAAAACTATGTAGCACAAAATATAATCCCTAGAGGATTAAGGGTGAATATATTTCCAACATTTGACTTGGATGATGAAAGTTTAGTTAATAGATGGATAAAAGCAGCAAATGCCTGTTCGTTGGAATTTATAAGCATCATTATTGAGAAGAATACTGCTACACTTAAAAATATTGAGGATGAGATTGGAATATTGCAAAAAACTTTACAACAGGGAATGAAAATGGAAGAATTTCAGGAGATGATTAAGAAACTGGACAAAGATATTGAAAAATGGGAGAATATTATCTGTTCAAATAAACAAAAAAAATATGCCAGAGATTTGGCGGATTTTGAGTCCAAAAAAATATTTAGATGGCAATTGCCAAATAGAAAGGATACTATTCAGAGAAGTATGTCCAGAAGTTCCTCCATTACCAATTCATCCATAAGTGAAGGAGGCAGTTCTACTTATGAAAGCGGACCCAGAACACGACAATTTTATAGAAAAGGTCCGGCCTTCAGAAATTATCATCAAAATAAAAAGCAAAATAAAGATTCCGTCAAGGTAATTAATTTATCGATGCATGTGTTAACAGAAGCTCAGGAAAGCATTTTGCAGAAAGGATTAACATTTTCTCCTTCATCTGATCTAGATGCATTTACCGTTATAAAGGATTTACACCTTTTTTCGAGAAAATTGGTATTAAAAAAGCTACATCATAAGAAAGACATCTATGATGATTTTTCCAGTAGGGAGGAAAATGAGGCATTGGAGATTTTAGAGTCCTTGATTGATGAAAATTCTTCTAATGTAAGTAGATTTCCAACTAAATTGATCAATAAATCTACCAAGTTTCCTTCATTGACAATTGTACCAGCGATAGATACTTTTACCAAATTAGTGTCATCTGACATTGAAAAATTAAAATTGTCAAATAAATTTGGATATAATAATTTATCCTTACAGGAAAGGAAAGCTTTGAAAGAATTAAAAGAATGGGATGATGTTGTTTTCAAGATGGCAGACAAAGGGGGCAACATAGTCATTTGGCCCAACGAAATGTATGAGGCACAAGCAAACAAATTGTTAAGTAATGTTCAAGAATATCAGTTGCTTACCTTTAATCCAGTTCATAAATTTAAAATAGAATTGATAGATATTCTTACTGAAGCTGTTGAAAACAACATCGTCCCTAAGAAATTGTTGGATATCCATCTTAAAATCAACCCACGATTGGCAACATTGTATCTTATTCCAAAAATACATAAGAATTCCTTGGACCCTCCAGGGAGACCCATAGTGGCTGCTAATGAAGGGCTCTGTGAAACTATTTGTAATGTGATTGAGTTTTTTCTCAAACCTCTTGTGACACAGTTGCCCTCTTATATAAAGGATACCACTGCAGCCCTTGGCCATTTAGAGAATATGCAGATTACTGAAGGAATGATTTTAGTCACAGCAGATGTTGAAGCTTTATACTCCTCCATTAGACTCCAGGATGGACTAAGGGCTGTTAATAAACATCTACTCCATAGTAATTTGGATAAAGATTTGGCTGGTTTTGTTTTGAAATTGCTGGAATATGTCCTTACCCATAATGCCTTCATGTTCAATGGCAAAATTTACCTACAAAAACAAGGTACGGCTATGGGGGCATCTTGTGCCCCCTCATATGCCAATTTATTTATGGGAGCGTGGGAAAGGACAATATTCCAAGAAGAGGAAATCAGGGGAGTGGAACGGATCCACAACTGGATCCGTTTCATAGATGATATAATGTTCATATGGGATGGTCCGATTGATGAATTGATGTCTTTAATGTGCCAATTAAACAATAATGACCAAAATATCAAATTAACATACAAATACGGACGTACGATTGATTTCTTGGACTTATCCATTACAGTTTTACCAAATGAGCAATTGTCTACAACGGTATTTTGAAAACCTACTGCAACGAATTCATTGCTGCATGCAGCCTCGGCACATCCCAAAACAACTATTAATGGGATACCTATCGGACAATTTTTGCGAATTAAAAGAATATGCTCGGAAGAGGGCCTTTTTGAAGAACAGTCTACCATTTTGAAGAAGCGATTTCAAGATAGAGGTTATGGAAGAAGAGCCATTCAGAAGGGATATATAAGAGCTAAAAACACCCCTTGGGAGCAACTTTTACATAAAAATGTTCCATTAAAAGATAATAGGAATGATGAACAGCAGGTAAGATTCATTACAAATTACAATAATAAATGGTTTGATGTTAAAAATATTATTCAAAAACATTGGCAAATTCTGATGACTGACTCAGTTCTTAAAAATATTTTACCCTCAGGCCCTTCTTTTGTCGCAAAAAGAGCCCCAAATTTGAGGGATATGTTAACACATAGTTCATATAATCCTAAAAGAAAAGAAATAACTAAAAGAAAGAATGAACGCAAAGGTTTTTTCCCATGTGGGATGTGTAAAGGATGTGCAAACATGAAAAAAAGTTTACACTTTCGCAACTCTGATGATACAAGGAATTTTGAAATTAGAACTCATATAACTTGCTCATCCAAAGGAGTAATTTATTTTGCAGAGTGCCCATGTAAAAAGATTTACATTGGCATGACTAGTAGAGAGCTTAGAGTGCGGGTGCGAGAGCATTGTCTGGACATTGAGAAGGCCAAAAATAACAATGACAATGTCTCTTTAAAAACCCTCCCCAAGCATTTAAAAAAAATTTCATCAGAGTAATCCTAAGTCATTGTGCTTTAAGGGTATTGATTCTATGGATCTTGGTCCGAGGGGGGGAGACATCAGTAAAAGGTTAGCGAAAAAAGAATGTCAATGGATATACAGATTGGGTACACTGGCCCCACAGGGGCTCAATGAAAGTTTTGGTTTTGGAGCATTCTTGTAATAGATATTGTATCTTGGGTTCCATTGGAGTTGAGGAGTAGGGGGTCTTAGATTTTGTTTTTTTGTTTTTTTGTTTGTTTTTCTTATTGATTTTAACTTGTTCTGTTTTTTATTAAGTTTTTAGTGAAGAAGATCAGCTGTTATGGCATTTGTTTGTGAGACTGATATTTCTCTTCAAGAAAGAGTGGTTAGAGACAAGAAATTGGCTAATCCGCGTCAATCAAGAGAATAAAACCCTTCCGTTGTGCTACACTAATATTGATATTTTATATGTATTATATTGATTTGGGCTAACATTGTGTGAAAATTCTTCTATAGTGTGTCTGTTTATTTTCACATATATTCACTGTATAGTTTTTATGAAAAAAATGATTGATTGTTATTTGTATTAATTGCACTGTCCCATATAAAATATTTAGTAATAATTCATATGGTGATAATAATTTATATGTACTAAACAGAGTTCATGATGTATATATACTATTATACTATTTTAATATACCTATTGATATACAACACTATTGCACCCGTTTTATAAATTAGTAAGGTTCACATAATATATTTGTTAGTGGAGTTTACATTTTGTCCATCTATCATCATCTTAGTGGTGCGCATGCGTGGTTCGGATCCCAGCTGGAGAGGTAGAAGGCGTTCCTTAGTGCTCTTAGGTGAGGTCCGCGTCATCTTAATTGATGATGCGGCATCACGGATCACGTGATCGCCGGATACCTCCCCTGTTTGAGAGCAGGGACGGCAAACTGACGCATGCGCCGTAATGATCTGAAATGATGATTGGACGTTTAGTCCTGGGTTGATACTGAAGAATTTGGACATGCGCTGTAGCCCACATCATTCCTCCAATCATGATAGAGAGTCTGACTATTTAAACTAGCACACCCCCTTTATGACCGCGCCTCCCGAAGAAGCGGTAGCGAAACGCGCGTCGGGGCAGAGGAACGCCCGGGGGATTCCACACACCATTAGGTATGCTCACTTAAGGACACAGTGCTTAAGGTTGGTGCTCGATTGGGGAGGATGGTACGCTGTTATATATATACTTATTGTGGCTTGTCGGTTTGGCAGCCTTATACATGTGGTTATAGGGTCAGCGTCTAATCCTCTTTTTAGTGCACTAAGTGGCGGTCAAGAGGGTTTAACTGGTAGCTTTCTGAGTATTGCACTGAATTCATAGCAATTACAGCCGCTGTAGCCTCATGCTATTACAAATCTGTATGATTACCTGCATTGCACAACAGTGATTTAGGAGCATATGTTAATAACATTAATATTGAATTATGGTGGTTTTGTGGATAAACCTATGGCTTCTGTTAGTTCCTCATTTCAGATGTACTTTTCCCTTTTCAATTATGTATTAATATATATTTTTAATATGTTGTTTAATAAATAATAAAATAATTTTAATACCATATTTTGGAGTCAAAAATAATTTTTTTTGGGGTATCCAACTGTGTGAATAAACACTTTTAACAATAGTTTGAAGGTTGAGGAAAAAAGTACCTGTGTGTCTGGATAACCTCCTCGGCAGTTACCCAGACCTAGTCGTTTCCACGAAATCTTGGAATCCTTTATCCAATGACCGGCTCTCCACAATAGAAGCAGAGTTTTTTTCTCTCTGCGACGTCTCCTCTCCTTTTCCTTCTTGGAGACAGCCCTCACCTCCATGGGCTCAACTGACAACAAAGACTCTGACTTCATTGGCAACAGAGGAGCATCTCGTTGCACAACACCTCTTTCTCTCAGCCTGCGGTCCATACGAACGGCCTGGGTCATGGCTTCCTCCAGAGAGTCGGGCGGTGGGTGCAGGGCGAAGACATCCTTTAAATGCTTGGAGAGACCCTGTCAGAATAGCCCCCTGAATGCTGAGTCGTTCCAGGAAACTTCGGGTGCCCATCGCCTGTACTCGGATCAGTACCCCTAAGCTGAGTGCTTTCTCTGGGTAAGACTCATAATCGTGTCCTCTGCCAATCTATCCACAAGTTTGACAGGGGGTTCAGGAGAGGAGTTGTAGCAACCTCCGCAGACAACTTAATTCTATTAACTAAGGCTGGTTTCACATTAGCGCTTTTTAAGCGCACGCACGGCCGGGGGTAGCTCCGCCCCCGAGCCGGCTCTCTGCCCGGCGTGCCCGCCCCTTGCTTGTATCGCCGCCTCCTAGCGCACAGCGGCGCCTGCGATCGGCGCACCCTATCTTTAGCATAGGGTGCGCAGATCGTTCGCTGGCCGTGCGCTAGTTGCGCTTTGACCTGCGCTGCGCACTTTTGACGGTGCGCCGTGCGCGCCAAAATCAAACTTTTCGGATTTTGGATAAAAAGATAGGGTGCGCCGATCGCAGGGGCCGCTGTGCGCTAGGAGGCGGCGCTACAAGCAAGGGGCGGGCACGCCGGGCAGAGAGCCGGCTCGGGGGCGGAGCTACCCCCGGCCGTGCGTGCGCTTAAAAAGCGCTAATGTGAAACCAGCCTAACCCGAATAGAGAAATATCAGCGGTACTGGAACTATTTGAAAAATTTGGGGATGTCTCGAATTTCAAAGTGAATCTTGATAAATCGGAAGCGATAAGTATGAATATACAAAATTCGTCCCTTCAAGACATCAAATCCAGATTCCCAAGTGGAAATCGAGCCACATTAGTTATCTAGGAATTAAACTAAGCCCCCACTCACACTTAACTGCGTACCACTACTTAATTCTACCTTAGAATCGGTCAAAGCATGGAGCGCACCTTTTGTATCCTGGATGGGGCATAAGAAGCTATGTTTCAAGAATGCTTCCTATTAAAATTCCTGCCACCTTTTTCCAAAAGGTACGCTCCATTTTTGGGAGGTATATATAGAAAAGCTCCCAATCTAGACTTAATTTTAAGACACTCGCTCCCTCGTTCAAAAGAAGGCATGGGAGCTCCTGATCCACAGAGGTATCAAATAGCAGCGACGCTGTCTCTGGTAGTTGACTGGGCGCAAAACTACAAGCATAAATTATGGGTACAGATAGCAAAGGAATCAATATCAATACCGATTTCCACCATACTCCATGCATCCAAGGAATTTATCTATAAATTAGACATACCCAATGCTATTACTAGGAATATAGTGCAAACTTGGGCAAATCATTCGACTTCACTAATGCCACTCCCGTCACCTTTAGCCAGAATTGTGGACTTGCCGGGATTGTATCTGGATCAGGTCAAAACTAAGTCTATTGACTCCTTGCACCAAATTAGAGATGAAATAGGAATTTTTTTGGCAGAGGGTACCCTACTCCCGCGACCTGAATTACAAACTAAGTTTCCAAATTACCATCTAAATTTTCTTAACTATCACAGACTCAAAAATGCCTTGGAATTGTATTTGAAACCTGGAGTCCCAAACAGGAGAGTAATGGTCTTTGAATCATTAATAATAATAATAATACTAATAATAATAAATTTTATTTCTATAGCGCCGACATATTCCGCAGCACTTTACATTTCAGAGGGGACTTGTACAGACGATAGACATTACAGCATAACAATAATCACATAGATCATAACAGATACCAAGAGGAATGAGGGCCCTGCTCGCAAGCTTACAATCTATGAGGGAAAAACGGGAGACACGAAAGGTGGGTGGTAACAATTGCCCTGATTGTTTGGACCAGCCATAATGTTAAGTGTGTAACAGTACGGACACAGAGGGCTAATAGATGCATAAAGCATGTGGGAACATGATACGGGGAACCTGGTTATGGTAAAACTTTTGACTATGCCACACAGGGATAGTTAGGTTAATGTGTTGAGGTGGTAGGCCAGTCTGAATAAATGAGTTTTCAGGGCCCGCTTAAAAATGTAGGGATTGGGGAATACTCGTATTGACCTGGGAAGTGCATTCCAAATTGGCGCAGCACGTGTATAGTCTTGGAGACGGGAGTAGGAGGCTCTGATTATCGAGGATGCTAACCTCAGGTCATCAGCAAAACGGAGAGCAGGGGTAGGGTGGTAGACTGAAACAAAGGAGGAGATGTAGGGTGGTGCTGAGCCATGGAGTGCTTTGTGGGTGAGGGCAATAAGTTTGTACTGGATTCTGGAGTGGATGGGTAGCCAGTGTAAGGACTGGCACAAGGTAGAGGCATCGGTGTAACGATTGGCGAGGAATATGATCCTGGCTGCAGCATTCAAGACAGATTGGAGGGGGGAAAGTTTGGTAAGAGGGAGACCGATTAGAAGAGAGTTACAGTAGTCCAGACAAGAATGAATGAGAGAAACAGTAAGAATTTTTGCAGAGTCAAAGGTAAGAAAAGGTCGAATTCTAGAAATGTTTTTGAGATGCAGATAACAAGAGCGAGCCAGTGAATGGATGTGGGGGGTGAATGAAAGCTTGGAGTCAAAAATGACCCCAAGACAGCGGGCATGTTGCTGGGGAGTAATAGTGGAACCATACACGGAAATGGCAGTGTCGGGTATAGGTGCATTAGTTGAGGGAGGAAACACAAGGAGTTCAGTCTTTGACAGGTTCAGTTTCAGATATAGTGAGGACATGATGTTAGACATAGCGTTTAGACAATCGCCGGTGTTTTCTAGAAAGGCTGGCGTGATGTCAGGAGAAGAAGCGTATAATTGGGTGTCATCAGCATAGAGATGGTACTGGAAACCAAATCTACTGATTGTTTGACCAATAGGGGCAGTGCACAAGGAGAAGAGGAGGGGGCCTAGAACCGATCCTTGAGGAACCCCAATAGTAAGGGGAAGATGAGAGGAGGAGGAGCCAGCAAAAGATACAGTAAAGGAGCGGTCAGAGAGATAGGAGGAAAACCAGGAAAGAACGGTGTCCTTGATGCCGATGGAGCGGAGCATAGTGAGGAGGAGCTGATGATCCACCGTGTCGAATGCTGCAGAGAGATCCAAGAGAATTAGCATGGAGTAGTGACCATTAGATTTAGCTGTTAGTAGATCATTAGAGACTTTAGTGAGGGCAGTTTCAGTAGAGTGTAGAGAGCGGAAACCGGATTAGAGAGGGTCGAGAAGAGAGTTATCAGAGAGATAGCGGATCAGATGGGAGTGGACCAGGCGTTCCAAGAGTTTAGAGCTGAATGGAAGATTAGAGACAGGTCTATAGTTAGCGGCACAGTTTGGTCGAGGGATGGTTTTTTAAGTAGTGGATGTATGATGGCATGCTTAAATAAGGAGGGAAAGATACCAGAAGAGAGAGAGAGGTTAAATATTTTAGTTAGGTGAGGGGTGACAGCAGGGGAAAGGGACTGAAGCAGATGTGACGGAAATGGGTCACTGGTGCAAGTGGTTGGGTGAGAAGATGCAAGGAGCCTGCTTACTTCTTCTTCTGTGACTGGTTCAAACTCAGAGAGTGAGCTAGATGCAGTGGGGGAGGGAGGACAGTGCATGGTATGAGATGATTGGGAGATAATTTCTGTCGTATATGATCAATTTTTTCTTTGAAGTAATTGGCCAGATCGTCAGCTCGAAGCTCTGTGGTTGGGGCCTGCACTCTTGGGTTGAGCAGGGAATGAAAAGTGTCAAAGAGACGTTTCCTGTTATTGGACAGTGAGGTGATGAGGGTGTTGAAATAGGTTTGTTTGGAGAGGTGAAGGGCAGTGTTGTATGTTCTAAGCATGAACTTATAATGGATGAAATCTTCGTGTAGATTGGATTTTCTCCATAGACGTTCAGCACACCAGGAGCACCGCTGCAGGAACCGTGTTTACAGGGTGTGCCAGGGTTGTCGCTGTCTTTGTCGTGTTGTTCTATGTATAGGAGGTGCAAAATCATCTAGGGCAGTTTGAAGTGTTTCATTGTAATGCTTCAGTGCAGAATCAGGACGTGAGAGGGATGAGATAGGGGCCAATGAAGACTGGAAGTTCATCGTAAGTTTCTGGGTGTTAATGGCCTGTATGTTTCTATAAGTATGGACAGTGGGGGTGACCTGAGCGGCCTGGCAGTTCTTGATAGAGAATAAAAGAAGGTTGTGATCAGAGAGCGGCAGAGGGGAGTTTGTGAAATCATCCACTGCACAAAGCCGAGAGAAGACCAACTCGAGGGAGTTTCCATCTTCATGTGTTGGAGAATTAGTAAGCTGCGAAAGGCCAAACGAGGAGGTTAGAGATAAAAGGTGAGTAGCAGATGGGGAGAGGGGAAGAGCAATGGGGATGTTGAAATCGCCCATGATGAGGGTAGGGATGTCACAGGAATGAAAATGTGGAAGCCAAGTGGCAAAATGATCCAGGAACTGATGGGAGGGGCCGGGGGGACGATACAGTACCACCACCCGCATGGAGAAGGGGGTGTAGAGTCTGACAGCATGGACCTCAAAAGAAGGGAAGACTAGTGAGGATACTTGAGGGATAACCTGAAAGGTACATTTTGGTGATAGAAGCAGACCAACGCCTCCACCTGCTCTTTTGTCTGATCTTGGGGTATGAGAGAAGTATAATCCCCCATATGAAAGAGCAGCAGCAGTGGTAGTGTTTGACTGCTGGATCCAGGTTTCAGTAAGAGCCAGGAGGTTAAGAGAATTAGAAAGGAAGAAGTCATGGATGAAGGCGAGTTTATTACACACTGAGCGAGAATTCCAAAGGGCACAATTAAGAGAGACAGATGGCATGCAGGGAATATTAATAAGAATAGATGGGTTTCTGAGTATAGCAGTTGGGGGGTTTGACTTTCTATAACATGGGGGACCAGGGTTGGGAGCAATGTCTCCTGCGACTAGGAGAAGGAGGATAGAAAGAGTGAGCAGATGGTTGAGTGATTTGCGGGAGCGTCTCTTATGTTGAATGGTGGGACTGAATGGATCTGTGCAATTTAACAATGTGAAAAGAGTGTGGGTGCTATACATAGGAGAGGAAAGGAGTAAGGGGCCGATATGGATGGAGTGTGGAGAGTTAATTCCAGGGCGGTGGATGTGTGTGAATGCAGCAGCCAGGATATAAATTACACAAATGCATATGGTATATATTTTTTGTACTCCAAATGTACAGGGAGTAGATGTATATAAATGTCTTACCTGTCTCCTGCCCTTCCAAATGTACAGGGAGTAGATGTATATAAATGTCTTACCTGTCTCCTGCCCTGTCTAACTGCCATTAATTAACATACATTAATAACCCAGACCAAACGCCCAAGAGGTATACTGGCAAAATTGTACCAGATACTCATGACCAATTCAATCTCTGTAAAATGAGCGTATATACTGGCATGGGAGAAAGAACTGGGCATCACTCTGCAGGACTGGGAAGTTGAACATATACTGTATATAAAAATTCATATGGCCTGTCCGGATGTGTGAGAGTCCAAGAAAATTCTTATAAGATTGTTACGAGGTGATACATCACTCCAGTGATAACACATAGATGGTATCCCAATATTCCTCCAATTTGCTGGAGATGTGCTATAGATAAGGGAACATCCCTTCACTTATGGTGGTCTTGCAATTTGATAAAGACGTTCTGGGAAAGTGTCCTGAAAATTATTAGTAAATTGTGCAAGCTTACAAAACTTCTACAACCGAATCTTGTTTTCCTGAACTGGTCCAGTGATTTCCTGCAATCAAAGTATAAATCCTTATTGTTATTTCTGGTGGGGGCAGCTAAGTTACTTATTCCTCCAAAATGGCGCTCCCAGAGTTGCCCGTGCACTTCAGAGTGGATACAAAAAGTAGATGAGTTGTACTATATAGAGGGTTCAGGAGAGGATAAGGACATATCAGACATGGTACCCTCCCCATTGCCAGACGAGGAAGAGGCACCCCGAACAGCATAAACGAAATCCCCCAATTCCTTTTGTACCTGTTGGTGAGAAGCAACCAGCGCTCTTTGCTCAACAGATAGGTTCTGCATCATCTTGGTCAGGTTAGATACCTGATCTGACAGAGCACACAATGGATCCATAGAAAACACACACACAAAGAAAAAAAAAAACGTGAAAAATTGTATGGGTCGGTGATAATGTAATGATACCTAAGGTGTCACTGGCGCTGCCTAGGGGGCGCTATCAGGGGGCGCATGAATGAGCGCAGGGAGTGCAGGCAGAAGGCACGCAGTGCACAAGGACCTGAGACTAGTGTAGTGGGCACAGGACCTGGCACTAAGCGATCACGTGACCAGGGGGCGGAGCCACTACACATGAGTGCAGGGAAGGACACTGAGCATGCAGAGCATAGGGAAAAGACAGTAAATGTGGTCAAGGAGAGCCGAGAGCCAGAAGCCAGATGAACTCGCAGTACCTAGGGACAAGACTAAGAGTAAACGGAGACAAGCCAAGGGGGTCAGATAACCAGAAGAGACAGAGCAGTACAAAAGTAGGATACAGAGGCAGAAGTAAGGGGACAAACTGAATCATACACAGCAAGGCACACATACCCAGAGGCACATGTTTAAGGACGAGTCACCTGGGTCAGCAACCACTAACCAAGTATACGGAAGTATCACCGACACTAAATGCAGGTACTGCCAACATTAAATAGCTGCCCCAAAACCAAAGAGAGGAGGACTGAATTAACCCTGACCTGACCAGGATGGAGGCGGAACTATCCTGTGCAGTAATGACAGATAGACTTTTTACTGGTTTCACATCACTTTCTTAGCTGGAATTCCACAATGTCCATAGGGGTAATGACATGGTCAGATCACGCTCCCATCATTTTCTCATTCTAGCCCCCCCAATTTGAATCACAGATCTTGGCAGTGGCGTCTAAATCCGAACCTTCTTCAGGATCCTGAGACAACTAACACAATTAAAACCACCATCCAATAATTTTTAATAAACCATGAGGGAAACCCTACCCCTTTGCCTACCCAGTGGGAGGCCCTAAAATGCATAATTAGGGGGATTTTAGTATGGGAGGGTTCCAGACTTAAAAGGGAGAAGACTGCCTACATGAAGGAGCTGCTTGTGCAGATACACACCCTGGAACAGGAACATAAACATGATCTAGCTAGTGCAGGGGTGGGCAATTAATTTTCTTGAGGGGCCACATGAAAGACTGTGACTGTTGTGGAGGGCCAAACCAATATGCCAAAATTAATTCTACTCAATATTAATATTGACATAATAATTATATTATTGATAATTTTTATTAATTGTATCAATTAATATTGAGCAGAATTAAGTATGCTGACATCCCCCTATATATCGTTTGAACCCAAGCACATGAGCCCCACACAGCATCCTCCATATGCGACATGAGCCCCAAACAGCCTCCTTATATATTGCACGAGCCCCTCACAGCCTCCCCCATATGCGGCATGGGCCCCACACAGTCTCCCCCATATGCGGCATGAGCCCCACACAGCCTCCCTGTAACAGGGTCTTCTGTGCCGTAATACCTCTTTACATTACCACCCCGTTTCTCAGGAGGTCCACTCTGCTTTTCCTCGCTTCTGGATGAAGGACGCTGGCTCGAAGGGCTTTGTAACATGGGAACATATAAAAGATCACTGCTTCTCCACGTATTTCCAGTGTGACAACATTTTACTCATCAGTCTCAGAATATATATACATACAGAGGGCAGGACAATCAATATGTGTCGGGCCAGTAGATAACAGGCTCCAATTAAGACGCCAGACGTTCATTACAATAGCCGTGGGATTTACAAAGGTGGGGGGAGGTCAGAACAGCTGGTCGGTTGCTGCATTAAGGGCATACACCTCACATTACACCTATTCTACATGCATCTCCTATTTGGGGTGCTGGGGGGTTCTGTAACACGGCTCCCCCTTTTCAGCGACGCGATCGGCATACACAGTCTGATCCTTAACGGATCGGCTTGGGGATGACCGAAGTCTACAGGGTGGGTACAAGTTCCGTTTGTCGACTTAGTCCATCAGCGTTACCATTTTGTTTGCCGGGTCTGTAGTGGATGGTGAAGTCTAGAAATTGTAGGGCTAAACTCCACCGCAGTAATCTGGCGTTGTCTCCAGAGACCCGATTAAGCCACACTAGGGGATTATGGTCCATTAGGAGGGAAAACTGTCATTCATACAAATATGGTTGTAACTTCTTGAGTGCCCATACTACTGCCAGGCACTCCTTCTCGATGGCCGCATAGCTTACTTCACGGGGCAGTATTTTCCGACTTAGGTAAGCTACCGGGTGGTCTTGACCGTCCGGCCCGACTTGGCTCAGCACTGCCCACAATCCAAACATAGAAGCGTCTGTGTGAACAAGGAAACGTTTAGTTGGATCGGGTGCGGCCAATACCGGGGTATTTGTGAGGGCGTCCTTTAGCTGGCGGAAGGCTTCCTCACACTCAGGGGTCCAGGTTACCTGGCGGAGGAGGTTCTTACGGGTCAGATCAGTGAGAGGCTTGGCTACGCTGCTGTAATTGGGGACAAATTTCCTATAATACCCGACTGTCCCTAGAAACGCCATGACCTGGCTTTTAGTGCGGGGGGTGGGCCATTTGGCTATGGCCTCAATCTTGGTTGGTTCTGGTCGCTGTTTCCCACTTCCCACCCAATGTCCTAAATACTGAACCTCTGCTTTGCCCACGTGACACTTGTTGGGGTTCAAGGTGATTCCGGCCTTGTGGATCCTGTCCATTACTGTCTCTAGGTGATTTAGATGCTCATCCCATGTCGCGCTGTAGATGGCGTTGTCATCCAGGTAGGCACATGCATAGTTCTGGAGACCATCCAGAAGCCGGTCAGCCAGCCACTGGAAGGTCGCAGGGGCATTCTTCATCCCGAATGGCATAACTCGAAACTAGAATAAGCCGAACAGGGTGACAAATGCAGACTTGGAAATAGCGTCAGGACTTAGGGGGATCTGCCAATAGCCTTTGCATAGATCGATGGTGGTCAAATACTTTGCCCCTGCCAGCCGGTCTAACAATTCATCCACACGCGGCATGGGATACGCATCCGTCACCGTTATCTCATTTAGCTTGCGATAGTCTACACAAAACCGGGTAGTCCCATCCTTCTTGGGCACTAACACTGCGGGGGATGCCCGGGGACTATCTGACTCTTCTATGACCCCTAAACGCAACATCTCTTGTATCTCTTGTCGCATCCCTTCTCGTACAGATTCAGGAACGCGGAAGGGGGGTTGTCTCAGGGGGGTCTGATCCTGGGTCTCAACCTTGTGTTGTGCCAGGCGGGTGTACCCCGGACTCTCTGAAAACATCCTCTGTCGCTGCCTCAACAATGCCTCCGCCTGCTGTCTCTCCCGGGGCCCTAGGTTTTCTCCCAAGTGTACCTGATCCCATGTTTTAGACTGAGTCCTCTCCCCTAAGACATCAGGCAAGGGGAGTACTGCTAAATCCTCTGCTTTGGGTGCACAGATGGTCACTACCTCTTCAGGGCGCTCCCAGTAGGGCTTCAGCATATTCACGTGGAACATGCGTATAACCCTGGGGTCGTCACAATCGCTATAAAGTACATGTAATAGATACAGAGCACAAATAAAGAGGTAAATACCTCACCTGGATACATAAAAAAGCATTGTTGTGAATAAGACGAATTGTATAGGGTCGCAACATATAGGTCAAAAGCAGCATGAACTCATATACTACAAGTCCTCATTGTGCACCATTAGGAAGGATAAAATAACATTACCCCTTCATGAGCAAAAAACCATTGCTCACATAGTATCAATCCTCCTAGTGAACCATATGGTAATGAATAAGAGGCCCATATGGCATATATGAATAAATTGTCAGGTATAAGTATCGCAAAATTCACCAAACAAATTATCACTATACCGTTTCACCTCCTCTGCAGTTTCATCAGACCTCCTGATGAAACTGCAGAGGCGGTGAAACGCGCGTCTGGATGCGTCACGGGTCCGCAACCAGGCGGCAACATGACTACAGGTATAGTGATAATTTATGTTTGGTGAATTTTGCGATACTTATACCTGACAATTTATTCATATATGCCATATGGGACTCTTATTCATTCCCATATGGTGCACTAGGAGGATTGATACTATATGTGCTCTGTATCTATTACATGTACTTTATAGTGTTTATGATATATTTTTGTATTTATTGAAATAAAATTTTGCATTTTTGGATCTTTTGTTCCTTTTTGTTTTCTCTTTTGGTGGTTTATATTGATTTTGAAGGGATCATTGCTATACCTATCCATTATATGAGGTTAGAAGTGTTTTGGATTGTTGTTGGTTTAATGTTCCCATGTACAGCCTGAGTCAGCTCCTGTAGGCGGTCCCGGAATTCCAGCACATAGAAGGGATACCTATTGTGCCCTATGGTTCCCTCCCCTTCCCAGTGTTCTAGCACTAAGTCTAGGGGTCCCCTTACCCGCCTCCCGTATAACAGTTCAAATGGGGAGAACCCCGTGGATTCTTGGGGCACCTCCCGATAGGCAAACAGGAGGTGTGGCAAGAATTTTTCCCAGTCCCTGTAGGTCCTGGTAAAAGTCCCAATGAGTTGTTTTAATGTTCCGTTAAAATGTTCACACAACCCATTGGTTTGCGGGTGGTACGGGGCGCTTCTAATGGACTTTACGCCGCACAGCTTCCACAGTTGGTTGGTCACCTCTGCTGTAAACTGGGTACCCTGTTCCGAGATAACCTCCTGGGGAAATCCAACCCGTGAGAAAACCTGGAGCAGGGCAGCCGCCACTGTCTCTGCCAGTATGTTAGGTAATGCAACCGCCTCTTGATATCGTGTGGCATAATCTACCACTGTCAATATATACTTTTTCCCTGACGGATTGGGTTTGGCTAACGGCCCTATCAGATCGACCGCTACTTGGCTAAATTGCTCCTCCACAATGGGGAGGGGGTGTAGTTTGGCCTTGCAGTGATCTCCCCTCTTGCCAATGCGCTGGCAACTGTCACAGGTCTGGCAGTACTGACGAACATCATAGGTTACCCCTGGCCAAAAGAAGTTTTGCGTCAGACGATGCCTGGTGCGACAGACGATGAGGTGCCCGGCTAAGGGTATGTCATGCGAGATTCGCAGTAGCTCCTGCCTATACTTCTTGGGCACTACCAGCTGTCGTTTTATAGTGGGGCTCGTCCCTGTGTGGCGTTGCTCTGTAACCCGGTAGAGGAGTCCCTGATGACATAAAAACTGTTCCCCTTCCAGTACTCCTCTCCCCTCCTGTGCCTTCCCCCGATACCCCTGTAATGAGGGATCCTGAAGTACCTTTTATACTCAGCTGGGGGGCCCCAAGAAATGTGTCTGGCTATGGGAATACGTGTAGGGCTGAGGTGTCTTACCTGGGCCTCCACTGAGTGTGATTCCGCCTCCGCAGCTCGAGCTTGTCTCCGGGTGGTCACAGGATAGGTCTTAGCCAGAGGGGCACCGAGAATGCAGACAACATGGGCCCCAAGTCATTTCCCAGCAAGACGTCTGCAGGCAAATCCTCCATCAGGCTGACCTCAACAAGGCCATCCCCGACTCCCCAGTTCAGGTGAGTACTGGCAGTGGGCAGTCGATGTATGGCTCCCCCTGCTACACGGACGGCCACTGTCCGGTGCGTCTTCTCTTGGTCCCGGACGAGATGAGGGACCAAGTGGTTGCTTGGCTCCCTTGTACCCACTGTAGCAGTGACCGCCGTAGTTTACAGGCCCATTCAGCGTGGGTATCTGTTACCTGTTTTATAAGTCCGCGGAAATTTTGGCGGTATGCCTCTGGTGTCAGCGCCTACCGGGCCAAGATCACTTCTTTGACCCGCTCATAGTCCATACAGTTCTCATCAGGTACCGTGCAATAGGCGTCCGCTGCCCGGCCTGTCAGCTTGCTGGCCAGAACCTGAACCCAATCCTCCGGCTTCACTTGATGAAGGGCACATTGCCGCTCAAAGTCCTGCAGAAAACCATCAATGTCTTCCTCTGCCTCCCCCCAACTGTCGGAAGGCATTATACTGGATTTTTTTGTGGCTTACTGCTGACGGTACCTGGGCGGAGGCCAGAGCTCCCCCTGCTCGCTGACTCTCCTCTCTCTGCTCTGCCATCTCCATCTTGGCTAGCTCTATCTTGGCTAGCTCTATTTTGGTCCGCTCTGCCATCTCCATCTTGGCTAGCTCTATCCTGGTCCGCTCTGCCATCTTTTCCTTCAGATCAGTACGCACATCAGCCATCACCTCTCATACAATCTCTACTGCAGGGTTTGGGCCATAGAACGCCAGTCTGCTCTTTACCTCCCTCTGGAATTCAGTCTCTTCCACGTTCACATTGGGGGGCGCTGCACCGTCGTGTTCCATGATGGCTGCTATCAAATCCGCTTTTGTTCTGTTGCTGGCGATTAACCCTCGAGCTTCCACCAGGTCTTTTAATATATTCCTCTTTAACTTCTGGTAGTTGTTTTCCATTCAGTCCTTTACTCCTATAGACGGGGTATCATATCCCGCCGCTGTCACCAGTGTAACGGGGGTCTTCTGTGCTGTAATACCTCTTTACATTACCACCCGTTTCTCAGGAGGTCCACTCTGCTTTTCCTCGCTTCTGGATGAAGGACGCTGGCTCGAAGGGCTTTGTAACATCGGAACATATAAAAGATCACTGCTTCTCCACGTATTTCCAGTGTGACAACATTTTACTCATCAGTCTCAGAATGTATATACATACAGAGGGCAGGACAATCAATATGTGTCGGGCCAGTAGATAACAGGCTCCAATTAAGACGCCAGACGTACATTACAATAGCCGTGGGATTTACAAGGGTGGGGGGAGGTCAGAAATAGGATATCTCGTTTAACTCTGCCCAGGCGGGCAGCTGGTCGGTTGCTGCATTAAGGGCATACATCTCACATTACACCTATCCTACATGCATCTCCTATTCGGGGTGCTGGGGGGTTCTGTAACACGGCTCCCCCTTTTCAGCGACGCCATCGGCATACACAGTCTGATCGTTATTGGATCGGCTTGGGGATGACCAAAGTCTACAGGGTGGGTACAAATTCCGTTTGTCGACTTAGTCCATCGGCGTTACCATTTTGTTTGCCGGGTCTGTAGTGGATGGTGAAGTCTAGAGGTTGTAGGGCTAAACTCCACCGCAGTAATCTGGCGTTGTCTCCAGAGACCCGATTAAGCCACACTAGGGGATTATCGTCCATTAGGAGGGAAAACTGTCGTCCATACAAATATGGTTGTAACTTCTTGAGTGCCCATACTACTGCCAGGCACCCCTTCTCGATGGCCGCATAGCTTACTTCACGGGGCAGTAGTTTCCGACTTAGGTAAGCTACCGGGTGGTCTTGACCGTCCGGCCCGACTTGGTTCAGCACTGCCCCCAATCCAAACATAGAAGCGTCTGTGTGAACAAGGAAACGTTTAGTTGGATCGGGTGCGGCCAATACCGGGGTATTTGTGAGGGCGTCCTTTAGCTGGCGGAAGGCTTCCTCACACTCAGGGGTCCAGGTTACCTGGCGGGGGAGGTTGTTACGATCAGATCAGTGAGGGGCTTGGCTACGCTGCTGTAATTGGGGACAAATTTCCTATAATACCCGGCTGTCCCTAGAAACACCATGACCTGGGTTTTAGTGCGTGGGGTGGGCCTTTTGGCTATGGCCTCAATCTTGGCTGGTTCTGGTCGCTGTTTCCCACTTCCCACCCAATGTCCTAAATACTGAACCTCTGCTTTGCCCACGTGACACTTGTTGGGGTTCAAGGTGATTCCGGCCTTGTGGATCCTGTCCATTACTGTCTCTAGGTGATTTAGATGCTCATCCCATGTCGCGCTATAGATGGCGTTGTCATCCAGGTAGGCACATGCATAGTCCTGGAGACCATCCAGAAGCCGGTCAGCCAGCCACTGGAAGGTCGCAGGGACATTCTTCATCCCGAATGGCATAACTCGAAACTGGAATAAGCCAAACGGGGTGACAAATGCAGACTTGAAAATAGCGTCAGGACTTAGGGGGATCTGCCAATAGCCTTTGCATAGATCGATGGTGGTCAAATACTTTGCCCCCGCCAGCCGGTCTAACAACTCATCCACACGCGGCATGGAATACGCATCCGTCACCGTTATCTCATTTAGCTTGCGATAGTCTACACAAAACCAGGTAGTCCCATCCTTCTTGGGCACTAACACTATGGGGGATGTCCGGGGACTATCTGACTCTTCAATGACCCCTAAACGCAACATCTCTTGTATCTCTTGTCGCATCCCTTCTCGTACAGACTCAGGAACGCGGAAGGGGGGTTGTCTCAGGGGGGTCTGATCCTGGGTCTCAACCTTGTGTTGTGCCAGGCGGGTGTACCCCGGACCCTCTGAAAACATCCTCTTTCGCTGCCTCAACAACGCCTCCGCCTGCTGTCTCTCCCAGGGCCCTAGGTTTTCTCCCAAGTGTACCTGATCCCATGTTTTAGACTGAGTCCTCTCCCCTAAGACATCAGGCAAGGGGAGTCCTGCTAAATCCTCTGCTTTGGGTACACAGATGGTCACTACCTCTTCAGGGCGCTCCCGGTAGAGCTTCAGCATATTCACGTGGAACATGCGGATAACCCTGGGGTCGTCACAATCGGCGACATTGTAGGTGGTGTCGGCTATTTTCCCAACTACCTGGTAGGGCCCCTGCCATGCAGCTTTAAACTTGTTCTGCCTAGTTGGTTATAACACCAGGACCTTCTGTCCTATCTCAAAGGTGCGTTCTCTGGCCCTCCGATCGTACCATACGCGCTGGCGCTGTTGGGCCGCCTGCATGTTCCCACGTACAATCCACCAAAAGAGAAAACAAAAAGGAACAAAAGATCCAGAAATGCAAAATTTTATTTCAATAAATACAAAAATATTTCATAAACACTATAAAGTACATGTAATAGATACAGAGCACAAATAAAGAGGTAAATACCTCACCTGGATACATAAAAAAGCATTGTTGAATAAGACGAATTGTATAGGGTCACAACATATAGGTCAAAAGCAGCATGAACTCATATACTACAAGTCCTCATTGTGCACCATAAGGAAGGATAAAATAACATTACCCCTTCATGAGCAAAAAACCATTGCTCACATAGTATCTGTCACGCTCACTGCCGGCTCCACACTCGCCGCTCCCGCCGCGTCCTCGGCTCCTGCTGCCGCCTCTCCCCGCGCTGGGTGCGCCCGCCGCCTCCGGCGTGCTCCTGTGGCGGGCGCGCGCTCACCTGCACGCCTGTCCTCCACCCCGCGCTCTGTCCCGGCGTTCGGCCCGGGGCGCATGCGCTCCAGGTCCCACTACAGGCCAAGCCAGGCCTTCTCCCCGCCCTCCTGACCCTGCTGACCTGACCCGGTAACTCCTGCCTCTATAAGAGGCAGCCTCTTCCTCCAGCTCACCACCTGATCGTCACTTCCTCTCTCTGTGACTCTGGCTCCAGCCTGCCTGCCTTTTTCCCTGCTGCTCTTACCCTTTCCTCGTGCTTCCTGTCTAACCGTTCCTTGTGTTCCTCCCAGTGCCCGCCATCTCGTCTCCGTGTTCAGCCTGTGCCCTGCGTCTGACCCGTGTCTTGCCGTTCCAGCCTTGCCTGCCTGTATCCTTCAGCCTCCGCTCCTGGCCTCCAGTCCTGCCGGTTCCAGTCCAGCTCATCCTTCCGCCTGCCCGCTGCATCCTCTACTGTGCACCTCCGTCCTCGGGTACCAGCTGCCGTGGTGAGTAGTTTCCCCTGGGCCTGTCCCAAACGCTCCCTGTATAGGGGGTGGTCCACCTGGTCCGCTCGCCCAGGGGAGGTTCGCTTGCCGCGGTCCAGTGGGTTCACCCTTGGGAATCCTTACAGAACGATCAGGCCATGGACCCCGCTGGTACTTCTACCCCGACCCAAAAGGAACTTCTGTTCCTGCGGGAAAATCAAGCGAGGATCATGTCGTTCCTCAAATCCATGGAGTCTCGTCTCTCGTCACTACAGGCCTCGGATCCAGGGAGTACCACCCAGATCGCCGGCCTCCAACAGGAGCTAGCCCAGCAGCGCGACACTCAGGCTCATATCCTGAACTACATGGCCTCGGTGGACAACCGCCTGCTGGCCCTCCAGACCGCGGCCGCAGCCCCGGCACAGCCTGCGGTT
Organism: Dendrobates tinctorius; assembly: GCF_039654945.1. Lineage (NCBI taxonomy): Eukaryota > Metazoa > Chordata > Amphibia > Anura > Dendrobatidae > Dendrobates > Dendrobates tinctorius. The sequence continues at coordinate 2,594,636 of NW_027361674.1, forward strand.
CCGCTCCCCTCCCCTCGGCTGGCTAAACCCCCGCGTTATAGTGGCGACCCCAAGATGTGTAGAGGGTTTTTAAATCAATGCCAGCTACATTTTGAGTTGCTGCCACATCAGTACCTCACTGACCGTGCCAAGGTGGCCTTCATCGTGTCCCACTTAGAAGGAGAGGCTCTAGCGTGGGTTAACCCCCTCTGGGAGAGAGACGATCCCGTGGTCACTCAACTTTCCTTTTTTCTAGACACCTTTCGTAAGGTGTTTGATGAACCCGGTCGCCTTGCCTCCGCTACCGAGGCACTGTTCAATCTGCATCAGGGCACGCTTTCAGTAGGTCAGTACGCCATTCGGTTTCGCACCCTGTCCTCAGAGTTGGGTTGGAACAATGAGGCCTTGGTGGGAGCCTTTTGGCGGGGCCTTTCGGGGCGGATCAAGGACGAGCTGGCGGGGCGGGATACCCCCACCTCCTTGGAGGATTTAATCTCTTTGGCCACCCGCATCGACCTCCGCTTTCAAGAACGTTCCCGAGAGCTCGCTAGGGACAGGAGACCTCTCCGCGCTCCTCCGGCCGCTCGGAGTCCACCTCGAGCCCGCTCGACTCCAGCCTCCACGCTCCCGCTACCGGAACCCATGCAAGTGGATCGCCTCAAACCGGTGGAGGAGCGTCGGAGAGAGAGGGTTGAACAGGGGCTCTGTTTCTACTGTGGGAGTGCGTCCCACTTTCTTCGTGCCTGCCCCACTCGTCCGGGAAACGCCTCCGCCTAGGACAGGTAAGAGAGGTCTTCCTAGGTAATTTTGACTCCTCTCTACCCTTGACCCTATCTGTCCTTTTGCACCTGGATTCTAAACGTTTTTCGGAATGGGCCTATATAGATTCTGGGGCGGCCGGTAACTTCATCCAACTTGAGGCGGTTAGGAGACTTGGAATTCCTGTCAGATCCCTGGAGACCCCTCGGCAGATTGCTTCGGTCGACGGTCAACCCCTGCGGGAGTCCGTTACTCAGGTTACCGAAGAGGTGGAGCTTCAGGTTGGAGCCTTACACCGGGAGAAGATAGTATTCTATGTGCTGCCTTCTTTGTCCCATGCCATCCTTCTGGGACTTCCCTGGCTAAGGACCCACGAGCCTATCCTGGATTGGCGCTCTGGTGACGTTCTGCGATGGGGTCGACTTTGTCAAGATAAGTGCTTACTCCCTGTACAGCCGCCGAAATTTCCACGTCCTACGTCGATGTCTACCGAATTACCCTCCGCCTACTGGGCCTTTTTGGATGTCTTCGACAAGAAGGAAGCAGAGGTCCTGCCCCCGCATCGTCCATATGACTGCCCCATCGATCTGCTCCCCGGTTCTACGCCGCCTCGTGGTCGCATCTACCCACTGTCTCCCTCCGAGACCCAGGCCATGTCCGAATACGTTCAGGAAAACTTGGCCAAAAGCTTTATTCGTAAGTCTTCCTCTCCTGCAGGCGCTGGGTTCTTTTTTGTCAAGAAGAAGGACGGGTCCCTGCGTCCCTGTATTGATTATAGAGGGCTCAATGTTATCACCATCAAGAATAAATATCCTCTGCCCCTCATCCCGGAGTTATTTGACCGTCTACGGGGTGCACGGATCTTCACTAAATTGGATCTTCGAGGGGCCTACAATCTGGTCCGGATCCGCTCCGGTGACGAATGGAAGACCGCCTTCAACACTCGTGACGGCCATTATGAATACCTCGTTATGCCCTTCGGCCTATGCAATGCCCCCGCAGTGTTCCAAGAATTTGTCAAAGACATTTTCCGAGATCTTCTTTACTCCTGCGTGGTGGTTTACTTGGACGACATTCTGGTGTTTTCTCCTGATTTGTCCACACATCGAAAAGACGTGCGTCAAGTTTTACTTCGGTTGAGAACACATCGTCTCTACGCCAAGCTGGAAAAATGCGCCTTCGAACAGTCGTCTCTGCCGTTCTTGGGTTATATCATTTCCGATTCTGGCTTGCGCATGGATCCGGGAAAAGTGTCTGCGGTATTCAACTGGCCGCGTCCTCAGGGAATTAAGGCTATCCAACGGTTCCTGGGTTTCGCCAACTATTACCGGCAGTTTATTCCGCACTTTTCCTCTCTGACTGCTCCCATCTCTGCTCTGATCCGAAAGGGAGCCGATCCTCACCACTGGCCTCCTGAGGCCGAGAACGCCTTCCGAACCTTGAGGCAAGACTTTGCCACAGCCCCAGTGCTACATCGTCCAGAGGCGAACAAACCATTCACCCTAGAGGTAGACGCTTCTGCCACCGGAGCCGGTGCGGTTCTCTCCCAGAGATCTCCTTCCGGTCGCTTGGTGTCCTGCGGCTTCTTCTCCAAGACTTTCTCCCCTGCGGAGAGAAACTATACCATCGGGGACAGAGAGCTGCTTGCCATTAAGTTAGCCTTGGAAGAGTGGCGGCATCTTCTGGAAGGAGCGGTACACCCACTCCACATCTTCACCGACCACAAGAATCTAGCCTACATTCAATCAGCACAAAGGCTTAATCCCCGGCAGGCCCGATGGTCATTATTCTTTAACCGGTTCGATTTTGAGCTCCATTTCCGTCCGGGTGAAAAGAATCTCAAAGCGGATGCCCTGTCTCAATCCTTTCTGGTCACCGACAACGAGGAGGAGCTTTCACACATTGTGGAGCCAAGCAAGCTCATCGTAGTCGCGCCTGTTAACCTGACTTCCGTGCCCCCCGGCAAGACTTTTGTCCAAGATGATGACAGGAGGCGAGTTCTACATTGGGGTCATGCTACCAAGTTAGCGGGTCATGCCGGCCTCAAGAAAACATTCTCCCTCATCTCTCGTTTTTATTGGTGGCCTTCTTTGTCTCAAGATGTCCGAAGTTTCATCCTCTCCTGCCCATCGTGTGCCAAGAACAAGGTCCCACGTCAGCCACCCTCCGGTTTTCTGCATCCACTTCCGGTTCCCTCGGCTCCGTGGCAGCATATCGCGATGGATTTTATTACGGATCTACCGCGTTCCTCAGGTCACACGGTCATTCTGGTGGTCGTGGACCGCTTCTCCAAGATGGCCCACTTCATCCCTCTGCCCGGTCTTCCTTCCGCTCCTGACCTGGCGAGAATTTTTATATCTCATGTCTTCCGGATTCATGGCTTCCCCAAGCACATTGTCTCGGACAGAGGGGTTCAGTTTACCTCGCGTTTCTGGAGGGCTCTATGCAAGCTGATGGAGGTAACGTTGGACTTTTCCTCCGCTTATCACCCTCAGTCCAACGGTCAAGCGGAACGCACGAACCAGATCCTCGTAGTATACCTCCGACATTTTTCCAACGGCCATCAAGACAATTGGTCCAACTTGCTTCCTTGGGCCGAATTCGCTTTCAACAACCATACCAGCGAATCCTCCGCCAAGTCGCCTTTCTTTACGGTCTACGGTCAACATCCTGGTATGCCTCTGCCGGTACTCCCGACCTCGGGTGTGCCGGCGGCCGATCTTCTGACCAAGGAGTTCTCCAGGGTCTGGCAGGAGACCAAAACCGCACTTAAGCGAGCACGAGACGGGTTCAAGAAGCACGCCGATAAGAAACGCCTAGATTCTCCGCTGTACCACCCTGGGGATAAAGTTTGGCTATCCTCAAAATTTGTTCGTCTCAAAATTCCCTCCTACAAACTGGGTCCCCGCTACATCGGTCCCTTTGAGGTTCTAGCCCGTATCAATGACGTTGCCTACAAGCTGAAACTCCCCGCTTCACTGCGGATTCCTAATTCGTTTCACGTTTCCCTCTTAAAACCGGTCATACTCAACCAGTTTCATGCTTCTACTGGCAGCGCTCCCGCGCCCGTTTCCGCACAGGATGTCTTTGAGGTTAAGGAAATTCTTGCTATGAAACGATCTAGAGGTAAAACTTTCTTTTTAATTGACTGGAAAGGTTTTGGCCCTGAGGAGAGATCCTGGGAACCCCGGGAGAACATTCAAGCTCCCCAGATTTTAGCTAAGTTTCTTTCCAGCCGTGGGAAGAGGGGGCGTAAAAGGGGGGGTACTGTCACGCTCACCGCCGGCTCCACACTCGCCGCTTCCTCGGCTCCTGCTGCCGCCTCTCCCCGCCCTGGGTGCGCCCGCTGCCTCCGGCGTGCTCCTGTGGCGGGCGCGCGCTCACCTGCACGCCTGTCCTCCACCCCGCGCTCTGTCCCGGCGTTCAGCCCGGGGCGCATGCGCTCCAGGTCCCACTACAGGCCAAGCCAGGCCTTCTCCCCGCCCTCCTGACCCTGCTGACCTGACCCGGTAACTCCTGCCTCTATAAGAGGCAGCCTCTTCCTCCAGCTCACCGCCTGATCGTCACTTCCTCTCTCTGTGACTCTGGCTCCAGCCTGCCTGCCTTTTTCCCTGCTGCTCTTACCCTTTCCTCATGCTTCCTGTCTAACCGTTCCTTGTGTTCCTCCCAGTGCCCGCCATCTCGTCTCCGTGTTCAGCCTGTGCCCTGCGTCTGACCCGTGTCTTGCCGTTCCAACCTTGCCTGCCTGTATCCTTCAGCCTCCGTTCCTGGCCTCCAGTCCTGCCGGTTCCAGTCCAGCTCATCCTTCCGCCTGCCCGCTGCATCCTCTACTGTGCACCTCCGTCCTCGGGTACCAGCTGCCGTGGTGAGTAGTTTCCCCTGGGCCTGTCCCAAACGCTCCCTGTATAGGGGGAGGTCAACCTGGTCCGCTCGCCCAGGGGAGGTTCGCTTGCCGCGGTCCAGTGGGTTCACCCTTGGGAATCCTTACAGTATCAATCCTCCTAGTGCACCATATGGGAATGAATAAGAGTCCCATATGGCATATATGAATAAATTGTCAGGTATAAGTATCGCAAAATTCACCAAACATAAATTATCACTATACCGTTTCACCTCCTCTGCAGTTTCAGCAGACCTCCTGATGAAACTGCAGATGCGGTGAAACGCGCGTCGGGATGCGTCACGGGTCCGCAACCAGGCGGCAACATGACTACAGGAATAGTGATAATTTATGTTTGGTGAATTTTGCGCTACTTATACCTGACAATTTATTCATATATGCCATATGGGACTCTTATTCATTCACATATGGTGCACTAGGAGGATTGATACTATATGTGCTCTGTATCTATTACATGTACTTTATAGTGTTTATGATATATTTTTGTATTTATTGAAATAAAATTTTGCATTTTTGGATCTTTTGTTCCTTTTTGTTTTCTCTTTTGGTGGTTTATATTGATTTCGAAGGGATCATTGCTATACCTATCCATTATATGAGGTTAGAAGTGTTTTGTATTGTTGTTGGTTTAATGTTCCCACATACAGCCTGAGTCAGCTCCTGTAGGCGGTCCCGGAATTCCAGCACATAGGGCACAATAGGTATCCCTTCTATGGTTCCCTCCCCTTCCCAGTGTTCTCACACTAAGTCTAGGGGTCCCCTTACCCGCCTCCCGTATAACAGTTCGAACGGGGAGAACCCCGTGGATTCTTGGGGCACCTCCCGATAGGCAAACAGGAGGTGTGGCAAGAATTTTTCCCAGTCCCTGTAGGTCCTGGTAAAAGTCCCAATGAGTTGTTTTAATGTTCCGTTAAAACGTTCACACAACCCATTGGTTTGCGGGTGGTACGGGGCGCTTCTAATGGACTTTACACCGCACAGCTTCCACAGTTGGTTGGTCACCTCTGCTGTAAACTGGGTAACCTGTTCCGAGATAACCTCCCGGGGAAATCCAACCCGTGAGAAAACCTGGAGCAGGGCAGCCGCCACTGTCTCTGCCAGTATGTTAGGTAATACAACCGCCTCTTAATACCGTGAGGCATAATCTACCACTGTCAATATATACTTTTTCCCTGACGGACTGGGTTGGGCTAACGGCCCTATCAGATCGACCGCTACTCGGCTAAATGGCTCCTCCACAATGGGGAGGAGGTGTAGTTTGGCCTTGCAGTGATCTCCCCTCTTGCCAATGTGCTGGCAACTGTCACAGGTCTGACAGTACTGATGAACATCATAGGTTACCCCTGGCCAAAAGAAGTTTTGTGTCAGACGATGCCTGGTGCGACTAACGCCGAGGTGCCCGGCTAAGGGTATGTCATGAGAGATTCGCCTTCTTGGGCACTACCAGCTGTCGTTTTATAGTGGGGCTCGTCCCTGTGTGGCGCTGCTCTGTAACCAGGTAAAGGAGTCCCTGATGCCATAAAAACTGTTCCTCTTCCAGTACTCCTCTCCCCTCCTGTGCCTTCCCCCGATACCCCTGTAATGAGGGATCCTCAAGTACCTTTTAAATTCAGCTGGGGGGGCCCAAGAAATGTGTCTGGCTATGGGAATACGTGTAGGGCTGAGGTGTCTTACCTGGGCCTCCTCTGAGTGTGATTCCGCCTCCGCAGCTCGAGCTTGTCTCCGGGTGGTCACAGGATGTGTCTCAGCCAGAGGGGCGACCGAGAATGCAGACAACATGGGCCCCAAGTCATTTCCCAGCAAGACGTCTGCAGGCAAATCCCCCATCAGGCTGACCTCAACAAGGCCATCCCCGACTCCCCAGTTCAGGTGAGTACTGGCAGTGGGCAGTCGATGTATGGCTTCCCCTGCTACACGGACGGCCACTGTCCAGTGCGTCTTCTCTTGGTCCCGGACGAGATGAGGCTTCACAAGGGAATCTCTTAGTCCCTGCATACATTTCCCATTAACCCACACCGCCTGTCGATGCTGTTGTCGATCATCTGCCCGGGCTGCCTGCACGGGGTCTACTTCATGCAGCACTTCCTCCATCTCTTGCATCCCCGGATTAGTCCTAGCCCCCAATGCCGGGACAGCTTCGACTTGGTAGTAGTGTACAGCGGCCCGGTTGATGGTAGCCGTTCCTGCCTTTGGCCACTGGGTATGCTGAGTCCGGTTGGGACGTTGTCTTTGCAGGTGGCCTAGCTGATGGCAGGTGTGGCATCGCACCCCAGGGGGACTCTGGTAAGCCGGGGTTTTAGCTGGTCCCCCGACAATCTTCTGTGGTTTAGGGGCCTCCAGAACCATGGGAGGGCCCCTAGTGACAGTCTTTGATCCTGGCAACTGAGACCTCCTGGCATCATTATGTTCATCGGCCAGACGAGCGGCCTCCTCAAGAGTCATTGGCCGTCTGTCCCAAAGCCATTCTTGTGTCTTGGGGTTTAGTCCAGTAAAGAATCGCTCTAACAAGAAGAGCTGGAGGACGTCCTCCTTAGTGGTTGCTTGGCTCCCTTGTACCCACTGTAGCAGTGACCACCGTAGTTTACAGGCCCATTCAGCGTGGGTATCTGTTACCTGTTTTATAAGTCCGCAGAAATTTTGGTGGTATGCCTCTGGTGTCAGCGCATATCGGGCCAAAATCACTTCTTTGACCCGCTCATAGTCCATACAGTTCTCATCAGGTACCGTGCGATAGGCGTCCGCTGCCCGGCCTGTCAGCTTGCTGGCCAGAACCTGAACCCAATCCTCCGGCTTCACTTGATGAAGGGCACACTGCCGCTCAAAGTCCTGCAGAAAGCCATCAATGTCTTCCTCTGCCTCCCCCAACTGTCGGAAGGCATTATACTGGATTTTTTTGTGGCTTACTGCTGACGGTACCTGGGCGGAGGCCAGAGCTCCCCCTGCTCGCTGACTCTCCTCTCTCTGCTCTGCCATCTCCATCTTGGCTAGCTCTATCTTGGCTAGCTCTACTTTGGTCCGCTCTGCCATCTCCATCTTGGCTAGCTCTATCCTGGTCCGCTCTGCCATCTTTTCCTTCAGATCAGTACGCACATCAGCCATCACCTCTCGTACGATCTCTACTGCAGGGTTTGGGCCATAGAACGCCAGTCTGCTCTTTACCTCCCTCTGGAATTCAGTCTCTTCCACGCTCACATTGGGGGGCGCTGCACCGTCGTGTTCCATGATGGCTGCTATCAAATCCGCTTTTGTTCTGTTGCTGGCAATTGACCCTCGAGCTTCCACCAGGTCTTTTAATGTATTCCTCTTTAACTTCTGGTAATTGTTTTCCATTCAGTCCTTTACTCCTATAGACGGGGTATCATATCCCGCCGCTGCCACCAGTGTAACGGGGTCTTCTGTGCTGTAATACCTCTTACATTACCACCCCGTTTCTCAGGAGGTCTACTCTGCTTTTCCTCGCTTCTGGATGAAGGACGCTGGCTCGAAAGGCTTTGTAACATGGGAACATATAAAAGATCCCTGCTTCTCCACGTATTTCCAGTGTGACAACATTTTACTCATCAGTCTCAGAATATATATACATACAGAGGGCAGGACAATCAATATGTGTTGGGCCAGTAGATAACAGGCTCCAATTAAGATGCCAGATGTACATTACAATAGCCGTGGGATTTACAAAGGTGGGGGGAGGTCAAAAGTGGGATATCTCGTTTACCTCTGCCCAGGGGGGCAGCCGGTCGGTTGCTGCATTAAGGGCATACATCTCACATTACATCTATCCTACATGCATCTCCTATTCGGGGTGCTGGGGGGTTCTGTAACACGCCCCATATACAGCATGAGCCCCACATAGCCTCTCCCATATACACTGTAAGAGCCCCACACAGCCTCCCCCATATACACTGCATGAACCCCACACAGCCTCCCTATATACACTGCATGAGTCACACACAGCCTCTCTATGTATACTCCATGAGTCCCACACAGCTTCTCCATATACTGCATGAACCCCACACAGCCTCCCTATATATACTGCATGAGTCCCACACAGCCTCCCCACATACTGCATGAGCCCCACACAGCCTCCCTATATACACTGCAGGAACCCCACGCAGCCTCCCCATATACTGCATGAGCCCAACATAGCCGCCTTACACTGCGTTCCAAAATTATTATGCAAATTGGATTTAAGTATCATAAAGATGTAATTTTTTGTTTTTCAAATAAACTCATAGATGGTATTGTGTATAAGGTCTCTTTGGATCACTGAAATCAATCTCAAATTCCTGTGATAATTAGTTTACCAGGTGAGCCCAATTAAAGGAAAACTACTTAAGAATGATGTTCCACATTATTAAGCAGGGCACAGGTTTCAAGGAATTTAGGAAAGAAAAAGGACCTCTCTGCTGCTGAAAAGCATCAAATAGTGCAATGCCTTGGTCAAGAGATGAAAACATTAGATATTTCCCAAAAATTTAAACGTGACCATCGTACTGTTAAGAGATTTGTGGTTGATTCTGAGCACAGACATGTTTGTGCTGATAAAGGCAGAATGAGGAAGGTTTCTGCCAGGCAAGTTCATTGGATTAAGAGAGCAGCTGCTAAAAAGCCATTACAAACCAGCAAACAGATATTTAAAGCTGCTGGTGCCTCTGGAGTCCCTCGAACCTCAAGGTGCAGGATCCTTCAAAGGCATGCTGTGGTGCATAAACCTACTATTCGGCCACCCATAAACAGTGTTCACAAGCAGAAATGGTAGCAGTGGGCCCAGACATACATGAAGACTATTTTTCATACAGTCTTGTTTACTGATGAGTGTCGAGCAACCCTGGATGGTCCAGATGGATGGTTGGTGGATGGCCACTATGTCCCAACAAGGCTGCGACTTCAGCAAGGAGGAGGAGGAGTCATGTTTTGGGCCGGAATCATGGGGAAACAGCTGGTAGGGCTCTTTAAGGTTCCTGAAGGTGTGAAAATGACCCCCCCTGTGTGCAGCACCATGTCACCCCCCCTGTGTGCAACACCATTGTCACCTCCTCTGTGTGCAGCACCATGTCCCCCCCGTGTGCAGCACCATGTCCCCCCCCTGTGTGCAGCACCATGTCCCCCCCTGTGTGCAGCACCATGTCACCCCCCCCTGTGTGCAACACCATGTCCCCCCCCTGTGTGCAGCACCATGTCCCCCCCCTGTGTGCAGCACCATGTCCCCCCCCGTGTGCAGCGCCATGTCCCCCCCCTGTGTGCAGCACCATGTCACCCCCTCCCCCCCATAGCCTCCACATGCCCACTCAAACAGCCCATACACAAGAAGAAAAAAAACACCACATATTCACCTGTTCCCCGGCGCTCTGCTTCTCTCCCTGCTCTCCGATGTACACAGCTGATGCAATGATATGACGTCATCGCGTCAGCTGTTTTCACACGCTGATTGGTGGAGGAAGTGGCCGGAGGCCCTCCTCCACCAAAGAAGTCAGCGGTGCAGTGCAGAGCTGTGGCACACATGAAAACAGCAAGCGGGCGGGCACGGTGTAGCCCGCGGACCTCGGATTTCCAGCCCCACGGCTGTCTCTGTCCGCGGGCCGGACTGAGACAGCCAGAGGGCCGGATGTGGCCTGCAGGCCGCACTTTGCCCTGGTCTGAGCTAGTGCAACCCTTACTAAGTTAAAAAAAGGCAAGCGAGAACTTGAAAAAAATTAGTAGTTCAAGATTTTACCAAATACAGGGAAAGACTGCAGGGTTTCTTTTACGAGTTTGCTGACAAGTGCAAGGGCCCGTTGGCTAGAAGTAATCATCCAAGGAGCCCCAATACCTACATACCCTCTATTCGCAATACCGGAGGGGTAGAGGTGAATGAATCAGGTCAGATTGCTCAGTCATTCAGGGACTATTATGAAGCACTCTATAACATTACTAGCCACTATGCAGACATGTCCCCCACAAGTGAGCAAACGAAAATACATCAATATATCAAAGAGACTGCCCTTCCCTAGTTATTGGCGGACCTCAGGGAGACCCTGGATTTGCCTTTTAGTGAGGAGCAGCTTACGCAAGCGATCAAAATGTCCCTGACTAATAAAAGTCCTGGTCCAGACGACTACACAGCCAAATTTTACAAATTACTAGCCCCGCAATCAACGCCCTTTTTGATCAAAGTCTTTAACAAGGTTTCTTCTGCGCACCCATTTCCTGACCAGACACGAGAATAATATTTCTTTCATTCTTAAAGCCGGGAAGGACCCTAAATTATGCCCCAGCTAAAGGCCAATCTCACTAATCAACCTAGATGTAAAATTATACTTCAAAATGATAGCAATGAGATTCGCCACCTATCTACCAGACTTAATTCATACTGACCAGGTAGGGTTTGTCCCGCGGAGAGAGGCGAGGGACAATACTATTAAGACACTCCTACTTATGTCCCACAGTAAAACAACAAAGTCATCCACATGTATTCTATCGGTCGATGCTGAAAAGGCATTTGACTGGGTGAAATGGTCCTTTCTCCATAGTGCACTCCGTCAGATCAATATAGGATCTAACCTACAGGAGAAGATAATGGCTCTATATCATATCCCCACAGCTAAAGTAAAATGCAGTGGTGTCTTTTCAGATTCATTTAAGATATCAAATGGAACGAGACAGAGCTTCCCGCTGTCACCGCTGCTGTATATTATAGTGATGGAGCACCTAGTGGTAGCCCTTAGAAACAACCCCAGTATTACTGGTATACTGGTATGGCCTAGAGTACATAAACTCTCCTTATATGCACATGGCTTATTGCTGTATATCACAAACTCGAAACTTTCATTACCCGTGGTCATGAGGGAGTTTGATAGGTATAGCAGGGTAAGTAACTTTAAAATCAATCCATCTAAGTCTGAGATACTTAATATTACGGTGCCGGGTCAGGAGAGAGTGGTGCTACAAAACTCATTTCCCTTTCGGTGGTGTTCCACATCAATGCAGTATCTGGGGGTACAGTTGATATCAGAGACTCCCCAATTATATCAGGCCAACTTCGCCCCTCTTTTAACAGGTATTACAGCCGATCTTCAAAGATATGGGAGAGCTAGGATGTCCTGGTTTGGTAGAATAAATGTCATCAAAATGGATATTCTCCCCAGACTGTTGTACCTGTTCCAGGTAGGCCTGCTGATACTCACAGGTAAATTTTTTAAGCATCTAGACAGTGTGTAGTAAGTTCATATGGGGACTTACGAGACCTCGACTTGCTCACCCACTGCTTAGCAAACCCAAATCAGAGGGCGGTACGCGCATGCCGAACTTGAAAAACTACCATCGGGCAGCCATAGTGATATTGGACTGGTTTCATCATCAGGGAGGAAAACAATGGGTCTCGATAGAAAGGTCTCTTTCACCACTGGCAATGACTTTGCTACTTTGGACCCTAAGGGTGGTTTTACACTTACCGTATTTTCGCAGGCCGATTTTGTGGCCCTAATGCATTTCTATGGGGCCGCAAAATGGGCCCGCAAAAAATCAATGGTGCGCCATGTGCTGTACGGCCGCGAGGGCCATATATACGGCCATGAAAAAATATCGAGCTTGCTCGATAATTTTCATGGCGTACGGACACGGCGCCCATTTAAATCAACGGGGCCGCAAAAGCAAACCGGAAGTTTGTTTTTGCGGGGCACCGTCACTTCCAGTTTTGCGGAACGCCTGTTTTTTTCTCCAAAACTATTTCCATAGTATTGGGGAAAAAAGCGGCGATCCGCAAGCAAAATACAGCGATACAGCCCAAAAAATGCGGTAAGTGTAAAACCACCCTAAGATACATCGTAACTGGTCCAACTCCCTACCTTTTCTGACACGTGATCTACTTAAAATATGGGACTCCTCTATTTCCCAAACAGCCCCAATCCCATGACCCCAGTGTTTGACAATCCCGAGATTCCCCCGGGTGTTGGAGTAGGGTCATTTTTGGTGTGGTCCAACACACCTAAACTCCAAGTGATGCACATCTCTAAAACGTTAGAGAGACGGCAATCACTGGCGGAACTAGTGTCATCCGTGTCATCCCTCCAGCCGGCTCCATTAAATGAGACAGATCTCACGCCATTGGAATCATTGATGATGCAAGAGATGAGCCCTGCACACTCAGTCTCACAAGTATACTCAATTCTTATGTCAGAGAGAGCTGAGAATAAGGCATGGTTTGCCTTGGATTGGGAACAGGAGATTGGGCTAGAGTTTTCTTTTGAGCAAAAAGCTTTCTTTTGTGCAAACAGGCTCACTTTGGCTTGTAGGGCTTAGGAAACGAACTTTAAACGTTTAACTAGGTGGTACAGATGTCCAGCCCACCTTCATAAGTTATATCCACTGGTATCTGACCTCTGCTGGCGGTGCGAGGCATCTGAGGGTACCATGCTCCACATCTGGAGTGATTGTCCACCAATTAAAAGACTTTGGAATAAGGTCTTTGAAATTTACTCAAAGGTTTCTGGTGACATCATTCAAAGTAACCCACACCTGGGTCTACTGTCCTTCAGGAGCATCAAGGTAGGACTCCTAAAACATTGCATAACGGCCACTCACACTATCATTCCTAGGAAGTGTCATTCGAAGACAGCCTCAAATATCGGGGATTGGATAGTTGAAATTTATTTTCTATGTGGGATGGAGAGGCTATCCACCATTACGACACAGCGTGGGGATAGGTTTTACAAAACATGGGAGGAATGGATTATGTTTCGCGAATTGCCTGAATTCCTAGCACTCTTGAAGACAAATTAGGGGAGCAAGGTAGAACAGGGAGGCAGTTAACACACATGGGAAAGATTAAACTCTCCTCATACTTCACCCCTCAGTTCCCTTCTCTTTCCCCCTCCCCCTCACTTTCTTCCGTCCTCTTAATCAGACCGCCCCTATTTCCTCCTTTCTAATTTTTCCATACTTTCTATTACCTACTCTACACCCTTTTGTTCTTTTCATTCTATTTTGTTTATCGGCTGTTTATGATGATAAGGAATATGATACTCAAGACAGCATTATGGTAACGCTCTGGACAATCAATTAATGGTTATTGAGTGAATCTGATTCATGTAAGGAGGTTATGCTTTACTTGATTGTCTTGCTGTTTTACTTGACTGTTTTGCTACTTTTTGCTTTGCCTTGTCCTTGCATGGATACTTTTTACTTTTTGAATGTTATATATGAAAAAATTCAATAAAAACTGTTTAAGAACAATGATAGCTGATCTCATCCCACATTCCCCCTGATCTGTGGATTATGGCCTGAAGGACAGATGTGGTTATAAGAAGGGACCTTTATCCTTCTGCAGAGAGACTCTACAGAACAGCAGCCAGGACACAATGGCTCCATCCGGAGGGATACATATTGGGACACTCTACAGGAAGTCAGCTTAAAGGACCACGGCCCCAGCTGGAGGAAAACATATCTAATCCATTGACCATCACTGAACTCATGGAGACGTTCAGAGAAGCCAGGTTGGGACCATCTGATCACCTAGCCCAGTGATGGCGAACCTATAGCACGTGTGCCAGAGAGGGCACGCAAAGCCATCTCTGCTGGCACACGGCATCGCCTCGTATACAAGTGTCCTCGCTCACACGGCAGTCAACGGCGCGGCTAGATGGCTCCGCGGCCGCTGTGCCAGTGAGAGGAAGCTGCCGGCGAGCACGTGGAGAGGTGAGGTGTGTGTGTATATGTATGTGTGTGTAAGAGGTGTGTGTGTGTGTGTAAGAGGTGTGTGTGTGTAAGAGGTGTGTGTGTAATGATGGGGGTGATGGGGGAGAGGGCAATGATGGGAGTATTGGAGAAGGCAATGATGGGGGTGATGGAGGAGAGGGCAATGATGGGAGTGATGGAGAAGGCAATGATGGGGTGATGGGGAAAAGGCAATGATGGGGAGAAGGCAATGATGGGGGTGATGGGGAGAAGGCAATGATGGGGTGATGGAGAGGGCAATGATGGGGTGAAGGAGAAGGCAATGCTGGGAGTGATGGGGAGAAGGCAATGATGGGGCTGATGGGGAGAGGGCAATGATGGGGGTGATGGGGAGAAGGCAATGATGGGAGTGATGGAGAAGGCAATGATGGGGGTGATGGAGAGAAGGCAATGATGGGAGTGATGGAGAAGGCAATGATGGTGGGGATGAGGAGAAGGCAATGATGGGGTTGATGGGGAGAAGGCAATGATGGGAGTGATGGAGAAGGCAATTATGGGGGTGATGGGGAGGGCAATGATAGGAGAGATGGAGAAGGCAATGATGGGGGTGATGGGGGAGAAGGCAATGATGGGGAGAGGGCAATGATGGGAGTGATGGAGAAGGCAATGATGGTGATGAGTGAGAGGGCAATGATGGGAGTGATGGAGAAGGCAATGATAGGGGTGATGGGGGAGAGGGCAATGAAGGGAGAGATGGAGAAGGCAATGATAGGGGGTGGTGGGGGAGAGGACAATGATGAGGTGGTGGGGGAGAGGGCAAGGATGGGTGTGACGGAGAAGGAAATGATGGGGGTGATGGGGAGAAAGAAATGATGGGGGAGAGGGCAATGATGGGAGTGATGGAGAGGGCAATGATGGGGTGGTGAGGATAAAATGATGGAGGTGGTGGAATGGGCAATTTCTACATGAAGGGGAACAGGATGGAACATTTCTACATGAAGGGGATCATGATGGGGCACATTACTAAAAGAAGGGGACAATGATGGGGCATATTACTACAAGAAGGGAACAATAATGCGGCATATTACTACAAGAAGGGGGCAATGATGGGGCATATTACTACAAGAAGGGGACAATGATGGGGCATATTACTACAAGAAAGGGACAACGATGGGGCATATTTCAGGGTAGAGTCTGCTTGCAGTTCATGCTAAAATCTATCTATCTATCTAGCTAATATTCTGCATTTTTTTCCCCTAAAGATCAATCCAATTGTTGTGTCTGGAAAGGGCAGTGTGAGTGGCTCAGTTTCAGTGTGTGATAAGCGCGCATGAGCTTGAAGCCCCCCTGCTGAACAGAAGAGAAGACTGCAAAAGTAAGTTTCAAATCAATTAATTGTTTACATTATAGAATTGATTATCAGGGTTAAGGGACAGCAAGCGCTGTACAGGGAAGAGAGTTGGCAGCTGCGGACTCTCCTCCTGTGCAGCACTTGTGACAGTCACTGCTGAGTAGTTCTCATTCACTTTGAATGAGGGCAGCGCTACAGTACCTTGAGACGGCCACTACACATTTTCCACCACACAAAATTGCCCTGGTGGCACTTCGTCATAAATAATTGGGTTTTAGGTTGCAGTTTGGGCACTCAGTCTCAGAAAGGTTCGCCATCACTGACCTAGCCTCATGGAGACTTTCGGAGAAGCCAGGTTGGGACCATCTGGTCACCTGGCCACATGGAGAGGTTCAGAGAAGCCAGGTTGTGACCATCACCTGGCCCCATGGAGATGTTCAGAGAAGCCAGGTTGGGACAATCAGGCCTCCTGGCCCTGTACCTCAATGGACCATCAGCTTTCTAAGCTTGTCGTTACCCCCTCTCTGTGGGTGCCCACCAAAATAGGGTTCCACTGGTAGGGGTAGTCGGCCCTGCATGCCCTGAAGTCGCAGCTGCTCTAAGACTCTGTAATTTGCACCATCTTGTGTACTTGCTGGAACTGTACTATATATTATTGTCTATTGATGGTTCAAAAAAGTATTGCTGCGCTGATTTACCCTCACCCTATGTTGCCTGAGTAGTATTATGCCCATGGGAAGGGATAGCGGGCATTCAGTGGGATGAGCCCAGGTCCATGTGGTCTTTCCAAAGACAGTCGGACAGCAGACAAGAGCACCCTTTGACCCTCATGTCTCCACAGCACAGCCTCCATCAGGTCATTACTGCTCTTACTGGCGTATGGGGTCCAATGAGCAGATGGGGCCCGCTGCGGAGCCCCTGTCCTCTGCTCACTGGGCCCTAGAAGCAGGATTCTGCCGCCTCAGTAACTGCCCGTGCGTCTGAGGACACATGGGCAGTTAAAATTTATTGTCGTGCCAGAGATTCCTGCACAGCAACAGTTAACAGCCGCCGGCCAATGAAAGGCAGGCGGCTGATGTCAGCGGGCATGTCGCAGGCATATGACGTCACTGTCATATGCCCGAACGACTCTGCGGCCTCAGATGTATCTAGTTGAGGACATCGTTGGAGCTCGGCCAGGTAAGGAGAACCTTTTTTTTATTTTTTTGTAAAGCCACGATACAGGGGTGAATTATACCCCTATGAGGGAGCATTATACCCCTATGGGGGAGCATTATACTCCTATGGTGAAGCATTATACCCCTATGGGGGAGCATTATACTCCTATGGGGCTGCATTATACCCCTATGGGGAGCATTATATTATATGAGTGCATTATACTCCTATGGGGCTGCATTATATCCCTATGGAGGAGCATTATTTTATGGGGGTGCATTATACCCCTATGGGGCTACATTATAATATGGGGGTGCCTTATACCCCTATGGGGCTGCATTATACCCCTATGGGGGAGCATTATACCACTATGGCGCTGCATTATACCCCTATGGCTTGCATTATATTGTGGGGCTGCATTATACCGCTATGGGGCTGCATTATACCGTTTTGGGACTGCATTATACCTCTATGGGGCTGCATTATACTGTTTTATATGACTATGGGATGCATTACACTACTACATATGACTATGGAATGCTCTATACTATTATGGATAACTCTGGAGGCAATATGGAGAGACATGAGGCAGAATGGGAGGACATGTGGGGTCCAGAATGGGAGGACACGTGGGGTCCAGAATGGGAGGACACGTGGGGTCCAGAATGTGGAATATTATTTCTGTAGAGGCTAATTAAAGGATATTATTTTTGAGACTGTGTTATTTTCTGCAGAGACGAGTCCTGGCTGGAAGAAGTGATGGCAGTCTGAACTGGATGAAGTAAAAAAGAAAAGATGGACTTCAAGTAGAGACGTCACCGCTGAGTTAATGTGTTACCTGTACACTTACATTATATACTGTAAACAGTATACAGAGCTCCTGTGTATAATGTTACTAGTGATCATGGTATTACCTGTACACTGACACTATATACAGAGCTCCTGTGCATAATGTCACCGGTGATCACTGTATTACCTGTACATGGACACTGTATACTAAGTACAGATCTCCTTTGTATAATGGCATTAGTATTGTAGTTTTTTTATTAATGATCAGTATTGTAGTATTTGGTCACTATGTGGTGCTAATATGTGGTCCAGTCATGGTGCGGCAGTACTTGTTCCTTGTATATCCTATTATTCGGTCACAATGTAGTGTTAATGTGGTCTGATCATGGCGTGGTGGTATTTGTTCCTTGCATGTGGTATTATTGGTCTCCATGTGGTGGTAATGTTTTGTTTGGTCATGGTGTGGTAGTATTTATTCCCTGTATATGGAATTATTTGGTCACTGTGGTGGTAATATGTGATCTGGCCATGGTGCGGTGGTATTTATTCCTTGCATTTGATATTATTGGCCATTTTAAAAATTGAAAAATAAATAAAAATATATGTAAAAGTGTATTGGATATTTTAACCCCTTCCTGACATGAGACGTACTATCCCGTCCATGGGACCTGGGCCCCTATGCCCATGGATGGGATAGTACGTCTAGCGCGATCAGCGGCGCCCACGTGGTGAGCGCCGCTGATCGCGGCCGGGTGTCAGCTGATTATCACAGCTGACACCCGGCACTATGTGTCAGGGGAGGTCACGGACCGCCCCCGACACGTTAACCCCTTGCACACCGCGATCAAACATGATCGCGGTGTACCGGGGGTTAAAGGGAAGCATCGGCAGGGAGGGGGCTCCCTCCGTGCTTCCCTGAGCCCCCCACGGCAGCGCAATGTGCAGCGCTGCTGCGGGGGGCTCCTTTCCTCCAGGCCCCCGAATCCAAGATGGCGACGGGGGCCTTCGGGGGCCTGAGGAAGCTGGCTTCCTCAGTGCCTGCAAAGCGCAGGCACTGAGGAAGCTGGCTTCCTCAGTGCCTGCAAAGCGCAGGCATGAGGAAGCCTTCTGCAGTGCCTGTGTCAGATCGCTGATCTGTCACAGTGATCTGTGATGTGACAGATCAGCGATCTGTCACAGGACAGTGATGTCCCACCTGGGACTATTTAATAAAGTAAAAAAAAAAATAAAAAAAAGTGTTAAAATAATTAAAAAAAAATCGCCAAATAAATTAGAAAAAAAAAAAAAATATTCCCCCAATAAATCCATTTTTTGGAAATAATAAAAAAAAAAAACAATAAAAGTACACATATTAGGTATCGACGTGTCCGTAATGACCCGCCCTATAAAACTGTCCCATTAGTTAACCCCTTTAGCGAACCCCTTAAAAAATAAAAATAAAAAACGAAGCAAAAAATAATGATTTATTATCATACCGCCAAACAAAAAGTGTAATAACGCGCGATCAAAAAGACGCATATAAATATCCATGGTACCGCTGAAAACGTCATCTTTTCCCGCAAAAAATGAGCCACCACACAGCATCATCAGCGAAAAAATAAAAAAGTTATAGCTCGCAGAATAAAGCGATGCAAAAATAATTATTTTTTATATAAAATAGTTTTCATTGCATAAAACCGACAAAAACATAAAAAAAGACATAAATGAGGTATCGCTGTAACCGTACTGACCCAAAGAATAAAACCGCTTTATCAATTTTACCGCACGTGGAACGGTGTAAACGCACCCCCCCAAAAGAAATTCATGAAACGCTGGTTTTTGTTCATTCTGTGTCCCAAAAATAGGAATAAAAAGCGATCAAAAAATGTCACGTGCCCGAAAATGGTACCAATAAAAACGTCAACTCGTCCTGCAAAAAATAAGACCTTACATGACTCGGTGGGTCAAAATACGGAAAAATTATAGCTCTCAATATGTGGTGATGCAAAAACTATTTTTACAATAAAAAGCGTCTTTTAGCGTGCGACAGCTGCCAAATATAAAAACCACCATAAATAGTAAATCAAACCCCCCGTCATCACCCCCTTAGTTAGGGAAAAATAATAAAATTAAAAAAAAAGTATTTATCTCCATTTTCCCATTAGGGTTAGGGTTAGGGCTAGGGTTAGGGCTAGGGTTAGGGTTAGGGCTAGGGTTAGGGCTAGGGTTAGGGCTAGGGTTAGGGTTAGGGTTAGGGCTAGGGTTAGGGCTAGGGTTAGGGCTCAGATTAGGGTTAGGGGTGTGTTGGGGTTAGGGTTGGAGTTATAATTGGGGGGTTTCCACTGTTTGGGCACATCAGGGGCTCTCCAAATGCAACATGGCGTCTGATCTCAATTCCAGCCAATTCTGAGTTGAAAAAGTCAAATGTTGCTCCTTCCCTTCCAAGCTCTGCCATGCGCCCAAACAGTGTTTTACCCCACATGTAGGGTATCAACCTACTCAGGACAAATTGCAAAACAATTTTTAGGGTCCAATTTCTCCTGTTACCCTTAGGAAAATAAAAAATTGGGGGCAAAAATATCATTTTTGTGGAAAAAAATGATTTTTTTATTTTCACGTCCGAGTGTTATAAACTTCTGTGAAGCACTTGGGGGTTCAAAGTGCTCACCACACATCTAGATAAGTTCCGTGGGGGGTCTAGTGTCCAAAATGGGGTCACTTGTGGGGAGTTTCAGTAGTTTAGGTACATCAGGGGCTCTCCAAACGCACATGACACCCGCAGACCACTCCATCAAAGTCTGCATTCCAAAACGTCACTGCTTCCCTTCCGAGCCCCGACGTGTGTCCATATAGTAGTTTTCTCCCACATATGGGGTGTCAGCATACTCAGGCCAAATTGGACAACAACTTTTGGGGGTCCAATTTCTCCTGTTACCCTTGGGAAAATGAAAAAATTGGGGACTAATTGATCATGTTTCTGGAAAAAATTCGATTTTTTTATTTTCATGCCCTGGCATTATAAACTTCTGTGAAGCTCTTGGGGGTTCAAAGTGCTCACCTCACATCTAGATAAGTTCCTTAGTGGGTCTAGTTTTCAAAATGGGGTCATTTGTGGGGGGTTTCCACTGTTTAGGTACATTAGGGGCTCTCCAAAGGCAACATGACACCCGCAGACCATTCCATCAAAGTCTGCATTCCAAAACATCACTACTTCCCTTCCGAGCCCCGACGTGTGCCCATACAGTAGTTTTCTCCCACATATGGGGTATCAGCATACTCAGGACAAATTGGACAACAACTTTTGGGGTCCAATTTCTCCTGGTACCCTTGGGAAAATAAAAAAATGGTGACTAAAAGATCATGTTTGTGGAAAAAATACGAATTTTTTATTTTCACGCCTGGGCGTTATAAACTTCTGTGAAGCACTGGGGGGTTCAAAGTGCTCACCACACATCTAGATAAGTTCCTTGGGGGGTCTAGTTTACAAAATGGTGTCATTTGTGGGGGGTTTCCACTGTTTAGGTACATTAGGGGCTCTCCAAAGGCAACATGACACCCGCAGACCATTCCATCAAAGTCTGCATTCCAAAACGTCACTACTTCCCTTCCAAGCCCGACGTGTGCCCATACAGTAGTTTTCTCCCACATATGGGGTATCAGCATACTCAGGACAAATTGGACAACAACTTTTGGGGTCCAATTTCTCCTGGTACCCTTGGGAAAATAAAAAAATGGTGACTAAAAGATCATGTTTGTGGAAAAAATACGAATTTTTTATTTTCACGCCCGGGCGTTATAAACTTCTGTGAAGCACTGGGGGGTTCAAAGTGCTCACCACACATCTAGATAAGTTCCTTGGGGGGGTCTAGTTTACAAAATGGTGTCATTTGTGGGGGGTTTCCACTGTTTAGGTACATTAGGGGCTCTCCAAAGGCAACATGACACCCGCAGACCATTCCATCAAAGTCTGCATTCCAAAACGTCACTACTTCCCTTCCGAGCCCCGACGTGTGCCCATACAGTAGTTTTCTCCCACATATGGGGTATCAGCATACTCAGGACAAATTGGACAACAACTTTTGGGGTCCAATTTCTCCTGGTACCCTTGGGAAAATAAAAAAAATGGTGACTAAAAGATCATGTTTGTGGAAAAAATACGAATTTTTTATTTTCACGCCCGGGCATTATAAACTTCTGTGAAGCACTGGGGGGGTCAAAGTGCTCACCACACATCTAGATAAGTTCCTTAGGGGGTCTAGTTTCCAAAATGGTGTCATTTGTGGGGGGTTTCCACTGTTTTGGTACATCAGGAGTTTTCCAAACGCAACATGGTGTCCGATCTCAATTCCAGCCAAAAACGTCAAATGGCGCTGCTTCCCTTCCGAGCTCTGCCATGCGCCCAAATAGTGGTTTACCCCCACATGTGGGGTATCAGCGTACTCAGGACAAATTGCATAATAACTTTTACAGTCCTGTTACCCTTGGAAAAATAAGAATTGAGGGTGAAAAGATCATTTTTGTGGAAAAAATATGATTTTTTAATTGTATGGCTTTATGTTATAAACTTCTGTGAAGCCCATGGGGGTTCAAAGTTCTCACCACACATCTAGATAAGTTCCTTAGGGGGTCTAGTTTCCAAAATGGTGTCATTTGTGGGGGGTTTCCACTGTTTTGGTACATCAGGGGTTTTCCAAACGCAACATGGTGTCCGATCTCAATTCCAGCCAAAAACGTCAAATGGCGCTGCTTCCCTTCCGAGCTCTGCCATGCGCCCAAATAGTGGTTTACCCCCACATGTGGGGTATCAGCGTACTCAGGACAAATTGCACAATAACTTTTAGGGTCCTGTTACCCTTGGAAAAATAAGAATTGAGGGTGAAAAGATCATTTTTGTGGAAAAAATATGATTTTTTAATTGTATGGCTTTATGTTATAAACTTCTGTGAAGCCCATGGGGGTTCAAAGTTCTCACCACACATCTAGATAAGTTCCTTAGGGGGTCTAGTTTCCAAAATGGTGTCATTTGTGGGGGGTTTCCACTGTTTTGGTACATCAGGGGTTTTCCAAATGCGACATGGTGTCCGATCTCAATTCCAGCCAAAAACGTCAAATGGCGCTGCTTCCCTTCCGAGCTCTGCCATGCGCCAAAATAGTGGTTTACCCCCACATGTGGGGTATCAGCGTACTCAGGACAAATTGCACAATAACTTTTAGGGTCCTGTTACCCTTGGGAAAATAAAAATTGGGGTGAAAAGATCATTTTTGTGGAAAAAATATGATTTTTTAATTGTACCGCTGTACGTTATAAACTTCTGTAAAGCCCTTGTGGGTTCAAAGTTCTCACCACATATCTAGATAAGTTCCTTGGGGGGTCTAGTTTCCAAAATGGGGTCACTTGTAGGGGGTTTCCACTGTTTAGGTACATCAGGGACTCTCCAAACGTGACATGGCGTCCAATCTGAATTCCAGCCAATTTTGCATTGAAAAAGTCAAGCGGCGCTCCTTCCGTTCTGAGCTCTGCCATGCACCGAAACAGTGGTTCCCCCCCCACATATCAGGTATCTGCGTACTCAGGACAAATTGCACAATAACTTTTGCAGTCCAATTTCTCCTGTTACCCTTGGTAAAATAAAAAAAATTGAACCTGAAGTATTTTTTTTAAATATTCAAAAAAATTCCTGTGACGCACCTAAAGGGTTAATAAACTTCTTGAATGTGGTTTTGAGCACTTTAAGGGGTGCAGTTTTTAGAATGGTGTCACTTTTGGGTATTTTCTATCATATAGACCCCTCAAAGTGGCTTCAAATGTGATGTGGTCCTAAAAATAAAATGGTGTTGTAAAAATGAGAAATCGCTGGTCAACTTTTAACCCTTATAACTTCCTAACAAAAAAAAATTTTGGTTCCAAAATTGTGCTGATGTAAAGTAAACATGTGGGAAATGTTAGTTATCAAGTTTTTTGTGTGCCGTATCTCTGTGATTTAAGGGCATAAAAATTCAAAGTTGGAAAATTGCGAAATTTTCAAAATTTTCGCCAAATTTCCATTTTTCTCACAAATAAACGCAAGTTATTTGAATGAAATTTTACCACTAACATGAAGTACAATATGTCACGAGAAAACAATGTCAGAATCACCGGGATCCATGGAAGCGTTCCAGAGTTATGACCTCATAAAGGTACAGTCATCAGAATTGTAAAAATTGGCCCGGTCATGAACGTGCAAACCACCCTTTGGGGTGAAGGGGTTAACAAATGTTCAATAAGTTACAGTAGAGTAGGGCCTGGCCAGAAGAGTCTACCTTGCCGTTGTGGCAGATTAAAAAATCTTTTGGCCAAAGCAAAAGCTGCTGGCTATGTTTGTGATCTGGTGATGGGAACTGTTAATATGTAATGGGGAGGACATGGTGCACAAGTGGAGTTTTTCCAAGAGAGGTTGATGGGACTATGGAAGGTTTGATGGGTGGAGGCGGGGCTAGGGTGGAGCCAGGCTGGAGTTTTAAGGTGGCCCCATCTTGACTGACAAAAAAACAGAAATGTAGAAATTTTTGCAAATTTATTAAAAAAGAAACACTGAAATATCACATGGTCATAATTATTCAGACCCTTTGCTCAGTATTGAGTAGAAGCACCCTTTTGAGCTCGCACAGCCATGAGTCTTCTTGGGAATGATGCAACAAATTTTTCACACCTGGATTTAGAGATCCTCTGCCATTCTTCCTTGCAGATCCTCTCCAGTTCCATCAAGTTGGATGGTGAACGTTGATGGACAGCCATTTTCAGGTCTCTCCAGAGATGCTCAATTGGGTTTAGGTCAGGAAGAATGGTCGCAGAGTTGTTCTGAAGCCACACCTTTGTTATTTTAGCTGTGTGTTTAGCATCATTGTCTGGTTGGAAGGTGAACCTTCGGCCAAGTCTGAGGTCCAAAGCACTCTGGAAGAGCTTTTCATCCAAGATATCTCTGTACTTGGCCACATTCATGTTACCTTCAATTGAAAACAGTTGTCCTGTCCTTGCAGCTGTAAAACACCCCCATAGCATGATGCTGCAACCAACATATTTCACTGTTGGCATTGTATTGGGCAGGTGATAAGCAGTGCCTGGTTTTCTCCACACATAACGCTGTAACAACTATAAGGGTACTACGGAATCTAATTGCTTGGGATAATACGAGACTGAGACATGTCACGCCGCTATCTCTGCCTTCCCTCGTGCCCCAGCATACTTACCTGTCCATGGTGTCCCAGTGAGCTTCCGAAGCTGGTGTGTGTCGCCAGGAGTCCACTCTTCCAGTCTCGCGGCCGGCTCCTGGGTCCCGTCGGGTGCACGTCTCTCGCACATGACTCGGTGGCGCGCCGGGTGCGCACGAGCACATTTCATAGCCGGACTGCGGCCGCTCCTTCCCGGCTTCTCCATGAGCAGGGAGGACCCTGACCCGGAAGCCCTGCGGCGCGCACTCTGCATATCAGGCAGCCTTCGTCCTGTAGGCTGTGCCTGATCATCATTTGTGCCTTATCTATGATTCGGGCCCCACGCTCCCCTGCATCTTCGTGCTCTCTGGCTACCTGCTCTGTCTTGCGCTGCTGCGTTATCATCTCCACAGTACTCACCTAGTCCTTCTCTGTGTTCTCTCCTAGTGTTTGCCTGCTCCAGCCTGTGCCTGTCTCCTTCTGTGTCGCCATTCCCCTCCAGACAGGGTCGGATGGTCCCACCGGGACACCGGGGAAATGCCCAGTGGGCCCCGCCCCAGAGAGGAGGGAGAAGAAAAAAAATGAGGCGGAAGGAAAAAAAAAAAAGGGACGCGGGCCCTTTAACGCTGAAGGAGGCCCAGGCGTGCGCATGCACGGGATGCATGCTTTCCCGTGCACGCAGTCCCGTCCCGACCATGGCTGGGGACACCACCCGCCCCATGAACCCAGGTAGGGGCTGGGGGCCCTGGGTAAATGGGGGGTGGGACACACAGGACAGAGCAATTGTGAGTCGGGGGGCCCCCTCTAATACTCACCTCTCTACGTTCCGGCAGCTGCAGGGTCTTCAGCGCTCTCTGGCTCTGCAGATGTCAGGGCAGAGAGTGCGTGATGTCATCACTGCACGCTCAGCCTCTCTGTCCTGAGCGTTGCAGAGCTGGGAGAGACGCTGAGTGCACGGGACCTGTGGTGGAACGGGAGAGGTGAGGATTTGATTTTTTTATTTATGCAGCATTACATGCGGCCCATAATTCTGTATGGAGGAGCAGGGGGGCCCATAATGCTGAATGGAGGAGCAGGGGGCCCATAATGCTGTATGGAGGAGCAGGGGGCCCATAATGCTGTATGGAGGAGCAGGGGGCCCATAATGCTGTATGGAGGAGCAGGGGGCCATAATACTGTGTGGACGAACAGGGGGTCATATTACTGTATGGAGGAGCAGGGGGCACATAATGCTGTATGGAGGAGCAGGGGGCCATAATACTGTGTGGAGGAGCAGGGGGCCCATATTACTGTATGGAGGAGCAGAGGACCATAATACTGTGTGGAGGAGCAGGGGCCATAATACTGTATGGAGGAGCAGGGGGCCCATAATACTGTATGGAGTAGCAGGGGCCCATAATATACTGTATGGAGGAGCAGGGGCCATAATACTGTATGGAGGAGCAGGGAGGCCCATTATTCTGTATGGAGGAGCAGGGGGCCATAATACTGTATGGAGGAGCAGGGTGCATAATACTGTGTGGAGGAGCAGGGGCCATAATAATGCATGAAGGAGCAGGGGGCCATAATACTGTAAGGAGAAGCAGGGGGCCCATAATACTGTATGGAGAAGCAGGGGGCCATAATACTGTATGGAGGAGCAGGGGCCCATAATACTGTGTGGAGGAGCAGGGGCCATAATACTGTATGGAGGAGCAGGAGCCATAATACTGTATGGAGGAGCAGGGGGCCATAATACTGTATAGAGGAGCAGGGGCCATAATACTGTGTGGAGGAGCAGGGGGCCATAATACTGTATGGAGGAGCAGGGGCCATAATATACTCTATGGAGGAGAAGGGGGCCCATAATACTGTATGAAGGAGCAGGGGCCCATAACTGTTGTGAGTTCATTTTTCCCTTCACCATTGAGGTCTGATGAACTCCCTCCTCTGGTGAAGGAAGGTAGTGAGGCTGATTACCAAACACATGGGCAGCTAGATGATGACTGGGTGGCTGGAATTGTGGACTGGATATAAGGCTGCCGACGCCCTTCTTCCTGGCTGGTGATTTTCCTGCTGGATTCTTGGAGACCAGTCTGATTCCTGCATCTCAAAGCTAAGTTTTCTGCTCTTCTTTGTACTCTTCAGTTTTGTTTTTGGTTTTGCCTTGTTTTTTGGGAGTTCTGCCAACCCCGGCCGGGGGTGAGCTGAACTCCATTTTTATCTCTGATCTGTTGATATTTTGCTCTGTCTTCAGAATATACCTGTTATGAGTGGCGGAAGGCACTAAAAAAAAAAAATAATTAAAGTGCCTTCGCCACTCGGGGTCCACCGTGCGGCAGATGGCAAAACCGCTGCTAAGGGAGGCAGTGCACTACAGCGGTAGTGTGCACAGGGTTCTAAATCACCCAAGTGCAAAAGAGGCAGTCTCTGTTATGGGACACAGAGCTGCACAGGAAAATAATAAAGAAAAGGTAACGCTGAGCCTGTTAAACGCACAGGGGCACAGCAGCACACGTACGGTAGCCGAACACAGGAGTAGTGAAAGTGGCACTACAACCAAACGGACTTACCGTAAATGAGCGTGTGCACGGCGTCGCAACTGCGAACACCACAGAAGTCTGCAACCGCAATAACGCAAGCACGATGCAGGACGCTTTGCTGCTGAGATGGCTTGAAGCTTGAGCGCGCTGGCGCTAGCGCTGCTACTGACTGACCCAATCACTCACACACTCGTAATAACCGAGGAAAGGGGTTTCATAATAAGTCATCCACCAGACCAAGCATCCATCAACAAACATACAGCAGCAAGTATCAGAAAATACTAGCGCATGGCATAACGGCCATGCGCACTTTTTATAGTGACCGGGACCTTCCGGAAATCTCCAGAGACCTCAGTTGAACCAATGGAATCAGGAGCAGGACCTGAGCACCTGACTCCTGAACTCCAATGGGAGCTCACTCCAGGAGCATGCTCACAAGCTGGCAGAAAGGACTTAGCCTCTGGAGATGAATGTGAGGATCTGGATCTCTGCATTAGTATGGCAGGACACAGATTCCTAACAATACCTGAGTGCTGATATAGTCTTTTGAAGCCTAGCAACTTCAGCGCCTGTTTTTCCTATCAGTCGGTTGTCTCATTTTGATAGGGTTTTTGCGGATGGCAGACAGCAGCTTTCCTATCCTGTCCTATGTAGTTAGCTTGGGCCCCATCATTTGCTCAACCTATCTTTCTATCTGTGTTAGTGTTTTCATCTTGCTTCACCGTCATTATATGTTGGGGGCTGCCTATTGCTTTGGGGTCTGCTCTGGGGCAGTTTAGTTTTTCCCCTTTCTGTCTTTAGGCTATATAGTTCTCCGGCTGTGATCGAGGGGTCTAGGGCACCGTAGGAACCCCCCACGGCTACTGCTAGTTGTTGTGGATAGGTTCAGGTGTCTGCAATCCGATAGCTGCCAACCTCTCTGGTTTTTCTGGACTTAGCTGGTATTTTGTTTTTTCCTCCTTCGGTGACTCATCATAACAGAATCACCAGCCATACCGCAGATCCTAGGGTACTCAATAGCAGGAGAGAATTGTTAAAAAAAAAAAAAAAAAGTGTCAGAATTTTTTTTTTTTCTGTGTGCATATTTTTTCCTCTATATCTCTGAGGCCGTAGGGGGAATTTTTCTCTCAATGGAGATGAAGCAATTGTCTGATCATGTGGAGCAGCTCGCTGCTGAAGTGCGGGGAATTTCCGCCTATCTTGCTCATTCACAAGCTGCTGAACCAAAGATTCCTACTCCTGATGTATTTTTGGGGGATCGGTCTAAATTCTTGAATTTCAAGAATAATTGTAAATTATTTTTTGCCTTGAAGCCTAACTCGTCGGGGAGCTCCGCGCAGCAGGTTAAAATTGTCATCTCTTTGCTGTGCGGCGATCCCCAGGATTGGACGTTTTCTTTGAAACCTGATGATCCTATTCTGAATAATGTGAACGCATTTTTTCAAGCCTTGGGGTTGTTGTATGATGAACCTAATGCTATTGATCAGGCTGAAAAGACCCTGTTGGCATTAAGCCAGGGTCGGGATTCGGCAGAGTTGTACTGTCAAAAATTCCGAAAGTGGGCGGTCCTTACTACCTGGAATGATGGTGCCTTGGCAGCCCTCTTTCGGAAGGGTTTGTCAGAAACTGTAAAAGATACTATGGTGGGATTTCCTGTTCCCTCTGGTCTTGACGATTCTATGTCATTAGTAGTGTTGAGCATTCCGATACCGCAAGTATCGGGTATCGGCCGATACTTGCTGTATCGGAATTCCGATACCGACTTCCGATATTTTTTCAATATCGGAAGTCGGCATCGGAATCGGAAGTTCAAAGTTAATTGACAGCCTGACGTCATCATGATGCGCGGTGTGTGCGCATCATGATGCGCCGTCATTTCGGGCCTTCCGGGGGTCTCTGCCGGCCTGCCGGGGGGCTGTGTGGACTGCCCGGGGTCTGTACCGGCCTGCCGGGGGGCTGTGCTGGCCTGCCAGGGGGCTGTGTGGACTGCCTGGGGTCTGTACCGGCCTGCCGGGGGGCTGTGCCGGCCTGCCGGTGGTCTGTGCACCCTGTGGGGGTCTGTACCGGCCTGCCGGGGGGCTGTGCCGGCCTGCCGGGGGGCTGTGCAAGCATCGTCCGATGGGACTATAAGTCCCATCTGGCGATGCCTGCTACCATGACAGTGATTGACACATTAGCCAATGATGGGACAGTAGTAGTCCCATCATCCGGCTAATGTGTTAAATGTTAAAAAAAAAAAAAAAATACTACATACATACTACATGCATGCTACATACATACTACATGCTACATACATACTACATATATACTACATGCATGCTACATACATACTACATGCTACATACATACTACATATATACTACATGCATGCTACATACATACTGCATGCTACATACATACTACATACATACCACATATACTACATACATACTACATGCATGCTACATACATACTACATACATACTACATACATAACACATATATACTACATGCATGCTACATACATACTACATGCTACATACATACCACATACATACTACATACATACTACATACATACTACATGCATGCTACATACATACTACATGCTACATACATACCACATACATACTACATACATACTACATACATACTACATGCATGCTACATACATACTACATGCTACATACATACTACATATATACTACATGCATGCTACATACATACTACATGCTACATACATACTACATGCTACATACATACTACATATATACTACATGCATGCTACATACATACTGCATGCTACATGCATGCTACATACATACTACATACATACTACATGCTACATACATACCACATATATACTACATACATACTACATACAATACATTCATACAATACATACATAGACATACAGTACATATAACATAGAGTAACATACTTACCAATACTTGTCACATTGTTCCCCGAAGCCATTGTCTTTTATGGAATAAATATTAATATAACAAACCACAAAAATACTCACCCACGATCCGAAGCAGTCCACGAGTGTGTCCCACGACGATCTTGGGTAGAGAACTTCAGCATCAGCTGATGCTGCCGTTCTCTACGGGCTGCAGGAATGCAATGACGGAAGGTAGGTATCCTTCCGCACTGTATTCCTCCGCCACTTAAAAAAAAAAAGTCCCTAGTCTCACTTTATGCCATTGCTGCGTGGGAAATTCCCACATAGCAATGGCATAAAGTGAGACTAGGGACTTTTTTTTTTTTAAGTGGCGGAGGAATACAGTGCGGAAGGATACCTACCTTCCGTCATTGGATTCCTGCAGCCCGTAGAGAACGGCAGCATCAGCTGATGCTGCAGTTCTCTACCCAAGATCGTCGTGGGACACACTCGTGGACTGCTTCGGATCGTGGGTGAGTATTTTTGTGGTTTGTTATGTTAATATTTATTCCGTAAAAGACAATGGCTTCGGGGAACAATGTGACAAGTATTGGTAAGTATGTTACTCTATGTTATATGTACTGTATGTCTATGTATGTATTGTATGAATGTATTGTATGTAGTATGTATGTAGTATATATGTGGTATGTATGTAGCATGTAGTATGTATGTATGTATGTAGCATGCAGTATGTATGTAGCATGCATGTAGTATATATGTAGTATGTATGTAGCATGTAGTATGTATGTAGCATGCATGTAGTATATATGTAGTATGTATGTAGCATGTAGTATGTATGTAGCATGCATGTAGTATGTATGTAGTATGTATGTAGTATGTATGTGGTATGTATGTAGCATGTAGTATGTATGTAGCATGCATGTAGTATATATGTGTTATGTATGTAGCATGCATGTAGTATGTATGTAGTATGTATGTAGTATGTATGTAGCATGCATGTAGTATGTATGTAGTATATATGTGGTATGTATGTAGTATGTATGTAGCATGCAGTATGTATGTAGCATGCATGTAGTATATATGTAGTATGTATGTAGCATGTAGTATGTATGTAGCATGCATGTAGTATATATGTAGTATGTATGTAGCATGTAGTATGTATGTAGCATGCATGTAGTATGTATGTAGTATGTATGTAGTATGTATGTGGTATGTATGTAGCATGTAGCATGCATGTAGTATGTATGTAGTATATATGTGGTATGTATGTAGCATGTAGTATGTATGTAGCATGCATGTAGTATATATGTAGTATGTATGTAGCATGTAGTATGTATGTAGCATGCAGTATGTATGTAGCATGCAGTATGTATGTAGCATGCATGTAGTATATATGTAGCATATATGTAGTATGTATGTAGCATGTAGTATATATGTAGTATGCATGTTGCATGCATGTAGTATATATGTAGTATGTATGTTGCATGTAGTATATATGTAGTATGCATGTTGCATGCATGTAGTATATATGTAGTATGTATGTTGCATGTAGTATATATGTAGTATGAATGTAGCATGTATGTAGTATGTAGTATGAATGTAGCATGCATGTAGTATATATGTAGTATGCATGTTGCATGCATGTAGTATATATGTAGTATGTATGTTGCATGTAGTATATATGTAGTATGAATGTAGCATGTATGTAGTATGTAGTATGAATGTAGCATGTATGTAGCATGTAATTTTTTTTTTTTTTTTTTAACATTTAACACATTAGCCGGATGATGGGACTACTACTGTCCCATCATTGGCTAATGTGTCAATCACTGTCATGGTAGCAGGCATCGCCCGATGGGACTTGTAGTCCCATCGAACGATGCCTGCACAGACCCCCGAAGCCTGCACAGACCCCCGGCAGGCCGGCACAGCCCCCCGGCAGGCCGGCACAGCCCACCGGAGCCTGCACAGACCACCGGCAGGCCGGCACAGCCCCCCGGCAGGCCGGCACAGCCCACCGGAGCCTGCACAGACCACCGGCAGGCCGGCACAGCCCCCCGGCAGGCCGGCACAGCCCACCGGAGCCTGCACAGACCACCGGCAGGCCGGCACAGCCCCCCGGAGCCTGCACAGACCACCGGCAGGCCGGCACAGCCCCCCGGAGCCTGCACAGCCCCCCCGGCAGGCCGGCACAGCCCCCCGGCAGGCCGGCACAGACCACCGGAGCCTGCACAGACCCCCTGGCAGGCCGGCACAGCCCCCCGAAAGGCCCGTACAGACCCCAGAGAGGCTGTACAAGGCAAAAACAGGGTTTTTCTTATTCCGATACCGGAAGTCCCATAGACTTGAATGGGACTTCCAGTATCGGAATCGGCGATACCGATACTTTTTTTTAAGATCGGCCGATCCATTCCGATCCGATACTTTGAAGTATCGGACGGTATCGCTCAACTCTAGTCATTAGCCATTCAGGTGGATCGGCGTTTACGTGAACGCAAAACTACACGAGAGATGTTACCACCTGTTGAACAAATGTCTGAACCTATGCAATGTGATAGAGTTTTGTCTAGGGCGCAACGTCAGGAGTTCAGAAGGCGTAATAAGCTGTGTTTTTTTTGTGGAGATGCCTCGCATATTATTTCTGTCTGCCCTAACCGAGAGAAACGTTGTGCACACACGTTTTCTGTGGGTGGTGTTCAACCTAAGTTTCTTCTGGCAATTACTCTGATCTGCTCCCTGTCCACATTTTCCGCCAAGGCTTTTGTGGATTCAGGAGCAGCTCTGAACCTGATGGACTTGGATTTTGCTAAACGTTGTGGATTTCCTATGACACCTCTGCGGACGCCTATCCCTTTGAGGAGTATTGATGCTACTCCTTTGGCGAAGAATAAACCTCAGTTTTGGACCCAGGTGGTAATGCGGGTCGCCCCAGACCATCAAGAAAATTGCAGATTTTTGGTGTTGCATAATTTGCATGATACCATTGTTCTGGGGTTTCCCTGGTTGCAAATTCATAATCCAGTTTTGGACTGGAAATCTGTGTCTGTGGTGAGTTGGGGTTGTCGGTGTGCCCTTAGTGATGCTCCTGTTTTCTCCACCTCTCCCCAGTCGCATGATGTTCCTGACTATTTGGCTGACTTTTATGATGTATTTGGTGAGAATGAGTCTGCATCTTTGCCTCCTCATAGGAGTTATGACTGTGCAATTGAGCTGAACCCGGGGTGTAAATTCCCCAAGGGTCGGCTTTACAATTTGTCTGTACCCGAGCACGAGGCTATGCGATCCTATATTAAGGAGGCACTGGAGAAGGGTCATATTAGACCATCCTCTTCACCCTTAGGTGCTGGGTTTTTTTTTCATGGCTAAAAAGGATGGTTCATTAAGGCCTTGTATTGACTATCGTGCCCTCAACAAAATTACTGTTAAATATCAGTATCCGTTATCCCTGATTTCTGATCTATTCTCCAGAGTTAAAGGTGCTTGCTGGTTTACCAAGCTTGACCTCAGGGGGGCGTATAATCTTATTCGCATTAAGCATGGGGATGAATGGAAGACGGCGTTTAA
Source organism: Dendrobates tinctorius (assembly GCF_039654945.1). Taxonomy (NCBI): domain Eukaryota; kingdom Metazoa; phylum Chordata; class Amphibia; order Anura; family Dendrobatidae; genus Dendrobates; species Dendrobates tinctorius. The sequence continues at coordinate 2,628,357 of NW_027361674.1, forward strand.
AACTCCGGAGGGACATTTTGAGTACCTGGTGATGCCTTTTGGGCTCACTAATGCCCCTTCTGTCTTCCAGTGCTTCATGAACGATATATTCCGAGACTTTGTGGATAAATTTTTGATTATCTATCTGGATGATATTTTGATCTTCTCCAAGAATTGGGACTCTCATGTGGAACATGTTCGGACTGTGTTCCGGATTTTGAGGGAGAATTCCCTGTATGCCAAGGGATCGAAATGCCTTTTTGGGGTACAGAGGATTTCATTTTTGGGATTTATTTTGTCTCCGTCAACTATTGAAATGGACCCGGCCAAGGTACAGGCCATTTATGATTGGGTACAGCCCACTTCTTTGAAGGCCCTCCAGAAGTTTTTGGGTTTTGCTAATTTTTATTGGAAATTTATAGCTAATTTTTCTGGTATTGCCAAGCCATTGACGGATTTGACTAGGAAGGGTGCTGATGTGCTGAATTGGTCTCCGGAGGCTGTTTCTTCCTTTCAGGAGCTGAAGCGAAGATTCACTTCTGCTCCGGTTTTGCGGCAACCTGATGTCTCACTCCCGTTTCAGGTGGAGGTGGACGCTTCTGAGATTGGTGCAGGAGTGGTGTTGTCCCAAAAAGATCCTGTGACATCTAAAATGAATCCTTGTGCTTTCTTTTCCCGAAAGTTCTCCCCATCCGAACGTAACTATGATGTGGGGAATCGGGAACTGTTGGCCATGAAATGGGCATTTGAGGAGTGCAGACATTGGTTGGAGGGAGCCAAACACCAAGTCGTGGTCCTTACTGACCACAAGAAATTGATTTACCTGGAGTCGGCCAAGCGCTTGAATCCTAGACAGGCTAGGTGGGCCTTGTTTTTCACACGTTTTGATTTTGTGGTCTCTTTTCTTCCGGGCACTAAGAATGTCAAGGCAGACGCCCTCTCTAGGAGTTTCCTTGCTGATTCTCCTGTTGTGACTAAGCCTGCTACCATCTTAGGCGAGGGGGTAGTTCTTTCTGCCATCTCGCCCGATTTGAGACGTGCTCTGGAAGAGTTTCAGGAGGACAAACCTGAGCGTTGTCCCAGTGGAAAGTTGTATGTTCCTGACCAGTGGAGGAAGAGAGTGATGTCTGAAGTTCATTGCTCTGCATTGGCTGGTCATCCAGGTATTTTTGGTACTAGAGATCTGGTGAGTCGGTCTTTTTGGTGGCCCGCCTTGTCTCATGATGTCAGGAATTTTGTGCAGTCCTGTGAGACTTGCTCCCGGTCTAAACCTTGTTCTCGCTCTAGTGGCTTGTTGATGCCTTTGCCGGTGCCCAGGAGGCCATGGACCCATATTTCAATGGATTTTATCTCTGATATGCCTGTCTCTCAGAGAATGACTGTTATTTGGGTGATTTGTGATAGATTCTCTAAGATGGTCCATCTTGTACCACTCCCTAAGTTGCCATCTTCCTCTGAGTTGGTGCCCTTGTTTTTGCAACAGGTGGTTCGCTTGCACGGGATTCCTGAGAACATTGTGTCTGACAGAGGAGTTCAGTTTGTGTCTAGATTTTGGAGGACTTTCTGTTCCAAGCTGGGAATTCAGTTGTCCTTCTCCTCTGCGTTTCACCCTCAGACCAATGGGCAGACGGAGAGAACAAACCAGACTTTGGAGTCATATTTGCCTCTGATATTCATGCCGAAAGATTGGTGCGTGCCTTTCATCCGGCTCACCCGGATCGCCCTGGTGGCATGGATGAGGGTTCGGTGACCCCTCCTAAAGGGGGAGGTACTGTTGTGAGTTCATTTTTCCCTTCACCATTGAGGTCTGATGAACTCCCTCCTCTGGTGAAGGAAGGTAGTGAGGCTGATTACCAAACACATGGGCAGCTAGATGATGACTGGGTGGCTGGAATTGAGGACTGGATATAAGGCTGCCGACGCCCTTCTTCCTGGCTGGTGATTTTCCTGCTGGATTCTTGGAGACCAGTCTGATTCCTGCATCTCAAAGCTAAGTTTTCTGCTCTTCTTTGTACTCTTCAGTTTTGTTTTTGGTTTTGCCTTGTTATATATAGTTCTCCGGCTGTGATCGAGGGGTCTAGGGCACCGTAGGAACCCCCCACGGCTACTGCTAGTTGTTGTGGATAGGTTCAGGTGTCTGCAATCCGATAGCTGCCAACTTCTCTGGTTTTTCTGGACTTAGCTGGTATTTTGATTTTTCCTCCTTCGGTGACTCATCATAACACATAATGCTGTATGAAGGAGCGGGGGGCTCATAATTCTGTATGGAGGAGCAGGGGGCCCATATTACTGTATGGAGGAGCAGGGCCCATATTACTGTGTGGAGGAGCAGGGGGCCCATATTACTGTATGGAGGAGCAGGGGGCCCATAATACTGTATGGGGGAGCAGGGGCTATAATATACTGTATGGAGGAGCAGGGGACCCATAATACTATATGAAGGAGCAGGGGCCCATAATGCTGTATGAAGGAGCGGGGGGGTCATAATTCTGTATGGAGGAGCAGAGGGGCCCATAATACTGTGTGGAGGAGCAGGGGGCCCATATTACTGTATGGAGGAGCAGGGGGCCCATAATACTGTATGGAGAAGCAGGGTGGCCCATAATTCTGTATGAAGGAGCAGGGGGCCATAATACTGTATGGAGGAGCAGGGGCCATAATACTGTATGGAGGAACAGGGCGGCCCATTATTCTGTATGGAGGAGCAGGGGACCATAATACTGTGTGGAGGAGCAGGGGCCATAACACTGTATGGATGAGCAGGGGGCATAATACTGTGTGGAGGAGCAGGGGCCATAATACTGCATGGAGGAGCAGGGGGGGCATAATACTGTAAGGAGGAGCAGGGGGCCCATAATACTGTATGGAGAAGCAGGGGGCCATAATACTGTATGGAGGAGCAGGGGCCCATAATATTGTGTGGTGGAGCAGGGGCCATAATACTGTATGGAGGAGCAGGGGCCATAATACTGTGTGGAGGCACAGGGGGACCATAATACTGTATGGAGGAGCAGGGGCCATAATATACTCTATGGAGGAGCAGGGGACCCATAATACTGTATGAAGGAGCAGGGGCCCATAATGCTGTATGAAGGAGCAGGGGGGCCATAATTCTGTATGGAGGAGCAGGGGGGCCCATAATACTGTGTGGAGGAGCAGGGGGCCCATAATGCTGTATGGAAGAGCAGGGGGCCATAATACTGTTTGGAGGAGCAGGGGGCCTATATTACTGTATGGAGGAGCAGGGGCCCATAATACTGTGTGGAGGAGCAGGGGGTCATAATACTATATGGAGGAGCAGGGGGCCATAATACTGTATGGAGGAGCAGGGGGCCATAATACTGTATGGAGGAGCAGGGGGCCATAATACTGTATGGAGGAGCAGGGGGGCCATAATACTGTATGGAGGAGCAGGGGGGCCATAATACTGTATGGAGGAGCAGGGGGGCCATAATACTGTATGGAGGAGCAGGGGGCCATAATACAGTATGGAGGAGCAGGGGCCATAATATACTGTATGGAGGAGCAGGGGGCCTATAATACTCTATGGAGGAGCAGGGGGGCCATAATGCTGTATGAAGGAGCAGGGGGCCCATAATTCTGTATGGAGGAGCAGGGGGCCCATAATGCTGTATGTAGGAGCAGGCGGCCCATAATATTGTGTGGAGGAGCAGGGGGGCCCATAATACTGTGTGGAGGAGCAGGGGGCCCATATTACTGTATGGAGGAGCATGGGGCCATAATACTGTGTGGAGCAGCAGGGGGCCCATAATACTGTGTGAAGGAGCAGGGGGCCATAATACTGTATGGAGGAGCAGGGGGGCCATAATACTGTATGGAGGAGCAGGGGGCCATAATACTGTATGGAGGAGCAGGGGGGCCATAATACTGTATGGAGGAGAAGGGGGCCATAATACCGTATGGAGGAGCAGGGGCACATAATACTGTATAGAGGAGCAGGGGCCATATTACTGTATGGAGGAGCAGGGGGCCCATATTACTGTATGGAGGAGCAGGGGCCCATAATGTACTGTATGGAGGAGCAGGGGCCCATAATATACTGTATGGAGGAGCAGGGGGCCATAATACTGTATGGAGGAGCAGGGGGCACATAATACTGTATAGAGGAGAAGGGGGCACATAATACTGTATGGAGGAGCAGGGGGCCCATAATGCTGTATGGAGGAGCAGGGGGCCATAATACTGTGTGGAGCAGCAGGGGGCCATAATACTATATGGAGGAGCAGGGGCCCCATAATACTGTATGGAGTTGCAGGGGGCCCATATTACTGTATGGAGGAGCAGGGGTCCCATATTACTGTATGGAGGAGCAGGGGCCCATAATACTGTGTGGAGGAGCAGGGGCCATAATTCTGTATGGAGGAGCAGGGAGCCCAAAATGCTGTATTGAGGAACAGTATATGCAGCCCGTGATATACTGCATGATTGAGTATTGCATGGGGCCAGTGATGCGCTATATGGATGAGCAGTATATGTAGCCTGTGATATATTGTATGAATGAGCATTATATGGGGCCCATAATACTGTATGGCGGACTATGTGGTACCCATAATACTGTATGGAGGACTATGTGGTACCCATAATACTGTATGGAGGATTATGTGGTGCCCATAATACTGTATGGAGGACTATGTGGTGCCCATATTGTACTATACCTGTATTTTTTATCTGTGCATCAAGAATCATGGCATGTATTAAAGGGGCCCACTGAGACTCTTTCGCCCGAGTCCCACGAAAACCTGGAGCTGACCCTGGTGACATCGCACATCAAGATGAATGCCGGCTGCAGCTGTGACAGGGCATTCTGCTCTGCGACAGGCCATGCGTCGACGTCACATAGCAGTTACGTTAAATGACTCCTTGCAGCCTCTGATAGGCTGGAGACCTTTCAATGTTACTGCTATGTGACGTCAGCACAGGGCCTGTCACAGAGCAGAGTGCCCTGTCACAGCTGCAGTCAGTAGCCATTTTAATGACCACGCCGAATATGAAGCCACAAGACAGCGCCGGGGAACACAACAAGGTGAGGAGAATCCCCCCTCTGGGATTGGGCAAGGTAGTGGCCATAGGGGCCTAGGGAGGGTACATTAAATAAAGGGGCCGAGGATGGGGACATTATTACTGGAAGGGGCCCAGGTTAGGGACCTTATTAAAGTGAACATTGGGGTCCAGGATGGGGACATTAATTAAAGGGCCCCAGGGTCTAAATAAAGGGGTGACATAATTACTGTATGGAGGGTAGGATGAGGAACATACATTATTGGTTTATGGAGGGAACATAATTACTGTAGGGGCCAATCAGGGGACATTAATACTGCTGTAATTTAATTTACTTTTGAAGTTACTGTCTTCCATAGGGGAGAACAAAAGGGGGTCCTGCTACTGTGAAGGGCTGCAGTATGTCTTTTTTTCTTCATCTGACATAGTGTAGAAGTCGGGGAAAATAGTGGGGAATGTGCTCTGGAAGTGATCACTATTGATAACTGTGTTATTTTCTGCAGAGACGAGTCCTTGCTGGAACAAGTGATGGTCTGCATTGGATGAAGATGAAAGACTTCAACTACAGACGTCACCGGTGAGTCAGTGTGTTACTTGTACACTAAGGCTAGTTTCAGACTAGCGCATTTTACATGCAACGCACGGCGCCGCTAAGCCCTGCCCGCCCCGTCCGGTCATTTCCTCCTACTATCACACACGGCTGCATGCGATCTGCACACCCTATCTTTAGCATAGGGTGTGCAGACCGTGCGCTGGCCGTGCGCTAGTAGGATTTTTGCATGCGCTACACACTTTTGAAGGTGCGCCAAGCGCACCAAAATGCAACATGGTGCGTTCAGCGCACCTTCAAAAGTGTGCAGCGTACGCAAAAATCCTACTAGCGCATGGTCTGCGCACCCTATGCTAAAGATAGGGTGCGCAGATCGCATGCAGCCGTGTGCGATAGGAGGAAATGACCGGATGGGGCGGGCAGGGGGCGGGGCTTAGCGGCGCTGTGCGCTACATGTAAAATACGCTAGTCTGAAACCAGCCTTACACTATATACTGTATACTGTGTAGAGAGCTCCTCTGTATAATATCACTGGTGATCGCTGTATTACCTGTACACTATATACAGAGCTCCTGTTTATGATGTCACTGTTGATCACTGTATTACCTGTATACTGACACTATATACAGAGCTCCTGTGTATAATGTCACTGGTGATCACTGTATTACCTGTACACTGACACTATACAGAGAGCTAACTAGATCAGTCAGGGATAACAGAAAGAATTTTAATAGGACTGGCAATCATTAGCGCTAATGAAAATGACTTATAAGTCAAATATCCAAGTTTCAAAAAGCCAGTCACTAAGATATTATCAAAAATATCAACAGGAGTTGAAAAAATGTTCCTGTTGATATATAAAGTGATGCAGAATAACTGAAGAGCGGGGCGCATTTAATGAGGCAGTCCTGCGATGTTATGAATGAGCACGCACCCAACACTAAAGTGTAGAAGTCCAGCAATCATGGGTGGAAATGCACACGGCACTTAAAAGTAGAAGTCCACCGTGATACAGGAGCGGCATAAACAGGAGAAGGTCACTATATGTACTGTGAGGTAGCGCTGTCATTCAAGTAGGGGATACTCGTTTAGCCACCACAAAACCAGATCCGGCACGGGTTTTCCCACAAAACAATCATAGTCCCTTCGGTTTATTCAGCATCATAAACCATCACAGCTACAGAAAACAGCAAATAATCAGCATAGCGTCCATTACAGAGTTTCCCTTTGTTATCCTGTAGTCATATAAGAAATGCACTGTTCAATGCGCAGGCCTCCTGGCCCAAAGTTATCTCACCCTGTCAGGGTTTCCTCATGCTGCTTCACCACGCTGCACACATTCATTCCCTGCAGGGAACTAACAAGCACACGTCGCCATTACTCACAGCCACTTCACAGGCTGCTAGCCAGGAAGCCCCATCTCAGCGGGACCTTCCACACTTGACCAACCGGGTCCCAGCATTCACCTCATGTGACCTACCCTGGCCACCTTATATGATCCGTAGCCACGCCCACCAGGTCACATGGCTATGACCTCATCACAGGTCTTCGAACCATTCACACACTTTTATCACAATATTCTCAAACACACCTCCTGGGTGGGTATGTTGGTAACTGGGCCCGCCCGTCTCCCCAGTTACCTGGAGACTTCTCCCTGACACATTGAAACAACACCTCAGCAATATCATTGCTGATCAACACACACACATAAGTCTCCATCTCAAGGCCACCCACCTTGAGATACATAACGGTCCATCAGGATTCTACCACTCATCCTCTCTCTTGGGACATCCACACTGCGCCCCCTAGCGGACACAGTGGTCACTACACCACAGTACCTTTAGGGCTGAAAGTCCCGTACAAGTCCAGCAACGCAGCCCAAACCAACACTGACCTAGAGGAAATGGAGATGTCAGGATTCCCTTACTAACCACAGCAGTTCCAGGGGCGAATAGCTCCACACTAGAAGTCCAGACCATAGTTAAACACAGACAGCATCAGGGAGACGCACAGAGGACTGTAGAACATGGAAAGGCAGAGCATCAAGTAACGAGCAGCAGCAGGGAGTCCACCAGCAGACAGGCAGGAACTCTGGAGCCAACAGCAACAAAATGCTCAGGCATAGAGGAGCACATGACCTGGACTTAAATAATCAGGACAGACAGAAATTTCTATGACAGGAAGAGCTACGAGACTTCATCTTGGATCAGGGCAAACAGGCACAAAGGAAAGTCCGGAATCCTTACAAGCGCTTAGAATTATCACCAAAAAGTTCTATATAATAATAATCTTTATTTATATAGCGCCAACATATTCCGCAGCGCTTTACAGTTTATATTCGTCTCATCACACCAGAGTACCTTATTTCTCATAGTCTGGAAGTCCTTCATGTGTGTTTTAGCAAACTCACTGCGGGATTTCATATGTCTGGCACTGAAGAGAAGCGTCCGTTGGGCCACTCTGCCATAAAGGCCTGACTGGTGAAGGGCTGCAGTGATAGCTGACTTTGTGGAACTTTCTCCCATCTCCCTACTGCATCTGTGGCGCTCAGTCACAGTGATGTTGGGGTTCTTCTTTACCTCTCTCACCAAGGCTCTTCTCCCAAGATTGCTCAGTTTGGCTGGACGGCCATGTCTAGGAAGACTTCTGGTGGTCCCAAACTTCTTCCATTTAAGGATTATGGAGGCCACTGTGCTCTTAAGAACCTTGAGTACTGCAGAAATTCTTTTGTAACCTTGGCAAGATCTGTGCCTTGCCACAATTCTGTCTCTGAGCTCCTTGGCCAGTTCCTTTGACCTCATGATTCTCATTTGGTCTGACATGCACTGTGAGCTGTGAGGTTTTACATAGACAGGTGTGTTCTTTTACAAATAAAGTCCTATCAGTTTAACTAAATACAGCTGAACTCCAATGAAGGAGTAGAACCATCTCAAGGAGGATCACAAGGAAATGGACAGCATGTGACTTAAATATGAGTGTCTGAGCAAAGGGTCTGAATACTTATGACCAAATGATATTTCAGTTTTTCTTTTTTTAATAAATTTGCAACATTTCTGATTTTTTTCACTCAAGATGGTGTGCAGAGTGTACATTAATGAGGAGAGATTGTAATTCTTTTATCTATTTATTTTTTAGCTATTTTAGCTTGATTTATGATCACATACCACATCAAAGTGGAATGTACAGGATAATAAAAAGCATGTATTACAAAGCAAGATGAAAGGCTACAATGTTGATGGTGCTGCAAGAAACTCAAAGACATGATGCGAAATTTCAACAAACATTACAGAGGATTTGGCAGGAGTCTCAGCAGCAGTTATATTGGCGGTGATCTTTTTCAGTAAATATGGGGCTAACTGCAGTAGTATAACGTGATGCAATGATGGCAACATTTCCTTTTTAATCTTATCTGACAACATATTTCACTGATGTGCTATTTTTATATAATTACTAATAACAGCCACCTGGAGCAATTCTCAAGTTACGACTGCAGTCTCATGTGTATTTGTCACCTGGTGCTTTTACCATATTATAAACATGATTCCAACATATGTTTTCTCATCCAATATGAAAATTGTAGATTATATTAAAATCATAAAAAGAGAGTAATGTAAAGACGACAATACAAAGCAAAATTTAAGTTTGCATAAATCACCCACACTAGATACCCTTCTATTACTTCTGTGACAGTGAGTGACAGTTCCCTTCTTGTGTATATAGGAAGGGAACTGTTACTCAAGGGGAGCAGGGCAGGGAGTAGCCACTGGGGACCAGCCTCTTGCACTAGTCACCCAAGTGGTATGGTCCCTGATTGGCTATTAAATACATATAAAACATACTTAGCTGAACTGAGGGCTCAATTTATGGAATTTTCACAGAAACTTTCTGCAGCAATCATGCTATGCATGAACAACCACTATGATTTATGGCCAAACCTTAGGATCAGCCATCAATGTCAATGGGGATCATACTCCTGGCTCCTACAGTAATCAGCTAAGTGAAAAGTTCACAAACTTTTAGATCCAATGCCTAAAGGTAGAAAAACAATATGATAAGAAAAAAAAGGTTTGTTACAGCTCCTTTAAAAAATGTTATCCTTTAATGATTCCAAAAAAGTTTTCACACGATTAAAAACTCCACAGACAGTGTGCAAATATGAGTGCAAGCAGATAAAGTCTGCAGTCACGCTATGTGACTGGAGACTTATGAAACCTCACAGCGCGCATACTGTGCCGACCACAAGTATGTGACTTGCATACTTCTGGACAAATTCCGACTAGTCTTGTCTGGCCTTGCTCAATTCACTTGTATTGAGACAGGTCACGACCTTCTAGATGGCATATGACCACATGTATGGTCATATGCCATATCGAGACTGCCTTCTCCTGGAGAATCATCACAGCGTGTGCGGTGTGCGCTATGAGGATTTGCAAGATTGCAGTCACATAGTGTGACTGCAGACTTTAACCCCAAGCCTGGAGAATCCCTTTAATATATTAACAGCATCTCCATCCAGTTGCATGATCACAAAAGCATAAAATATAAACTATTCTTCATAACAGAGCTCCAATAGCTCCAGAAAAAAATCCCTTATCATAAAGGGACAAAACAGGAGTGATTTCAATAGGAAGATAAGGCAGAATGCATGAATTTGTTTGTTATGTCTCCAAGACTTTTGATACTAATCTCAGCCCTGCGCCCACACAACATTCACTGTACTTGTTGTAATTATAATGCCCGTTACCGTGACTGAAAATGTAGTCTTCCACCTTCGTATGTCTAATACACTTAAGCCTGTGTTCGGTGAACAGACGAGTACTGTATGTGCCACTCTGTGAATAAAAACATCATAGATTCTCAAAACGAGTATGTGTGCTGCCATTGAGTTGTGGCTTTAATACACTATTTACTCAGGGCTCCTCGCTTCTATATTCATCGCTTTGGATGCTGCTAACACAAAACCACCACAGGGAACATTAGTAGAGGTATACATTGTGCTTGTAACATTCACGGGTAATATTTCACTATATGACAGAATTGAAAATCAATGAATTTCGATAACATGGGAATTTCTTCAAAAAAGAGATGCCCCAGCAATTTAATTTTTTATAATACTGTTCAGAATGTGACATTATACAAGAAACTGTATTTTGCTTGATTTCTGCAGGTTTCCATTACCATTTTCTGAACTGCTGCGCTTTCAGTTCTTTTCATTTCTTTATTGATTTGGCTACCCTAACATCTGTTTGATAGCGTAGGTTCCCCCCACCTACAATTCCTATAATGACTCTTTACCAATGACACTGTAAGGCCGGGTTCACACCAGCTTATTTCATGGACCGTATACAGGACCACAATAACCGGAATGACTGAGGGTCTCAAGATAGAAACGTACAACCTCATAGACACTGTTGGACTCACTAGGTGAGGTGGATCCTCAAGCCCAAAGTCCGAGTGGGCAGACAGTTGAGGCACACGGGAAACAGGTTGCAGAGGTACACGAGACCACAGACAGATGTGACGAAACAGGTAGCAGAGATCCTGGAGGCCGTAGACAGGTAGCAGAGGTCCTGGAGGCCGTAGACAGGTAGCAGAGGTCCTGGAGGCCGTAGACAGGTAGTAGAGGTCCTGGAGGCCATAGACAGGTAGCAGAGGTCCTGGAGGCCGTAGACAGGTAGCAGATTTCTTGGAGGCCATAGACAGGTAGCAGAAGTCCAGGAGGCCATAGACAGGTAACGGAGATCCTGGAAATCTTAGACAGCTATCAGAGGTCCTGGAGACCGTAGACAGCTAGCAGAGGTCCTGGCGGCCGTAGACAGGTGGCAGAAATCATGGAAAACTGACTGAGAACAGGTAGCAGACAGAACTCCAAAGCAACTAGGACGTAATAATACCAAGACTCAGGTATGTCTAGGTGATCCTTATATAGGATGAGGCAGATTATCATATGGGATCACGCTGGGTCAACTGCAAAGCCTGACATGGAGCATCACAGAATTTAGAGGACCAGAGTAAGGGGAGCACAGCACTGATCTGGGACAGGTTTTTAACAGACACAGTATATTTGGTTCAAGATATCCGCTGCCAGACTGGCCATTGCTCCCTGTATACAGACCATGAAATGCTCATGTGAACCCAGACTAAGAGGTGTTAGTTTTTCATCCTCTGCCTGTTCTCAGTGCTTCCCTAGCGGATGCTGTTGTTACAGGTCTCCAATGCTCATCTCTATATTAGTGGCATTCCCCTCACTGTTTTTCTCAATTGACCTTTTGCTTATGATGTATTAAGAACATTATTTCTGTTGAAATCATTATATCCTAAATTAAGGACATGGTACTTTATGGCACTTGTTCAGAGAATATCATTAGCACGTATAGCTTTAGGGTGTATAACAATACAAATCCCATCCAATATATTGTAAGTGCACTGTGATAAAACACTCCGGGATCGCCTTTGCTGGGGTCAAAGGTCACGTGCGTTCAGCATGAAACTCAGGCGCAGAGCTGGGATTCGTGTATAACTGACCCTGGGTCAGGTTTATTAACGGTGAAAGCAATGCAAAAGGAAATAAAACATAAAACAAATCCTTGCCTGTCCGGCACTAACTAAACAATGGACAACCTAACTACCAACTGGCGGGCTTCTCCCGTCCAGCCAAACCACAGTTGCAGTGGGCACTGCTTCCACTCACGTGTGTCTCTCACACAGACAGGCTCTCTGTGTTCCCAGGCTGAGACACTCACACAACCACCTTGCATCCTTTTATATCCACCTCCCATTATCCATTAGTAAGCAGGTGCGATACTGACCAGACTAGGCCACATAGGAAAGGAATCTGGGCGAGATATACCTGCCCTCATCCACTATTCCCACATGATTCTCACAGCACTATCCATAAACAACATAGCTATAGATTTAGGGTGCCAATTAGTGATGAGCGACTATAATCATTACTCGAGATTTCCCGAGCATGCTTGGGTGATCTCCAAGTATTTGGATGTGCTCGGAGATTTAGTTTCTGTCGCCATAGCTGTCTGCTAGACAGCCTGAATACATGTGGCGATTTCCTAACAAACAGGCAATCCCCACATGTATTCAGGCTGGCTAGCAGCCGCAAATCATGAGGCTACGGCAACAGAAACTAAATCTCCGAGCACATCCAAATACTCTATCACCCGAGCATGCGCGGGAAATCTCGAGTAACGAGTATACTCGCTCATCATTAGTGCCAATGTAATTCCACAGCCTAGATGTAAAAAATTACTACATTGCACATTGGATCCTTGTCCGCTATCTGCAGAACCACAGGCCATGGATGATAAGGGTCATGTGATTATATCATGTGATATCCCGTGTTACAAGCTTGTAAGAGGGAGCCAGGACGGTAGTCAATGCTTTTACTTTATTCTTCAATGGTCCCGGACACATCAGTTACATCACAGTCCACACAGCATTCTTCCTGCTCTTTCCCTTTGTTACTTTCTTCGCCCTCACGTACATTACGGGGTAGTAGTGCCCTTGGCGGTACAGCAGCTTCACTACTGTAGGACCACAGTACATAGGGGATCCCGCTCATCTGTTTCACCCCAGACTTGCCAGCTTCAGCCCTATTGAGGATCTGCCACATCATGAATGTTCTGAGCCCTGCACGACTTTTGGACCATGTGTCCTTCTCCATTCCTGCTGCTGACGTGAACTGCAACTTCCCCAAGTGCTCTGGTCTTATCCAGCACCCGTCTGACTGTGCTTCTTCACTTAAACAACTGATTATAAACAACATTGCGTAGCTGCTATGTTGTCCTAGGCTTAGAGCCCTTGTGGACCTGTCGGGCGTGCTCGCCCTTCTAATTCCTACAACCTACACTTGCTTAACCCATAGCAGCTCCTCCTACAGTTAACCCTTATGTGAACTTCCTAACCAGCTATACCTCTGAAGGACCCACTAGTATGCCCCATCTAGTGGCCCATTCCAGTATTACACTTAACCATATCTATGAACTCTATACTATAAGTGCCCGCCTCTAATGTTCCCAAAGGAAGCACTATCTTACCCAAATCTGTACAAAAATACAATACAAAAGACATAATAAAGCATAATATCTTACAGTATGTACAGTATGGTAACACATCATGTGGCAATACCAACAAGACAGTCGGTTTTAAACAGCCGTGTAGCAGTACCGAAGCATAACAGTATATTTACATTAAAGCTCTTAAAGGGGAGGAGGCAATAAAGGGATGTTCTATCCCAATCCCCTACAAGCTCGTGAAGACAAACCCTTTCTATGGGGCGATTAGATGATTGCTGACAGTACAGTTTCACGGGTTTACTGCAACGGAGAGGAGCCAGAAGACAGCAGCATCTGATTTCTCCTACTCCCGCACTGATTAGAAGCACTTCACCTTCATATTACATGATGCAGGTATCTTTTAGCAGTGCAGGGGTTAATCTGCTCAGTTGAGAGCTCCTAGAAGCTTTCCTGCCTTAAGAGTCTCAGGCATGCACTGTCAGCCACTCCCATCTCCTATATAATCTGGGTCCTCGCTAGCACTCATTGCCAGAGTAAGCTTTTCCTGCATGGCTGGAAGTTGGTGGTTGTTATTTGACAATGTGTTTGGTGGATTTATCTGTGACTGTTGCTAGGTTTTGGGTGTGTGATAATTCCCCTTCTTCTTCTCCACTCCCCGCTGTTTTCCTCTGTTGTTTGAGTATTTTTGTATGATTGGTATTTTTCGTTATTCCTGTTCATACTACCTTGTTAGTCTGGTTGGTGTATTACAGTATGCTACTACTCCATTCTTCCCTGGGTGAGGGAAAGGTAGAGACTGAGGGCGGATTCAGGAGTTAAGGCAAAGTACGTGGCCCCGCCGTAGTCACCATTAGAAGTAATACAGGTATAAGGGTGAGCTAGGGCACCCAGAGCATTAGGGACAGGGAAGGAGCCCCTGGTCATGGGACACCCAACAGCAGAGTCGTGACATACAGTTTATATAACCCTAAATCAGCTAAAATGACTAGGGGAAAGATGCCTTTGACCAAACATTTAAATGTCTGGTTAAGTCCACCAGAGCAATTTACTTAAGGCAGGGTTTAATTCATTTTTTTTTATCCTGAGAGTACTTAAGAAGATTTTCTTGTGATTCAGCATCAGTTGATATGAAAGTGGCTTTTGCATGTGACGTTCATGCTGCTTCCTGGAATTAAACTTCACTAAGTTTGATATGACTAGGACAAATGCAATATGTGGTGGAAATGCTGTAAAATTTGGGACAATAATGTAAGCAAATTGAGGACGTGACTGACCACGTGTGCTCATCCAGAGGGAGGATATGACTGACCCCGTGTGCCCATCCACAGGGTGGATATGACTGACCCCGTGTGCCCATCCACAGGGCAGATATGACTGACTCCAAGTGCCCCTCCACAGAGAAAATAAGACTGGCTCTGTGTACCCATCCACAGGGCAGATATGACTGGCCCCATGTGTCCATCAATAGGGCGGATATGACTGACCCCGTGTGCACATCCACAAAGTGGATGTCTGACCCATTGTGCCGATCCACAGGACAGGTATGACTTACCCAGTGTTTTCATCCACACGGCGGATATGACTGACCCAGTGTCTCCTCATCCACAGGGCCGATATGACTGACCCAGTGTGCCCATCCATAGGGCGGGTATGACTGACCCGGTGTGCCCATCCGCAGGGAGATTATGACTGACTTCCTCCACAGGGAGGATATGACTGACCCAGTGTGCCCATCCACACGGCGGATATGACTGACCCAGTGTCTCTCCATCCACAGGGCCGATATGACTGACCCAGTGTCTCCTCATCCACAGGGCCAATATGACTGACCCAGTGTGCCCATCCATAGGGCGGGTATGACTGACCTGGTGTGCCCATCCGCTGGGAGATTATGACTGATTTCCTGTCCCCATCCACAGGGAGGATATGACTCACCCTGTGTACCCACCACAGGGCAGATATGCCTGACCCCATGTGCCCATCCACAGAGCAGGCATGATTGGCCCTGTGTGCCCATCCAGAGGGCAGATATGACTGACCCTGTGTGCCTATCCACAGGGCGGATATGACTGACACTGTGTGCCCATCCACAGGGCGGATATGATTGACCCTCTGTGCTCAACCACAGGGAAAATATGACTGTCTCTGTGTGCCCATCCACAGGGCAGATATGACTGTCTCCATGTGCCCATCCATAGGGCGGATATGACTGACCCCGTGTGCCCATCCACAAAGCCGATATGACTGACCCATTGTGCCCATCTACAGGGCAGGTATGACTGACCCAGTGTGCCCATCCACACGGCGGATATGACTGACCCGGTGTGCCCATCCGCAGGGAGATTATGACTGACTTCCTCCACAGGGAGGATATGACTCACCCTGTGTACCCATCCACAGGGCAGATATGCCTGACCCCATGTGCCCATCCACAGAGCAGGCATGATTGGCCCTGTGTGCCCATCCAGAGGGCAGATATGACTGACCCTGTGTGCCTATCCATAGGGCGGATATGACTGACACTGCGTGCCCATCCACAGGGCGGATATGATTGACCCTCTGTGCTCAACCACAGGGAAAATATGACTGTCTCTGTGTGCCCATCCACAGGGCAGATATGACTGTCTCCATGTGCCCATCCATAGGGCGGATATGACTGACCCCGTGTGCCCATCCACAAAGCCGATATGACTGACCCATTGTGCCCATCTACAGGGCAGGTATGACTGACCTAGTGTGCCCATCCACACGGCGGATATGACTGACCCAGTGTCTCCCCCTCCACAGGGCCGATATGACTGACCCAGTGTCTCCTCATCCACAGGGCCAATATGACTGACCCAGTGTGCCCATCCATAGGGCGGGTATGACTGACCTGGTGTGCCCATCCGCTGGGAGATTATGACTGATTTCCTGTCCCCATCCACAGGGAGGATATGACTCACCCTGTGTACCCATCCACAGGGCAGATATGCCTGACCCCATGTGCCCATCCACAGAGCAGGCATGATTGGCCCTGTGTGCCCATCCAGAGGGCAGATATGACTGACCCTGTGTGCCTATCCACAGGGCGGATATGACTGACACTGTGTGCCCATCCACAGGGCGGATATGATTGACCCTCTGTGCTCAACCACAGGGAAAATATGACTGTCTCTGTGTGCCCATCCACAGGGCAGATATGACTGTCTCCATGTGCCCATCCATAGGGCGGATATGACTGACCCCGTGTGCCCATCCACAAAGCCGATATGACTGACCCATTGTGCCCATCTACAGGGCAGGTATGACTGACCTAGTGTGCCCATCCACACGGCGGATATGACTGACCCAGTGTCTCCCCCTCCACAGGGCCGATATGACTGACCCAGTGTCTCCTCATCCACAGGGCCAATATGACTGACCCAGTGTGCCCATCCATAGGGCGGGTATGACTGACCTGGTGTGCCCATCCGCTGGGAGATTATGACTGATTTCCTGTCCCCATCCACAGGGAGGATATGACTCACCCTGTGTACCCATGCACAGGGCAGATATGCCTGACCCCATGTGCCCATCCACAGAGCAGGCATGATTGGCCCTGTGTGCCCATCCAGAGGGCAGATATGACTGACCCTGTGTGCCTATCCACAGGGCGGATATGACTGACACTGTGTGCCCATCCACAGGGCGGATATGACTGACCCTCTGTGCTCAATCACAGGGAAAATATGACTGTCTCTGTGTGCCCATCCACAGGGCAGATATGACTGTCTCCATGTGCCCATCCATAGGGCGGATATGACTGACCCCGTGTGCCCATCCACAAAGCCGATATGACTGACCCATTGTGCCCATCTACAGGGCAGGTATGACTGACCCAATGTGCCCATCCACACGGCGGATATGACTGACCCAGTGTCTCCCCATCCACAGGGCCGATATGACTGACCCAGTGTGCCCATCCACAGGGCGGTTATGACTCACCCGGTGTGCCCATCCACAGGGAAGATTTGACTGGCTACGTGTCCATCCACAGGACGGATATGACTGTGTGTCCATCCACAGAGCAGATATTACTGACCCTGTGTGCCCATCCACAGGGCATATATGACTGTCTCTCTGTGCCCATCAACAGGGCAGGTATGACATGCTCCTGTGGTCATGCACAGGGTGGATACGACTGGATTCGTCAGTTCATCCACAGGGCAGATATTGGCCCTGTGTGCCCATCCAGAGGGCAGATATGACTGACCCTGTGTGCCCATCCACAGGGCGGATATGACTGACTCTGTGTGCCCATCGACGGGGCGGACATGACTGACTCCGAGTGCCATACACAGTGCAGATACGATTGGCTCTGTGTGCCCATCCACAGGGCAGATATGACTGGCTCCGTGTGACATACAGAGGGCGGATATGACCGTCACATCTTGGCAAAGTCCAGGTTGAAAATTATTAATCCCCAGACGTGGGACAGAACGACGGACAGGTGAGGAATATCGTTATTTTTTATTTTTGTTTTATTACAGGAGACGAAGGATTCAATGGACTGGGCATTAGGGGAGGATAACTGTGTTTGTTATTTTTAAATAAAAAAGTAAAAAGTGTGTTTTGTTTTATTTCAATTAAAAAACTTTAATTCTGGCTGTGTATTTACCATATAAGTATAGGATTAGTAATGGATAGGTGTCTTAAAGACCACTCTCCATTACTAAGCCGTGGGCTTGATGTCACCGGACAATATAAAAGCGACATCAACCCCACAAATATGAACTCCACTTACCACCGCTACAGGGCAAGTGGGAAGAGCTGGCCAAAGCGCCAGAATTGGCGCATCTAATAGATGCGCCTTTTCCTGGCGGCTGCGGGCTGTCATTTTTAGGCTGGGGGGGCAAACTCCATGGCCCCTTATCATCCTGAGAATACCAGCCACCAGCTGTCTGCTTTAGCAAGGCTGGTTGTCAAAATGGGGGGCTTCATGCTGATTTTTTAAATGATTTATCCAAATAATTAAAAAACACGGCTTTGGGACCTCTCTATTCTTGATAACCAGCCTTGCTAACGCTGACAGCTGAGGGTTACAGCCACCAGCTGTGAGTTTTGCCTGGCTGATTATCAAAAACTATATGGTGGCCGATTCTAACGCATCGGGTATTCTAGAATATGTATGTAGTTCATTTATGAAGATTTAAGAACAATGCAAAGAATACACAGGACTTTCCAGGTAAAATATATACATCATCATTATTAAATCATCATTAAATGTTATTGCTCAAAGAACTTAATACAACTGCAGCGACGTGGGATTCGAGGCCAGACTGCAACTGTCGCCAATTGGTCGGGCCCGGCCGGGCGCGACCAATCAGCGACGCGGGATTTCCGTTACAAACAGACAGGCAGAATTAGACAATTATATAGTAGATACAGGGGAACCCAAGCCATTTTTGTTCTATTATTTACAGCGCAGGCGCCAGCTTATGAATGCTCCCATCAGCCGCTCTTGCTCTCGATGTTAATAACAGCAGCAGGCATCGGCTGATGGGAGCAGTAGTCTCATCAGCTGACACCAGTGACCGGAGGTAAACTTTATACCTCCGTTCACAGCTGCGCGCTCACGCTGTCTTTTGACAGCGTGGAAACCGTAGCTGTCTGACCGCCGGTGATGATTTTACCGCTCTTCAGAAGCAGTGTTTGCCACGCTGTCAACACTGGATGTTCGGGCCCCCCATTCAAGTGAACGGGGTATGGGGTACTGTTCTGGTACCTGAACATGGACTTTTTGTAACTGTTTGACCAAACCCGACCATCCAGGTGTCCCGCTCACCTCTCCTCAGAGACACAGCTGAGGTGAGGGGCTGAGCCTGACCACCACCACTAAGCAAGACACAGAAATACAAGGTGATCAGAGACACGGCCCGACCAAACTGAAAAAGCCACAGAGTAAAAGAACAGATTAATCCAGCTCACCGCACTGCCTTGCTGGCAGAATCCAAATCCTGCGCACGGATTTGACTAGGCAGTCAATCAACAGTAGAAAAAAGGGAAGAAAGTTCCAGCGCTAGGAATGGAAAATTAAAAATCCATTTTATTGTGCCAATGCATATTAAAATTCCAGCAGGTACAGCATATCAGTCGGATGACTGCAGAACAACGCGTTTCGACGCCTCAGGTCTTAAACATGATTAAGACCTGAGGCGTCGAAACGCGTTGTTCTGCAGTCATCCGACTGATATGCTGTACCTGCTGGAATTTTAATATGCATTGGCACAATAAAATGGATTTTTAATTTTCCATTCCTAGCGCTGGAACTTTCTTCCCTTTTTTCTACTGTTGAAAAAGCCACAGAAG
Source organism: Dendrobates tinctorius (assembly GCF_039654945.1). Lineage (NCBI taxonomy): Eukaryota > Metazoa > Chordata > Amphibia > Anura > Dendrobatidae > Dendrobates > Dendrobates tinctorius. The sequence continues at coordinate 2,648,265 of NW_027361674.1, forward strand.
TACAAGGTGCTCAGGGACACGGCCAAGGTGAGGAGGCAGAAACCCGTCCACAACTGAGCAAGACACAGAAGTACAAGGTGTTCAGCCAGGGAGTGAGGAGGCTGAGTCTGACCACCACTGAGCAAGACACAAAAACACAAGATGTTCAGTGCTCAGAGACATGGCCAAGTTGAGGAGGCTGACCCCGACCACCACTGAGAAAGACACAGAGCAACAAGGTGCTCAGAGACACGGCCGAGGTGAGGAGGACAAGCCCGACCACCACTGGAAAAGACACAGAAGTACAAGGTGCTCAGAGACACGGCCGAGGTGAGGACAAGCCCGACCACCACTGAAAAAGACACAGAAGTACAAGGTGCTCAGTGCTCAGAGACACGGCCGAGGTGAGGAGGCCGAGCCCGACCAACACAGAAAAAGACACAGAAGTACAAGATGTTCAGTGCTCAGCGACTAGGCTGAGGTGAGGAGGCCGAAACCTGACCATCCCTGAGCAAGACACAGAAGTGCAAGGTGCTCAGTGCTCAAAGACATGGCCAAGGTGAGGAGTCAGAGCCCAACCATCATTTAGCAAGACACAGACGTACAAGGTGTTCAGTGACACGTCTGAGGTGAGGAGGATGAAACCAACCACCACTGAGCAAGATGTAGTGCAACAACCGTCTGGAAAAACACCATGAAAAAATAAACATTAAAAAAATCCTCAAAAACAACCAGAAATAAGTGGAAAAAAATAGACAATTCAGGTTTACCAAACTTTTGAAAAAAATAGCTTCCTGGTGCAATTTCTGTATGAAAAAAGACTATTTTAAACAGCTGTGTGTGTACAAACCCTAAGGCTGGAGTCACACTGCCATAAATCTCGTACGAGAATCAGATCATAAAACTTTCCCTGGCTGTCTGCTCTCCTGACCTGAGCTTGACAGCTGCATAGTAATTCATTATGCTGTCTTGCTCAGGTCAGGAGAGGTGCCGGCCAGTCCATGAAGTGCGATGCGATTATCGCACAAGAATTATGGCAGTGTGACTCTGCCCTAAGGGAGAAGAAGGGAACCAATTTCCTACATAAGGACTGGGACTACAGTTTATATCTATCACACAGTAGACACTGAGGCTGCTATTTACATCACATTGGATACATTAGGACTGCTGTATACATTGCAATGGATTCACTGGGACTGCAGTATACATCTCCTAGGAGACACTGCACTGTAAAAAAATCACACAGGAGACACCTATGTTGCTGTATACATCACATAGGAGACACTGGGACTGCTATTTACATCACATAGGAGACACTGGGACTGGAAGATATACATTACATCGCATACACTGGGACTGATGTATACATCCCAAAGGAGCCACTGGGACTGGAGCATATACATCTCATAAGAGGCATTGGAATTAGAGCACATACATCACATAGGAGACACTGGAACTGGAAGATATACATTACATTGCATATACTGGGACTGATGTATACGGATCGTCCCTCACAACCAGGGCATTGGGGTACCCGGTACCGGGCCGGTGTCAGGGGGAAGGTGTCACAGCAGCAGTGACCCAGTCCGTGGCCCTGGGCGCCCAATATCAATGGCGGTGATGTTAATGGTGTTAGTTTATTTGAATAGTTTGTGACGCCACCCGTGGTGTTTGGCAAGGGAGATGGTAAGCCAACGCTGCATGCAGATCCGCTGGGACTGATGGTGTGGTGCAGCAAAGATGGTATAGCTCCCCACAGGTGGAGCTGTAGTCCCAGGGCAGTGTAGGTGTAATGGATGAGAGGCGCAGAAGGGTATAAATGCTGGTTCCCAGATGTAGCGGTGCTGAAGGTGTTAACGGCGAATGAATGGAGGACACCAGGGCATGCAGTTTCAAAGCTTTACTCACAGTTTGTGGTACCCACTGGTGCCTGCCTCCGTGCCGCGTCCTCCGGGGTAGAGACTCAATCAATCTCCCGGGCAAGTCAGGGTTCTCCTCTCCAACACTCCGCCAACATGTGCCTTTCCTGAACGACTCCTCTATTGCGCCTTTTAATGTGAAGAACTCCAGTACCGTAGTTCTATGGAATGCCTCCTGTCAGATGTTCCTAGAACCTTACTTGTATGACAGACAGCTGTAGCCTCTATCGGGGACTCCCTTCTCAGAAGTCCTGGCTCTCTATCCAGTTGCTGTTGTGTCCCAAGTCTTTGATGGGAGTAGTGCATTTACAGCCAACTACTCCACCGGTGTCTGCTGCAGAACCATAAGTGTCCATACAACCTCGGGGACCGGGCCCTGGCCTTGCGCTGTGAACCAATAGGCAGGGTTCCTCTTCCAACCCACAACTCCTCTCTGTTCTCTCACTCCTTCGTTCCGCGCTGTTCCTTCTATCTCTTATGGAAGCTTAGGTTGCAGGTCTACGTCTTTCTCCTTCTCTTCTCTTTCCCGTGCCAGCTGGCTCAGATCACTGAAAAGCTCAAAACTGAACTCAAAACTAACTTCAGAACTGAACTTCTCTAGGACTCACTTCTGTCAGACTGACCTACAATTCTCAACTTTCCCCCTCTTTTATACTAACTCCACCCACCTCCCAGCACATCTCGTGTTACGAAGCAGGGTTCCACAAAGGGTGCTCTGCTACCCCCAGCCTGAAGCTGCTAGGCGGACCTACTGAGCTATCCTGTGTGTGGGATGCAGGTGTTGGAGTGTGGAAAGGAGTTCCCAACTTACCTAGTTGGTGGGGCACTACACCTTAGGAGAAGGTGCAGTACCTCTGTGACGACTGAGCCTCAGGGGCGCCACCTATACATCACATAGAAGCCACTGGGACTGGAGCATATACATCACATAATAGACACTGGAACTGGAGCACATACATCACATAGGAGCCACAGGGACAGGATCACATAGGAGACACTGGGACCGCAGTATACACATCACCCATGGGCTGCTGTATACATCACATCTGATACTCTGGAAGTGCTGTATATACATCACAGGAGACAATGGGACTGGTCATAATCCTTCATTGCATGTGCACAGTGTTCAGTATTGAATGCTGCATGCTGGTAGTACAAGACGCACTTAAAGGGCTGGTGGCCGGCAAAACGTGACTGGTGGCCTGAGCACTGTGGTCCTCGGGAAGCTGCCCATGGACCGCAGGTTCCCCACCCTGCCCTAAGGGAATATTCCTGGAGGTTTTTTTCACTCTGGCCTTGATGTGACGCGATGGGGCACATTCGTCTTACAGAATCCGTCAGGTAAGGAGCGATGTTTCAAGGGACTAGTGGTGTAAAGACGCTACTGCCTGTGATGGTTGGAATGCGCTATCTCAGCTCTGCCTGCTTTATATGAGCTGGATCAAAATGTGGGTCAAAACACCACAAAGTTATGTGATTCTTGCACAGCCTCACGATACACAAACATTTAGAGACTTTTCAGAGCTTTTTACGCCACTTTTCTACAAACATATGCTTCTGTATTCCTTCTATACCTCGGCTACACACGGAGCGCCTCGCTGCAGACAGCCATTACCCCGTGCCCTTCCCCTCAGTCACCCCCCACACATAAAGGTTAGTCCTGTCACATGTGGCTTGGCAATCATCGACAACTTTCCCGCGCGAATCTCGCGACACTTCTGCCTCCTCTACCGAGTGGAAACCGCGCTTATTGGGCTGCCGACGAAAGAAACGCCTCCTGATTGGCTGGAGAACTTGACCAATCGGAGACCAACAGAGAACCCCCTGCATCGTCCAATGGCCGTGGAGAATTGGAGTAGGCGGTGCCCGCCCAGAGGTAGGCTGGTCTCTGGCTGAGAGGCTTCGCTCACAAGCGCCTCCGTACTAGAGAACTAGAAGCTTCGTGAGGTGAGTGCGCGGCGCAGCGTGCTCCGCCCGGTGCCGCCAATTAACGCCTTTTCCCACTAATTAATGACCTGTAATTAGCCGCTCGCCCGTGTTATTAAACCGTCCAGTGTCTGTGAATTTGTTTTTGTTTGTACTCTTCGCCCGCTCCGGATTTAATGATGTCCCCGGTTTGTGCCGTAGGTTCCCCGTTCGGAGGGTGTCTCCCGCTCGGTGTGTAATCTCCTCCGGCCTGGGTCCAGTGTCGTGGCCAGCGGTGCGCTGTGCCGTCCAAGTACTCCGCGGTTGTATCCGTTCCTTCTTGCCCTTCTCCGTTCATCGCACCCAAGGGCGAGCAGCGTTGTGTTTATGTCTTTATTGGACGAAAACGGTGAGTGGTGAGCGAGCGCGGGATGGCGGGGACTGCGAAGGTAAAATGGCGGCCGCGCCTCATGCCTGGAGGAGGAGGATGTGACGCAGGTGGCTGGAGAGTAGCTGCAGGGCTGCTTGGGCACTCAGTGAGGGGCCGCGGTGGAGATGGCGCAGCATACGTGAGGACCCCTCATCTGGGGTGCAGGGGACCCCCCTCTCCTCTGTGCTGGGGCAGAGGGGAGTGTGAGGCTCTCTGCGCATGCGCGGCCTGGTAGGGCTGAGTCAGTGCTGCAGTAGTGAGTCATCAGCGGTCCCTCCCCGAGAGTCATGACTGGGCGGAGGGCTCGTGTGTGTGTGACACTGCTGTATGGGGGGGGGGGGAGCTCGTGTGTGTGTGACACTGCTGTATGGGGGGGGGGGGAGCTCGTGTGTGTGTGACACTGCTGTATGGGGGGGGGGGAGCTCGTGTGTGTGTGTGTGACACTGCTGTATGGGGGGGGGGAGCTCGTGTGTGTGTGTGTGACACTGCTGTATGGGGGGGGGGGAGCTCGTGTGTGTGTGTGACACTGCTGTATGGGGGGGGGGAGCTCGTGTGTGTGTGACACTGCTGTATGGGGGGGGGGGAGCTCGTGTGTGTGTGACACTGCTGTATGGGGGGGGGGGAGCTCGTGTGTGTGTGACACTGCTGTATGGGGGGGGGGGAGCTCGTGTGTGTGTGACACTGCTGTATGGGGGGGGGGAGCTCGTGTGTGTGTGACACTGCTGTATGGGGGGGGGGGAGCTCGTGTGTGTGTGACACTGCTGTATGGGGGGGGGGAGCTCGTGTGTGTGTGACACTGCTGTATGGGGGGGGGGGAGCTCGTGTGTGTGTGACACTGCTGTATGGGGGGGGGGGAGCTCGTGTGTGTGTGACACTGCTGTATGGGGGGGGGGGGAGCTCGTGTGTGTGTGACACTGCTGTATGGGGGGGGGGGGAGCTCGTGTGTGTGTGTGACACTGCTGTATGGGGGGGAGCTCGTGTGTGTGTGTGACACTGCTGTATGGGGGGGAGCTCGTGTGTGTGTGTGACACTGCTGTATGGGGGGGGAGCTCGTGTGTGTGTGTGTGTGTCACTGCTGTATGGGGGGGGAGCTCGTGTGTGTGTGTGTGTGACACTGCTGTATGGGGGGGGAGCTCGTGTGTGTGTGTGACACTGCTGTATGGGGGGGGAGCTCGTGTGTGTGTGTGTGACTGCTGTATGGGGGGGGAGCTCGTGTGTGTGTGTGTGACACTGCTGTATGGGGGGGGAGCTCGTGTGTGTGTGTGTGTGACTGCTGTATGGGGGGGGAGCTCGTGTGTGTGTGTGTGACTGCTGTATGGGGGGGGAGCTCGTGTGTGTGTGTGTGTGACACTGCTGTATGGGGGGGGAGCTCGTGTGTGTGTGTGTGTGACTGCTGTATGGGGGGGGAGCTCGTGTGTGTGTGTGACACTGCTGTATGGGGGGGAGCTCGTGTGTGTGTGACACTGCTGTATGGGGGGGGAGCTCGTGTGTGTGTGTGTGTGACACTGCTGTATGGGGGGGGAGCTCGTGTGTGTGTGACACTGCTGTATGGGGGGGAAGCTCGTGTGTGTGTGACACTGCTGTATGGGGGGGGAGCTCGTGTGTGTGTGTGTGTGTGACACTGCTGTATGGGGGGGAGCTCGTGTGTGTGTGTGACACTGCTGTATGGGGGGGGAGCTCGTGTGTGTGTGTGACACTGCTGTATGGGGGGGGAGCTCGTGTGTGTGTGTGACACTGCTGTATGGGGGGGGAGCTCGTGTGTGTGTGTGACACTGCTGTATGGGGGGGGAGCTCGTGTGTGTGTGACACTGCTGTATGGGGGGGGAGCTCGTGTGTGTGTGACACTGCTGTATGGGGGGGGAGCTCGTGTGTGTGTGACACTGCTGTATGGGGGGGGGAGCTCGTGTGTGTGTGTGTGACACTGCTGTATGGGGGGGGAGCTCGTGTGTGTGTGTGACACTGCTGTATGGGGGGGGAGCTCGTGTGTGTGTGTGTGTGACACTGCTGTATGGGGGGGGAGCTCGTGTGTGTGTGTGACACTGCTGTATGGGGGGGGAGCTCGTGTGTGTGTGTGACACTGCTGTATGGGGGGGGAGCTCGTGTGTGTGTGTGTGTGTGACACTGCTGTATGGGGGGGGAGCTCGTGTGTGTGTGTGACACTGCTGTATGGGGGGGAGCTCGTGTGTGTGTGTGACACTGCTGTATGGGGGGGGAGCTCGTGTGTGTGTGACACTGCTGTATGGGGGGGGAGCTCGTGTGTGTGTGTGTGACACTGCTGTATGGGGGGGGAGCTCGTGTGTGTGTGTGACACTGCTGTATGGGGGGGGAGCTCGTGTGTGTGTGTGTGTGACACTGCTGTATGGGGGGGGAGCTCGTGTGTGTGTGTGTGTGACACTGCTGTATGGGGGGGGAGCTCGTGTGTGTGTGTGTGACACTGCTGTATGGGGGGGGAGCTCGTGTGTGTGTGTGTGACACTGCTGTATGGGGGGGGAGCTCGTGTGTGTGTGTGTGTGACACTGCTGTATGGGGGGGGAGCTCGTGTGTGTGTGTGTGACACTGCTGTATGGGGGGGGAGCTCGTGTGTGTGTGACACTGCTGTATGGGGGGGGAGCTCGTGTGTGTGTGTGTGACACTGCTGTATGGGGGGGGAGCTCGTGTGTGTGTGTGTGTGACACTGCTGTATGGGGGGGAGCTCGTGTGTGTGTGTGTGACACTGCTGTATGGGGGGGGAGCTCGTGTGTGTGACACTGCTGTATGGGGGGGGAGCTCGTGTGTGTGTGTGTGACACTGCTGTATGGGGGGGGAGCTCGTGTGTGTGTGTGTGACACTGCTGTATGGGGGGGGAGCTCGTGTGTGTGTGTGTGACACTGCTGTATGGGGGGGGAGCTCGTGTGTGTGTGTGTGTGACACTGCTGTATGGGGGGGGAGCTCGTGTGTGTGTGACACTGCTGTATGGGGGGGGAGCTCGTGTGTGTGACACTGCTGTATGGGGGGGGAGCTCGTGTGTGTGTGTGTGACACTGCTGTATGGGGGGGGAGCTCGTGTGTGTGTGTGACACTGCTGTATGGGGGGGGAGCTCGTGTGTGTGTGTGACACTGCTGTATGGGGGGGGAGCTCGTGTGTGTGTGTGTGTGTGTGACACTGCTGTATGGGGGGGGAGCTCGTGTGTTCTATTCCAGGTTGCATGTTACAGCTGAAGGACATGCTCACCTTTGCTCGTGCATATGGATTACAGGGTGACTGCTGCATGTTCTGTGCAATCAAGGAAGGGGGGGGGTGTCCAGGGGTGGAGACCTTAGTGGCCAAAGGGCATCCAAACTAGTATGTACTGCACTTATCCTGTTACTCCAGAGACGCTTTCAGTTTAGTTGAAAAATAACCTGTCCTGTTCCCTGTGTCCCCAGACCCACCAGCAGTTGCATGTGCATATGTAGACCCTGCCTAACAGTCCCTATGTTACTTTTTCTAAAGATCTGTTTATGTAACACAGGGACTGTTAGGCTTGTGTCGAACGTCAGTCTTTTGCAATCAGTCACAAACTGTCTATGGGCGCGTGACTGCCGTGCGCAAGTATGCTTTTGCCCTGGCTCATGCTTCCTTTTGTCGGCGCGCCGTCAAAAGTGTACCTGTTCACGGCCTGCGTACCCAATGCTAAAGATGGGTACGCAGGTCGCATGCAGCGTCATGTGTCCATAGGCGGAGCTGACGAGAGGAGGCACTGCAGGGGGTGGAGCTTCACAGTGAGCGTCCGCTGCGCCTCAAAGCGCTAGTGTGAAATTAGCCTAAGATAGGCACTAACTGACAAGTGTTCTGCGCAGCTGCCATTTTGATGAAGTGACATGTTTTGTTTTTTGTTTTTTTCAAATACACACATTAGCATATTCATTATGCGAACTAGGGGGCAGGTCACTGATGGAGCAGTGACCTGTCATCAGTCTTCATTATGAATATATAATCGGAGCACCACAAACATGAACCCCGTTTTAGAACACAAGCATATCATTAACTAAAAACAGATTAAAAAAAGCACAAGACGGATTTCATCAACAAAGGTATCATTTCATTATCATTTAGTATAACGACGCCAACCTGACACCATGTAGGTTGCTATGCATAACCCTGCTGACAGGTTGCCTTTAAGTTTAGACCACGTGGTGAAGGAATTCCACCAGTTTGTTTTGTATTTGGTCAATGAGATTCTTGTTGGGTGGGCGGAGCTTTATGTGGTTCTCTGCTTACATATTCATCTGTATGGACTTATGACAGGTCACTGATCTTTCGGTGACCTGCACCTTTTTATATACTATTGTGGGGTTAGAAAAAAAATAGCTTTAAAGGGAACCTGTCAGCTGTTTTGGCTGCTATAAAATGTGGCCACTGCCTTTCAGGGATTATCTACAGCATTCTGTAATGGTGTAGATAAGCCCCCAGTCTGACCTGCAAGATAAGAAAAATGAGCTTTTATTATACTCGCCTGCAGGTTGGTCCGATGGGTGTCACAGGTCCGGCTCTGGCGCCTCCCATCTTGCAACGACGCCCTACTGCTTGCTTCGTCGCGCTCCTACGTAGGTGTACTTATCTGCCTTGTTTAGGGCAGAGCAAACCCTCTCTGACCCTTTTCAGCGCTTGCACATTGCAATACTTTGCTCTGCCCTTAACAGGGCAGATCAGTTCCTGAGCAGGAGTGCGATGCTGGGCAGCGTCGCTAGAAGATGGGAGGCACCAGACCTGTGACACCTATCGGACTAGACCGCTCTGCAGTTTAGTATGAGAACTTATTTTTCTTTCAGGTTGGACCGTGGCTTATCTACAGCATAAGATATATACATCTTATAGTAGCCAAAACAGGTAACAGGTTCGCTTTTAAAAAAAAAAAAAAGTGGCGGCATTTTGCTAGAGAAAAAAAGTTTAGACTTAGGTTATCAGCTTGCACGAGACAAGAAATACACAGGAAAACCTGATTTAAAGTTTTTTGTAAGTGGGTTTTGCCTGCAGGGGGGAACAGTCTTAGGAAGTTGCGTCATGATTTATTTGGGGGGGGGGGGCACTAAACTTTAACCCCTTACTGACATTGGTGTATTACCCCAATGTCTGTATCCCTTGATGCCCGCAATTGCCGTGGGTGGATTTGCGATCCACCCGTGGCTATTAACTGGATAAAAGCCGCTGACAGCGCTGCATTTAAATGTCACTTCCAGCCATCGGGCTGGAAATACGCACACCGGTGACCCGCGTCACATAATCACGGGTCACCAGTGTGTCGGCAGGACAACCTGAGGTCTCCTGGAGAGCTCTATGGTTGTCAGTGCCAGATTGCTGTGAGCGCCACTCAGTAGTCAGTGCTCATAGCAAGTCAGTTATTCAGCTACATAGAGGCGATCTGCTCATCGCCTCTATGTAGCTTAGCCGATTGAGTTGTGCCAGCTTCTAGCCTTCTATGAAGACTATTGACGCATGCCAAAACTAAAGTGTTTTAAACTTTTATATATTTTAATCGCCCCCTTTTCGCCTCACTCTAAATAAAACAATTAAAATAAACCTATTTGGTATTGCCGCATTCAGAATCGCCCAGTCTATCAATAAAAAAGGTATTAACCTGATCACTAAGGGCACCGTCACACATAGTGACTCACCAGCGATCCTGACAACGATATCAACTGGTGAGTCGCTACATGATCGCTGGTGAGCTGTCAGACAGCTTCACCAGTGATCAGCATCAGCGTGCTGGTAACTAAGGTACACATCGGGTTTCTAAGTGATGCGCGCTGCTTAGAAACCCAATGTTTACCTTAGTTAGCAGTGCGCTGATCGCTGGTCTCCCACCTGTCACGCAGCGATGTGTGCTGGCCAGCGGGAGACCAGCGATCAAAGAGATGTCCAGGGCATTCCAACAGCGATACTGGCAGGGGGCTGGTCAGTGTCACACACGGCTATCTCGCTGGTGAGATCGCTGTTGCGTCACAAATTGTGACTCAGCAGCGAGATCGCCATGTGTGACGGGGGCTTAAACAGCATAGCGAGAAAAAATTCAAAACGCCAGAATTACAGGTTTTTTGTTTTTTTTTTTTTTGTCCCTGTGACATTGCGTTAAAATGCAATAACAGGCGATCAAAAGATCGTATCTAAACCAAAATGGTATCAATAAAAATGTCAGCTCGGCACGCAAAAAAAATAAGCGCCCCCCCCCCAACCCAAGATCACAAAAAAAATGGAGACACTACGGGTATCGGAAATGGCGTTATTTTTTTTTTTTTTTAGCAAGGTTTGAAATTTTTTTTCACCACTTAGATAAAAAAAACCTACACATGTTTGGTGTCTATGAACTCGTAATGTCATGGAGAATCATATTGGCAGGTCAGTTTTAGCGTTGTGAACCTAGTAAAAAGAAAAGCCAGACAAGAGTGGGATTGTACTGTTTTGTAGGTAACTGCTTCAAGCAGGTTTTGCCTGCAGGAAAATAAGCTCAGCAAAAAATAATACAGTAGCTGATGCATTTTCCACCCTAGGCTTGTATGGGAGTCAATAAGTTTTCCCAGGTTTTTTTTTTGTGGCAAAATTAAGGGGGTCGGCTTATACACGTGCATATATACGGTATTTTAAGGCTAAGTTCACATGGCAGTATTTTGGCCAGTGTTTCACATCAGTATTTGTAAGCTAAAACCAGGAGTGGGTCAAAAATGCATAAGTGATGACTTGTTTCTGTTATACATTGTCTGATTGTTACACTCCTGTTTTTGGCTTTAAAAAAAAAAAAATCAGGAGTGTGACACTTGAATCGCTTAACAATCCTGCTGTGTCACTGTAGACCTGAAAGGGATGTTTTGCTAAATCAGTGCTGTTTAACCTTCATTCTCAAAATCGCTGTTGGTTCCCACTGATCAGAAGTGTGGAGAAATCCAAGCTATTTGAGCTTGAGATAACTTTTTAACCTCTGTGGAATCTTTAACTTCCCAAATTTGGTATTGCAAAGTCTGACTGGGCATTAGTTGGTGCCTCTGACTCTCCCATCATTAGGCTGTTGGTTTATGGGGTGTGATGAATTTCCTGATGCATTATCCCTGTGGGAGATGAGCTGCCACAAACTTTCTCCCAGCTCTACAAAATGGTGAAGGAAGCTCGGTTCTGTGTCACTTCTCCATGATCGATGGGTGTCGTGGAAGCAAGGCTAGTTTCACACTAGCGTTCTCAGGCGCAGGGCTGCCGCTAAGCCCTGGCCACGCCCCCTCCGGTCAGTTCCTCCTCTGCCTGTTTGGCAGCTCACTAGCGACCATTTAGCGATGCACCAGCGATCCTGACCGGGTCGTATCGTTGTCAGGATCGCTGGTGCATCGCTAAATGTAACGGGACCCTTAGTAAAAGGCATGAGGCCCAGATTTCTGGAGCCATGGGGCAGACTTAAAATCATTAAAAAAAAAAAAAAACAATATTAGGGCAACAGGCGGAATACAATAAAAGCAAAGCAAGAACTGGCCACTTCTGACCTGGTAAAGAGCAGTACAGACAATTGTCAGACAAAAAAATCATGAATATCCCCAAATACTTAGCATCGATCAGTACAGACAGGAATGAGCTAAACAAGATTGCATGTTAATCATCTGAACCTGCAGATCTGGTGGTATCTGCAAACTATCTTCTATGTACACTGTCACTAATCAACCCTGACAGAAGATGCTGAGGTAAAGGAGCATTGAGCTTGTTGGGTTTAAGTTTATTATTATTTTTTTTTTTTTTTTTTTTTTTTTTACATATCCAATTCCTTGATCTCATGGGAGAGAACAGATAGAGAAGAATTTCAATTGTCTGTTAATGTATTTCTATGTAAGTTTACTTGTACTGTGGGGAAAGTTAGCTTTATCTGCATACTTGCTAAAAGTTTCACTGACTATGATCAGATTTTAAGCAAAAGAACTTGAATAAAGTTTGGGATTTATTTATTTTTCAGAGCTGTTGCGCAGCCATTGGTACCTGTATTGGGGAAACATAGCATACAAACAAGAAGCTCACAGCCTCTGTGGCGAAATTATTTTCATGTCAAAGACCGAGAACTCTTGCAGTCGTTTATGTCATCCAGTCTTCTCCAGACAGAAGATACCAAAAAGTTGCAATCAAAGAGCTTTTCCTCTTATTGAAAGAGATCATAATAAACCAAAATGTCTGTCAACGTCAACCGCAGTGTTTCCGATCAGTTCTATCGGTACAAAATGCCCCGTTTGATTGCCAAGGTAAGTGTGTCCAAACTGTTAGGCCAGGAGAAGAATACTACTGTTATTTGTTTTGACCACTCTTTATTCCTGTTGCAGGTAGAGGGCAAGGGAAATGGAATAAAGACAGTAATAGTCAACATGGTTGATGTTGCAAAGGCGCTTAATCGGCCTCCAACGTGTAAGTTAGTTATATATATATTATTTTTACATATTACACACAGATGGTAAGCATGGATTTGTTCCAAAAAAACCTCCAGGTGTTTTTTTTTTTTTTTTGGCATCTATGTACTGATAGTTTAATTTTACATAACTGCATATTGTCTTAATGGAGCAACCCCATTAACGCCTTTCTGACATTAGGCGTAATAGTATGCCCATGTCAGACACCCTCTTTTTGATGTGGTTCTGGCGGTGAGCCCACATCTTTCCTGGCACATGTCAGCTATTTTGAACAGCTGACATGTGCCCGGAACAGCCGCGAGTGGTATCACGATCCACCCGCCGCTATTAAGGCTGAGTTCACACGTGGCGTTTTTTTCGCGTTTCCGCGGCGGATTTAACCGCGCGATTTTGCCACGAAAACGCGAAAAATAAGCATCCCATGCATTCCTATGGGATTCCGCAATGCTGTGCTAATGCTGCGGTTTTTACCGTGGCGGAATCGCTTCGCGGTAAAAACCGCAGCATGCTCATTAATTTGCGGAATCGCGGCGATCCCGCACCCATAGGAATGCATTGTTCCGCTTACTTCCCGCATGTGGCTGTGCACACCATGCGGAAAGTAAGCAGAACATTTGCGGATGGTACCCACGGTCCGGAGGAGAGGAGACTGGGCTTTGGGTACCATATCCCTGTAAAATAGAATTTAAAAATAAAAAATATTGTTGTTCTCACCCTACGACGTCCCGCGCAGTCTTCCCGCTTCTCTTCACGCTCTCGTTCCCAGTAGTCCTTTGCGAAAATGCCCGTGATGGCGTCCGTTTTCGCGGGATCGCGAAGTCTCGCGGTCATTCGCGCGATGTCATCGCGAATAACCGCGAGACATCGCGATCCCGCGAGAATGGGCATCATCGCGGGCATTTTTGCAAAGGATTACTGGGAACGGCTGCGCGGGACGTCGGAGGGTAAGAATAACACCATTTTTTTTATTTATTTTTTTTACATCCTATCTTTTACTACTGACGCTGCATAGGCGGCCTCAATAGTAAAAAGTTGGTCACACTTGTCAAACACTGTTTGACAGGTTGGTCACACTCATCAAACAGTTCTCCAAGCGATGCTACAGATCGCTTGGAAAATGCTAGCATTTTGCAAGCTAAATACGCTTGCAAAATGCTAGTTTTTTCGCGGGAATTTAAAATGCGATTTTTTTTTTTTTTTTTTTTTTTTTTTTTTTTTTTTTTTCCTTCTCCCCCCCCCCGCGGACTGGAATTCCGGAATTCTCGCGGTAATTTCCGCGAGAGTTCCGGTACGTGTGCACTTAGCCTAACCCATTTAATGCTGCTGTCAAATGCTGACAGTGGCTTTTAACATGCGCTTCCAGCAATTGTGCTGGAAATCTGCCCATCAGTGAACCCTGTCACGTGATCGCCGGTCACCGATGGGTTGACATGACAACCAAAGGTCTCCTGGAGACCTCTATGGTCATCACTGCCAGCTTGCTGGGAACGATGCCCAGTGGCCACAGCTCATAGCAAGTGAGTAATTCAGCTACATATAGGCGATGATCAGATCACTTGTGTTTAGCAGAGCTAATCGGGTTATGGCAGCTTCCCACGGAGACTATTTAAGCATGGCAAAAGTAAAAAAAAAAAATTCAAATCACCCCCAATCGAACATACACATATTTGGTATCACCACGTTCAGAATCACCCACGCTATCAAAAAAAAAAATTAACCTGATGGCTAAATGGCATAATGAGTCAAAACGCCAGAATTATTTTTGTTCGGCGCAGCATTGCATTAAAATGCAATAACAGGTGAACAACAGTTCGTATCTGCACAAAAATGGGGATGCTACGGTATCGGAAAATGACTTCCACCCCCCCACCACCTGAATACAAGAACCTAGACATGTTTGGTAATGACCTGGAGAATCATAATGGAAGGGCAGTTTTGGCATTTTAAGAATCTAGTAAAAAGGCAAAACATGTGAGATTGCACTTTTTTTTTCTTCAATTTCACTGCACTTGGAATTTTTCTCCTGGTTTCCAGTACATATGTTAACCAATGGTGTCGTTCAAAAGTACAACTCGTCCTGCAAAAAAAAGCCCTCACGTGACCATATTGACTGAAAAATAAAGTTATGGCTCTGCGAAGAAGAGCAAAAAACAAATGCAACGAAAATGCCTCCAGTCATGAAGGGGTTAATTGACACTAGTTCAGGTATCAGTTGGCCACCATTTGTCTGGCTTCTTTCATTGTTAGCTGGAAGGGACCTCCAGGGTCAGTGTCCAACTCCTGCTTAATGCAGGATTCACTAAACCATCTCAGACAAATGTCTGTCCAGCCTCTCATTCATTGAAGGAGAACTTGCCACCTCTCATGGCAGCCTGTTCCACTCATTGATCACCCTCAGTCACTTCTCCCTTTCAGTTTCATTCTGTTGCTTCTCATCTTTCCATGTGCAGATAAAAAGGTATGATCCCTCTACTGTGACATCCCTTCAGATATTAAGTTTGCTCTTAGCCTTCATTGCAAGCTAAACATTCCCAGATCATTTAATTGTTCATTGTAGGACATACTTTGCAGTCCTCTCTTCATCCTGGTAGCACTTCTCTGAACTTGCTCAAGTTTTTTTTCAATATCTTTTAAAAAATGTGGTGCCCAGAACTGGACACAGTATTCCCAGATGAGGCCTGTCAAAGGAAGGAGGTGTAGAAAGATAACTACTTGATGTGATCTAGACTTTCCAGAACAGTTTTCTTTTTTTTTTTTTTTTTTTGGTTTTTTTTTTCTGCTGCATCACACTGGCTCCTGCAGTCTGTGAGCTATTATACCCAAGTTTTTAACACGTGCTGTTGCTTAGTTCTATTCCCCTCATTCTATGGATATAATGTTTTTTTTTTTCTTGCCCAGCTGTAGAATCTTGCATTTCTCCCTGTTAAATGCCATTCTTAGTTGCTACCCATTGTTCAAGCTTATCAAGATTCTTCTGAATCCCATGTTTTTCTCTAGTTTTGGTTATCCCTCCTAACTTTGCATTGTCTGCAAGTTTGATCAGTTTGCCTTCAGTTCCCTTATATAGATTCTTTATAAAATGTTGAACAACACTGTGCCTAGGACAGAGCCTTCTGGTGCTCCACTGGAAACATTCTTCCAATTGGATGTGAAACTGTTTATGATCACTTTGCGTACGATCACTGAGCCAGCTATGAATCCACCTTACCATAGCCTTGTCAATCCCAAATTTTTGTGTTGGCGAAAACTAAACTTTATAGCTAAACAACCACAGCACAAATTGATATCCTTTTATTTAAGATTTGATGGGGAAAACGCATTTAAACGAAAATTCTTAATCCAAATTAAACAATGAATGTTGGATTTTCTTGTATGCATGAGGCAAAAAACTAAACTATTGACCAGTCATATGCTGCCATGGGTTATTGGCAGATCATAAAAAGAAACCCATTTAGACTAGTAGGAATTGTTCAGTTGTAAATACACTGAGAACATAAGTGCTCAATCTGACTCTAGTAGGACACTTGTGGTTATATAGGCAAACAGACTATTTGATTTCTTGCATTTTGTCTTTAATAGATCCCACCAAATATTTTGGTTGTGAGCTGGGAGCACAGACCCAGTTTGATGTTAAGAATGACCGTTACATTGTCAATGGATCTCATGAGGCAAATAAGCTGCAAGACATGTTGGATGGATTCATTAAAAAGTTTGTTCTATGTCCTGAGTGCGAGAACCCTGAAACTGATCTGGTGAGTGTCAGAAATCACCCTTTCTCATTATATAAATTACAACCTACTACATGCCAGCTCTGACTTCAAGATATAAACATTTCTCCTGTCATCTTGCTCCTCATAACTACTGCACTAATGTGTATTGTTGGCGTGTTTTGTCAGCTTTTTGGCTTCATAGTAAACTCTTTTGTGTTAAATGGCTGTGACTGGGTTTTGCTAATCGTCTTTATGACCGTGTTAGGATTGGTTTTTGTGAAGTCTTTACATCAGGATTGTATCTGTTAGCTGTCACTGCAGTTTTGTGACCATAAAAAATGAACACTGCAGTTTCACCACACTATGGTGCGTGAAGACATTAACAACAATGTTCTTTGTTTCAGCATGTCAATCCCAAGAAACAAACAATAGGTAATTCATGTAAAGCCTGTGGTTATCGGGGCATGCTGGACACCAACCATAAGCTCTGTACTTTCATTCTCAAAAATCCACCAGGTAGGTGCTGCTCTTGTATGAGCTTCTGTTACTGCATGTAATGTGTAGTGGGGTTAAGAATTGCCCTGGTTCTTGAGTGCAAGCAACACTCTGTGGCAGATGCAAACCCAACTGTCCCAATTTTTGCTTGCTAGAGTAATTTGAGTCCTTCCTATTCAGTTTTCTCTTACTTGAGTTCTACTGTTAAAATGATTCAAAACACCATCTGTATCTTTACTTGCTGTGAGTATTGGGTGGGAATGGTGATCCCTTTTAGGAATACTTACTGGGGCCTCTTTGCAGAGAACACAGACAGTGGCTCAGGCAAAAAAAAGGAAGACAAGAAAAACAAGAGGGTCAAAGAAAATGGTGCTGAGAAAAACAATGAGACAGCAGTTTTAACGGAATTAAATCCTCCACGTGTTGTAAGTAACAGATCAAGATGTAGTCTTCCCATACTGTCAGAATTGTGATTGAAGTGCAGTCTGATATATACCACATTAATGTGTAGTTTCCTGAGGTTGGTGGGAACTAGATTTATCCACAACAGCTTTCTTAGATGTCGCCTCTTAAGTGACAAAGTAAAGCTTTATTGTTGGCCAAATCAGAACTAAACACTTTACATAAAAACTATAAAGTGGAAATCTTTGGATTTGTTCTCCCCACTTCATCCCATTCTTTAATAATGGTGGGTAGCAAATTAATGCCATTGGAAACTCTGCCTAGAAAAACTCATGTTTATCTGTAAGGGAAAATTAAACTGCAAATGTACTCTTGTATAATGTTGGTTACATATTTATTTTTTTTTAAATATGAAGGAGGATGATGATGATGAAGATTGGGGTGAAGACACATCCGATGAGGCTCAGAGACGCAGAATGGAAGAAATAAGCGATCATGCAAAAAATCTCACTCTAAGTGAGGACCTAGAGCGACCCGTGGAGGACCGAGTGAACATGCTGTTTGACTATGTGAAGGTAAGATCAGGATCCTGTTTCTATTTCAGTGGTGATGTAAGGGGACTTGGACCTCATGTGGCTTATTTTGCAGAAAAAGAAGGAAGAAGGCATCATTGATTCTTCTGACAAAGAAATTCTAGCTGAAGCCGAAAGACTTGATGTAAAGATTTTGGGACCTTTGGTCTTGACCGAAGTTCTCTTTGATGACAAGATAAGAGATCAGATAAAGAAATATAGACGACACTTCCTCCGTGTAAGTATGTTTCTAAACTGACCCTGGCACATACTGCTAAATGTCTATTGGGTAGCTGCTCTGTCACTTATCTGCCCATAGCCTTTCATTGGTTTTGCAATGACTGCTGCTCCCTCTAGTGGTTAATGCACAAAGAAACTTTGGTATTTTTTATTTTCTTTTAGTTTTGCCACAATAACAAGAAGGCGCAAAGGTACCTACTCCATGGCTTTGAGTGCGTGGTGCGTATGCACCAGGCCCAACTTCTTTCCAAAATACCACACATCTTAAAGGAAATGTATGATGCAGATCTCTTGGAAGAAGAGGTGATCTTCAGCTGGGCTGAGAAGGTATTGCCAATTATGTTCTTGAAGCATTGTAATTTAGTAATTGGGTAAATTTTTAATTTTGTATACAATATCGGTTAAAGCTTTGTAATGGCTATAGTTTGTGTTCTATCTTTTAGCCATCCAAAAAATACGTCTCTAAAGAACTTGCCAAAGATATAAGGGTGAAAGCAGACCCCTTTATTAAATGGCTGAAGGAAGCCGAAGAGGAGTCTTCTGGAGATGATGACGACGATGAGGAAGACGAAAATATAGAGGTAATGTTTCATGCTATGTGGATGAAGACATTATTGTAAATGACCAGTGTTAATGTAGAACAGAAACGTCACCATTATTGATCACTCGGCAATTTTTATAACCCCCAAACAGCACTGAAAAAGTCTTGTACAGCCACACTTATGGAAAAAATAAGTTGTCTGAAATGCAGACATAGAAAACATAGCTGTCATGGAGTTCACCCACTGATGATGGATTTCCAGTAATACTTGGTAGTAGCATGGTCACTTATACAGGCATCTGATTTTTATTTTTGCCTCCACAGGTTGTGTATTCTAAAACAGTGAGCGTGCCCAAGGTGGAGACTGTAAAGTCGCCTGTCGAGAAGGATGATGACATTGACATTGATGCCATTTAATGTTCACATAAAGCCGTTCACCAGTTGCTTTTTATGCCTGAAGTGCGACATGTACACGAATGAGCTGCGCTACCTGAACATTGTGCTACACTTTTGTACGCTTAGTTTCTTTCTACTGTCATTTGATCTTTTAATAACTGAGCTTCACTAATTAAAATGACATAAGCAAAGGAGACCTTTTTGGAGGTCTGTAGCATGTTATTCCTTTTTAAATTCCAGTGTTTGGTGCACATTTATACAGTTGTGAATAAAGGTTTGGTTTTTGATCACTGCAGTATGGATTTTTATTTAATTTTTTTTTTTTCCCCCTATGAAGTCTTCCAATTGGGAAAGTGAGTGTAAAAGTTGCACTTTGCAAATTTTCAGCCTCAGATGTGTATTGACCTCGCCCACCACCAGGTTAAACTTTGAGTAGTTTTCTGAAGCGTTTGGATGAGACTTAAGTAAAATTTGGCTTTGTGAACACCAACCCAAAATCTGGATTTAAAAACAGGAGAAATTTGAGGCATGGGCACCATGTATAGTCAATCTGTAATACATACATACGAAAATTCCATCTACTGGAAAAAAGGTTGAAGAAAACCTGTCACATGTTTTGGCCAATGTATAGTAAGGCCACTGCCTTTCAGGTCTGATATACAGCATTCTATAATGCTGTATATCTGCCCCCAACCTGACCTGTGGGTTGGTCCAATCCAATGGGTGTAGCAGGTCTTGGTACGACGTCTCCATCTTTCAAAGCTGCCCTCCTGCTTGCTTCACATGGCGTACTTATCTGCCCTGTTGAGGTCAGAGGAAAAGCCGGATTACTTAACGGTAATGCTCTTTTAGAGAGCCCACGACAGCACCCACATAAGAGAGGGGATCCGCCCAGAGGAACAGGAAATCTACAAAATAAGAGGGCAGTCCCCCTCTCCTCTGTTGGATTTCAGAGTATGAGAGGAACTGCCAAGCAGTAGTTAAACCCTTATCATACTTCTAACTTAAAATATATAATTGTATATACATAACCAAGTGAGTAATTCACAATATATCTGACTAAGAGCATTACCGGTAAGCCGGCTTTTTACCCCTTCCCATGATGGCACCCATATGAGATTTGCAGAGAACCGTCACCTGGGTGGGACCACTGTGCTGAGGACAGCTCTCCCAAAAACCAAGTCAGATAGGTCAAGTCTATAATTATTATAGAAGGTGGACGGTGTCGACCAAGTTGCAGCTTTACATAAAAGGTCAATTGAAACGTCTGCCTTCTCAGCCCAGGAGGATGCCATGGCTCATGTTGAATGTGCTTTTATCCCAACCGGAGGGCTCGCCTCTTGCCGTATAGGCCAGAGAGATTGCTTCTCTAATCCATTGGGACAAGGTAGCCTTTGTGACTCCGCACCCCTTCCTGTGGCCATGGAAGAACACAAACAAAGCCCTGCTCTGCCTCCACGACCTAGTCCTGTCTATATAATTCAAGATTGCCCTCACATCTAAAGTGAAACTTTTCCTCTTCTGGCTTAGATGGATTCTCCTAAAAGGAGGGAAGGAAAATTTCCTGTGATCTATGCAAGTTCATTGCCACATTAGGAAGGTATGATGGGTCAGACTTCAGTATTCTATCCTGCAAAAAAATAAACAGGAAGGGGGGAGTCTACAGAAAGGGCCTGGATGTCACTGATCCTTCTGGCAGATGTCAATGCCACTAATAAGGCTACCGTCAGTGATATATTCTTTTAACCCCTTCACGACCTTTGACGCCACATAGGCGTCATGAAAAGTCATGCCAGAACGACCCATGATGCCTATGTGGCGTCATGACTTTAAAGCCCCCCTGCGGGTCGGGTGACCTAGGTCACTGAAAGGTCACCCGACCCGCAGATACAGGGGGCTTTGTTCTTCGCCACAGGGGGCGTGGCTTCGCCCCCACGTGGCTACGATCGCTCTGATTGGCTGTTAAAAGTGAAACGGCCAATCAGAGCGATAGTAGTATTTCATCAATGAAAATTGATATATTACAATCCAGCCATGGCTGATGCTGCTGTAGCATCGGACGTGGCTGGAGACACTGATTCCGCCCCCCCCGTAACTGAATGACAGCGGCGATCTGCCGCTGCTGTCATCTGCCCCCCTCCCATTCCCTCTGCTCCCCGCCAGCTTCCGATAACCCCATCACCCCCTCTCACCTCCCCCGGCACCTTCTAAGTCCCCCTGTCGCTCCCGGTGTCCAGCGGGTCTGGTTCATGGGCGCCGCCATCTTGGAAAATGGGCGCATGCGCAGTGCGCCCGCCCGAATCTGCCGGCTGCAGATTCCATTCTTTCATTTTGATCACTCTCACAGTGATCAAAATGAAAGAAAGTAAATAAACCCCCCGATTATCACCCCCATAGGTAGGCACAACTAAAAAAGTAAAGAAAATATTTTTATTTTATCGGTCGTCCATGACAGCACCACCTGAGAGAGGGGATCCGCCCTTCAGGAACAGGAAACCTACAGATACAAAAGGGCGGCACCTCTCCCACGCATCAGTTGGTTTCCTGTTCCTAGAGGACGGGACTTCCTTCAGATCGTCCATCATGGAGTCGTCGAGGGATTCACAGGCCGGCTGACCGACTCAGGTAGCGGGGGGATCTCCTACCTCGGTCAAGCTCGGGGTACCTGGAAGCGCCACGGTGGGGCCGGGTAGGTCGCCACGGCAGTGGTTAGAGCAGGCGGAGCAAAGGGTCCGGTGGACAGCCGTCTCCAGAATGCGGGCACCAGGTATGTATGCAGGCCCCTCCTGATGCGTTTTTCCCCCGGGGTCCGGTCTCAAACCCCCTCCGGCCGGGTCGGCGGTTGCGTCCAGTCGCCAAGCGCAGGCTGGCGCGCATGGGGGCGGCGGGCATGCCGGGGGCGCCGTGCCGGCTCCTTTCCGCGCACTCCCGCGGCCTCTGACGCGCGGCGGAAGTGATGCGGTGGAGGGGGCGGGGCCGGGAACGCCAAAACCGGAAGTCGGGTGCCGGCCGCCTTCCTAGTGTGCGCGGCGATCGGGGGGGACGGTTCATGCGGGGGAAGGTCGCGGGAGGGTTCCTGGGGGAGGTGCCGCGCCAGTGCCCTGCTGACCGGATACTGGGAGGCCTTAAAGGGCAGGAGGTGATGCTGCCGGGGTGCTTCTGAAGGCCCAGCGATGGATGACAGAGCCCCCATAGAGCAGCAGGACGTGCAGGAGCACCCACAGAAGGAGGCCTCGGTGAAGCCTCATACGAGTGGAAGCGGACGAGTGAGCAGAGCCGCAGAAGTTCCTCCAGTCTAAAGGATTCCCCCTGCCTCCCTCCGTGATCCGGTACCTGCCTCATCTGCATGGGTAAGAGATCTCCGTGAATGTACCCTGATGCAGTGTTCCCTTATGCTGGTTTCGCAGGGGAGGAAAGCTACGGTAAAACAGAAGCACAGGGAATGTGCGCTCTGTAGTTGCCCCTTACCAGACGGCCACCCCAAAAGACTGTCAGCCATGTGTGCGACAGACGGTAGGGGTTGGAAGGGGACGGGGGCCCAGGCATAGACTGACAGGCCCTTGCACTCTCCCCCATCCTTACAGGGACAGAGATGAAAGCCCTATCTAAAAGGGACTCTTCTAGGGGGAGAGAATTTAGTTTCTCAGGGTCGGAGTCCTCAGCTGCCCCTAGGAACAATTACTCCTCGGATTCCCCGGCCTCCACTTCATCCTCTTCGGATGAAGACTCAAGCCGATTCTGCTTCCCATTAGACCAGATGGACAAGCTAGTTAAAGCAATAAGGTCCACCATGGCAGTAGCAGACTCAAAGCCAGAGCTTTCGGCACAGGTAATGTTCGGAGGTCTAGATCCCAGGAAACACAAAGCTTTTCCATTAAATGATAAGGTCCAGAGCCTGATAGAAAGGGAATGGAAGAGACCCGAAAAAAGGGGCTCCTTACCACCTGCCTTCAAACGGAGGTACCCATTTGATGACCCAGTGGTAAACAGATGGGATAAGGCCCCTAAGCTGGACGCGGCAGTAGCTAAAGCCTCCAAAAAGTCCTCCATACCGTTCGATGATATGGCCTCCTTAAAAGACCCGCTGGATAAAAAAACGGATTCCTTTCTAAAGGGAACATGGGAGATGTCAGCAGGCGCCCTAAGACCAGCGATAGCTGCCACTTGTATAGCCAGATCCGTGATGGTCTGGCTAGATCAACTAGATTCCCATCTGAAGGACGGAGCCCCAAGAGCATCCAGTCGGAAAACTCTACCGATCATCCAGAGTGCTGCGGCTTTCTTGGCTGATGCCTCAGCAGACTCGGCAAGGATGGCGGCTAGATCAGCTGGGTTATCAAACGCAGCTCGAAGGGCCCTCTGGTTAAAATGCTGGCCAGGAGATATCCAGGCGAGGTCACGACTCTGCTCCATTCCATATGAGGGGAATATCTGTTTGGCCCCGTCCTGGACGAACTTTTAGAGAAAGCCGGGAACGATAAAAAGAAGTTCCCCAGCCTCCCGAATCCTTCTTATAGACGCCCCTTCACCAGGAAAGGATATTTCCATAGAAGGCCGTCCAGAGATCAGGGCAGATGGGACGACAAAAGGAGAGGTACAGGTTTCATGTTCGGAGGAGGGGGGCGCCAGGAATGTCCATCACGTGACACTAAAAAACCGCCCCAATGACTAGATGCTGTGGGGGGAGACTAGCTGCCTTCTACCCAGCCTGGTCGCTGATCTCTAGCAGCAACTGGATACTGGGGGTGATAGCTGCGGGTTTACGACTAGAGTTCACCCGGGTTCCCCTAGATCGATTTAAGGTCACCCCTCTCGGGTCTTCCACATCAGAACAAGCTGCCATGGAGGCCGAGGTTCATGAGCTTTGCCACAAGAAAGTCCTGACTATGGATCCAGAGGGAGAAAGGGGGAAAGGTTTCTACTCCCCTCTGTTCCTGGTCCGCAAGCCAGACGGCTCCTTTAGGACTATAATTAATCTCAAGTCCCTCAAACGATTTCTTGGTTAAACGGCCGTTCAAAATGGAAACAATCAATTCAACAATAAAGTTGTTGTTTCAAAACTGCTTTATGGTGGTGTTAGATTTAAAAGATGCATACTACCATATACCCATTCATACAGCCCATCAGCGCTTCCTCAGAGTAGCGGTTCAGTTAAATGGGTCAGTTGAACATTTCCAATATGCGGCCCTCCCCTTTGGGGTGGCAGTCGCTCCCCGGGTGTTTACTAAAGTGGTGGCGGAAGTTATGGCCCATCTACGTGAATCTAACATTCTAGTAGTCCCCTACTTAGATGACTTCCTGATTATAGGGAAAACGGCAAAACATTGTAAGGAACAGCTACAGAGGGCAATGTCGGCCCTAGAGCGGTTAGGTTGGCTGCTTAATATCAAAAAATCTCGGTTACAGCCGATGAGAATTCAGCAATTTTTAGGCCTGATTCTAGATTCAGAGAAACAGGCTGCCTCCGGAGAAGATTGTTCGCCTACACTATCAGATCCTAAACGCTGCCAATAACCCCACCATGTCCCTCAGGAAAGCCATGTCCCTTCTGGGTTCCCTTTCCTCCTGTATCCGGCGGTCCAGTGGGCCCAGTTTCATTTAAGAACACTACAGGGGAGGTCTTACTGCATCAAAAAATCCTTGGAGGTTACTTGGAGGGCCAGCTAACCTTGTCCCGAAGCACAAGGGAGTCCCTAGAGTGGTGGCTAGAAAAGGATAATTTGTCCAGAGGGGTTCCCTGGGAGTGTGACATATCCCCCATAGTCACTACGGATGCTAGCCCTTCCGGTTGGGGGGCTCATATGGGTGAAGTCCTAGTCCAGGGCCTATGGGACCATCACCAGATAAAAATGTCATCTAATTTGAAAAGAACTGACAGCAGTAGAGCAGGCAGCTAAGAAGTTACTTATGTATCTGCAGGGCCATCATGTGCGAGTGTTCTCCGACAATCAGGTCACAGTGGCTTATGTCAACCACCAAGGTGGGACTCGTTCCAAACCCCTGAGGAATGTGGCAGAACGGTTGTTCCAACTAGCAGAACAGCCATTCTAAGCTGAATGTGCATGCCCTCGTCAGAGCGCAGCCGTTAAGCAGCTTGAGGCCGGGCCAGTACCGGCATGGGAGACTGGCTGGGAATCCCTTGTCCTGTTGACATAAATGCCGCAACCTACTAAAACAAGGAGAATGGTCCCTAAACAATTCGATCTTCGACCTGATTATACAAAAATGGAGACAGCCAGAGGTAGATCTCTTCGCCACCAAGGAAAACAGGAAATTAAGACTATTCTGCTCCCTAAATCCCAGAGAGAACCCCCTGGCGGTAGATGCCTTTCTGATAAAGCGGGACTTCAGGCTAGCATACGCCTTCCCTCCCCTATCGCTACTACCCTTGGTGTTGAGAAAAATCAAGAGAGACAGAGCAAGGGTCATAGTCATTGCTCCATTTTTGCCCAGGAGGGCATGGTTCTCATGCCTCAGGACCATGTCGGTGTCCGATCCTTGGGTTCTTCCGGACATCCCGGATCTCCTATCCCACGGCCCAGTCTTCCACCCTCAGGTGGCTGGCCTACATCTGACGGTGTGGAGTTTGAGCGGGCACTCTTAAAAGAAAAAGACTTCTCCCCAGACTTGATTAACACCCTACTTAAGAATAGGAAAGCCATTACTGCCAAGATCTATGCTAGAATTTGGAAGAAGTTCCTGCAGCGCTCTGAAATAGTTGCTGGGGGTTCAACTCCAATAAATCAGATCTTAGAGTTTCTTCAGAAAGGTCTGGATATGGGACTTTCCACTTGTACTCTCAAAGTACAAGTATCAGCTTTGGGGGCTCTCTTTAGCTGCAACATCGCAGGTAATTACTGGATCAGTAGGTTCATTAAGGCAGCATGTAGGTCCAGGCCAGTAGTGAAGGATAGATTCATGCCATGGGACTTGAATCTAGTCCTTACGGCCATGACGGAAGCTCCATTCGAACCTATTTCATCAGCTTCCATTAAAAATCTGTCCCTCAAAGTAGCCTTCCTGGTAGCTCTTACCTCAGCTCGCAGAGTAAGCGACATCCAGGCATTATTTAGGCGTCCTCCTTATATACAGGTTAGGACGGGTAATACTCAGACCTGATCCGGCGTACTTACCTAAAGTGGTTTCTAACTTTCATAGGACTCAGGAAATAGTCCTTCCATCCTTCCTCCCTAATCCAGCTAATGAGAAGGAAGAAAAACTACATACCCTGGATGTTAGGAAATGCCTCATAGAATATCTGGCAGCTACCGATCCTTGGAAGAAAGATAATGCCCTATTTATTTCCCACCAAGGCCCTAGGAAAGGTTGTAGAGTGTCAAAAAATACACTAGCCAGGTGGATTAGAGAAGCAATTTCTGTAGCATACACTTCAAAAGGCAGGTCGCCACCTGGGAAGCTGAGGGCGCATTCCACCAGAGCCATGGCGACCTCGTGAGCCGAGAGATCAGAAGTCTCCATCGACCAGATATGTAAGGCGGCTACTTGGTCCTCTCCGAGCACCTTTTATAGTCATTATAGGCTAGACCTGGGTGCTTCCACAGACCTCTCTTTTGGTATAAGGGTACTGCAGGCTGTAGTCCCTCCCTAAATAGTTATTACTCTCTGTAATTCTCTCAGGTGGTGCTGTCATGGACGACCGATAAAGTCTTAGTTACTCACCGGTTAACGGTATTTTTCGGAGTCCATGACAGCACCCGTATATTCCCTCCCTTTTAGTCTATTTTGGGTGTGCACTCCTTCCTCTTATACGTACACGGGTAATTTAAATAGTCGTGTATAGTATTGTATATAAGTTATGCTATTAACCATTGTGGTCCTCTGTGCTCTGTAATCCAACTGATGCGTGGGAGAGGTGCCGCCCTTTTGTATCTGTAGGTTTCCTGTTCCTGAAGGGCGGATCCCCTCTCTCAGGTGGTGCTGTCATGGACTCCGAAAAATACCGTTAACCGGTGAGTAACTAAGACTTTTCCGTTAGGGTTAGCGTTGGAATTAGGGTTAGGCTTGTGGTTAGGGATGGGTTAGGGCTGTGGTTAGGGGTGTGTTGGGGTTAGGGTTGGAGTTAGAATTGAGGGGTTTCCACTGTTTAGGCACATCAGGGGGTCTCCAAACGCGACATGGTGCAACTATTGATTCCAGCCAATTTTGCGTTCAAAAAGTCAAACGGTGCACCCTCCCTTCCAAGCCCTGACATGTGCCCAAACAGTGGTTTACCCCAACATATGGGGTATCAGCATACTCAGGAAAAATTGCACAACAACTTTTGGGGACTAATTTCTCGTGTTACCCTTGGGAAAATAAAAAATTGGGGGCTAAAAAATTATTTTTGTGGAAAAATGATTTTTTCATTTTCACGTCTCTGCATTATAAACTTCTGTGAAGCACTTGGGGGTTCAAAGTGCTCACAACACATCATGCATACGTTCCTTGGAAGGTCTAGTTTCCAAAATGGGGTCACTTGTGGGGGGTTTCCACTGTTTAGGCACATCAGGGGCTCTGCAAACGTAATGACCGCAGACTATTCCATCAAAGTCTGCATTTCAAAACGTCACTACTTCCATTCCGAGCCCTGACGTGTGCCCAAACAATGGTTCCCCCCCACATATGGGGTACCAGCGGACTCAGGACAAACTGGACGACAACTTTTGGGGTCCAATTTCACCTGTTACCCTTGTGAAAATAAAAAATAGCGTGCTAAAAAATCATTTGTGAGGAAAAAAAATATTTTATTTTCACTGCTCTACGTTATAAACTTTTGTGAAGCGACATGGTGTCCGATAACGATTGGAGCGAATTTTCCATTCAAAAAGTCAAATGGTGCTCCTTCCCTTCCGGGCCCTGCTGTGCGCCCAAACAGTGGTTTATGACCACATATGAGGTATTGGAGTACTCAGGAGAAATTGTCCAACAAACTTTAGGATCCATTTTATCCTGTTGCCCACGTGAAAATGAAAAAACTGAGGCTAAAAGATAATTTTTGTGAAAAAAAGACTTTTTTTTTTTTACAGATCAATTTGTGAAGCACCTGGGGGTTCAAAGTGATCACTATGTATCTAGATAAGTTTCTTGGGGGGTCTAGTTTCCAAAATGGGGTCACTTGTGGGGAAGCTCCAGTACTTAGGCGCACAGCGACTCTCCAAACACGACATGGCAAGCGCTAAATATTCCAACATATTTTTCCATTCAAAAAGTCAAATGTGCTCCTTCCCTTCCGAGCCCTGCCGTGCGCCCAAACAGTGGTTTATGACCACATATGAGGTATCGGTGTACTCAGGAGAAATTGCCCAACAAATTTTAGGATCCATTTTATCCTGTAGCCCATGTGAAAATAAAAAAAATTAATGATAAAAGAAAATTTGTGCAAAAAATAAAATGTCCATTTTTTCCTTCCATGTTGCTTTAGTTCCTGTGAAGCACCTGAAGGGTTAATAATCTCCTAGAATGTAGTTTTGAGTAGCTTGAGGGGTGCAGTTTTTAGAATGGTGTCACTTTTGGGTATTTTCTGCCATATAGACCCCTCAAAGTGACTTCAAATGTGAGGTGGTCCCTAAAAAAAAATGGTTTTGTAAATATTGTTGTAAAAATGAGAAATCGCTGGTCAACTTTTAACCCTTATAACTTCCTAACCAAAAAAAAAATTGTTTCCAAAATTGTGCTGATGTAAAGTAGACATGTGGGAAATGTTATTTAGTAACTATTTTGTGTCACATCACTCTCTGGTTTAACAGAATAAAAATTCAAAATTTGAAAATTGCGAAATTTTCGCCAAATTTCTGTTTTTTTTCACAAATAAACGCAAAAATTATCGACCTAAGTTTACCACTAACATGAAGCCCAATATGTCACGAAAAAACAATCTCAGAATCGCTAAGATGCGTTGAAGCGTTCCAGAGTTATTACCTCATAAAGGGACACTGGTCAGAATTGCAAAAAATGGCCAGGTCATTAAGGTAAAAATAGGCTGGGTCATGAAGGGGTTAAAGAAACTAAAGGTTCAAAAGAGGGACTGGTTAAGGCGTCTAGGACCAGATTTTCATCCCAGGGAGGCAAGCGTGAGATGTGTACCAGATTACTTCGCTCACATGCCCTGATGAAGCGTGCAACCCATCTATCGCCTGCTACTGTACATTACACCCTAAGAGGGCTCCTAAAGCTGACACCTGGACCTTTAAAAGTACTAACTGATGGTCCTAGTTCTCGACCTTTCTGTAGAAATTTTAGAATAGCTGAGATCGGAACCTGTTTAGAGAAGGCTCCTGTATAGAAGTCTAAAAATTCCTCCACACTATATATTGGTCGTAGACTCTTTTCTACTCTGCAGAAGTGTGTTGACGACAAGATTATCAGAGAACCCTCTTGATCTTAATAGCTGCCTCTCTAGTTCCATGCCATCAAGTGGAGTCCTCTCACTTGCAGATGAAGGAATGGCCCTTGAGAAAGCAGGTCTGGGTCTGATGGCAGGATCCAAGGGTCACTTACTGACTTAGCCTGGAGCCAAGAGAACCAGGGCCTCTTTGGCTGCCAGAAGGGTGCGATTAGGATCACCCTTGCCTTTTCTTCCCTTATTTTTCTGATAACTAGCGGAAGTAGCATCATCGGCGGAAAGGCATATGCTAGACAGAACTGCCAGGGAAATGGAAGTGAGTCCACCATGTCTGGTCGATCTGCTATGTTCAGGGAGGCAAACTTCTGTACCTGCCTGTTTTCTCTGGTGGCAAACAGGTCTATTTGTGGGAGTCCTCATAAATCTATATTTCTGAATATGTGACCATTGAGAATCCATTCTCCCTGACGTAACCTGTGACTACTGAGAGTCTGCTTTTGTATTTTCTACTCCCCTGACATGGACAGTAGGTGGGCTTCTGCCAGCTCGAAAATTCGAAAATCTCTACTGCTGTAGACATTTAGCTTTTCTGATCACATTCCACCTTGATTTAAATTTGCAACCGCTGTAGTATTGTTTGATAATCTTAAGTGGGATCCTTGAAGGATGGGGAGGCGGCAAAGATCGCAAACACCGCCCATTGGACCGGACCGACCTCATTTAAATTGCCCGTCAAAAGTAGGTGACAGATTTCCTTTAAGAGATATATATTATAAATGAATTAGACAAAATTCCAACTTCAAGCCAAATCTTATTAGGTCGAGGATCCAACAACTTGATGTTACCTCCTTCCATATAAGGAAGAAAAACCTTAATCTACCTCCTACTGGGGGACCTGTATTACCGGTATTTATTACGCCTTGAGGTAGAGGACCCCACAAACAAGGCACCTATCTGTTTGGTTTCTTTTGTATCCCAGCGGTCTTTCTGGCTTTCGTATGGCTTACATCTATTGGATGGCTGTCTCCTGAACGCCCTCCTGTAGGAAGGGATTGGTTAGGGAACCCCTTCCTTCTCTCCCCTGCTTTGGTGAGTGTGTCGTCCAGTATCTTTCCGAACAGGAACTCACCATGACATGGTATTGGTCAGAGTTTTGATTGCGCATCTCTCTTCTAGCCTTTTAGCCATAGGGCTCTTCGAGCAGCGTTAACCAGACCGGCTGACCTGGCCGCCAGGTGCAGGGAATCTGCCAATGCGTCTACCAAAAAAGCTCCTGCTCCTCTAATGGAAGGGCAGACAGAATCTTTTTTTCTCTAGGCACTTTCTCTTTGATTTTTTTTTTTGCTCCAATTGATTGATCCAGACGAGTAACGATCTCGCCATGCAAGTACCCGAAATAGCTGGCTTAAATGCTCCAGAGTTAGTTTCCCAAGACCTCTTGAGCATGGTCTCTACCTTTACGGTTCAGTGGGTCTGACTGGACGCCTGCGTCTTCTACCGGTAGGGCAGACTGTTTAGATGTGGACGCTACCCCTGCGTCCACTATAGGGACCTTGGACCAAGTAGACAGGTCCTCATCATTGAAGGGATATTGTCTTTTGGAGGTGGATGGAAGAAACCCCCGTTGGCCTGGCTTGTCCCATTCTTTTTTTTTTTTTTTTTTTTTTTACTAGGTCTTTTATTGCAGTAAAGACTGCGTTTCTTCTGTGCTAGACCAGCGAACATTATGTCCTGCACGGACCTTGTTTCCTTTGTGTCTGTGTATCCCATTGTTTTCCTGACTGATTTTACTAAATTGTCAATACTGTCAATGGGGAAGCACAAATGACCTTCCTCGTCTGATGAACTTGGAGATGAAACAGGTGTGTCCGAAGATTGAACTTGTCCCTCATCGGACTCTGAACTAGCAGCCCGGAGTGGGCTTTTAGTTTTTTCGCTTTGTTTTTTAGGACCACTAGTCTATCCTAATGCCTGGAGTTCCTCCCTGATCATCTTTCTGATGTCTGTGGGGGTGATTGCAGCTTCTTTCCTTAGGGTCCCGTCACACTAAACGATGCACCAGCGATCCCGACAACGATACGACCTTGTCAGGATCGCTGGTGCCTCGCTACATGATCGCTGGTCAGCTGTCAAACAGGCAGATTTCACCAGCGATCAGGACCAGCGAGGACGCTGGTAACCAGGGTAAATAGCGGGAAACTAAGCGAGCGCATTGCTTAGTTACCCGCTGTGAACCTTGGATACCTGTGTGCTCGCGCTGGGAGCTAGTATCCAAATATCGGGTAACTAAGCACGTGTGTCACTTAGTTACCCGCTGTGTACCTTGGATACCAGCTCCCAGCACGAGCACGCAGGTATCCAAGGTACACAGTGGGTAACTAAGCGACGCGTGTGCTTAGTTACCCGATATTTACCTTGGATACCAGCGTCTGCTTATAGCGCTGGGAGCTCGCTGAACGTTGCTCTCCCGCTGATCGTTGCTCTCCCGCTGCCACACGCAGTGATGCGTGCTGGCCAGCGGGAGACCAATGATCAAAAAATGGCCCAGGACATTCCTGCACGATCAGCGATACCCGGCGGGGGGTGGTCACTGATGCGTGTCACACACCGCAAGATTGCTGTCGCATCACAAAATCCGCGATCTCGCTGTGTGTGACGGGGCCTTTACTGTCTGGCTGACACAACTTTTGCATAGCCTATAGAGTAAGAATCAGGATGGGGTAGCGTAAACAAGGCACATTGTTTGGCATTTTGGGACTTTTTCTTAGCCAAGGAGAAGGGGAGGTACAGTTAGGTCCATATATATTTGGACACAGAACATTTTTCTAATTTTGGTTCTAGACATTACCACAATGAATTTTTTTTTCTTAAATTCGTTTATTAAACCATAGACAGGGTATACAATGTACAAGCTGACAAATGATGAGAAATACCATATAAAGCATATATATTTCACAAAGCATTAATTTCAAACTGTATGTATACCGGTTGCTTACAGAATAAAATATGTCAATTACCTTACACTAGTCTGCATGGTATTATTCAAACAATAAAGTCTGTCAAACCTCTAAACCATTACTATAACTACCAAGCGACAGCTACTTGCAGCCTGTGTCTTCATAATTAGCTCTTTATCACGCGACGTCTCCATCCTACAAAGTGTGATGAGAGGACTTCCACCCCCCCCCCCATATCTTCTCAAACTTACCCGGGCACCCTCGTTTTGGTACAGCGTACGCTCGTATGGTATAATCGAGTTTATCAATTCAATCCAGGCCCTAAGGGAGGGATCCGGACCCCCCATCCAACGCAGTGCCAGTACCTTCCGTGCCATGAACAACGGCTCCCGCAAGAAAATCCCCGTATAGTGTCCCCACGTCTCGTCGTCTCACACCCCAAACAGACAAACTAATGGCTCAAGGGGAACAGGAATTTGTACCAGGGAAGTTAATGATTTCACCTCTTTCCAATAATGTGCTATAATTGGACACTGCCAGATCATGTGAATAAAATCTGCATCTAATGTATGACATCTCAAACATTCCGAAAACTGGAATCGGCCCATATTAAAAAGTCGAGTCGGAGTCAAATATGATTGATTTATAATGTACAGTTGTATCATCTTGTTGTTAATGGACGGAGACACCTTAGTTGGTGACTCCAGGATTTCCTCCCACTCCTCTCCCTGTGTATCAGGGATGAGCCTTTCCCATTTCCCTCTAACCGAGCATATGGCGGATTCCGCCCCTACTGACAGCATTTATGTGTACAAAGTGGAGAAGAGACCCTGGGGACCCTGCGATTTGAGAATACCTATCAAGGGTAGAGGCGAGATAGCACCATTCACACCTAATAACTCGTGTGATTGAAAGGCTGATCTTAGTTGCAAATATCGGAAGAATTGCGACCTCGGGACATCACATTTAGCTTGTAATTGTTCAAAAGATAATAATAATCTTTATTTATATAGCGCCAACATATTCCGCAGCGCTTTACAGTTGAACAGTTTCAAACACAACAGTCATAAGTAACAACGTTAACAATACAATAATTAAAGCGAAATAAGACGACCCTGCTCGTGGGAGCTTACAATCTACAATGAGGTGGGGGAGATACAAAGCACAGGTTTGTATTTACAATGATGTATTTACAATGATGGTCCAGCCATCTTCAGGGGGTGGGGGTTAGATGGAGATAGTGAATGGACTACACACACACACAAACATAACATGACTTTGATTACTGAATGTGATAGGCCGCTCTGAACAAATGTGTTTTGAGCGAGCGCCTAAAACTCCAATAGATAGTGTACCGTGGTCACATAGATCCCCTATCGTAGAAACATTGCACCGAGACCAGAATTCGGCAGACGGGTGGTCAAGTAGTGCCGGAAAATAACTATTATTCCATAAGGGCATCTCAGCTATAATATCGCTAAATCCAACCATCCTCTTAATCTGTCTCCACACTAATCTTGCCAGACGAAGCATGGGTAACAGACGTGGGACATTTACCTTTTCCAACTCCAAAAAACCCAATGGGCAATCGGCACGTGCGGCATGAAGCAAATGGCCCTCAGAGTTAGGAAGATGATTACCGGGCATCCATTTATTTATAGCTCTGGCCTGTCCAGCCAGATAGTATAGAAAAAAATCCGGCAGTGCTGCCCCCTCCCCTTTCTTTGGCCTTTGTAGCGTGGACAGCTTGAGTTTTGGCCTGGTTCTCCCCCATATAAAAAACTTAATCTGGGAGTTCAAATTGGTAAAGAAAGACTTAGGCACCACCACAGCACTATGTTGGAGAAAGTAGCTGAGCTTAGGGAGTAGTATAATTTTAATTAAGTTAATGCGTCCGGCTACAGACAGCGGGAGTTTGCTCCAAATCGCAAATTTGACTTTAACCAACTCCAGCAATGGATATATATATATTAAGTTCCAGATCAAACGTGCTGCATTGAGAAATATGAACACCCAAATATTTAAAGTGTGGTACAATAGGTAGCAAGGAGAGAGTCTCAAGTCGTGGCATCGGGGTATGGGAAAGAGGCATCAGAGCAGACTTCTTCCAATTTATATATAGGCCGGAATGTTTACTGAATATATCTATCGTGGCGATCACCTCCGTCAGTGTCTCCTCCGCCCTATCCATAAATATTATTTAATCAGCATATAGGCCTATGGTATCCACCCGATCTGCTATCTCTATGCCCATAATATTAGGGGAAGTTCTCATGCGAATTGCCAGTGCCTCTATTGCAAGAGCAAAGAGGGCCGGGGAAAGGGGACACCCCTGACGAGTCCCTCTGTGTAAAGAAAAGGACTCGGATATGGAACCATTTACAATGACACTGGCTTTAGGTTTCATATATTATGTATTAAACCATTTTAGGAACCTATCCCCAAATACATATTTCTGCAAGCATGCATGGAGGAAGGGCCATTCAAGGGAATCGAAGGCTCTGGCTGCATCCAACGATGCCAGTGCCCACTTATTGACTTATTGTCCGGCATTAGGGAGCTATATTGAACCACCGATTGGACCCATCTAATATTAATGGAGGTGCTTTTACCAGGCATAAAACCAGTCTGGTCAGGGTGTATGAGTTCCAAAATGATTGAGTTTAGCCTGGTAGCCAAGATTTTCGTAAAAATTTTATAATCCACATTTACTAAAGATATGGGACGATAAGATCCACAATCTAAAGGGTCCTTCCCCTCCTTCTTAAGCACTATTATATTAGCTTCATAAAAGGACTCCGGCATGGCCCCCCCCCCCAAACCCCCCGGAACACCGATAACAAAAGTGGCACCAAAATCTCCCGGTATTTCCTGTACAGCTCGATAGGAAACCCATCCGGCCCAGGGGCCTTCCCAGAGGCCATATCACTCATAGCATCTTCTATCTCTTCCAAAGTGAATTCAGCGTCCATAAAGGCCCGCTGAGAAGTACTCAATGTGGGAAATGTTATATCTGATAGGTAGTCTAGACAACCCTGGCTATCAACGTCATTTTTTGAGATGTACAGTGAACTATAATAATCATAAAAACAACCCATTATTTCTTCGGTTGAGGATACCAGTTTACCGTCTAAGCTGCGGATCTGTAATGTTATGTTGTATTGTGCTGACGCACCAAATAAGCCAGAAATTTACTGGACTAGTTCCCTAGTTCAAAGTAGGACTGGCGAGTAAAGAATAGTTTACGTTTGGACTTAAGCCCCCGTTACACACTGCGATATCGCTAGCAATATCGCTGTAAAGTCACCGATTTTGTGACGTAGCAGCGATATTGCTAGCGATATCGCTACATGTGATACTTACCTCCGACCGGCTCCCCCCGCTGATTATCGCTGGTCGCGCGAGAAGGTCCTGAATCATTTCTCGTCGGGCTTCCTGCTGGGCTTCCTGTGGTGCCGACGAGCGACGCGTGGATGCGGGCGGGAGGACATCAGGATCGCCGCGTCTGACAGGTAAGTAGCGACCCCAGCGATGTCGCTGGTGAGATCTGCCTGTGTGGCAGCTCACTAGCGACCACTTAACGATGCACCAGCGATCCATATCGTCGGGATCGCTGGTGCATCACTAAGTGTAACGGTACCCTTAGACTCTATGTATTGAGTATGTAATCTTTGGGCAGTCAACCACTCCAATCTCTCCAAACCTCTAGTTTGATCAGATATGTAAGCGGCCTCTGAATCTTTCAAACGTTTCTCCATCTCATCATCCTCCCCCGACGTCACCCGTTTGATGTAGGAGATCGTAGAAGGCAAGCAACCTCTCAAGTACGCCTTAAGGGTGTCCCAAAATAAGTTAACATTCCGGGGTTGGAGGAGATGAAGCTGTGTAATTGGTCAATTGTTCTGTCAGGTGACTTTACCAACTTCAACCAGAAAGGATTTAATTTCCATACCATCCTACCACTTGGTGGGCCATATTTAAGTTTAAGAATGATCGGACTATGATCTGAAATCCCTCTACTACCATGCTCAATGTTATCTACCCACATTGCCAGACCGCTAGATCCAAAAATGCAATCAATGCGGGATAAGGAACGCTTAGTGGATGAATGGCAAGTATATTCCCTTATCTCAGGGTGGCGCGTTCTCCATATGTCTAGCCATCCACTACCTTCTATAAACTGTGACAATTGGGATGTAGCTGTCGCCGGGATCCCACTTTGTATCCCATCATCCAGTCTCAACCTATCAAGGCGACTATTCATAACCAAATTAAAGTCCCCCATGCAAATGACATCTGCATCTGGATAATGCAGAGCAAAACGCAATGCCTTCTGGAGAATTGACGTACCAGCTGGAGGGGGATTATAAACACATAAAATAACATTTCCTAGAGTTGATCAGTGCATACACAAATACGAAACATCCCTCAGAGTCTCTCCGGGCCTCCCGAACCTCCCATCTAACGTCCTTGTGTATCAGTAGTGAGACTCCCCTGGAATAGCTGGTATGAAATGCGTGTATAGACCACTGAACCCATGGTTTTTGTACGCTCCGGACTGTATCTCTGGTCAGGTGTGTCTCGACCAGAGCCACAATGTGAGGGTGATAGTGCCTGATTTGTGAGAATACGTTAATCTTTTTCTGGGGGTTTTGATACCCCTCACATTCTATGTCATGCATATTAATTCAGAACCCATCTCTATTCATCTGGGCATGTTGCGCACCGATGCCCGGGCAGAATTCAGGGACACCACATAAATAGCAGGACTTCCATTGGCTGCAACTTTTACCTAAGTAACACTTAAAGCTAAAACTAAAGCTTTTGAAAAAAGAAGAAAAAAGCAGAACGTAAATCTAATGACATAGGAGCAAGGTCCTACGCCCCTATTGAAAAATAAACAAGGGGATCACTGAACGCAGTGTCCGGTATTGTAGTTATCTGGGTGCTCGCCAGGAGAGCTCCAATTAAGCCTGTAATTAAAGGATCCAGATGAAAGTAGGCACATTAGGATTCCTTCGCAGGAGATCCTCTATGGGACCGCAGCCACTCGGTAGCCTCCATTGGATCCGTGAAAAACACGGAGGAACCCCTGTGGACAATCCGAAGTCGAGCCGGATAAATCATCGAATATACAATGTTCCTTTCCCTGAGCCGCTTCTTGATGTCGATGAATGGTGCACGTTGCTTCTGAAGTTCCATGGAGAAATCCGGGAAGATTGAGATCACAGCATTGTTGAACTTGATGGGACTCTTTTGTCGTGCAAGGCGTAGAATGGTGTCTCTGTCTTTACAGTTGAGGAGACGTGCCAGGAAGGGTCGAGGTGGGCCTCCCGGAGGTAGAGGCTTTGTGGCAACTCTGTGGGCTCTCTCAACAGTGAACACCGACGAGAATTCGTCTCCCAGAGAGGCCTTAAGCCAGCCCTCCAGGAATTGCTCAGGGTGCTGACCTTCAGCTCGTTCTGGCAGACAGATGACTTGGATGTTATTCTGATGCATTCTGTTCTCTATGTCGTCTGCTTTCTGCTTCCAGGCGTTCATAGAGCCCGCTACCTTGGTTAACTTGGCCTCCATAGGCGTAATAGTATCCTCCACCTGGGACACTCTTGTCTCCACCTCTGTGATGCATCCCCTCATGGCCTGCATATCATGACGGAGTCTCCCCACCTCATTGTAGACATCTTCTATTTTCTCCGTCAGAGATGTCCTAGTGAGGGAGATAGCCTGCATCAACTGTTCAGATGCCTGCTTAAGAGTCATTTCTTCCTGTTCAGTCTCCTCTCCGCTCCCTGAGGGACGATTTTTACGCTGAGGCTGTGAAGAGGTATTCCTCAGAGAACGTGCACTCTCAGCATGGTCGGGTCTGACAAATTCCTTTAATTTTTCTGCTGCCGTCGATCCTTTAGATCGATTCATGGTTAAGAGCAGTGAGATACACTGGTGTAACTAGAAATGTACAGTCCAGGATTCCTTCCACAGCAGTTGTATATACAGCAGGGACCAGGTTAACTATTTATGGCCCAGGAGCAGTATCCGTACACACGGAAACACCGTATCACTGAGGCTTCTTATGGCAGGGGGAGAGAAATCCGCCCTCAGAGACAGTAGCAGTGAGAGGGAGAGAAAGTTCTCCCACAGTAGTGCCACCAACAGGCCAGCGGTACAGTTAATAAGAGGGAGGGAGTAATGCAGGGCCCATCTTTCAGGGCACTCACCGCATATCCCTCTGATTCTGTAGGATACAGGTCGCTGCCTGGTGATGTTGCAACGCTGGAAGCTGAACGCCGCCGCTCCTTCTGATAGAGCGCGCGTCCAAGATGGCCGCCGTCTCGTGTGGGCCCCGCCGTCCACCCCGGCTTTTCAGGCTTCACGCTCACCGGAGCCGTCCTACGCCCTCCCGCGGAGTTCCTGGGGGGTCCCGGTACCTAGAGACACCAAGCGCTGCCAGATATGCAGCGATAGACAAGCGATATTTGCAGGATAGATGCAGGATGGGCAGGAGCTCTTGCAGCGCGCGTCTGCCCTCCGCCACTACATAGCCACGCCCCTACCACAATAAATTTTAAACAAAACAATTCAGATGCAGTTGAAGTTCAGGCTTTCAGCTTTCATTTGAGGATTTTCACATTAAAATTGGATGAAGGGTTTAGGAGTTTCAGCTCCTTAACATGTGCCACCCTGTTTTTAAAGGGACCAAAAGTAATTGGACAAATGACTCCAAGGCTATTTCATGGACAGGTGTGGGCAATCCCTTCGTTATGTCATTCTCAAGCTGATAAAAAGCCTGGAGTTGATTTGAGGTGTGGTGCTTGCATTTGGAAGGTTTTGCTGTGAAGGAAATGCGGTCAAAGGAGCTCTCCATGCAGGTGAAACAAGCCATCCTTAAACTGCAAAAGCAGAAAAAAACCATCCGAGAAATTGTTACATTAGGAGTGGAAAAATCTACAGTTTGGTACATCCTGAGAAAGAAAGAAAGCACTGGTGAACTCATTAATACAAAAAGACCTGGGCGCCCACGGAAGACAGCAGTTGTGGATGATCACAGAATAATCTCCATGGTAAAGAGAAACCCCTTCACAACAGCCAACCAAGTGAACAACACTCTCCAGGAGGTAGGCGTATCAATATCCAAATCTACCATAAAGAGAAGACTGCATGAAAGTAAATACAGAGGGTTCACTGCACGGTGCAAGCCACTCATAAAGCATCAAGAATAAAAAGGCTAGACTGGACTTTGTTAAAAAAAAACATCTAAAAAAGCCAGCACAGTTCTGGAAGAACATTCTTTGGACAGATGAAACCAAGATCAACCTCTACCAGAATGATGGAAAGAGAAAAGTATGGCAAAGGCGTGGTACAGCTCATGATCCAAAGCATACCACATCATCTGTAAAACACGGCGAAGGCAGTGTGATGGCTTGGGCATGCATGGCTGCCAGTGGCACGGGGTCACTAGTGTTTATTGATAATGTGACACAGGACAGAGGCAGCCGATTGAATTCTTAGGTATTCAGAGCCATTGTCATGATCCATGCTGGATCATGACTGATATAATGCAAAGTAACCTTTTTTTTTCCTTGAGCTGTGTGATCGGAGTTGGGTTTGCCCCCGGTGGCCATTAGGATTATTACACGGTGGTGTCTTTTGTTCTGTTTGCCCCGGTGGCCAGTATGGTGATTGCACTGGTGTTTTTAGAGATAGTTTTCCCCCGGTGGTGGTTAGTGTAATTGCACGGTGTGTTTTCTCAATAAAGGTGTGTCAGTTGTTCTGACTCACGTTGGTGATATTGTTTGTCTTTTCCAACCATGCTGGGTGAAGGAAGGAGCTGAGGAGAGTCCAGGACAGCTCAGTCAGAGTCCTGGAGTGGCAGCTATGGTGTCAGTGAGGAGTTCGTGTTAAGCATGGTGGAGTGGCAGCTATGGTGTCAGTGAAGAATTCTTGCAAAGCTTGGTGGAGTGGCAGCTATGGTGTAGAGCTGCACTCAGTTGCTGACTCTTTTGCTGGAAGCTGCACTCAGGTGCTGGACTCCGTTGCTGGACAGCTGCACTCAGGTGCTGGACTCCGTTGCTGGACAGCTGCACCCAGGTGTTGGACACGGTGGGAGGAAGATGCACTCTGGTGTTGGACTCTGTTGCCTGGAGCAAGTGCATCAGAGCAAAGCTAAGTATTTCCCTGTTTGTCACTTTTCCTCATGTTGGTGTTTGAACAGCGGTGGGGCCAGTGCCTGCACCACCGAGCTCCCTAGTAAGGAATAGGTGTAGGGTGTGCTAGGGTGAACAGGTATCCTGATCAGCGACAGGTGAGGAGCCTGTATAGGGAACGTTAGGAGTGTTAGGGACACTGACTCGGGAGTGCAGGAGGTCCCAACATCCCCCGTTCCCTATCGCAGGGCCCACCATTGTAAATGTTTCCCTATCCCCTGTGTCTTGTATTAGTTACCAGCCTGCGGGCCGCATCACACTGGACAATTACACGTGCCGTGTCCAGTTGTATTAGTTACCGGACCGCTGGCCGTGTCACACAGGACGGGGCGCGTGACAGCCATACTGTGTGCTCAGATCCAGCCAAATGCAGCCAAACTGATTGGTCGTCGTTTCATACTACAGATGGACAATGACCCAAAACATAAAGCAAAAGCAACCCTGGAGTTTATTAAAGCAAAGAAGTGGAATATTCTTGAATGGCCAAGTCAGTCACCTGATCTCAACCCAATTGAGCATGCATTTCACTTGTTAAAGACTAAACTTCAGACAGAGAGGCCCACAAACAAACAGCAACTGAAATCCACCGCAGTGAAGGCCTGACAGAGCATCAAAAAGGAGGAAACAGCGTCTGGTGATGTCCATGAGTTCAAGACTTCAGGGAGTCATTGCCAACAAAGGGTTTTCAACCAAGTACTAGAAATGAACATTTTATTTACAATTATTTAATCTGTCCAATTACTTTTAGTCCCTTTAAAAACAGGGTGGCACATGTTAAGGAGCTGAAACTCCTAAGCCCTTCATCCAATTTTAATGTGGATACCCTCAAATGAAAGCTGAAAGTCTGAACTTCAACTGCATCTGAATTGTGTTGTTTAAAATTCATTGTGGTAGTGTCTAGAACCAAAATTAGAAAAATGTTGTCTCTGTCCAAATATATATGGACCTAACTGTATATAGAAGGAAAGAAGGAGTCAGCTTAATAGGCAGTCATATTTACACTCACCCAGTAAAGCCTGCAACATGGTACCGGTTCTGGAGGTGGTGACAAAGCTCCGGTTCTGGGTAGATCATCCTTTCTACCACAATGACCCTTGTTTGTGGATCCCAACTCTCTAGAGCGTCCATTGCTGCTCCGATTGCTGCTGTGCGGCTGCACCTCCTCCGCAGGTGGGTGTACTTCACGCCCTGGGGACGACATTCTTAGCACAGTGGCAGCTAAGCGCCTCCGACTTTTTAACCCCTTCATGACCCAGCCTATTTTGACCTTAATGACCTGGCCATTTTTTGCAATTCTGACCAATGTCCATTTATGAGGTAATAACTCAGGAATAGTGTTGAGCATTCCGATACCGCAAGTATCGGGTATCGGCCGATATTCACTGTATCGGAATTCCGATACTGAGTTCCGATACTTTTATCATATCGAATACCGGAATCGGAAGTTCCCATAATGCTATGAGCCAGTTTGATTTGATTCAGCCAATGACAATCCTCAGAAGTGTGGGCACATCCTGTTAGGCATGTAGGCATGTTAACTAATGGCATGGCTGTGATTGGCTGCTGAAATGATGTCATGATGCACTATAAAAGCCGCCGCAGCCGCCATTTCTGGTTCACTCTGCTGTAATTCAGTTAGGGACAGGCTGCTGTTCAAGACTGTGAGGGACAGTTAGTGATTTTACCAAGGCTACATTCTCAATAAGTGTAGCTTTCTTTTGCCTTGCAGTAGTGTTCACAGCTGTCTGCAAGGTCTGTGTGAGTGCAGCTCACGCTGAGTAGTGTGTCCTGCAGCCACGTCTGGTTGTGGTTGTAGGATGCTCAGTGTGTCACTGCCTCATACATATTTTTCATTTTTTGCTGCTCATTTTTCATTCTATTAGTGTGCACTGTGCATCCATCCGTATCCATATACGTTGGCTGCAAACACTATAGGAGTAGACAGCGGAGCCTCTCTGCAGCCTTTCAGTGCTAGTGCCCAGTTTGCTGCACTGTTCACGGCTGTCTGAGAGGTCTCTGACTGTGTGTGAGTGCAGCTCACGCTGAATATTGTGTCCTTCAGCTACGTCTGGTTGTAGGCCGCTCAGCGTGCGTCACTGCCTCACACATATTTTTCTTTTATTGCAGCTCATTTTTTATTCTCCTATTAGTGTGCATCCATCCGTATCCATATACAGTGGTTGCAAACACTATAGGAGTAGACAGCGGAGCATCTCTGCAGCCTTTCAGTGCTAGTGCCCAGTTTGCTGCACTGTTCACGGCTGTCTGAGAGGTCTCTGACTGTGTGAGAGCAGCTCACGCTGAGTAGTGTGTCCTTCAGCTACGTCTGGTTGTAGGCCGCTCAGCGTGCGTCACTGCCTCACTCATATTTTTCTTTTATTGCAGCTCATTTTTATTCTCCTATTAGTGTGCATCCATCCATATCCATCTAAATTGGTTGGTTGAAAACACTATAGAGGAGTCTTTTTTCTGGCTTGTGCCCTTCATCTGCAGCCAGATTAGTATTACCCTATTTTTTGGAGCCTCATCTTTTGCATTGTAGGTTACCTTCCTGCATTGTAATAGCTCCAAAAAGTTAGTGATACTATCGCTTTCAAATCTTCGGTCACATCCTTTTAGTTTTTTTTTTAAAAAATTAAAAAAAATAAAGTTCACCAAACACTCCATTTCACAGTTGTGTAGGCCACATTAGCTCCTATTAAAGTGTAGTCCACACACACACTTCATAAAATTAGTGTTTCTTATATCTGTTACCAGCTGTTCAGAAATAAGCACACTAAGCCCCCCCTTTGTACTTTTCTGCCTATCTTTATCAGTCTACCAAGATGAAGAAGGCAGGGAGTAAGGGGCGTGGGCGTGGAGTTTCAGCAGGGAGAGGACGTGGGGATTCTGCAGGAAGAGAACGTGGGGATTCTGCAGGGAGAGGACGTGGGGATTCTGTGCCTGCTGCTGGCACAAGTGAGTCAGCATCCCCCAGTTTCACCAGGCAACA
This sequence comes from Dendrobates tinctorius, assembly GCF_039654945.1. Classification (NCBI taxonomy): domain Eukaryota; kingdom Metazoa; phylum Chordata; class Amphibia; order Anura; family Dendrobatidae; genus Dendrobates; species Dendrobates tinctorius. Next base: position 2,691,730 of record NW_027361674.1, read on the forward strand.
GTCCTTTATGCGCAGCTTTGTAGGACCTCGCTGTACCCCACTGCTGCGGGAGGAACAAATTGAAGCCGTTGTCGGATGGATGGCAGCTAACGCATCGACTTCAATGACTTCCACGTCCTCTCAGGGCCAGAGCACTGAAGAGCAACCATCTGTCTCTTCACCACCTGCCAAAGTGCCCAGGCAGTCAGAGAGCCCTGGACAGGAGCCATCACAGTCTGTAATTCTGTTCTCTGAATCTGTTGGCTTGGAAAGAGGCGGCCAGCCAAGCATCATTCAAGAATGTGAAGAAGAGGGAGTATGCAGTGATGCGCAACTTCTTTGTCCCTCTGAATCAGAAGAGGCGGGTGGGCCAGTGCCTATGGTCAGCACACCTCAGTACGCATCAGATGACTCAGGTGCCACTTTCTGGTGCATACGGTGCTGGCGAGACAACCCAGGAGAAGCAGGTGTTTGAAGAGGGGAGTGTAGATGATGAGGTCCTTGACCCATCATGGCGTGAGGAACAGGAAGGTGGTGGGAGCAGCTCTGAGGAAGAGATTCCCCGAACGGCCAAAACAGGCCTTCGATTCCACGCAGATGGCGAGTGCAGATGATGCACTAGTCAGCATGACTGTCCCCCTTATCTGCCTGCTTCAAAAACACTGCAAGCACTAAGGAAGGAGGTTTTGGAAGAGGTGGAGGATGAGGAGTCACAAATGCCATCTGCTTCTGGACAGTCTGCGCTACGTGGTTCCTCACAAAGGCCTAGGCAGGGGACACTTTGTGAGGAGGATGAGGAGGAGTCAATGGAGGAGGAAGACATCTCTCCAGAGGAGGAAGGTACACAATGCTCTAGTCAGTACGTACAGCGAGGGTGGGGTGATGCAGAGCAGGCAGAGATGACGACTCAAGCAGGGGACAGTAGTGGGAATGTGGACAGAGCTGGAGACCTTGCCGGACACACATCAGGGGATCAACTGACGTGACTGAGCCCCAGTAACTCAGGAACAAGTGTGGATTGTGCAGACACCACTTCAGAGCAGTAAATGGCAGGGTTGGAGGCCAGGGGAAATACTAGAGACAGTGGAGCCAGAGGCCATGGTGGAGCACGGTTACAATCAGTAGTAGTCTACAACCTATATAAAACTTGCTGCAAGTTGGACTCCGCCTGCTGCATGATTTGATCCTGGGCTTCAACACAGCCAGTTGTCGCTCGGAAGTGCTGTCCGCACAGAGAAAAACACTATCTCCTGTGTTAGTGGGGTTCAGTAACGTCAGCTGTTCCCCTGCTGAGTGGACGACAAAGTCTCCTGCTGCCTCCACATTCACAAACCATCAGGCCTCAGCCTGATCCATGCTTAATCCTGGGCTCCAACAACACCAGTTGGTGTTCAGAAGTGCCGTCTTCACAGAAAAACACACTAGCTTCTGTGTTAGTGGGGTTCAGTAACGTCAGCTGTTCCCCTGCTGTGTGGACGACAAAGTCTCCTGCTGCCTCCACATTCACAAACCATCATGCCTCAGCCTGCTCCATGCTTAATCCTGGGCTCCAACAACGCCAGTTGGTGTTCAGAAGTGCCGTCTTCACAGAGAAAAACACACTAGCTCCTGTGTTAGTGGGGTTCAGTAACGTCAGCTGTTCCCCTGCTGTGTGGACGACAAAGTCTCCTGCTGCCTCCACATTTACAAACCATCAGGCCTCAGCCTGCTTCATGCTTAATCCTGGGCTCCAACAACGCCAGTTGGTGTTCAGAAGTGCCGTCTTCACAGAGAAAAACACACTAGCTTCTGTGTTAGTGGGGTTCAGTAACGTCTTCTGTTCCCCTGCTGTGTGGACGACAAAGTCTCCTGCTGCCTCCACATTCACAAACCATCAGGCCTCAGCCTGCTCCATGCTTAATCCTGGGCTCCAACAACGCCAGTTGGTGTTCAGAAGTGCCGTCTTCACAGAGAAAAACACACTAGCTTCTGTGTTAGTGGGGTTCAGTAACGTCTTCTGTTCCCCTGCTGTGTGAACGACAAAGTCTCCTGCTGCCTCCACATTCACAAACCATCAGGCCTCAGCCTGCTCCATGCTTAATCCTGGGCTCCAACAACGCCAGTTGGTGTTCAGAAGTGCCGTCTTCACAGAGAAAAACACACTAGCTCCTGTGTTAGTGGGGTTCAGTAACGTCAGCTGTTCCCCTGCTGTGTGGATGACAAAGTCTCCTGCTGCCTCCACATTCACAAACCATCAGGTCTCAGCCTGCTCCATGCTTAATCCTGGGCTCCAACAACGCCAGTTGGTGTTCAGAAGTGCCGTCTTCACAGAGAAAAACACACTAGCTCCTGTGTTAGTGGGGTTCAGTAACGTCAGCTGTTCCCCTGCTGTGTGGATGACAAAGTCTCCTGCTGCCTCCACATTTACAAACCATCAGGCCTCAGCCTGCTCCATGCTTAATCCTGGGCTCCAACAACGCCAGTTGGTGTTCAGAAGTGCCGTCTTCACAGAGAAAAACACACTAGCTTCTGTGTTAGTGGGGTTCAGTAACGTCAGCTGTTCCCCTGCTGTGTGGACGACAAAGTCTCCTGCTTCCTCCACATTCACAAACCATCAGGCCTCAGCCTGCTCCATGCTTAATCCTGGGCTCCAACAACGCCAGTTGGTGTTCAGAAGTGCCGTCTTCACAGAGAAAAACACACTAGCTCCTGTGTTAGTGGGGTTCAGTAACGTCAGCTGTTCCCCTGCTGTGTGGACGACAAAGTCTCCTGCTGCCTCCACATTTGCAAACCATCAGGCCTCAGGCTGCCCCATGCTTAATCCTGGGCTCCAACAACGCCAGTTGGTGTTCAGAACTGCCGTCTTCACAGAGAAAAACACACTATCTCCTGTGTTAGTGGGGTTCAGTAACGTCAGCTGTTCCCCTGCTGTGTGGACGACAAAGTCTCCTGCTGCCTCCACATTCACAAACCATCATGCCTCAGCCTGCTCCATGCTTAATCCTGGGCTCCAACAACGCCATTTGGTTTTCAGAAGTGCCGTCTTCACAGAGAAAAACACACTAGTTTCTGTGTCAGTGGGGTTCAGTAACGCCAGCTGCTCCCCTGCTGTGTGGATGGCAAAGTCTCCTGCTGCCTACACAGTCACACTACTACTGATTTTTAACTGCGCTCCACTTAGGCCTCTGGCTCCACTGTCTATAGTATTTCCCCTGGCCTCCAACCTCGCCAGTTGCTGCTCCGAAGTGGTGTCTGCACAATCCACACTTGTTCCTGTGTTCCTGGGGCTCAGTCACGTCAGTTGATCCCCTGATGTGTGTCCGGCAAGGTCTCCTGCTCTGTCCACATTCCCATTACTAGTAGTGGGAATGTGGACAGAGCAGGAGACCTTGCCGGTCACACATCAGGGGATCAACTGACGTGACTAAGCCCCTGTAACCCAGGAACAAGTGTGGATTGTGCAGATGCCACTTCTGAGCAGCAACTGGCGGGGTTGGAGGCCAGGGGAAATACTAGAGACAGTGGAGCCAGAGGCCTAAGTGGAGCACGGTTACAATCAGTAGTAGTGTACAACCGATATAAAACTTGCTTCAAGTAGGCCTCAGCCTGCTCCATGATTGATTCTGGGCTTCAACACAGCCAGTTGGTGCTCGGTAGTGCCATCTGCACAGAGAAAAACACATGCTCTAGTGTTAGTGGGGTTCAGTAATGCCAGCTGCTCCCCTGCTGTGTGGACGACAAAGTCTCCTGCTGCCTCCAAAATCACACTACATCTTACTTTTAACTCGCTCCAAGAAGGCCTCAGCCTGCTGCATGATTGACCCTGGGCTCCAACATCGCCAGTTGCTGCTCAGAAGTTTTTTTGGCACGGGTACTCCCTCCTGCCCTGCCTGGTTCCAGCACGCCTGCTGTTTCCGGGTAGTGTCAACGTCACTTTGCCACCAATACATGGTCCTGTCGTGTTGCGGTCGGGTTAGCCGAGTCTATGGTGCCTGCAGTTTAGGTGTTTCCTATGTGGGCTGCGGGTTCTGGTAATAAAGGCTGGTTCCGTAGTGCCAATAGGACAAGCACCCCCTGTAGGACTGTGGGTTTCGGTAACTGCGGCCGGCTCGCGGCCTTGCAACGTTGTTTTTCAGGGGTAGCTTCTGCTACCTATCCGGTTCCAGCACCGTCAGCTGGTTCTCGGCAGTGCCTTTGGCCTAGGTGCCTCCTCGGTATCCGAGTTCCAGCAACGTCTGCTGGTCCTTCGTAGTGCTTTGTAGCACAGGTACCTCCTGCTTAGTAACCGTGTTCCAGCACTGTCAGCTGGTCCATGGTTGTGCCATTGGCTCTTGTTCCTTCTGCTGCCACTCTGGGTACCAGCACCGTCAGCTGGTTCACGGTAGTTCCATTGACTCTTGTAGCTTCTGCTACCCATCTGGGTTCCAGCACCGTCAGCTGGTTCTCGGTAGTTACATTGACTCTTGTAGCTTCTGCTACCCATCCGGGTTCCAGCACCGTCAGCTGGCTCTCGGCAGTGCCTTTGGCCTAGGTGCCTCCTTCTCGGTATCCGAGTTCCAGCAACGTCTGCTGGTCCTTGGTACTGCTTTATAGCACAGGTACCTCCTGCTTAGTAACCGTGTTCCAGCACTGTCAGCTGGTCCACGGTTGTGCCATTGGCTCTTGTTCCTTCTGTTGCCACTCTGGGTACCAGCACCATCAGCTGGATCTCGGTAATTCCATTGACTCTTGTAGCTTCTGCTACCCATCCGGGTTCCAGCACCGTCAGCTGGTCCTCGGCAGTATCTTTGGCACGGGTACTGCCTCCTGCCCAACCTGGTTCCAGCACGCCTGCTGTTTCCGGGTAGTGTCAACGTCACTTTGCCACCAATACATAGTCCTGTCGTGTTTGCGGTCGGGTTAGCCGAGTCTATGGTGCCTGCAGTTTAGGTGCTTCCTATGTGGGCTGTGGGTTCTGGTAGTAAAGGCTGGTTCCGTAGTGCCAATAGGACAAGCACCCCCTGTAGGACTGTGGGTTTCGGTAACTGCGGCCGGCTCACGGCCTTGCAACGTTGTTTTTCAGGGGTAGCTTCTGCTACTCATCTGGGTTCCAGCACCGTCAGCTGGTTCTCGGCAGTGCCTTTGGCCTAGGTGCCTCCTTCTCGGAATCCGAGTTCCAGCAACGTCTGCTGGTCCTTGGTAGTGCTTTATAGCACAGGTACCTCCTGCTTAGTAACCGTGTTCCAGCACTGTCAGCTGGTCCACGGTTGTGCCATTGGCTCTTGTTCCTTCTGCTGCCACTCTGGGTACCAGCACCGTCAGCTGGTTCTCGGTAGTTACATTGACTCTTGTAGCTTCTGCTACCCATCCGGGTTCCAACACCGTCAGCTGGTTCTCGGCAGTGCTTTTGGCCTAGGTGCCTCCTTCTCGGTATCCGAGTTCCAGCAACGTCTGCTGGTCCTTGGTAGTGCTTTATAGCACAGGTACCTCCTGCTTAGTAACCCTGTTCCAACACTGTCAGCTGGTCCACGGTTGTGCCATTGGCTCTTGTTCCTTCTGCTGCCCATCCGGGTTCCAGTACCAGCAGCTGGTTCTCGGCAGTTCCTCAGCCTTCTTGTACCTTCTGCTACTTTTCAAAGTTCTCGCTTGTGGAAATGGTTTTTGGTTCTCACTCTGGATCTCCCTGACGACGACCCTGAAGACGACGACCCTGAAGACCACACCGAAGAAGACCAAAAAGATGACCCTGAAGAAGATGACCAAGATGACAAAGAACATGAAGACAACCACCAAGATGCAGAACAACAAGCGACAGAAGACCAAGAAGCAGAAGAACAAAAAGCAGAAGGACCAAAAGCAGAAGAACATTAAGCATAAGACTAAAAATCAGAGCAAAAGATATTATCTAAATTCTAAGCAGAAGAAGACTAAGCAGTGTATGGGGGTGAGTCCGTTCCTCCTCGTGGTGCCCCTGGAAAATGCCTGCTGCTGCAGGCCAAACTGAACGCGGACAAATCCTGTTGTAAATCTTTTGTGACAGGCAGAACGGAAGGTGTAATCTTCAAACTTTTATAGATAACAACTACAGGAATGCCTGTCACAAATAAGAATATGATGAAGAAGAAGAATAGGAAGAAGATGAATAAGAAGAATATGAAGAATGTACAAAAAAAGAATAATAGGAAGAAGATGAAGAATGTAAAAAAAAAGAATAATAGGAAGAAGGTGAAGAAGAAGAAGAAGATGAATAAGGTGAAGAAGAAGTTGATGAAAAAGATGCTGCTGCTGAGGATGATGAATGAGAAAGTGTTGGAGAAGTAAAAAAGAAGGTGAAGAGCATGGAAGTAGTGAAACATACATATCTAACAAAATATACAAAAGGTTAACATAGTCAATATCTTTGTAACGCCGAACATCTTTAAAAACAAAATTTATTCCTGCTATTCCATTTGATTGGGCTAAACCTCTATGCCTTTAATGTCTCCTTCACCTCCCCCAATACATTCTACATTATTCTTAGTTGTTTTTCGTCATGTAGAATTAAACTACAAGGAAAGAAAGGGTTTTTTTTAATTCTGATATTTCTGTTCAATTGACTTGAATGGGACTTCCGGGATCGGAATCGGCGATACCCGATACTTTTTTCATATCGGCCGATCCAATCCGATCCGATATTTTTCAATGTCGGGTGGTATCGCTCAACACTACTCAGGAATGCTTCAACGGATCCTAGCGATTCTGAGATTTGTTTTTTTCGTGACATATTGGGCTTCTTGTTAGTGGTAAATTTAGATCAATAATTTTTGCGTATATTTGTGAAAAAATAGGAAACTTGGCGAAAATTTTGAAAATTTCGCAATTTTCAAATTTTGAATTTTTATTCTGTTAAACCATAGCGTTATGTGACACAAAATAGTTAATAAATAACATTTTCCACATGTCTATTTTACATCAGCACAATTTTGGAACCAAATTTTTTTTTTTAGGAAGTTATAAGGGTTAAAAGTTGACCAGCCATTTCCCTTTTTTACAACAAAATTTACAAAACCATTTTTTTTTAGGGACCACCTCACATTTGAAGTCAGTTTGAGGGGTCTATATGGCTGAAAATATCCAAACGTGACACCATTATAAAAACTACACCCCTCAAGCTGATCAAAACCACATTCAAGACGTTTGTTAACTCATAAGGTGTCTCACATCAGCAGAAGCAACATGGAAGGAAAAAATGAACATTTAATTTTTATTCACAAAAATGATCTTTTAGCAACAATTTTTTTATTTTCCCAAGGGTAAAAGGAGAAAGTGGACCCCAAAAGTTGTCCAATTTGTCCTGAGTACGCTGAAACCCCATATGTGGGGGGGAACCACTGTTTGGGCGCACGGCAGGACTCTGAATGGAAGGAGCGCCATTTGATTTTTTGAATGGAAAATTAGCTCCAGTCTTTAGCGGACACCATGTCGTGTTTGGAGAGCCCCTGTGTGGCTAAACTTTGGAGCTCCCCCACAACTGACCCCATTTTGGAAACTAGACCCCCTAAGGAATTTACCTAGATGCATAGTGAGCACTTTAAACCCCCAGGTGCTTCACAAATTGATCCATAAAAATGAAAAAGTATTTTTTTCACAAAAATTTTCTTTAAGCCTCAATTTTTTCATTTTCACATGGGCAACAGGATAAAATGGATCCTAAAATTTGTTGGGAAATTTCTCCTGAGTACACCAATACCTCATATGTAGTCATAAACCACTGTTTGGATGCATGGCAGGGCTCGGAAGGGAATGAGCGCCATTTGACTTTTTGAATGGAAAATTAGCTCCAATCGTTAGTGAACACCATGTCGCGTATGGAGAGCCCCGTGTGCCTAAACATTGGAGCTCCCTCACAAGTGACCCCATTTTGGAAACTAGACCCCCCAAGGAACTTATTTAGATGTGTGGTGAGCACTCTGAATCCCCAAGTACTTCACAGAAGTTTATAACGCAAAGCCGTGAAAATAAAAAATAATTTTTTTCCTCAATAATGATTTTTTTAGCCCGCAATTTTTTATTTTCACAAGGGTAACAGGAGAAATTGGACCCAAAAAGTTGTTGTCCAGTTTGTCCTGAGTACGCTGGTACCCCATATGTGGGGGGGTACCACTGTTTGGGCACACGTCGGGGCTCGGGAGGGAGCACCGTTTGACTTCTTGAACGAAAATTTGCTGGAATCAATTGTGGCGCCATGTCGCATTTGGAGACCCCTGATGTGCCTAAACTGTGGAAACCCATCAATTCTAACTCAACCCTAACCCCAACACACCCCTAACCACAATATTAACCCCAACACACCTCTAATCCCAACCCTAACCACAAGCCTAACCATAATCCCAACCCTAACCCTAGTTCCAGCCCTAACCCTAATTCTAACTCTAATGTCCCTACCTATGGGGATTATAAACGGGGGGTTAATTTACTATTTATTTTGATCACTGTGATAGAGTTTATCACAGTGACCAAAATGTCCCTGAAAAAATGAATGAATCTGCCGAAAATGGACACCGGGAGGGACAGCGGGCCTCAGAAGGTACCGGGGGGGGTGAAGTGGGGGAGCGAAGGGGAGGGGGAGCAGATGCTGACGGCGGCGGCAGATCGCCGCCATCAGTCAGTGGCGAGGCCAATTGCCCCCGTCAGTCGGTGAGGGGGGGGGTCGGATCTCTGTCTCCAGCCATGCCCGATGCTATTGCAGCATCGGACATGGCTGGATTGTAATATTTCATTGGTGAAATATTACAATTGCTCTGATTGGCTGTTTCACTTTTAACAGCCAATCAGAGCGATCGTAGCCACGGGGGGGCTGAGCCACCCACCCGGGGTGAAGTGCAAAGGGTCCTGTGGCTGCGGGTCGGGTGACCTTTCAGTGACCCAGGTCACCGGACCCGCAGGAACGCGATCCCCCCATGACACAAGTCGGATTGGCACCGACTTTCATGGCGCATACGCTGTGTCACAGATCAGGAAGGGGTTAAATCTTCCACCCGCTTGGATCGTCTCCCCGGCCCCCTTCCCGCAGAAGTGCTCAAGCTGCTTCCGGGTCAGGCACGCCAGTCCCAGTTACTGCGCTTGCGTGGCCGCCCGGAAGCTGTACACACGCCGGCAAATGATGGCAGATGATCTCCCCGCACGTGCTCTCATGAGACCAGGCAGACCTCCCTGGACCCGGTTTTCATGGAAATGGTCAGACGAGGGGGGAGGCTGACAGGCAGAGGCTCCCCCGGCGCTGCTTCTGGTGCCACAGCCCCTACCGTTCTCGCAGACACCACACAGGCGCCATGGATCTGACCCAGGTATGCCTCTTTTCCACAGGTACTCCATAGTGTCCAATAGGCACAGGAAACCAACTGAGGAGGAGAGTTAGACCACCCTCTTTTATTCTGTAGGTTTCCTGTTCCTATGGGCGGATTACCTCATGTGGGTGCTGTCGTGGCGAGGGGTAAAAGGGCAAAGAGCACTGACGCATTGCAGTACTTTATTGTGACCCAGTCAGGGCAGAGAAGTACATCTGCGTAGGAGCGCGATGCCGAGGAGATTGTGTGGATGACGAAGGGACGCGTCATCCACATGAAGCAAGCAGGAGGAAGGTGATCGTAAGAAGATCGGAGGTGCCGGACCAAGAACAGTGACACCCCTTGGACCAGACCGCCCTGCAGGTGAGTGTAATACGGTATTTTTGTTGTCTTGCAGGTTGGGTTGAGGGCAGATATTCAACATTATATACAGCACTACAACTCCCTTGTTTCCCACATCAGAGGAGAGTCCCTATCTCCCTCTTCTACAAGTGACCTCTGAAGGAATATCCGCAGGCACCTTAATCATATTACCCTAGGGTACCCTCCTTGAGTTAAAGGAGCTGTGGTGTAATAACCACTGTGTCCACTAGGGGGCGCTGTGTGGATGTCCAAGAGAACGGATGAGGCAGAATCCTGAAGGATAGTTATGTATCTCAAAGTGGGTGGCTTTGAGATGGAGACTTGTGTATGTGTGATCAGCAATATCATTGCTGAGGTGTTGTTTCTAAGTGTAAGGGAGAAATCTTCAGGTAGCTAGAGAGATGGGTGGGTTCTGGTTACCTACAAATCCACCCAGGGGTGTGTCTGAAAACGCCTATAGTAAAAGGCTTTGTAAGTGTGTGAAGGACCTGTGATGAGGTCATAGCCATGTGACCCAGTGGGCATGGCTACGGGCCATATAAGGTGGCCAGGGTAGATCACAAGGTGTGAATGCTGGGACCTGATTGGTCCAGTTTGGAAGGTCCTGTGAAGAAAAGGATCTCCTGGCTAACAGCCTGTGGAGCGGCTGTGTGTGTTATGGCGGCCAGTGTCTGAGAGTCCCTGAGGAGTGAGTGGATGTCTGCAGCCTGGAGAAACAGCCATATGGGAACCCCGACGTGGGTGAGATAACACTGGGGCTGAATAGCCTGTTTAATGAACGCTATGCTGTAATGTGAAGCTATAAAATGGACGCTAAGCTGTTGTATATTGCTGCTGTGGTTTATGATGGTGAATAAACCTCACGGACTGATATGGTTTTATGGAAAACCCGTACCGGATGTGATTTATTTGCTGCCAAGTGAGTGTCCCCCCAACCATGAATGACAGCGCTACCTCACATTTGATGGAGAAGCTATGGGCAATGGTGTAGCCTTGTTGCTGGGAGCAACGGATAAGGACTGCAAAATTCGGTGGCAAAGAGCAACGCTGAGCCAGGAGGGCTGACGGTTGTGGAAGTCATGTGATGTGCTGCTGACCGGCCATGTGTGAGCAGAGCCTGTGACAGCCTGCAAGTGGGGAAGCCACTGTCCGGCTGTGGTTCTGGAAACCGTGGGGCGGCCTAGTGAGTAAGGCACTGTCCGGATCGGTGAGCCCAGTGCGGCCGCTTCCCCAGGAGAAAGAGACTGGTAATTGCTAGGGTGCCTCTGCGGAGAAGAGGTACCTGAGGACCTGTGTGGGCAACACAGGAGAAACGGACTGGTGTTCGTGTGGTACTGACCTGGGTCAATGAGTAAAACGGTGACCCGTGTTGCCGACACAGGTATCGGACAGGTGTTCGTGTGGTACTGACCTGGGTCAGTGAGGAAGACAGTGTACCTGGAGGGTTCAGTGAGGAAAGGTCCTGGAGGGTCAGCCCTGAGAGAAGAGTCGGATCCCAGGAGCATATGGTGTGACCTTGGACCTGGTGAGGCGCGAGTGTTGGGCAGTCTCAGGCGGAGACAGATGTCCTGAAGAGCACCCGCCGGGCCCCTGGACCTGGTGAGGCCAGTGTGTGGGGAGACCCTGGGAGGAGGGTCGCTCCCTGAATCGCACCCGGTGCGCCCTGTATGTTGGACGGTCTCAGGTGGAGACAGGAGCGTCCTGAATAGCACACAGTCAGGACACGTGAGTTTGTGTGGTGTGTTTTTTTTTTTTTTTTTTCTTCTTTTCTCAACTCAGCCTGCAGTGGCTCAGTGGGAGTCAAGAAGGTGACAAGCGGCTTGATGTGGCTCAGTGGGGTCACGAAGGTGACAAGCGGCTTCCGGTGGATCGACGGGTCCACGAAGACGGCGCAGCAGGAGCTGCAGTGACACCAGCCGCTGTGTGTGAACAGCAGCCGGTGGTTCCGGTGATCGGTGACAACAGGAGCTGTGGTGATGCCAACAAAGACTTGTGTGGTATCGTAAGAGACACAAACTGTGTGGTGTGAACTGTGGTCTGAGAAGACCGGTATAACAGACATGGGGAGATCCCGAAAGGGGGTGGAGTCCCAAATTGGGGTGGTAACCAAAAAAGAAGTGGAGTCCCAAAAGGATGTGGAGTCTCAGAGGGAGGTGGTAACCCAAGTTGGGGTGGTGGTCCAGAAAGGGGCCGAGTTTGAAGAAATGGCAGCACTGGTTGCCTCAGTGGATATGTCTGGGAAACTGCAGTGTTCATGTATGTCATTTCCAGAATATGGGATATTCTTTCCAAGTGATGACTGGCCGCAAGTGTGTACCGTGATGCTACACCGGAAAGGGATATCGGGACGGTTGGACTCAAAGAGTCAGGTGACTCTGGTAGGAACTCCTCTCACTTTCTGTCTGACCGAGAAAATGGTCCAGGTTCGCTGTGCACATGGGGTCACAGTGAACTATGCGGTAGACAGAATAATGTTTGAGGGGCTTGGAGGCAGTGAGTGCCAAGGGGGCAGTATACCATCAGACGTAGTGTATGCCTTGGAGTGGGGCCGGGACTTTGTCAGGTTTGATGATATATGCCACGAGCGTGGAGACGTTCCTACTGTTGGGCTAACCCATACGAAGACGGTGACGGCTCCTGACGGGGAGAGGTCAGAAGTGGAAGTGACCAGAAAAAGGGGTATGTCAGCCCAACGGACGGACCTGACATCTCGTGACAAAACTGACGCTGACCTGGTGGATAAGACGGCTGAAGTAGTCACACGGTTAGTGAGTAACTGGAGGGATGACTCAATCTCGGGGGGTGACTGTGGCTCTGAGAAAGAAAGGGAGCACAGAATAGAAGGGCTAGAGAAAGAAGTCTCTGAGCTCAAAGGGCACATGGTAACATGGCACGGAATGAATAAGGCCCTCAGAGAAGAGGTGGATGAAAATGTCAAACGAGAAAGAGTACTGAGACAAACGGCCGAGCACAGGGTCGAGGAGCTCGAGAAAAAAGTCTTGGAGCTCAGACCTGTCCACCTGGCAAAGTGTGAACAAGAACCTCAAGGAAGAGATGGAGGAACTCGGAGGAGTAGTAAAAAGTCTTCTGCGAGAGAAATTGGATGAAGACTTACCGCGGGTGAGCGCGAGTGATAATAAGACAGAACTGCCAGTAGCCATCATGGCAAAGGGTCATGAAGTGATCCCATCGTGTGAAGTTGGTGAGGTAAGAACTAAAGAAGACAGTCACCCGGTCGGGGCAACTGTAGTGGGGGAAGTGTCCGTGGTAAGGCCAGAGCCTCCTGGCCTGGAAGAGAGCAAGACCACGTGCTTCAAGACTGTGATTGATGTTCCAGAACACATGCAAGAAGCCTGTGCTGAGGAAGGTGTGCATGAGGCTTTCAAAGAGGCGGTCAAAGCCTGTAAGGTGCACTGGGCACCTGAGACTCGGCAGTTGGCGATAGTATCAGCCAGAGAAGATACATCAAACCGAGTAGCTGTCCTGAAAGAGATGCATCTAAAATGTCTCCACGCCAAACAGCTGGTCAGACGGAGTAATGTGAAGGCTGCTCGACGCCTGAAGTTTGCCAGGGAGGCTATGGATCGGAGGGGTTTGCGGAAAGATGTGGTTCCGGTACCCAAAGCTCTGATTGGGAGAATCATTGGAAGATCCGGGAAGGTGTTGCAAGACCTCGTGAATATCTCCGGTGTGGTGAGGGTGAGGATCCCTCCTGATAATGAAGACCCGATATCCAGTGAAGTGGGTAGAATTCCCATCATCGTGGTTGGCTCCATGGAGAGCCTGAGAGACTTTCGGATGCTCGTGAAGTATCGAATGGGGTACCTGCAAGAAATTGAGCAGTTGAGGCTGGACCATCAGCGAATTATTAAAGAAGTACGGAATACCAGGTGGCGGCTGCCTCCAACCCAAGATGTAAGGACCCGAAGAGTTCCTCCAAGTAGTGACATGGCAGGTGGCCGAAGAATGTCAGCAAGTGGCAGTTCGACGGGCCGTGCGAGGCTGAGTGACCGCAGTTCCTGTGATACGCTGAATGGGTCAGACTCAGGCCAGACAGTAGGACCGATTAAGACATGACCGTACCAACCGGGAGAGCCGGTCAGTGGGAGAACGGTCAGCTGATGAAGCGCACTCTAGGGGGGTGGTGACTAAACAGTGTCTGATGACGCAGACAGACTGCAACTGGAGGGTCAAAGACAATGACAGATATTTTGACCGCTGGGGGCGGGGGAGGCCTAACGTAGAAATGAGGCCGGATGACAGAGGGAGACGGTTCTCTCGACCTATGGGGCAAGGTGTAATGAGTGCCCGGTCTCGAGATCCTGGTGTAAGATTGTGTGTTCAACCCCACAAGTTTGAACAGAGGGGCGGGGTATGTGGTGTAATGTCCACTAGGGGGCGCTGTGTGGATGTCCCAAGAGAACGGATGAGTGGCAGAATCCTGAAGGATAGTTATGTATCTCAAAGTGGGTGGCTTTGAGATGGAGACTTGTGTATGTGTGATCAGCAATATCATTGCTGAGGTGTTGTTTCTAAGTGTAAGGGAGAAGTCTTCAGGTAGCTAGAGAGATGGGCGAGTTCTGGTTACCTACAAATCCACCCAGGGGTGTGTCTGAAAACGCCTATAGTAAAAGGCTTTGTAAGTGTGTGAAGGACCTGTGATGAGGTCATAGCCATGTGACCCAGTGGGCGTGGCTACGGGCCATATAAGGTGGCCAGTGTAGGCATGCGTTGGCGATGTGCCGTCATTCAGTGATGGAGCCTCGGACGCGGGCTGCAGCTATCGGGTATAGCATAGCACGATCGCGTTATGCTATACAGATAACGCAGCACATCAACGCAATGTGAACCTAGCCTTAGGAACATAATATGTTGAGTCCACCGTAAGATCAAGGATTCGATCATGCAAGGCATTTGGGCCCGTTGTCCTACGAGAATGCTTTTATACGAGTACGGGGCGCTGCCACCATTGCTGGAATGTCTGAGACGGCAATCTATATTCCTCAGGGTTTAACATTTGGCTTGCAGGTAAGACATGGTGGTAGACTGCACTATCGCAGTGTAAGGTTCTTAGTCTCTTTGGACATGTTTTTGAAACTTAGGTTTTTCCATCGGCCATTTTGCTTTCTGTCCTGCTGCAGCTATCTTGCCCCCAGTTAGTATGGAGTTTCCAGCTTTAATGTTCCTGCCCCGATTCTCTCCCTCTTGCCTTTTAAGCAGGCTCAGCTGAACAATCTGTGCTTCAGAATCAAGTCTGCTGTTAGCCTGTGACCTGGCTCCTGGAAGCCTTGGACTTGGTACTCCGGCCACCGCCTGCTGATGAACTTGGGAACACTTGTGGACACTGGAAACCTGCTGCCTGCTAAATCCACAGTTACAAGGGAAGTAACAGAGAGAGACCCCGAACCTGATGTGGAACTTCTGCTGTGCTAAAAGTTTACTCTGGCCTGCTCTGTCTCCTGCCTTGTATCTGCAAACTGTGTGAACCCTTTTGATTACTTGTTTGAAGTAATACAAGTCCTTTCTAATCGCACCTGTGTCTCCTGTGTTTTCCTCGCACCCAAGCACAAGACGCTATATGAACTGTACGCTATACATCACAAGATTCTGATACCAACGTTAGTGTCTGCTGGGTCTGGGAAGGCCGTGTCTGCTGTGGCCGTGGATGTCAGATATCCATTTATATCTTCTGTGATGACAGTGGTTGTGACTTCTCACAACCATTCCAGGTGAGCGCATTCCCTTCTTTTTACTCAGGTGAGTTACCACAGGTAAACACTATTGTGTGCTTTTTTTTTTTTTCTCCTTCCAGTACTTCTGCCTTAAAGGATCTGGAAGATGGAGGCTCGCATAAAGGAGTTGTGTGGAGTGACAGATACAATCATTGCGGATGTACAGACTCTAAAGACTCGCATTGCAAGCCTAAGAGTCCAGGCTCCAGCCATAACCCCGAGTTCTGGGATCCCCAAGTTAACCCCTTTTCGTTTTAGCGGTGAACGTGAAAAATTCAGGGGATTTATTAACCAATGCAATCTGTTTTTCTCTGCACATGCTTCACAATTTCCCACTGAACGATCCAAAGTGCTTACTATAATCATGTTACTCTCCAACAAGGCTCTGATGTGGGCAAACCCTCTGATTGAGACTGAGGATGAATGTTTAATTCATCTTGATGCTTTCATTTCAGCCATGGGGCAGGTGTTTGACCCCAACCGAGGTGCAACAGCTGAAGCAGCCATGTTAACTTTGCGCCAAGGTAAGCACTCAGTAGCCGAATATGCCTTTGATTTCAGGAGATGGGCTCTCGATACCACTTGGGACAGTTCCGCCAAAAAATCTATTTTTCGGAAAGGACTGTCTCCTATGATTAAGGATGAACTTGCTCGTGCCGACCCTCCCACGACATTAGGTGACTTTATTAACTACTGCGTCCATATTGATACTCGCCTTACTGAACGCAGACAGGAGAGATGGTTCGAAAATAATCACACTAACCTTTTCCCACCTTCCTTCCCAGCTAAAGAACCTTTTGAGTAGGATCACACAGGAATCAGAACCTGAACCCATGCAGGTGGACTCTGTACAGAGACGGGTTAGTGATGAACGCAAAGAACATCGCTTAAAAGAGAACCTATGATTCTACTGTGGTAAGTCAGGGCACTTCATTATAAACTGCCCCAGCCGTTCCCGTAAGACTACTGCGGCAGTCATTCACTGTGAGTGTTGCGAGAGGAGATCTGTCATGTTTGAGCCTCAGGCTCCAGAAAGATCTGCAGCCATAGATATTGATTTCTTGGACTTAAATTCCGTTATTTCTGAGGCCGATGACTGTGTAAATGCTGCAATTTTCCAAGATTCCTCAGCGGTGTCTCAGCTGAGCTGTAAGAAGAACAATTCTCATTGCTTTTTTTCCATCAAGCTCTGGGTTGACTCGGTTTTGGTGCCTAGCTCTGCTATGATCGACTCAGGGGCAAGCGGCAATTTTATGGATATCTCCTTTGCTCAGAAACATGGGATACGTTCAGTGAAGAAGGCTACTCCAGTACAGATGGAGACCGTGGATGGCTCCCTGCTAACCTCTGGACCAGAGGATCAGGAAACGGAGCCTTCGAAGGTCCTTATGGGTAAAGATCATCAGGAAAAACTATCTTTTATGCTTATCTCTTCTCCCCACTTTCCCATTATTCTAGAGCTACCATGGCTGCAGGCTCAGAACCCTACAATTAAAGGGAATCTGTCTCCCTTTTTATTTGTCCTTTCAGCTGCCGGCACAGACATCGGGGGCTTATCTACAGCATTCTGTAATGCTGTAGATAAGCCCCCGATGTCTATGCCGGCAGCTAATAGGGCAAAAAAAGGTGACAGATTCCCTTTAACTGGGATACCAAGGAACTACACTTTCCAGAGATTCAGATGAGTCCAGAAGTTTCAGCTTGCTCTGTTCCTAAAAGGACCATGTCAGTCCCTGAACTACCAGCTGTATACCAGGAGTATGCGGATGTGTGTGACAAGAAGAACGCGGACCTGCTTCCCCCTCACCGTCCATACGATTGTCCAATTGAATTATTGCCTGGAGCAGAGATACCTTTTGGTAAGATCTACCCCCTGGCAAGGCCCGAGCTAAAGGCTCTGAAGGACTATATAGACAAAAATCTAGCCAAGGGCTTCATACGCCACTCTTCATCTCCGGCAGGTGCACCCATCTTTTTTGTGAAGAAGAAAGATGGATCTCTTAGACCCTGCATAGACTATCGGTAACTCAATAAGGTGACAATTAGAAACCGTTATCCATTGCCATTCATCCCTGAGTTATTGGAGATAGTGCGGCATGCCAAAATTTTCTCTAAGCTGGATCTCCGTGGGGCCTATAATTTAGTTCGTTTTGGACCATGGGCTAAATGGAAGACTGCATTCAGGTCACGCTACGGACACTTTGAATATCTAGTCATGCCATTTGGTCTGTGTAACGCCCCAGCCACTTTCCAACACTTAGTGAATGACATTTTCAGGGATCTCTTAGATACTTTCGTGGTGATTTATGTGGATGATATTTTAATTTTTTCTAATTCCACATAGGAACATCATGGACATGTGAGAATGGTCTTAGAACTCCTAAGACAGAACCATCTTTACATCAAACTTGAATAGTGTGAATTTCACAGGACCGAGATTCCATTTCTGGAGTATGTAATGTCTACACAAGGCATTAGTATGGTTGTAAGCAAGACCCAAGCCATCAAGAATTGGCCAGTACCTAGGAATGTGAAGGAGGTGCAGCGCTTCTATCGGGTTTGCCAATTTCTATAGGCGTTTATATTAGGAATTTCTCTGAGGTAGTGTCACCTATCACACAACTTACCCGGAAGGAGTCTAGCTTCACTTGGACCCCTCAAGCCCAAGAAGCATTTTCATGTCTAAAGGATAAATTTACCACAGCACCTATCCTAGTGCATCCCAACCCTGAACTTGCCTTCATAATAGGGGTGGATGCTTCAGATTGTGCCATCGGAGCTATACTCTCTCAGAGAACAGGAGAGAATAATGTCTTGCATCTCTGTGCTTTCTTTTCCCAGCGGCTGTGAGGAACTACGATGTGGGCAATAGAGAATTGTTGGCAATTATTGCTGCCTTCAAGGAATGGAGACACCTTCTTCAGGGAGCTGCACAGCAAATAGTCGTCCTGACAGACCACCGTAACCTTGAATTTATCAGGTCGGCTAAGTGCCTGACTCCTCGCCAGGCTTGTTGGAATCTTTTTCTAAACCAGTTTAATTTTGTAATCTCTTATAGGCCAGGATCGCGCAATGGAAAGGCTGATGCACTCTCTAGGATTCATGCAACAGAGACCCGTCCACTTACTCCTCCTAAGACTATTCTTCCTGACTCTAGATTCCTGGGAGTGATTCATAATCGAGACCTACTTAAGGACATCAAGGACGCATACCCTTCGGATTCTTTGCTGGCACAACCTCCAAGGGACGTAAGTCTTGTCTATAAGAATGGAGTGTGGATTCAGGGGCAACGCCTGTATATACCTGAAACAGTCAGATTAAGAGTATTGCAACTCATCCATGATTCTAAGATAGCTGGGCATAGAGGAGTTCTAAAGACACAAGAGTTTCTTTCTCGTTTCTTTTGGTGGCCCACTTACAGAAAGGATGTTCTAAATTACGTCACTTCATGCGAAGTCTGTGCAAGATGCAAAACACCACGGTCCTCGCCAACGGGTCTATTGCAACCCCTTCCCACCTCCCACCCCGTCCCGCCCGTGGGGATCCATTTCTATGGACTTCATTGTGGAGTTACCAACCTCTCAAGGGAAGAACACCATTCTAGTGGTGGTGGATCGGTTAGCAAAGGCAGCTCATTTTATTCCCTGTGTAATGATTCAGAATGTGTTTCGCTTGCATGGAGTACCGGATGAGGTAATTTCAGATCGAGGGGTGCAATTCACTTCAAGGTTAGGGCAGAATTTCTGTGCTGCATTGGACATTAAAGTAAACCTTTCTTCTGCTTTTCATCCCCAGTCTAATGGACAGACAGAACGGACCAATCAGACCCTGGAGCAGTGTCTCCACTGCTTTATCTGCCACCTACAGGATGATTGGGTCGATCTACTTCCACTGGCTGAGTTCTCCTATAACAACTCTCAGAGTGCTTCCACTAAGCAGTCTCCTTTTTACGCCAATCTAGGTTATCATCCTAACATTCTTCCTCGATTTCCCATAGATACGCCCTTGCCGGCTGTGGCTGAAAGAATCACGTCTTTACAAAAGAATATTTATCTTTTAATGGAAAATCTGGAATTGGCTCAAGAAAGGTATAAGAAAGCAGCAGATAAATTTTGTAAACCTGCACTAGCTTTCAAGGTAGGAGACTTGGTCTGGCTGTCAACCAGAAATCTTAAGTTAAAAATCCCATTATCCAAATTGGGACATAAGTACATTGGACCCTATAAAATCAGTAAAATTATAAGTGCTGTTGCTTGTCGTCTTCAACTACCCAGAACTATGAGAATCCACCCTGTCTTTCATGTTTCCCTACTAATGGCAGCAACACCCAACCCGTTTCCTGGACGTTCTTCTCCCCGCCCTAACCCAGTGCTGGTCGATGGTCAGGAGGAATTTGTGGTGGAAAGGATTCTGGATTCCAGATTCTACAGAAATCAGTTACAATACCTGATTAAATGGCAGGGCTACCCAGTTGAAGACAACTCATGGGAACCAACCAATAACATTAATGCTCCTCGCTTACTCCGCCAGTTTCATCAGAGGTACCCAGACAAGCCTGGTCTGAGGTCATCCAGAGGCTGCCCCAAAGGAGGGAGTAATGTAAGGTTCTCAGTCTCTTTGGACATGTTTTTGAAACTTAGGTTTTTCCGTCGGCCATTTTGCTTTCTGTCCTGCTGCAGCTATCTTGCCCTCAGTTATTATGGAGTCAGAGGCGTATCTAGGCTTCCTGGCACCCGGGGCAAGAATTTGGTTCGGCGCCCCCCCCCCCCCCCCCACACTAAGTACATATGCGACTTGCACACTTAGCCATGTACCCACGAGCTGCTCTCCCTAATGCTCTCAAAGTTCAGTAAAAAACTGAAAGCAGGAAGAGAAGCTCGTTGTCACAGGACCATAACTATGAAAATCGCATATGAGTGACGTGTCCATGTGATGACTACTGGAACCTGCCTGCAATGTCAGGATTCAGCTCTGCTTCTGAATTCTCACAACGAATGCACTGCACACTTTTAGGATTCTCCCTTGCCGATGTACAGTCATGTCAGCACAAGTATGTGATTTATATACTTCTGGCCACCTTCCAACTAGACGTGCCCGGCCTCGCTCCGTTCATTTTCATTGAGTGAGGCCACACATGTCTAGTCAGCATGTGACCGCATGTATGTAAATTACCAGCACGAGAGAATCCTGAGAGCGTTCAGTGAGCACTGTGAGAATTCAGAAGTCTGCAGTCACATAGAATGACTGCAGACTCCGTACAAACCTGGACAACCCCTTTAATGTTCCTAAAAAATAAAAACATGAGAATAAGTCAGTAGCACAAATAACATTTACATCCAAGTACCTTATAGATGACGTCTCTGGAGTCGTTCTCCTTTTCTTCTTCTTGTCCAGACCCCATGATGAGTTTTCTCATCCACATCTCGTCTCTGCAGACTTCCATCTTCTCCAGTCTTCTGCAGCAAATCTCCACACGATGCCCTTAAAGATAGAAGTGTCATTATAATGCTCCTGAATAAAAATGTCTGCAATATACTGTCGCCTCACACTATTCCCCTCCCTCCTCTAACATCCCTCTGTTCACCATACTGTCTCATCATATATTTACCCCCTCACTCTCTATACCGTCTGCTCACACATACCCCTGACTCCCTATACTGTGTCCACATACATTAACCCGTTCGCTCCCCATACTGTCTGCACCCAACCCCCATACTGTTTCCTCATACATACTGTGTCCTCAAATCTACCCACACACATTAAATCCCACCATCCCCACTCCAAATCCCTCAGACACATTATGTACCCCACACATTAAATAACACCCATCCCCACTCCCAAATCCCCCCCACACATTATGTACCCCCCACTCCAAATCCCCCACATATTAACCCCCCCAAACAATAACCCCCATCCCAACTCATTAACCCCCCCGTCCATACTCCCAAATCCCCCAACACATTATGTACCCCCCTACTCCAAATCCCCCACACGTTAACCCCCATCCCCACTCATTAACCCCCACACATTAACCCCATCCCCACTCTTTAACCCCCCCACACATTAATCCCCACATTAATCTCATCTCCACTCATTAACCCCCCCACATTAACCTCATCTCTACTCATTAACCCCCCCACGCATTAACCCCATCCCCACTCATTAACCCCCATCTTCGGTGGTTTCTTCAGCTCCACATTGGAGCACACTTACCACCAGCGCTTAGCGTTCATTCTGGGCGCCGGGGAGTGACGTCAGCAGCGTGATCACATGACATGTCACGCTGCTGACGTCGCTCTGGCCCGGCGGTCAGAGCTGCAATTGTACTGGCGTCTATACAGACGCCAGTACAATTGTTCCCTGGGAGCCGGCACGCGCACCTTCTCTGCGCCAGCTGTCAGCTTGACAGCTGACACAGAGAACCGCCGACTCTCAGGCCAGGGGGGGCGGCAGAACGCAGCCGCCAAGGAGGACACTGCGGACCGCTGCATTAGACGGCCCGGACTGCGCCCCCTGCCGGCTGCGCCCGGGGCAACTGCCCCGGCTGCCCCCCCCCTAGATACGCCCCTGTATGGAGTTTCCAGCTTTAATGTTCCCGCCCTGATCCTCTCCCTCTTGCCTTTTAAGCAGCCTCAGCTGATCAATCTGTGCTTCAGAATCAAGTCTGCTGTTAGCCTGTGACCTGGCGCCTGGAAGCCTTGGACTTGGTACTCCAGCCACCTCCTGCTGATGAACTTAGGAACACTTGTGGAAACTGGAAACTTGCTGCCTGCTAAATCCACATTTACAAGGGAAGTAAGAGAGAGACTCTGAACCTGTTGTGGAACTTCTGCTGTGCTAAAAGTTTACTCTGGCCTGCTGTGTCTCCTGCCTTGTATCTGCAAACTGTGTGAACCCTTTTGATTACTTGTATGAAGTAATACAAGTCCTTTCTAATCACACCTGTGTCTCCTGTGTTTTCCTCGCACCCAAGCACAAGACGCTATATGAACTATACGCTATACATCACACGCAGTCATCCTAATGACTTTAACCTCCTTTATGACTGCGCTGGATCTAACAGCTGTGGATGTGTTGGACTGGCCTACCCTACCAAGTCCCGCCCCCCCATCAGATGATCCTCCTCCATGTCCTCAGCGATAGCTTCAGTAATATGAAACCTTGACATGTTGTTCCAGTGCCTGCACCAAATGTCACAAAGTGAAGACTTACACTGTATATGTCAATTGATTCTTTACTGGTCTAAAAACCTTTCCAGTTCACCACCTGACAGCACCAGGGATGACGTCCTTCTTATCCTCATTGGGACAGGAAACAACGAGAGGTTAAAAGGACCCTCCCCTTACCACCATTCAGTGTTTTTCCTGTCGCACTGAGGATAGGAACGACAAGAACTCCTATTCCTGGCTGTACGGGGCAGATGGTGAGGACCGAGGGGCCCAGCCTACCCGCGTGCGTGCGTTCCAGCGGAGGATCCGGTAATGCGCACATCTGGCCGCTTCTCCCCTACACTTCCGGGTCGCGGTCAGCTTCAGCCTATACTGCAGAAACGTCTCCTCTGCAGGCCGGGCAGAGGTCTTCTGGGTCACGGTCAACGGTGCGCTCCAGCGTGCATTCTAGGAAGCCGGCGCTACAAGGAGGGTATTGTATAAGTAGGGTCATTTGTGGCGTGCAGGCTACCCTACTGTAATCAGGGACTGCTGCCATTAGCTAGTATGGAGGACCCAAGTAAAGCAGATGTTGGCTCAGAACAAGGCCATGGGCACGTGAGTAGACTTCCAAAGCATTACCAACATTAACCCCTTCCCTACACTTAGAAACACATAGCCTGTACTCTATATTCTAGGGGGAGAAAACTACCTTGACAGCTGCTAAGAAGGATAGCAAAAAATAAGAAATGCCCCATCTGTGCTACTAAGCTACCCAAGACCTGGCAGACGCACCTCTGCGATGCTTGTACTATGAAGATTGGCGGTGAGGAACAAACCTTAATGGCCAATATGAGATCCATAAGGCAGGAGGTCTAAGCATCTATTTCGGGCCAAGAATATTAACAGACCACACAACCGGAACCTCAGGGATCTCGTAAGAGACCAGGAGGAAGTGGGGAAGTGATACCTCTTTTCATCCGAGGACACAGATGAACTCCTCCGTGCAGTGCTTGATACTATGCAGGTGGAGGAAACCCTGAAAGCCCTCTCTGTACAGGACGAGATGTTCGGTGGTCTACGTTCCCAGATGAGTAGGGTGTTTTCAGTGAATGCCCACATCCGCTCCATGATCCTGGAGAAATGGGAGGGCGCCGAAAAAAGACTGGTGATCCTAAGAGACTTCAGACTCCGGTTACCTTTTGATTCAGATGATGTGAAGGCCTGGGAGGAGGTTCCAAATAGATGTTCCCGTGGGCAAAGTGGCAAAAAGAACTTCTATACCGTTTGAGGACTCCTCTGTCATGATCCATGCTGGATCAGGACTGATATAAAGCACAGGTAACCTTTTTTTTCTTCCTAAGCTGTGCTTAAGGTGTTTTTGCCCCCGGTGGCCAATAGGATTATTGCACTGTGGTGTCGTTTGTTCTATGTTTGCCCCTGGTGGTGGTGAGCGTCATTGCACTCTAGTTTCGTTAGTTAAGTGCACATGATTATAATGCAGGTATGATTGCTGGCTCTGCTATAAAAGAGTCATAGGTGTTGCAATCAGTGTTGGTGATAGTGTTCATTTCAACCATCCTTGGTGGAGGAAGGATCTAGAGAGAGGTCCTGGCAGCTCAGTCAGAGCCCTGGTAGCTCTGACAGAGCTTGGTGGCAGCGATTCAGGAGGAGAGCCGCATGCTGGTGGTGGACTCTGTTGCCAGGAGCAAGTGCAACAGAGTAAAGCTAAGTGGTGTCTCCCCGTTTGTGTTTTCTCCTTAGTGTGTATTAGTACAGCGGTGGGACCAGTGCCTGCGCCACCCAGCTCCCTAGCAAGGGATAGGTGTAGGGTGTGCTAGGGCGACAGGTTCGTGTTCGGCGCCCGATGCGGAACCGGCATAGGGAACGTTAGGAGCGTTAGGGACACTGACTCAGGGGAGTGCAGGGGGTCTCCACGTCCCCTCTCCCTATCGCAGGGCCCACCGTTGTAACTGTTTCCCTACCCCTTGTCTTGTTTTAGTTACCGGCCTGCTAGCCGTGTCACACAGGACGGGCCCACGTGACATCCTCCAGCCTGAAGGAGCCTATGGAATGGAAAGCAGATGGGCTTCTGAAAACAACCTGGGAAACCTCAGCAGCCATCAGTGGCTCGCTCTATGCACTTATGGGTAGATGACTTGGAAGAGCATTTAAGAGCCAAGACTCCCAGAAACACTAATGTATTCTTAAATCCTTGCCCCTCCTAATGCTAGCGACCGGCATCTGCTGAGTCAGTAGGATTCGCAGTCAGGAACAGGTCATTATCCAACACAGCTAGAAGGGCTATCTGGCTAAAGACCAGGTCAGGGGACACTCAATCTAAGAATAAACTTTGCTCCATTCCCTTCTCGGGGGGTAAAGTTTTTGGGCCTGTTCTGGACGACGTTTTGGAAAAGGCCTCAGATAAAAAGAAGGGGTCTCCGAGGAGAAGCCAAAGAAATACCAGCCCTTTCGTAGGCCCCGGCCTAGTCACAAGTCAGACTACAAAGGAAAGCGGAAGACGGGTAGATGGAGTTACCCCAAAGGAGGGAAGGCAAGAGACTCCATCTTTTCAGGCTCAGGTTCACTTAGAAAATGACGCCGTCAGAATAGGGGGTCGGCTAAGAGGGTTCCTGGAGGGCTGGGGAATAGTATCTCAACATCCGTGAGTTTTACAGACCGTCTCCCAAGGTTACAAGATAGAATTCGCCCGTCTACCCCCAGAGAGGTTTGTGATAACCAACCCTTGCCTTCCCTCATCCTCCCCAATGTTGTCAGACATTCAGGTCCTATTGAGAATTGGGGCTATAGTCCCGGTTCCCATTCTCGTCCGTCACTACCAGTTTTGGTGTTTTACCTTTGGCCTGGCTTCGCCTATCAGAGAAATTGTGACATCACAATTGTACCTTATTTTAGACGACTTCCTGATAGTGGCCAATTCCAAAGATCAGCTCAGGGCTGATTGCCATATGTCGATCTCCACACTGCAGAATCTAGGATGGATCATAAACTGGGAAAAATTGAGCCTGGTGCCAGAGTCAAGGATAAAATTTCTGGGGGTCTTGCTAGACTCCCACCTGAGAGCATCTTTTTTAGCAGAAGAAAAACAGTCGATGATGGTAGAAAGGATTTACCAGTTCGCAAGAGACCCCTGCTCTTTCAGGGAAGCGATGAAGATTCTGGGCCTGATGACATCTTGCATCCCCTGCGTGAAGTGGAGTCAGTTCCACTCTTGAGAACTACAGAAAGCGGACCTGTCAACCTGGGACAGAAGTCAGCTCTCGCTGGACAAGGGAATGCCCCTATGCACCCGGGTGAGGAAATCCCTGTGTTGGTGGACCATTCCGGGAAACCTCCAGATGAGCATTCCATGGATTCACTCCCCGTGTGTCATCATCAACACCGACGCAAGTCAGCCAGGCTGGGGCAGTCATGTGGAAGGGAGATACTTCCAAGGAGATTGGAGCCCAGAGATAAAGACCAAATCCTCGAATTTTAGAGAGTTATACGCAGTGTGGAAAGTGCTTCTCCAAGTTCAGTCACTGGTCAAAGGCAAGCATATAAAACTTTTATCTGACAACACGACGGCAGTGGCATTTCTACGTCACCAAGGAAGACCAAAGCATCCATCACTACAGCATCTAGCAAAGTGGATCTTCAGTTGGGCAGAAAAATCTGTCCTATCCATCTCGGCAGTACATCTAGAAGGATCCAAGAACCAGGTGGCGGATTTTCTGAGTAGAAAGAAAGTAGTCTCCACAGAGTGGGAATTGAACAGCAATGTGTTCAACATGTTGTGCCAATGCTAGGGAAGACCAGAGACAATGCAGAAGTCAGAACCTTTTTCTCCCTAGATCCTCTGGATGGTTCAGCAGGGCTCGATGCTCTATCCCAACCATGGGAAGAGGGCCTCTTATATGCATTCCCACCACTTCCTCTGATTCCGAGAATTCTCAGTAAAATACACGACGAAAGGGCGACGGTTATCTTAGTGGTGCCCTTCTGGCCGAAGAGGGGCTGGTTTCCTCTGCTGAGGAAGATGACGACAGAAGACCCCATCCTACTGCCAAGGAGGGGAGGATCTCCTCCACCAAGGCCCCGGTCATCCATCACAACCCAGACGCTCTCCAACTCTCAGCCTGGATCCTGAACGGCAGGTCCTAAAGTTCAGAGGTGTGTCCGAGGAGGTGATCTCCACACTTAAAATTATTATTATTATTATTTCTATAGCGCCAACATATTCTGCAGCACTTTACATTATAGAGGGGACTTCTACAGACAATAGACATTACAGCATAACAATAAACACACAGATCAAAACAGATACCAAGAGGAGTGAGGGCCCTGCTCGCAAGCTTACAATCTATAAGGAAAAACGGGAGACACGAAAGGTGGATGGTAACAATTGCTTTTATTGTTTGGACCAGCCATAGTGTAAGAATCAGGTGCTCCTGTTGCTGCATGAACCAGTTAACAGTCTAAATATGTAACAGTACAGACACAGAGGGCTATTAAATGCATAAAGCATGTGAGAACATGATGCGTAGAACTTGGTTATGGTAAAAAATTTTGAATGAGCCACACAGGGATATTTAGGTTACTGCGTTGAGGCGATAGGCCAGTCTGAACAAATGCGTTTTTAGTGCATGCTTAAAACTGTGGGGATTGGGGATTAATCGTATTAACCTGGGTAGTGCATTCCAAAGAATTGGTGCAGCACATGAAAAGTCTTGGAGATGGGAGTGGGAGGTTCTGATTATTGAGGATGTTAACCTCAGGTCATTAGCAGAACGGAGGGCACGGGTAGGGTGGTAGGCTGAGATGAGGGAGGAGATTGTAGGGTGGTGCTGAGCCATGGAGTGCTTTGTGGGTGAGGGTAATAAGTTTATACTGAATTATGGAGTGGATGGGTAACCAGTGTAAGGACTGGCAAAAGGTAGAGGCATCGGTATAGCGATTGGTGAGGAATATGATCCTAGCTGCAGCATTCAGGAGAGTTTGGTAAGAGGGAGACCAATTATAGAGAGTTAAAATAGTTCAGACGAGAATGAATAAGAGAAACAATAAGAGGTTTTGCAGAGTTGAAAGTAAGAATGGGTCGAATTCTAGAAATGTTTTTGAGGTGCAGATAACAAGAGCGAGCCAGTGATCGGATGTGGGGGGTGAATGAAAGCTCGGAATCAAGTATGACCCCAAGACAACGGGCATTTTGCTGGGGAGTAATGGTGGAACCACACACGGAAATGGCAATGTCGGGCATAGGTAGGTTAGTAGAGGGAGGAAACACGAGGAGTTCAGTTTTTGACAGGTTCAGTTTCAGATAGAGGGAGGACATGATGTTAGAGACAGCGGTAAGACAATCACTGGTGTTTTCCAAAAAAAGCAGTCGTGATATCAGGAGAAGTGTATAATTGGGTGTCATCAGCATAGAGATTGGTACTGGAACCCAAATCTACTGATTGCTTGACCAATAGGGGCAGTATACAAAGAAAAGAGGAGGGGCCTAGAACCGATCCTTGAGGAACCCCAACAGTAAGGGGAAAATGAGAGGAGGAGGAGCCAGCAAAAGATACAGTAAAGGAGTGGTCAGAGAGATTGGAGGAGAACCAGGAGAGAACGGTGTCCTTGAGGCTGATGGAACGGAGCATAAAGTAGTGAGGAGGAGCTGATAATCCACAGTGTCGAATGCTGCGGAGAGATCCAAGAGAATTAGCATGGAGTAGAGACCATTAGATTTAGCTGTTAGAAAACCATTAGAGATTTTAGTGAGGGAAGTTTTAGTAGAGTGAAGAGAACGGAAACCGAATTGTAGAGGGTCGAGGAGAGAGTTATCTAAGAGATAGCGGATAAGTCGGGCGTGAACCAGGCGTTCCAGGAGTTTAGAGATGAAGGGAAGAATAGAGACAGGTCTATAGTTAGTGGCATAGTTTTGGTCGAGATACTGGAAGAGAGAGAGAGAGAGGTTGAGGATTTGTGCACACGTGTGGAATTGCCGCTGAAGTTTCCACGGCAATTCCGCAACTCCCTGCCGCAGGAAATCCGCATGCGGAATTCCTGCGAAAACCTAGCATTTTGCAAGCTTAATTAGCTTGCAGAATGCTATCGTTTTCCAAGTGATCTGTAGCATCACTTGGAAAACTGATTGACAGGTTGGTCACGCTCGTCAAGCATAGTGTTTGACAAGTGTGAGCAACTTTTTACTATTGAGGCTGCCTATGCGGCATCAATAGTAAAAAAGATACACTACCATTCAAAAGTTTAGGGTCACTTAGAAATTTCCTTATTTTTGAAAGAAAAGCACAGTTTTTTCCAATGAAGCTAACATTAAATGAATCAGAAATACACTCTATACATTGCTAATGTGGTAAATGACTATTCTAGCTGCAAACATCTGGTTTGTAATGCAAAATCTTCATAGGTGTATAGAGGCCCATTTCCAACAACCATCACTCCAGTGTTCCTACTGTACTTTGTGTTTGCTAACTGTGTAAGAAGGCTAATGGATGGTTAGAATACCCTTGAAAACCATTTTGCAAGTATGTGTTAGGCGCCGGGTTCCGGGCGCTGCACAGCGGGAATCCCGAGCCTTGCCATCTGCGGTCTCCCATTCCTCTCCAGCTGCAGTGGAGCCTGCTCAGCAGACTCCACAATCCCGACGTTCCGCACACACCAGCATCGTGGGTTCGGTTGCTGTTGCCACCTCTGGTCCAGTTATGGCAATGCAGCCTGTCCAGCAGCAAAAGACTCCAGAGTCTAAGTTCTCCCTTCGCTCCACTGAGCATGCTCAGGAGACGATCTCCCATTGGGGATCGGGAGTCACATGCTCAGGTCCTTCTCCAGTTCCGATTGGTCATCGGGAGGATCAGGAAGGTCCCGGAAGGGCACGGCTATAAAAGGCGCGCACGGCCGCCCCGCTATGCTCTATGATAGACTCTGAGGCTAATGCATTTAGTGTATGTGTGATGATGGATGAATGAGCCTGGTGACTGATGCATTATAATTCCCCCCTCCTTGGATATTACGTATGTGTTAGGGTGAGGGATTAGAGTCAGTATGTTAGCTCTACACTGCATAGCGCCACAGTGTTGCTCCACATCCACCGCTAGCGCCTTGGGTGTCGGCCAGTATAGGCCTCCTTCGCCACTGCTATTGCAGCGTCCGCTAGTTACGCCGTACGCTTTAGTAGCGCTATCCAGCCCGGTTATTAGGCTGGTTAGTGGCGACCGTAAGGGCAGATACTGCACGCGTTGCAGCAGTGGTTCACACCCTGTGACGTTAACAGGTTGCGGTTGTTCGCCGGCAGGAACGTGTTACGTGAAGTAACGGCGCACGTGTCCGTTTGCACTGGCTCAGTGGTTACACACCGGTGTCCGGCTTTACTCCTACATGCCTTTCCCTCATTGTTTAGCAGCAGTTGGTCACCTATGCACGGTGGGCCCTGGGCTGCAAACGCACCCTATATATTATTTCATCTTATTATTTGGTGCGGTCCGTCAGCTCCGTAACAGTATGTTAGCACAGCTGAAAACAGTTTGGCTGATTAGAGAAGCTATAAACCTGACCTTCCTTTAAGCTAGTTGAGAATCTGGAAAATTACATTTGTTGGTTCCATTAAACTCTCAAATTGGCCAGAAAAAAAGAACTTTCATGTGAAACTCGACTGTCTACAGTATTCTTGTTCTTAGAAATGAAGGCTATTCCATGCGAGAAATTGCCAAGAAACTGAAGATTTCCTACAGTGGTGTGTACTACTCCCTTCAGAGGAGAGCACAAACAGGCTCTAACCAGAGTAGAAAGAGAAGAGGGAGGCCCCGCTGCACAACTGAGCAACAAGACAAGTACATTAGAGTCTGTAGTTTGAGAAATCAACGCCTCACAGGTCCTCAACTGGCAGCTTAATTA
This sequence comes from Dendrobates tinctorius, assembly GCF_039654945.1. Classification (NCBI taxonomy): domain Eukaryota; kingdom Metazoa; phylum Chordata; class Amphibia; order Anura; family Dendrobatidae; genus Dendrobates; species Dendrobates tinctorius. Next base: position 2,722,138 of record NW_027361674.1, read on the forward strand.
AATGCAAAACGCCAGTGTCAACACCAGTGTACATGCAAAACGCCAGTGTCAACGTCTGCAGTGAAGAGGCAACTCCGGGATGCTGGCCTTCAGGGCAGAGTGGCAAAGAAAAAGCGATACCTGAGACTGGCTAATAAAAGGAAAATATTAATATGAGCAAAATGCATAATTAGCATATTTCCCAGAGGAGCATTGCGGCTTTAAGTCTCCTCACTTCGACATGCTTAGCATGTCATTCTCCGCAAGGAGAAATTATACTTCTTGGATATGAGCAAAAGAACACAGAGACATTGGACAGAGGAAGGTAGAAAAAAAGTGTTATGGACAGACGAATCCAAGTTTGAGGTGTTTGGGTCACATAGAAGAACATTTGTCAGACGCAGAACAACTGAAAAGATGCTGGAAGAGTGCCTGACGCCATCTGTCAAGTATGGTGGAGGTAATGTGATGGTCTAGGGTTGCTTTGGTGCTTGTAAGTGGGAGATTTGTACAAGGTAAAAGGGATTTTGAATAAGGAAGGCTATCACTCCATTTTGCAACGCCGTGCCATACCCTATGGACAGCGCTTGATTGGAGCCAATTTCATCCTACAACAGGACAATGACCCAAAGCACACCTCCAAATTATGCAAGAACTATTTAGGGAAGAAGCAGGCAGCTGGTATTCAATCTGTAATGGAGTGGCCAGCGCAGTCACTAGATCTCAACCTCATTGAGCTGTTGTGGGAGCAGTTTGACCGTATGGTACGCAAAAAGTGCCCATCAAGCCAAACCAACTTGTGGGAGGGGCTTCTGGAAGCACTGGATGAAATTTCTCCATATTACCTTAGCAAATTAACTGCTAGAATGCCAAAGGTCTGCAATGCTGTAATTGCTGCAAAAGGAGCAGTCTTTGACGAGAGCAAAGTTTGAAGGAGAAAATTATTATTTCAAATAAAAATCTTTTTTTCTAACCTTGTCAATGTCTGGACTAGATTTTAAATTAATTTGACAACTCATTTGATTAATAAAAGTACGAGTTTTCATGGAAAACACAAAATTGTCTGGGTGACTCCAAACTTTTGAATGGTAGTGTATAATGTTAAAAATAATTTAAAAAAATAAAATATTGTGATATTCTCACCTACTGGCGACCCCCGCAGCGTTCCCAGGCCTCAGCGATGCTCCCGGCAAGTCCCTTTCCTAGTGCTGCCTTGCAACAATGACCCCAGATGACGTAGCATCACGCAAGACTTCTACATCGTCACAGGTCATTGTCGCAAAGGCATCACTGGGACCGGAAGATGCCGGGAGCGTAGCTGACAGGCGGGAACGCTGCGGGGGCCGCCGGAAGGTGAGAATATCACGATTTTTATTTTAATTCTTTTTTTTAACAGGGATATGGTACCGAGGGCCTGGAGGAGAGTCTCCTTTCCACCAGACCCTGGGTACCATCCACACATTTTCCGCTTACTTTGTGCATGGTGGGCTTAGCCACATGCGGAAAGTAAGCGGAACAATGCATTCCTATGTGTGCGGAATCCCCGCGATTCCGCAAAAAAAATGAGTATGCTGCGTATTTTTCCGCGATGCGGTAAAAAAAACGCAGCATCAGCACAGCATGTGCGGAATGCCATTGATTACAATGGGTTGTGGATTTTTTGCGTTTATGCAGCGTTCTCGCAGCAAAAGAACGCTAAAAATCCACAACGTGTGCACACAGCCTAAATATTTTTGTTAGGTGAGTGCTGACAGCAGGGGAAAGGGACTGGAGGAGATGTGATGGAATGGGGTCACTGGTGCAAGTGGTAGGGCGAGAAGATGCAAGGAGCCTGATTACTTCTTCTGTTACTGGTTCAAAATCAGAGTGAGCTAGTTGCAGTGGGGGAAGGAGGACAGTGCATGGTATGAGGGAATTGGGAGATAATTTCCTGTCGGATATGGTCAATTTTTTCTTTGAAATAATTAGCCAGATCGTCAGCATGGAGATCCGTGGTTGGGGCACTTCAAGCAAGTAGGAAACCAGTGACCTCCGCCATTTACAACAAAATATGGAAACGATTCTGCAGTTATTGTGGAGAGGTGCCAGTAGATACTACCCATCCAAACATTCCTAAAATTCTTGAATTCCTGCAGTCAGGATTCAAGAACGGCCTTAGACCCAGTACCTTGAGGATCCAGATCTCGGCCCTTAGTGTATTCTTTGACTCTGATCTGTCCTTGCACCTCTGGATAGCTAGGTTTTCCAGAGCCGTACAGAGGCTGAAGCCTTTCATATGGAGGTTGTTTCCACCATGCGATCTTAATCTAGTCCTTAATGCCCTGTATAAACGCCCATATGATCTGTTAGAGGATATGGATATTAGCAAGCTTTCATTCAAAACGGCCTTCTTGGTTGCTATTACGTCAGCAAAAAGACTAGGCACTGCAAGCGATATCCATTCATAACCTGTACTTACAAGTGTGTGAAGATCATTTAGTTTTGAGACTTGACCCAGCTTTTCTCCCTAAGGTTGTCTCAAACATAAATCAGTAAGTTGTTCTTCCCTCATTCTGCCAACACCCTAGAAACCCCAAAAAAGAGCCTATCAAAACCTAGATGTTAGGGAGACGGTTCTCAAATACCTAAAAGCAACGGAAGGTTGGAGGCAGGACAAAAATTTGTTTGTACAGTTCGGGGGTCCAACTAAAGTTAGAAAAGCAGCCAAATCAACGATCGCTATTTGGATCAGATCCACGATAAGTCTAGGCTACGAAGCACAGGGAAGTTCTCCCTCGGATGTTCTCAGAGCCCATTCCACTAGAGCTATGGCCACTTCATGGGCAGAAAGAGAGGGGGCATCAGCAGACCAAATCTGCAGGGCCGCAACTTGGTCTAGTCTTAGTACCTTTTTCTAAGCATTATAAACTGGACGTAGTCTCAGGGCAGTTAGCCTTCGGTAGGAAGCTCCTTCATGCAGTAGTCCCACCCTAGACTATCATTCTTTGGTACTTCTCCATGGTGCTGTCAGGTGGTGAACTGGAAAACGGTAATTAGACCTACCGGTGATTGTATTTCCAGGAATCCATCCTGACAGCACTACTAGTTCCCTCCCTATTGCAAATATTCTATACTTGTGACGTAACATATGTATAAGATTGTTTAATAAAATTTCTTTGCATCCATCCAGATGTGGTACTTGGTAAAAACACTGAAGGGTGGTAAGAGGAGGGTCCTTTTAACCTCTCGTTTCCTGTCCCAATGAAGTTAAGAAGGATGTCCTCCATGGTGCTGTCAGGATGGATTCCTGGAAATACAATTACCGGTAGGTCTAATTACCATTTTCTCTAGTAACCCACCACGACAGGACACCAGGAGGGTGTTACCCCTTTCCTAATAGGGACAGGAAATGACAGAAGTTAAATAACCCCTCCCTCATCCTCCCTCTCCGTGTTCTTTCCTGTTCCTACTAGGCATGCAGAGGTCATCCTAGGTGTACTGTGCCAGCAGTGGTCACCAGGGAAAAAGCTGAAAGCTAGAGAGCAGCCTTGCCTCTCTTCCCCGAGCGCTGCTCCTGTCTCTATGGGACTCGGGACTCCCTCCTCCAGTCTGCACCTTCGGGCAAGGTCTGGGGGGAATTCTTTGGCTGGAGGCCTCTCAGAGTTCTCCAGCCCCTCTCCTCCGGTGTTGTGGATAAGTATGTCGCGCGGCACATAGACTTCCGATCTGAAGCGGGCATCAGGATGTGATGTCAGATGCCGGCCAACTTCAGCATACAAGGAGAACCTTTGCGTTCCATGCTGGAATGCGTGATGCATTACAGTCCGGATGGTGTCGGTGGACACACACACACACACACCTGGACATTGGAGGGAGGAGGTCCTCTAATCAGAGGATAGGTGCTGCAGTCCGGTCGCCTATGTAAGAGTCCTGGAAGACATCTGTGGCAGGATCACTGTATGGTAAAAACAGCATGGAGATGTCAACTTCCTCTCGCTCTGCATCTGCAGATCCCAGCACCATCACTGTCCCAGTAAGTACTCTGGCACTGGGTGTCCAATCCCCTGGTGCAGGTTAGAATCTTCTGGTTCCTTCTCCCCTTTATTGTAGGGGGACAAGGAATCTGCATCAGGAAGCAAGTCCAAGACTTCACGGATATGTGCAGTCTTTGCAAAAAAATTGGCCTCTTCTTATAAGAAGACATTATGCAAAGAGTGCACGGAGAAAGTCATCAGGGAAGAGCAATCATCCTTGATGGAAGAGATTAAAGGCCTAATCCAACAGGGGATTAAAACCTTCCTGGCCGCCCTTTCCCAGCCCACACCCTCACCTAGTGTCCCTCCAGAAGCAAAAAGGAGGAAGCTTAATCTAGAGGAAGAAGGGAATGATGACTGAGAATTATGAAGCATCGATCCCAGACGAGCCTCTGGAAGAGGGCGAATTATTCCTAGACCCAGAGGTTTCCCAGCAGGAGAGATATTACTTTTCCTCGGGGGATATAGAGGAACTCCTCACGGCAGTAAGGAGGACCATGGAGACTGAGCAGGAGAAGATGGCCCACATGGTACAGGAAGAAATGTTCGGAGGACTCCGTTCTAAGAAGCAAGTGTTTCTCATTCATAAAAATATCTGGGACCTGGCCCTAGAAGAGTGGGAATCCCCAGAAAAGAGGCTGACCACCCCATCAGAGATGGACAGGTTCCCTGTAGACGATGAAACAGATTCATTCTGGTCAGAAATTCCAAGGGCAGATGTCCAGAATGCTAGGGTAGCTAAGAAGACCACACTACCATTTGAGGATGCCTCCCAGTTAAAGGACCTTCTGGAACATTAGATGGATGGGCTACTAAGAAAATCATGGGAAAATTTGGCATCTTTATTGAATACCAATGCAGTATCTACCTGTGTGGCTCGATCAATGTACCGTTGGCTGGGACAACTTGAGGAACTCCTGTCTACAGGTACTCCCAGAGAAGGCATCCTAGCTTCCCTACCTCTCCTCCAAAAGTCGACGGGTTTTCTAGCAGAAGCCTCTGCAGAATCGGTGAGAGTTGCAGCAAGATCATCAGGGTTGTCAAACTTGGTAAGACGAGAAATCTGGCTGAGATCTTGGACTGGGGATATGACCTCAAAAATGAAGTTGTGCTCTATCCCCTTCAAAGGGAAATATATATTTGGTCCTGCCCTAGATGAGCTGTTAGAAAAGGCTTCAGACAAGAAGAAGACTTTGTCAGAACTTAGAAATACTAGGAAAAGACTCTTCCGCTCCCAACAGGAACATACACCTCAGTACAAAGGGAAGGGCAAGTCAGGGCGCTGGAGCTACCCAAAAGGGGGAAAGAAGAATCTTTTTCTTCTCCACTCCCAGAGACAAAAGAAGCAATGACGCCATCACGGTGGGAGGTCGCATATCAAATTTCCTTCTGCAGTGGCAAAAAAATCTGCTCAGATCAATGGACCCTAAGATCAGTCAATGAAGGAATAAGGATAGAGTTTGTCTCATATCCTCAAGACACAATAAAAACAACGCGACTCGCCTCTCCAGAGCGACAGTCCACCCTGATAGCGGGAGTAGAAGATATACTACTTTATATAGTTAATTTTAGGACTAATTGAGGCTAGGTACCATCATATAATTGATCATACTGTATGTGACCATTTTGTATATTGTTTCATTGGTTCATGTTTATATATACTGTATATATCATTGCCTGTATTAGGTGTGGAAGCAGGGTTTATGCGGGTTGTTTGATTGTTTTTAAATGTTTTTATCCATGTTGTCAATAAAGCTTTTCTTCTTTTATAATGGATTAGTGGTGTGCACTTCATATAGTGGCCTTGCTTTTCCTTTTTTCGTTGGTCATTTCGCATGACCACTGATCTGTACCCCTGTATCAGCTTATTGAGTTATTAGCTGTGCACCATAAAATCATTACTACTGCTGTCCCATAGAGACATCTCCACTCTGTTCAGCATGATTTTCATAACCCTCATACCAAGGACTATACTTTTTATTCTCCGACCCACAATTCAAACAGTCAAATTGATTTTTTTTGTTGTCCTGGTAACCACTTCCATCCATTGGAGATATAGTCTTCTCCGATCATGTACCTATTTTCCTTTCTCTAACCCTCCGAGATAATGGTCTTGTACCTGGCGGTTAAATGATAACCTACTGAAAGACATGTTTTCTGCGACTGAAATTAGAGACTTCATTGACGCCTTCTCGATTCACTCCTCAGACCCTTAACCCCCTATGTACTCGGTGGGAAACAATGAAATGTGTTATTCGGGGAATTTTAATCAAACACTATACAAAACTGAAAATAGAGAGCAGATTCATTTACTAGGGACTCGACATGGACACTAACCCATACTTCTCTGGCAGAAATGGCCAGAGCTAGAGAAGATCGCAAAGGTCTTCTAGGCCAAAAATACTTGAAATATAAAGACCGACACAGTAGATCCTTTTACAAACATGCAGATAAATGTGGACATTCACTTTCCAGGTTTCTTCAACCACCGAACACGATCACCTATGTTACTCGAACTAAAAGCGCTGATGGTACAGAAACTAATAATCCAGTAGAAATGCTAGAAACATTTAGGACATACTATGCACAACTTTACGGGTTGAGCTGGAGAAGAGTGGATTAAAATCTGCGCTGCTAGTAGTGCCATTATGAGCCAGAGACGGGATATGTACAAATACGGTTTATTGGTCAATGTATTTCGATGTGACTTACTTCTTCATCAGGACAAACCACTATAGAATCTCTAGAGACTGATATTAGTGCCCAGAAGTTTCTTCTGTAATCACTCAGCCTCTGAATGGTAAATGTCAGGGACCTGATCTTCACACCAGCTTTTTATAAACATTCCAGGAGTTGCTTACTCGCTTCCTTTCCAGGGTTTTCAATTCTTTAGCTGATAATTCTGTTTTTGTACCTCAATCATTACAGGCCCACCTGAGTTTTACCAAAACCACAAAAAGATCCATCTTTACTTTCTAGCTTCAAACCTATCTCACTGATCAATGCAGACATTAAATTGGCTTTTAACCCCTTTACCCCCAAGGGTGCTTTGCATGTTAATGACCAGACGAAAATTTTGCAATTTTTACAACACCATTTTTTTTTAAGGGAACACATCACATTTGAAGTCACTTTGAGGGGTCTATATGATAGAAAATACCCAAAAGTGACACCATTCTAAAAATTGCACCCCTGCAGGTGCTCAAAACCACATTCAAGACGTTTATTAAGCCTTCAGGTGCTTCACAGGAATTTTTGGAATGTTTAAAAAAAAAATGAACATTTAACTTTTTTTCACAGAAAATGTACTGTAGAACCATTTTTTTTTATTTTATCAAGGGTAACAGGAGAAATTGGACCACAAAAGTCGTTGTGCAAGTTGTCCTGAGTACCCTGATACCCCATATATGCAGGTAAACCACTGTTTGGGCGCATGGCAGAGCTCGGAAGGGAAGGAGCACTGGTTGACTTTTCATTGCAAAATTGGCTGGAATTGAGATCGGATGCCATGTCACGTTTGGAGAGCCCCTGATGTGCCTAAACAGTGGAAACCCCCCACAAGTGACACCATTTTGGAAAGTAGACCACCCAAGGAACTTATGTAGATGTGTGGTGAGCACTTTGAACCCCCAAGTGTTTCACAGAAGTTTATAACGTAGAGCCGTAAAAATAAAAAAGTCATTTTTTTCACAAAAATGATCTTTTTGTCCCCAATTTTTTATTTTCGCAAGGATAACAAGAGAAATTGGACCCTATAAGCTGTTGTGCAATTTGTCCTGATTATGCTGATACCCCACATGTGGGAGTAAACCACTGTTTGGGCGCATGGCAGAGCTCGGAAGGGAAGGAGCGCCAGATTTTACTGTTATGGTTTGCAGGTGCCATGACACACTGGGAGAACCCATGAGGTGCCAAAACAGCAGAACCCCCCATAAGTTACCCCAATTTATGAACTACACCTCTCAGTGAATTCATCTAGGGGTGCAGTGATCATATTGACACCATGGGTGTGCCACAGAATTTTATACCATTGGGCAGTGAGGACAAAATAACTATATTTTTACCACCAAAATTTTGTTTTAGCCAAAGATTTTACATTTTCACACAAGAAGTGGGTAAAAATGGCAACAAAATTTGTCCCACAAATTCTACTGCACGTGGCAATACCCCATATGTGGCAGCACAGTACTACTTAGCCATGCAGAGAGACTCGGGAGGAAGGGAGCGCTATTTGCCTATTCAAGTGAACGGGTCTGTGCACATGTCAGTGTGTTTCCACGCACCGTGTGTTCATGGGCAAAACACACGGACATGTCCGTTTTTGAATGTCAGCACGGGCCATAAAACTTCCCACACACGTAACACACATTGGTGTCATCCATGTCACACACATCTGCGCCGGGGAAGAAGTGTTACAGTAAGCGCTGTTCCCGGGCGCAGCGTGCTGAACACGACTTGTCATTCTTCCCTGCTCTGCTGGCGATTGGCGCGAGCAGGGCAGATTGATGAGAGTTACATTTAAGTAATAAAGGGACAGCAGGTGGCGGCTGATGGGACTATTACTCTTTTCAGCCTACCCCTGCTGCTGCTAATAACAGTGACACTGGGCTCCGTTCCGAGCCGGGCTGAGCTGCGGTGACTTTGGTGAGATCCCCGTGAGTGCTCACTGTGCTAGCGGATATCTGAACACAGCTCAGCCTTGCTGGGAAAGGAGCTCAGTGACCAGAGGTAACATCTATGACATCACCTCCGGTTATTGACGCTGCATTCCCCAGCATCTCATTCACCAGTCGTTTTCAGCCGGGAAGGTCGCATCTTGGCACCGTCCAGGTTGGAAAACTGTATATCCCCCAGACATGGATTACGGCGTGGGACACAACGATGGACAGGTATAGTATTGTCACGCCGGCGCCACCATTACCGGCGCCGGCGCCACCATTACCGGCGTCGCCTGTCTCACCGGGTCCCACTGCTGCTCCCAGGGTCCCTCCTCAGATCCCTGCTTACCGCTCTGGCTGCCGCACTCCACCTCCAGCGACAAATTCTTTCTTCTCTCGGATGGATCATAAATTACTTGGAATCAAAACCGACTCCATTGAAATGTCAGACCTTCCTAGGCATAACCTTTATAGCCAGATAGCTGGGGGCTTACCGAAAGAGTGGGGGCATCAAAGAGGTGATCCCGGGGCCAGATGTCCACCCCGATGCGCGTTTCACTGGCACAACGCCCCTTTCTCAAGGGGATGGTGTGCTCAAGGCACAGGACCTTCAAATAACCCATGTGATGTGTCACATGGGACGTGATACCCAATGAGAGTCAGTTAAGCGGCGCATGCGCCGTGTGAGCGCCAGGTTCTCAAAGCGGCAAGGGCATCATGCCTCCAGGTGCACGCGTGGACCGCAAGCAACCCAGCGAGTGTCAGAGGCATAAAGATGCGCTGCAGCAAGAGGACAAGGGGCACATCACAGCGGATGCGCACACCGCCCATAGAGGCTGCAATAAATAACATCCAAATGTGATATATTCAAAGGACATCACCCAAATATAACGGGATAGATGATAAAATCCCAAATCCATGGAAAAATCCAAATAAATAAGGACCCCAAAAAACCTATAAGGCAGCCCAACCGTACAGTAACATGTAAAAATATGAGAGGTGTACAACATATATGCAAAATATAACACATCACATGCCCATAGTAACGTCATATAAACGGCTGCACAGAAGGTGAATCATGGAATGTTATGGCGATTCATTTTATGTGGAAATAGAAAAACATGGGATGTAATAATTCCTTATACAGACATGTCATAGAATCACACATGTCCATAGTAACATCATGTAGATAGAAGTACAGGAAATAGATCATGGGATATGATGTAGATCCATCTTGTATTGCAAAATGGAGACAACCACATGGGATGTAATAGGTTCTGATGCGAAGGTGTCTTAAAGTCGCTAAAAAGTCAAAATGTGAAACAAAAAATTTAAAAAATGTAAAAACAATAAAAGAAGGACATCATATAGCAAAGAGACCCCAATTGCAGGAGAACAAAAGGGACATATTATAGGAATCGTATTTTTACATGTTACTCTACCGTTGGGCCGCCTTATAGGTTTTTTGGGGTCCTTATTTATTTGGATTTTTCCATGGATTTGGGATTTTATCATCTATTCCGTTATATTTGGGTGATGTCCTTTGAATATATCACATTTGGATGTTATTTATTGCAGCCTCTATGGGCGATGTACACATCCGCTGTGTTGTGACCCTTTTCCTCTTGATGCAGCGCATCTTTATGCCTCTGATGCTCACCGGGTTGCTTGCGGTCCGCGTGTGTGCCTGGAGGCATGATGACCTTGCTGCTTTGAGGACCTGGCGCTCACAAGGCACATGTGCCGCTTAACTGCCACTCATTGGCTATCACGCCCCATGTGACACATCACCTGGGTTATTTGAAGGTCCTGTGCCTTGAGCACACCATCCCCTTGAGAAAGCGGCGTTGTGCCAGCGAAACACGCATCAGGGTGGACATTTGGCCCCGGGATCACCTCTTTGATGCCCCCACTCTTTCGGTAAGCCCCCAGCTATCTGGCTATAATGACTTCTTTGCCTTATAGGGGCGTTGACTATACTTGCTGGTCACTGGACCATGACTTCTCTATTTGTAGTCGTGGTATCTCTTTAGGGGTGTTTCCAGTCCTGTCTGTACTAATCTTGGCTGCACTTTTGGTTACTTGGTTATTGTGTGATGTTTTAATGAAATATGAATAAAATTTATACTATTTTCATGACTTTATATCATCTGTTGCACCTTCTCTGGTTCCGCATGTATTTTGGAGTTAGTGAAGCTTATTGTAGGGAGGCACATCACTGGGTGTCTTTCTCCCTCGTATTAGCATGCAACTGGGTTCTGTTGTTAACATTTAGTATCACAGTTGGTGCTCATAACATTGATGTATAGAGCAAACTATTCCTCATTAAATGTAATGCACACAGGGGTTTTATACATCCAATAGGTAGAAAATACTAAGAAATACGATATATAATGCTCAGAAATTTAGGTGAAGTTGATAGCAGTAGATATTGCCTGGGATAAGTCCCATGGTACAGAAGTATACTTAGTACTAAAGTGGATAGTGCCCCTTTAAGTGCTAGTGATAAAGTAAATATTGAGGGAGAGAGGAGAGCTCTAGAGACAAAAGGTATACATGACCTTGTTTGCAGAATAGTGTCCCCGATGCGCTTCTTCCTTAGGGGTTAATGGGAGTTGGTTAATGCCTACTCAAACCAAGCTCAGTTTTTGCATTCTGTGCAAGCCGGGGAGTGGCCTCCCTCTCCTGAGCTGGAAATTGTATTTAAAGGCTTCCCCTGACTGGTGTCCACTGGTTGGTGCCCGGTCCTTTTGTCTCCCCTTATTCACACACTGAGGTCAACTTTAACACATGGTAAGGTTTTTAATATTAGACAGTGTAAGACCGCCCCGATCAGAGTCACCTTGTCAACGGTGGGACGGCTTTTATGCTATTTTTGATAAAAAAAACAGTATTACTAAGAACTCTGTATTATTTAAATGCACTTTTGCTTTTTACTTATTTAGTTATAGCAGGGTTTTTGCTAATTTTGTCTTTTGTAGGGTTTGTAGGCTTTAAGGCCAATGTGAACATGCGTTTATAGGCTGCATGTGTACCAACTCAAACCAAGCTCAATTTTTATGTTTATTCAGTAAGTAGTATATATTTTTTATTATCTGTCATTGTAGTCTTTTTCTCCACTTCTGGGACTAATATTTACTATAGTGACTCACGTCACATCTCAACTCATTGGGATCCTCAATGCTTAAAGTGACAGTCTTTGGCAACTGATCCATATCTTCAGGTGGAAAGCATGGCTTTCTGTATTACATACCAACAGAGGAAGATGATGAGACGTCTGAGTCTACCTCAGCACTTTCAAAATCTTTAGAGTCCTCATGAGAACTAGAAGTCAGAGTATAGACCTTTTCCAGAGGATTTGCTAGAAACATCCCATTTCTGAGAAGATTTCAACCTTTCTTTCTTTAGGATATTACAAATCTCTCCCTTAATTATTTGTTATATTTCAGTTTTTCTTTTTTTAATAAATTTGCAAAAATTTCTACATTTGCTTTTTTTCATTCAAGATGGGGTGCCAAGTGTACATTAATGAGAAAAAAAAAGGAACTTTTTGAATTTACCAAATGGCTGCAATGAAACAAAGAGTGAAAAATTTAAAGGAGTCTGAATACTTTCCATACCCACTGTATAAGCACCCAGTTGTGATTTACAAACCACACACTTCTTAAACTTGGTCTTAACCGAGGATTTCCTTAGTTTGTCTCCCTAAAGGTAGTAAGAGTAGAACACAGTTTGTCTCCCTAAAGGTAGTAAGAGTAGAACACAAGGAACATGATTGGCTTCAAGGAATGGTATGGGTGAGTGGCTGCGAGCCAAACCTACAGTAAGTGGATGGAGTAGCCAGGTAACAGTTCACTTTGCCTGGACTTTCCATCCGGTTAGCTGAAGGGTCCATAAAGAAGCCTCATTCTTACCATTGGACATGCCTTTTAAATAGTCTTGACGATCCTGGGTTAGCTGCCCCTTCCCTTACACCACAGTGTAGTCAGTCACCAGAGGAGCCCTGTTTGCTCAAATTTGACTTCCCGGCTACTTCTAGGTTTGTACCATGACCACTGTAACGCCTACCCAAAAGTAGCATGTTAAGGGAGACCCCCTCCCCCCCCCCAAGAACTGTAGGAAACAAATCTGGATGCTCTAAGGTGGAAGTCGAGCTGTGGTGGGGGAAAACTAACCTTCACAAGTCAGGCAGGAAAACTATGCTCATCATCAAGAAATACCTGGTAATAAACAGGTCCCTGCACATATGACAAGAAACCACTAAGTGGTGGAAGGCTCCAAAGGATTGCTTTCTTAGGAGACAGACCCTCATGGATGATTCAAAATTGATTGGGTTAATTTTATGCTGAATCTGTTCTTATTAAGTTTTTAAACAATAAACAAATAATAGTAAGTCACATTGGAGCATGAAGTTATAAATATTTGATAGAGTAACATTGTACATTAATTTTCAATACATGGATCATCCAATAGTAATATTAAAAGTCTCAAGCACCAAAGCTACTAGAAATAGTAAACAAAAAGAAAAACAAACACGAAAAAAAGTAAAGGAAAAAAAAGAAAAGGGGTTGAAGAGAAAGGGTGCCACATAGGTAAGACCCACTCAGTAGCTCAGGAAAAAGGGTCTAGTGTCCAAATCCCTAAATTCTTCCCATATGTGCTATATCTGCCAGCTGAAAGTTTTTCCATCACCTAAAGAAATGACATTCCCTGTTGCCACTCCATGGCAGGGATGGTGAAGGACCACCAATAGCGTAGAATAACTGTTCTAGTGGCTATAAGGCAGTCTCGCAAAATGTCTTTTTTTTTTCTGTGATTTAATAGATCCAGGAAGAATGGAAATCAGGGACTTTTTGCCACTGTCTGACCACTGATCTGGAAAATTTTATCCCAGAAAGGTTGATTATTCAGACAGTTCCACCAGATGTGGGACATTGTCCCTATGTCGGTTCCACAGTGCCAACAAATATCAAGTATGCTAGGAAAGATCTTGTGCAGTTTTGAGAGGCATAAATACCACCTAGAGTATTTTAAAATTGTTCTCCTGCCCTCTGCACACAAAGCACATCTTATGAGAGAACAGGAAATCCTTTTGCCATTCCTGTGATGACATTTCCATGCCAAGTTCTTTCTCCCATTCCTCGATGTAGCTCACCACTATTACCATCTTGGTTTAAGATATTGTAAATCACATACATAGCGTGACTGGGGTGGACTCCAAAAGTAACAAGGCCTCAAACTACAAGTGCTTCTCACTAAATTTGAATATCATCAAAAAGGTAATTTATTTCAGTTCTTCAATACAAAAAGTGAAACTCATATATAGAGTCATTACAGAGTGATCTATTTCAAGTGTTTATTTCTGTTAATGTTGATGATTATGGCTTATGGCCAATGAAAACCCAAAAGTCATTATCTCAGTAAATTAGAATAATTAGCTAAAAACAACTGCAAAGGCTTCCTATGCGTTTAAAAAGGTCCCTTAGTCTGTTTCAGTAGGCTCCACAATCTTTGGGAAGACTGCTGACTTGACAGATGTCCAGAAGGTGGTCATTGACACATTCCACAACAAGGGTAAGCCACAAAAGGTTATTGCTAAAGAAGCTGGCTGTTCACAGAGTGATGTATCCAAGGAAAATAATGGAAAGATGAGTGGAAGGAAAAAGTGTAGTAGAAAAAGGTGCACAAGCAACCAGGATAGCTGTAGCCTTGAAAGGTTTGTTAAGAAAAGGCCATTCAAAAATTTGGGGGAGATTCACAAGGAGGGGACTGCTGCTGGAGTCATTGTTTCCACCACACAGACGTATCCAGGGCATGGGCTACAAGTGTCGCATTCCTTGTGTCTAGCCATTCATGACCAATAGACAATGCCAGAAGCGTCTTACCTGGGCCAAGGAGAAAAAGAACTGGACTGTTGCTCAGTGGTCCAAGGTGTTATTTTCAGAGGAAAGTAAATTTTGCATTTCATTTGGAAGTCAAGGTACCAGAGTCTGAGGGAAGAGTGGAGAGGCACACAATCCAAGCTGGCAAAAAAAAGGAAAAAGCAGCACCAGGTGATTTCCATAAAAATTCAAATTTTGTCTTTTATTTAATCCATTGTTTGTAAAAAGTTAAAAACATACAAGTCATAGAATGTCAAAGGGCAAACATCCCCCACATGCCTGACGTGTTTAGGACTTTATGTCCTCACTCATAGGCATCTTTCAGGTGACATCAAGCCCACGGCTTAGTAATGGCGAGGTCTATAAGACATCCATCCATTACTAATCCTATAGTTGTATTGCAAATAAACACAGACACCCAGAATAAAGTCCTTTATTTTAAAAAAATGACGCAGACTCCTTTATTAATCTCAATTAAACCATACTTACAACCACGCCTAATCCAAGCAAAGCCCTTGATCTCCTGTAATAAACATAAAATAAAAAAGCAACAATATACCTGTTATGGGTAGCAAAAGTGGACCCTCTGGGTCACGGTACCGGGATCCCTGGAGTGAGCTGGCCAGGTGGTGCCGACCCCTATACAGGGACCGTTAGGAGCAGGCCCGAAGGAGTCGAATACCATGACAGCTGGTACCAAGAGGGGCGGCTCAAGAACGGAAGAGACAGGCAAGGCAGAGGGTCAGGAGAGACTGGAGTCAGGAGTGACCGGAGTCAGGAGCGACTGGAGTCAGGAGGTGACCGGAGTCAGGAGTGACTGGAGTCAGAGGTGACCAGAGTCAGGAGCGACAGGAGACAGGTGTGACCAGACGGGGCCAGAGTACCATAATGAAACGAACATGATAATCAGGCGCCTCCATGAGGGAGGAGCCACCTGATATACCCTGTGCAGGAGCTAGATTGGTGCTTGCTGCACAGGGGTGGTACAGAAGGGGTTAAGAGCAGGGAAGGGCGCGCGCCCACGGCCTAAGGCGCATACCTGTAGCAGGAGCAGGACAGGAAGAGGACCCCACGTGCTGAATCCCCCGGGCTGCAGGACGGGAGGCTGGAGGTGGAGTGCGGCAGCCAGAGCGGTAAGCAGGGATCTGAGGAGGGACCCTGGGAGCAGCAGTGGGACCCGGTGAGACAGGCGACGCCGGTAATGGTGGCGCCGGCGCCGGTAATGGTGGCGCCGGCGTGACAATACTATACCTGTCCATCGTTGTGTCCCACGCCGTAATCCATGTCTGGGGGATATACAGTTTTCCAACCTGGACGGTGCCAAGATGCGACCTTCCCGGCTGAAAACGACTGGTGAATGAGATGCTGGGGAATGCAGCGTCAATAACCGGAGGTGATGTCATAGATGTTACCTCTGGTCACTGAGCTCCTTTCCCAGCAAGGCTGAGCTGTGTTCAGATATCCGCTAGCACAGTGAGCACTCACGGGGATCTCACCAAAGTCACCGCAGCTCAGCCCGGCTCGGAACGGAGCCCAGTGTCACTGTTATTAGCAGCAGCAGGGGTAGGCTGAAAAGAGTAATAGTCCCATCAGCCGCCACCTGCTGTCCCTTTATTACTTAAATGTAACTCTCATCAATCTGCCCTGCTCGCGCCAATCGCCAGCAGAGCAGGGAAGAATGACAAGTCGTGTTCAGCACGCTGCGCCCGGGAACAGCGCTTACTGTAACACTTCTTCCCCGGCGCAGATGTGTGTGACATGGATGACACCAATGTGTGTTACGTGTGTGGGAAGTTTTATGGCCCGTGCTGACATTCAAAAACGAACATGTCAGTGTGTTTTGCCCATGAACACACGGTGCGTGGAAACACACTGACATGTGCACAGACCCGTTCACTTGAATAGGCAAATAGCGCTCCCTTCCTCCCGAGTCTCTCTGCATGGCTAAGTAGTACTGTGCTGCCACATATGGGGTATTGCCACGTGCAGTAGAATTTGTGGGACAAATTTTGTTGCCATTTTTACCCACTTGTGTGAAAATGTAAAATCTTTGGCTAAAACAAAATTTTGGTGGTAAAAATATAGTTATTTTGTCCTCACTGCCCAATGGTATAAAATTCTGTGGCACACCCATGGTGTCAATATGATCACTGCACCCCTAGATGAATTCACTGAGAGGTGTAGTTCGTAAATTGGGGTAACTTATGGGGGGTTCTGCTGTTTTGGCACCTCATGGGTTCTCCCAGTGGGTCATGGCACCTGCAAACCATAACAGTAAAATCTGGCGCTCCTTCCCTTCCGAGCTCTGCCATGCGCCCAAACAGTGGTTTACTCCCACCTTTTTAAACGCATAGGAAGCCTTTGCAGTTGTTTTTAGCTAATTATTCTAATTTACTGAGATAATGACTTTTGGGTTTTCATTGGCCATAAGCCATAATCATCAACATTAACAGAAATAAACACTTGAAATAGATCACTCTGTAATGACTCTATATATGAGTTTCACTTTTTGTATTGAAGAACTGAAATAAATTACCTTTTTGATGATATTCAAATTTAGTGAGAAGCACTTGTAGTTTGAGGCCTTGTTACTTTTGGAGTCCACCCCAGTCACGCTATGTATGTGATTTACAATATCTTAAACCAAGATGGTAATAGTGGTGAGCTACATCGAGGAATGGGAGAAAGAACTTGGCATGGAAATGTCATCACAGGAATGGCAAAAGGATTTCCTGTTCTCTCATAAGATGTGCTTTGTGTGCAGAGGGCAGGAGAACAATTTTAAAATACTCTAGGTGGTATTTATGCCTCTCAAAACTGCACAAGATCTTTCCTAGCATACTTGATATTTGTTGGCACTGTGGAACCGACATTGGGACAATGTCCCACATCTGGTGGAACTGTCTGAATAATCAACCTTTCTGGGATAAAATTTTCCAGATCAGTGGTCAGACAGTGGCAAAAAGTCCCTGATTTCCATTCTTCCTGGATCTATTAAATCACAGAAAAAAAAAAGACATTTTGCGAGACTGCCTTATAGCCACTAGAACAGTTATTCTACGCTATTGGTGGTCCTTCACCATCCCTGCCATGGAGTGGCAACAGGGAATGTCATTTCTTTAGGTGATGGAAAAACTTTCAGCTGGCAGATATAGCACATATGGGAAGAATTTAGGGATTTGGACACTAGACCCTTTTTCCTGAGCTACTGAGTGGGTCTTACCTATGTGGCACCCTTTCTCTTCAACCCCTTTTCTTTTTTTTCCTTTACTTTTTTTCGTGTTTGTTTTTCTTTTTGTTTACTATTTCTAGTAGCTTTGGCGCTTGAGACCTTTAATATTACTATTGGATGATCCATGTATTGAGAATTAATGTACAATGTTACTCTATCAAATATTTATAACTTCATGCTCCAATGTGACTTACTATTATTTGTTTATTGTTTAAAAACTTAATAAGAACAGATTCAGCATAAAATTAACCCAATCAATTTTGAATCATCCATGAGGGTCTGTCTCCTAAGAAAGCAATCCTTTGGAGCCTTCCACCACTTAGTGGTTTCTTGTCATATGTGCAGGGACCTGTTTATTACCAGGTATTTCTTGATGATGAGCATAGTTTTCCTGCCTGACTTGTGAAGGTTAGTTTTCCCCCACCACAGCTCGACTTCCACCTTAGAGCATCCAGATTTGTTTCCTACAGTTCTTGGGGGGGGGAGGGGGTCTCCCTTAACATGCTACTTTTGGGTAGGCGTTACAGTGGTCATGGTACAAACCTAGAAGTAGCCGGGAAGTCAAATTTGAGCAAACAGGGCTCCTCTGGTGACTGACTACACTGTGGTGTAAGGGAAGGGGCAGCTAACCCAGGATCGTCAAGACTATTTAAAAGGCATGTCCAATGGTAAGAATGAGGCTTCTTTATGGACCCTTCAGCTAACCGGATGGAAAGTCCAGGCAAAGTGAACTGTGACCTGGCTACTCCATCCACTTACTGTAGGTTTGGCTCGCAGCCACTCACTCATACCATTCCTTGAAGCCAATCATGTTCCTTGTGTTCTACTCTTACTACCTTTAGGGAGACAAACTGTGTTCTACTCTTACTACCTTTAGGGAGACAAACTAAGGAAATCCTCGGTTAAGACCAAGTTTAAGAAGTGTGTGGTTTGTAAATCACAACTGGGTGCTTATACAGTGGGTACGGAAAGTATTCAGACTCCTTTAAATTTTTCACTCTTTGTTTCATTGCAGCCATTTGGTAAATTCAAAAAGTTCCTTTTTTTTTCTCATTAATGTACACTTGGCACCCCATCTTGAATGAAAAAAAGCAAATGTAGAAATTTTTGCAAATTTATTAAAAAAAGAAAAACTGAAATATAACAAATAATTAAGGGAGAGATTTGTAATATCCTAAAGAAAGAAAGGTTGAAATCTTCTCAGAAATGGGATGTTTCTAGCACATCCTCTGGAAAAGGTCTATACTCTGACTTCTAGTTCTCATGAGGACTCGAAAGATTTTGAAAGTGCTGAGGTAGACTCAGACGTCTCATCATCTTCCTCTGTTGGTATGTAATACAGAAAGCCATGCTTTCCACCTGAAGATATGGATCAGTTGCCAAAGACTGTCAGGTCCACTTTAAGCATTGAGGATCCCAATGAGTTGAGATGTGACGTGAGTCACTATAGTAAATATTAGTCCCAGAAGTGGAGAAAAAGACTACAATGACAGATAATAAAAATATATACTACTTACTGAATAAACATAAAAATTGAGCTTGGTTTGAGTTGGTACACATGCAGCCTATAAACGCATGTTCACATTGGCCTTAAAGCCTACAAACCCTACAAAAGACAAAATTAGCAAAAACCCTGCTATAACTAAATAAGTAAAAAGCAAAAGTGCATTTAAATAATACAGAGTTCTTAGTAATACTGTTTTTTATCAAAAATAGCATAAAAGCCGTCCCACCGTTGACAAGGTGACTCTGATCGGGGCGGTCTTACACTGTCTAATATTAAAAACCTTACCATGTGTTAAAGTTGACCTCAGTGTGTGAATAAGGGGAGACAAAAGGACCGGGCACCAACCAGTGGACACCAGTCAGGGGAAGCCTTTAAATACAATTTCCAGCTCAGGAGAGGGAGGCCACTCCCCGGCTTGCACAGAATGCAAAAACTGAGCTTGGTTTGAGTAGGCATTAACCAACTCCCATAAACCCCTAAGGAAGAAGCGCATCGGGGACACTATTCTGCAAACAAGGTCATGTATACCTTTTGTCTCTAGAGCTCTCCTCTCTCCCTCAATATTTACTTTATCACTAGCACTTAAAGGGGCACTATCCACTTTAGTACTAAGTATACTTCTGTACCATGGGACTTATCCCAGGCAATATCTACTGCTATCAACTTCACCTAAATTTCTGAGCATTATATATCGTATTTCTTAGTATTTTCTACCTATTGGATGTATAAAACCCCTGTGTGCATTACATTTAATGAGGAATAGTTTGCTCTATACATCAATGTTATGAGCACCAACTGTGATACTAAATGTTAACAACAGAACCCAGTTGCATGCTAATACGAGGGAGAAAGACACCCAGTGATGTGCCTCCCTACAATAAGCTTCACTAACTCCAAAATACATGCGGAACCAGAGAAGGTGCAACAGATGATATAAAGTCATGAAAATAGTATAAATTTTATTCATATTTCATTAAAACATCACACAATAACCAAGTAACCAAAAGTGCAGCCAAGATTAGTACAGACAGGACTGGAAACACCCCTAAAGAGATACCACGACTACAAATAGAGAAGTCATGGTCCAGTGACCAGCAAGTATAGTCAACGCCCCTATAAGGCAAAGAAGTCATTATAGCCAGATAGCTGGGGGCTTACCGAAAGAGTGGGGGCATCAAAGAGGTGATCCCGGGGCCAAATGTCCACCCTGATGCGTGTTTCGCTGGCACAACGCCGCTTTCTCAAGGGGATGGTGTGCTCAAGGCACAGGACCTTCAAATAACCCAGGTGATGTGTCACATGGGGCGTGATAGCCAATGAGTGGCAGTTAAGCGGCACATGTGCCGTGTGAGCGCCAGGTCCTCAAAGCAGCAAGGTCATCATGCCTCCAGGCACACACGCGGACCGCAAGCAACCCGGTGAGCATCAGAGGCATAAAGATGCGCTGCAGCAAGAGGAAAAGGGTCACAACACAGCGGATGTGTACATCGCCCATAGAGGCTGCAATAAATAACATCCAAATGTGATATATTCAAAGGACATCACCCAAATATAACGGAATAGATGATAAAATCCCAAATCCATGGAAAAATCCAAATAAATAAGGACCCCAAAAAACCTATAAGGCGGCCCAACGGTAGAGTAACATGTAAAAATACGAAATGTATACATATATGCAAAATATAACACATCACATGCCCATAGTAACGTCATATAAACGGCTGCACAGAAGGTGAATCATGGAATGTTATGGCGATTCATTTTATGTGGAAATAGAAAAACATGGGATGTAATAATTCCTTATACAGACATGTCATAGAATCACACATGTCCATAGTAACATCATGTAGATAGAAGTACAGGAAATAGATCATGGGATATGATGTAGATCCATCTTGTATTGCAAAATGGAGACAACCACATGGGATGTAATAGGTCCTACTAGGGAACTTCGGATACGTGTCCGCAAACACGTGCGTGATATTGGCGCTGCGAAGACCATTTTGAACCCCTCTGACTTAAAAACAATCCCGCGACATTTTAAGGCCTGTGAGGCTGGGACACTTAGAATTCGCAGAATTGATATCCTCCATCTTGGAGTTAGAGGAGGAAGTAATAAAAAGATCCTTGCTCAGATGGAAGCAAGGTGGATAGTTAGGCTTGACTCCACGGTCCCAAAAGGCTTTAATGAATATTTGAGTTTTTCCTCCTTCCTATAATATGTCCCTCTTGTTCTCCTGCAATTGGGGTCTCTTTGCTATATGATGTCCTTCTTTTATTGTTTTTAAATTTTTTAAATTTTTTGTTTCACATTTTGACTTTTTAGCGACTTTAAGACACCTTCGCATCAGAACCTATTACATCCCATGTGGTTGTCTCCATTTTGCCAGACAAGATGGATCTACATCATACCAAATTATCTATTTCCTGTACTTCTATCTACATGATGTATAAGGAATTATTACATCCCATGTCTTTCTATTTCCACATTAAATGGATCGCCATTAAATGGATCGCCATTATATTCCATGATTCACCTTCTGTGCCGCCGTTTATATGACGTTACTATGGGCATGTGATGTGTTATATTTTGTATATATGTTGTACACCTCTCATATTTTTACATGTTACTGTACGGTTGGGCTGCCTTATAGGTTTTTTGGGGTCCTTATTTATTTGGATTTTTCCATGGATTTGGGATATTATCATCTATCCCGTTATATTTGGGTGATGTCCTTTGAATATATCACATTTGGATGTTATTTATTGCAGCCTCTATGGGCGGTGTGCGCATCCGCTGTGATGTACCCCTTGTCCTCTTGCTGCAGCGCATCTTTATGCCTCTGACACTCGCTGGGTTGCTTGCGGTCCACGCGTGCACCTGGAGGCATGATGCCCTTGCCGCTTTGAGAACCTGGCGCTCACACGGCGCATGCGCCGCTTAACTGACTCTCATTGGGTATCACGTCCCATGTGACACATCACATGGGTTATTTGAAGGTCCTGTGCCTTGAGCACACCATCCCCTTGAGAAAGGGGCGTTGTGCCAGTGAAACGCGCATCGGGGTGGACATCTGGCCCCGGGATCACCTCTTTGATGCCCCCACTCTTTCGGTAAGCCCCCAGCTATCTGGCTATAAAGTCTTCTTTGCCTTATAGGGGCGCTGACTATACTTGCTGGTCACTGGACCATGACTTCTCTATTTGTAGTGGTGGTATCTCTTTAGGGGTGTTTCCCGTCCTGTCTGTACTAATCTTGGCAGTACTTTTGGTTACTTGGTTATTGTGTGATGTTTTAATGAAATATGAATAAAATTTATACTATTTTCATGACTTTATATCATCTGTTGCTCCTTTCTTTCTGTGATACTAAATGTGCCTGATTGAAAAACTTACTTTCCCTGATGTTGAGTTTGACATTATTGTCCCTTTTATTTTGACCTCAGCAGTATTGTTTTAAAATTTGTATCCACTTGGACTTATACAAATTATTGCTTAAAGGGAATCTGTCACCTTTTTTTTTCGACTTTGAGCTGCCGCCACTGACATCAGGGGCTTATCTACAACATTCTGTAATTTGTGCATTTTCTGTAATTTTCCAAATCCGCACGGAAAAATACGCAGCACCATCCACAACGTGTGCACATGGCCTTATATAAACTTAAAAGGACTAAACAAGTTTCTGAAATACAAAATGAAGACAATAAGGTCAGTAGTTGATCTATTTTAAGGACTAGCTTATGGCGATACTGGACATTCAAGATGTCTGCCACGATATATCATTTCACATTGAGTGTCAAAAATTCTTAAGAGTAGCTATTGTTTTTCAAGGAAGATTGTCCCATTTCCAATATAAAGCTGTGCCCTTCAGAATCTCATTGACTCCCCAAATATTCACAAATATTCAGTATGCCAAGTAGCGGCCTTCATAGAAAATGAGGGATTTGCTACTAATCCCGTACTAATTTTTTTTTAATCATATCTCCAACAGAACAAAAGTGACTGGAAGACATGGAACGGGTACGACAAATTCTTTCTTCTCTCGGATGGATCATAAATTACTTGGAATCAAAACCGACTCCATTGAAATGTCAGACCTTCCTAGGCATAACCTTAAACTCCTTTTATATGAATTGTTTCCTGCCACAGGAAAAGATTCACATAGTTAATAAAAAACTTGATCTCATGTAAGGGAATGAAACACCGAAGGAGCCGAGGGGGAGTTGCCCTTCCCAGCTCCGTGCCCGGAACCATTGAGCAGGGCATTAGGTTCCCCGGTGGACGCTTTAGAGGACTGGACTGAAGCCAGGAACAGGAAGAGGGCAGGACTGGGAGCGGGAAAACTGTGCACGTTTTCTGCAGAGCAATGCAGAGACCGGAGGAGAGAGGACGCTGACGCAGGAGGGGAGAGGATATGGGTACAGCCGCTGGAGTCAGAGAGACCACGGACACAGGCGGTGGGCAGTGAGTACGAGAAGCGTGGTACTTCACTGCCAGGAAGGCTGCTGACTCCCCTCCTTGATGAGACTTTGCCTCACAGAGAGACTGTGTATCTCGACCAGACGCTCCCCCGCAGAGAGACCGGGTTATGTGCTGAGACACTCCCTACTGACCGAGGGGCGTTCAGTGACGGGACAGTGACCTGTAAAGAGAGACTGTCTAAGGCAGAGCCCCTGATCTCGGTGGGAGAACACCGCTGTCTTATCAGAGAGAAGGGCTTGGAGCAAAGAGGGATACCGTCAGCTTCATACCCCTTTGGCTCCCGCGTTAACCACTCATACTCCAGCTGGACTACACCCCTGTAGGGCTGAGGGGAACCAGAAGTGAACCCGCAGAACCGCGACGACGAACCTCCTCTGCGCGAGCTGGTCAAGTGGGCCACCCAATAAACAGGGAGCGTCTGGGGCAAGCCCAGGGGAGACTATCGCCGTGGAAGCGGATACCCGGGGACAGATAGTAGGAGAAAGACAACCGGAGACCACAGGGGGCTGCGGCAGGTCCAGCAGGGGAAGGCTTGAGGACAGGAACGGACGAGGCTGGTAGCGGCAGGTAAAGGCAGGAATGGACTGGCACTAGGAAGGAGCACAGGGAGGTTACAAGGAGGTACAGAAGCACAGGGCGCAGGACAGAGTGCAAGGCTGGGAGGACGCAGGGAAGCGTGGACCTGAATCAGAGGTGCAAAACACAAATGATAGGCACCGGGCAGGAGGCGAAGGCGAGGCTACCTGATATAGGGCAGCTGGCAGGACTTCCGGTTCAGGGTCCGCCAGGTTCACCGAAACAGGGGGTGGAGTGGCTGCAGCACAAGCAGGGAAGGTGTGTGGTGGGGTCACTGGCGCGCCGGACGAGCACCGAGAGCCGGCCGCAGGAGCGGAAGTGAAGGAACTGGGTGACGTGCGCCCACCTCGGGAGCGCGCCGGGATTCGGGAGGAGGAGCAGTAGGAGCGGACGGCGCGACAGCAGGCGGCGTGACCCACAGGCATGTGGAACTGGTTGAGTATGACAGGTTTCAGAAGGGAAACGTGAAAAGAATTGGGAATTCGTAGCGAGGTGGGGAGTTTTAACTTATAGGCAACATCGTTGATGCGAGCTAAGACCTCAAAGGGACCGATATACCGAGGACCTAGCTTATACGAGGGAACTTTAAGATGAACAAACTTGGAGGACAGCCATACTTTATCCCCAGGATGGTACAACGGGAATCCAGGCGCCTTTTGTCAGCGTGTTTCTTTATCCTGTCCCGGGCTCGTACAAGCGCGGATTTGGTCTCCTGCCAGACCCTGGAGAACTCCTCAGTCAGAAGATTGGCCGCCGGCACACCCGAGACAAGGGGTACCGGTAGAGGTACACTAGGATATTGCCCATAGACGATGAAAAAAGGTGACATAGATGAGGACTCGCTGGTGTGGTTGTTGTAGGCATATTCGGCCCACAGGAGCAGGTGGGACCAGTCGTTTTGGTGAACGTTGGAGAAGTGACGGAGATAGGTTACCAAAATTTGGTTTGTGCGTTCAGCCTGACCGTTAGTTTGGGGGTGGTAGGCAGAGGAGAAGTCCAAAGTCACGTCCATCAGTTTGCACAGAGCCCGTCAAAACCGTGAAGCAAACTGGACTCCTCTATCCGAAACGATATGCTGAGGAAAGCCGTGAATCCGGAAAATATGGGTAATGAAAATTCTTGCCAATTCGGGAGCAGAGGGTAGTCCAGGCAGGAAGATGAAATGGGCCATCTTGGAAAATCGATCCACGACCACAAGGATGACTGTGTGACCCGAAGACCGAGGCAAATCGGTAATAAAATCCATAGCGATGTGTTGCCAGGGGGCTGAAGGAACTGGAAGCGGGTGAAGAAGGCCAGCAGGTAACATAGTAACATAGTTTTGAAGGCTGAAGGAAAACCTTATGTCCATCTAGTTCAGCTTATTTTTAGTGCAGCTGTTCTGCATTGTTGATCCTGGGGAAGGCAAAAAACCCACAGAGTAGAAGCCAATTTTCTCCATAGGGAAAAAAATTCCTTCCCCTAAGCTGGGTCAACCGCCTTCTGCCATGTACGTGAAGCGCCTCGACGCGTTTCGCCCCATCTGGGCTCATCAGGAGGGCCGGTCTCAATAAAAATAGTGTCCTAATGTGGTATAGTAGGATCCCTAGTGGCTGCAGGGTTCATCAGGGTCCATAGGGACAGCCACCGTTGAGCGGGGGCGCCATAACGTTCCCCCTAGGGTGCCAACCTCCGCGGCAAGGAAGGATTGAGCATTAGACGTCAATAGGGACTCCTAGGAAACCCCCATTACATGTTTTTTGTATTTGGGTACTAATTGGACACGTTGTTGTTTTGTTTTGTTCACTTTGTGGTGTGACCTTTGGTCTTTTAATAATAAAGCATCGTTTTTAGGGTTTTTTCATATGATTTTTTGGTTTGAGACCCTCTACATTTGATAGTTATTTTTGCTAGCAATTCAGGTTTACAGGAGCAACCACAATGACCTTGTTAGGATCCACGATGTGTGAAGGCTCCTCCTCACAGTCGGTGACCAAAAAGGATCTGGATAGAGCATCCGCTTTGAGGTTCTTATCACTGGGACAGAAATGGAGTTCGAAATCGAACCGGGCAAAGAACAGTGACCACCTGGCTTGTCGAGGATTAATCCCGTCCCGCCAGTTCATCCTTAATTCGGCCCGAGAGTCCCCGCCAAAAAGCTACCAAGGCCTCATTGTTCCATCCTAGCTCGGAGGCCAGGGTACGGAAGCGAATGGCGTACTGGCCTACGGAGAGCGTGCCCTGATGCAGGTTAAAAAGTGATTCAGTGGCATAGGCTAGGCGGCCCGGCTCTTCAAACACTTTACGGAAAGAGTCAAGAAAGATGGAGAGTTGGGAGACCAAGGGGTCATCACGCTCCCAGAGAGGGTTTACCCAGGCCAAAGCCTCACCTTCCAAATGGGACACGACAAAGGCCCCCTTGGCTCTGTCGGTGGGGTACTGTTACGGCAGCAGCTTAAAATGGAGCTGGCATTGATTTAAAAAACCCCTGCACGACTTGGGATCACCACTATAACGCGGGGGTTTTGCCAAACGAGGCGGCGGGTGAGGGACCGCAGCCTGGGCCGGGGTTGAGGCCGTGGATTGCAGAGCAAGGAGACGGTTATCTATGGATGCCATATACAGTAGTTCAGTATATGGGCCTGGGTGTCGCGCTGCTGAGCCAGCTCCTGTTGGAGGCTGCCCAGCTGGGAGGCAGTCCCAGAATCAGAGGCCTATAGGGTCAACAAGCGGGACTCCATGGACTTGAGGAAGGACATTATCCTTGCTTGATTCTCCCGTAGGAATAGGAGCTCCTTTTGGGTTGGGGTCGGGGTACCAGCGGGGTCCATGGCCTGACTATACTGTAGGGCTGAGGGGAACCAGAAGTGAACCCGCAGAACCGCGACGACGAACCTCCTCTGGGCGAGCTGGCCAAGTGGGCCACCCCCTATACAGGGAGCGTCTGGGGCAAGCCCAGGGGAGACAATCGCCGCGGAAGCTGATACCCGGGGACAGATAGTAAGAGAAAGACAACCAGAGACCACAGGGGGCAGCGGCAGGTCCAGCAGGGGAAGACTTGAAGACAGGAACGGACAAGGCTGGTAGCGGCAGGTACAGCAGGGGAAGGCTTGAGGACAGGAACAGACGAGGCTGGTAGCGGCAGGTAAAGGCAGGAATGGACTGGCACTAGGAAGGAACACAGGGAGGTTATAAGGAGGTACAGAAGCACTGGGCGCAGGACAGAGTGCAAGGCTGGGAGGACGCAGGGAAGCGTGGATCTGAATCAGAAGTGCAAAACACAAATGATAGTCAGGCACCGGGCAGGAGGCGAGGCTACCTGATATAGGGCAGCTGGCAGGACTTCCGGGTCAGGGTCCGCCAGGTACACCGAGACAGGGTGTGGAGCGGCTGCAGCACAAGCAGGGAAGGTGTGTGGCAGGGTGTGTGGCAGGGTCACTGGCAAGCAGTGCGCAGGCACGCCCGACGAGCACCAAGAGCCGGCCGCAGGAGAGGAAGTGAAGGAGCTGGGTGACGTGCGCCCACCTCGGGAGCACGCCGGGAGAGGCGAGTGCGCCAGGATTCGGGAGGAGGAGCAATAGGAGCGGGCTGCGTGACAGCAGGCGGTGTGACAACCCCAGAGACAGAGGACAGGAAGCACCGCTGGTGCCTCGGTGCCAACGTTGGACAAGAGTGATCCCTCCAATCAAGACCCCCGAGGACAGATAAGTTTGTCTCATAGGAAAATAACTTCTACTGTTTGTACTCCGTTCACATCATATTCACTTTTATAATGTTTGTTTTACCAGTTTATCCCCTGTAAATAAACCTCCCCTTTTACTGTTGGTCTGCCTGCTCTGTGGTGACATATACCTCTCCGGCACGTTATTACATTTGGCGTAGTCGGCAGGATGTCACACGAAGCCGCGGACGGAGCCAAGCAGTCAGGGAAGGCCCCAAGACTAGCATTTCTCTGGGAGCCATGTTGAATGATGTGCCGAGGTTTACGGGGAACAATGTGATGTTATGGAACTGGACTAAGAGAATTCAGGGTTTACTGCGGTTGCACCCCTTGGCACCATCACTAGAGGCAGAAATAGCATTGATGGCTTTGGAGGGGGAGGCACGGGACTCTGTCATGCATAGACCCCCCAGGAAAGAAATACTTTGGACAAGGTGCTGCGTATTCTAGAGGAGACCCATGGGGACCCGTATGCGACTGTTCCATCGGGTGCAAAGAGAGGGGGAGACCGTGACCCAGTTTATGAACGCCCTACAAGAGCTCCACACTGCTATTAAAAGAAAGGATGGGGTAGGCGTAGGGTCAGTAGATGTGGTGCTCAGGGATCAGATGGTGACAGGGTTACGTGACAGAATGATGAAGCAGGCTATGCGAGAGTGCCTGCGGGTGAAGCCAGACATGACCTTCTCTGAAGTAGGTGGTGAGGCGCGCACGCGCGAACAAGAGGAGGATGAGACAGGTTCAGTGGGAATGGTGCGGAGCAGGGAGGCAACCACCACTGAAGACAAAGTCCCCCGATGGGTGGAAGACCTGAGGATGGAGATCAGTCAGTTCTGCGAAGAA
The DNA here is from genome assembly GCF_039654945.1 of Dendrobates tinctorius. NCBI lineage: Eukaryota > Metazoa > Chordata > Amphibia > Anura > Dendrobatidae > Dendrobates > Dendrobates tinctorius. Next base: position 2,751,010 of record NW_027361674.1, read on the forward strand.
ATGGCGACTTCCAGGAGGACCCAGGCAGAGAGGCCCTGTCCACTGATGTGAGGAAGAGGAGCTGTTCCCCGAAGAGAAGCTGCAGCTACCCCGAGAAGAAGTCCCGTCACATGCTATACTTGCGGAGAGCCCGGTCATATCGCCTGGTGGTGTCCCCAGCGGAGCCGACCATCCCCGTGGCTTCCGTTAAACTAGGTGGCTCCGAGCACGAGGGACACTGCCCGGAGGGTGAAGAGCAGAGGAGAAGGGAAAATAGTCCCACCAGCCTTGTTTCCATGTGCCCCCTGGTCTGGGCAGAAATCAATGGGCGAGCTGTGCGATGCCTCGTAGACACCGGTTCGCAAGTGACCACCATGCCCGAAAATTTTTTTTGTAGACACTTCACAGAGGCGCTGCGGCCTGAATGGGGCCCAGTCATTAAACTTACGGCGACCAATCACCTACCCATCCCGGTCGCAGGGGTGGTGTGGCTGAACATAGAAGTCTGTGGAAAAGATGTGGGAAGAAAAGGAGTAGTGTTGGCAGAAGGAGAAGCCGCTAGGGATCATACCGTGACCCTGGGCATGAACGTGCTTAAAGACCAAGGAAGCATACTGCTCAACGAGACCCCAGACCAATTCTTACGACAGTGGAGTGACCAGACTCCACAGAAGAGGGTCTTTCAACAACTGATTCGGGCTGCACGGGTCCGGGAAATATGCAGCAGCGGAAAAGAACTAGGCAAAATCATCGTCCCTGCTTCTTTGAATCGAGTGTTACCCCCTGGACAGACCATGCTTCCCCTGCCTGTGCGAGCAGGAGTCCCACCAGAAGGAGCAGAGGTACAGGTGGAACCTAGCCCAGCTGATCAATTGCCGTCAGGGATACTAGTCGCACGGACCTTGGCCACTGTGCGGAACGGCACCGTCCTCATGCATTGTGTGAACTTGGGAGAGACTGACGTGACCCTGGCTCCCAGAGCAGAATTGGCCCACATTCTAGGTGTACCAGACGAGCTGGTGCCCTCCAAAACAGTGCTGCTGACTGCCAAGGCAGAAGACCCATGGTTGGAGACTGTAAAGGCGGAGGTCACCCCAGATCCCAGGGTGCTACAAGAAGGCCGACATATTCTAGACCAAATGCGGGCAGAACTCTCAGAAATGCCCTCTCATCAGGTTCCCCAGGTGGAGGCCTTGCTAGGGAAGTACCAGGAGGTGTTCGTAAAGGATGAAGATGATTTTGGGCGCACGACGGCCATCACCCATGAGATACCCACTAGGGACGCAGCACTGATACAGGAGAGATATCGCCAGATACCCCCACAAATGTATCAGGAGGTAAAAGGAATGCTGTCACAGATGCTGAAGAAGGGAGTGATCCGTGAGAGCCAGAGCCCGAGGGCTGCCCCCATCGTCTTGGTGCGGAAAAAGGATGGAACGTTTCCGTGTGGATTACCGCCAGCTCAACGCACAGTGCGAGATTCATATCCACTACCACGGATAGAGGAGTCCCTGTCGGCATTGGGAAATGCCTGGTATTTTTCTACACTGGACCTGGCCAGCGGGTACTGGCAAGTACCCATGTCTGAACAAGACCAAGCCAAGACAGCCTTCATTCTTCCGATGGGACTATTTGAGTTCGACCGCATGCCCTTCGGGCTAGCCAACTCCCCGGGAACATTTCAGCATCCCATGGAGCGGTGTCTGGGAGACTTGAACTTCGAAGCCACCCTGATTTACCTATCTATAATAATAAATGCCCTAAGCACAGTGGCGGATTATAATGAGGTCAATTTGGGCAGTTGCCCCGGGCCCAGTGGGGTTAAGGGGCCCACAGCCCAGGCCAGTAAATTGCCCCATTATAATCCGCCACCGCGCAGGGCCGGATTATAGGCAGGGCAGGCGGGGCTTCAGCCCCGGGGCCCCCACCACAAGAGCTTCTAAGGGGGCCCCCACCACATTCCTGCTGGCTGCTGCAATGGCACTCCATCTTCTCCCCACCTAAAAGTGAGTGACCGTGGGGGCGGCATTATGTGCTCTGCTACCAGCAGCATCTACAAGTAGCGTGAACGCTGATGCTGCTGGTAGCGTGCAAAGGCTTGTGATGAGATCACAGGAGGTAAGGTGTCAGGGCCCCGATCATGTGACCCCTGTCTCCTCCCCTCCTGTGACCTCATCACAGGTCCTGTGCGCACAGCACAGAGCACTGAGAGCAGCCATGTATGTGGAGTGCGGCTCTGCGGGTGGAGGTCGGTGCTGGAGGCTCCATTATTCTCTATGTGGAGTGCGGCTCTGCGGGTGGAGGTCGGTGCTGGAGGCCCCATTATTCTCTATGTGGAGTGCGGGTGGTGGTCAGTGCTGGAGGCTCCATTATTCTCTATGTGGAGTGCGGCTCTGCGGGTGGAGGTCGGTGCTGGAGGCTCCATTCTCTATGTGGAGTGTGGCTCTGCGGGTGGAGGTCAGTGCTGGAGGCTCCATTATTCTCTATGTGGAGTGCGGCTCTGCGGGTGGAGGTCGGTGCTGGAGGCTCCATTATTCTCTATGTGGAGTGCGGCTCTGCGGGTGGAGGTCGGTGCTGGAGGCTCCATTATTCTCTATGTGGAGTGGGGCTCTGCGGGTGGAGGTCGGTGCTGGAGGCTCCATTATTCTCTATGTGGAGTGCGGCTCTGCGGGTGGAGGTAGGTGCTGGAGGCTCCATTATTCTCTATGTAGAGTGCGGCTCTGCGGGTGGAGGTCGGTGCTGGAGGCCCCATTATTCTCTATGTGGAGTGCGGCTCTGCGGGTGGAGGTCGGTGCTGGAGGCTCCATTATTCTCTATGTGGAGTGGGGCTCTGCGGGTGGAGGTCGGTGCTGGAGGCTCCATTATTCTCTATGTGGAGTGCGGCTCTGCAGGTGGAGGTCAGTGCTGGAGGCCCCATTATTCTCTATGTGGAGTGCGGCTCTGCGGGTGGAGGTAGGTGCTGGAGGCTCCATTATTCTCTATGTGGAGTGTGGCTCTGCGGGTGGAGGTCGGTGCTGGAGGCTCCATTATTCTCTATGTGGAGTGCGGGTGGAGGTCGGTGCTGGAGGCTCCATTATTCTCTATGTGGAGTGCGGCTCTGCAGGTGGAGGTCAGTGCTGGAGGCCCCATTATTCTCTATGTGGAGTGCGGCTCTGCGGGTGGAGGTAGGTGCTGGGGGCTCCATTATTCTCTATGTGAAGTGTGGCTCTGCGGGTGGAGGTCGGTGCTGGAGGCTCCATTATTCTCTATGTGGAGTGCGGGTGGAGGTCGGTGATGGAGGCTCCATTATTCTCTATGTGGAGTGCGGCTCTGCGGGTGGAGGTCGGTGCTGGAGGCTCCATTATTCTCTATGTGGAGTGCGGCTCTGCGGGTGGAGGTCGGTGCTGGAGGCCCCATTATTCTCTATGTAGAGTGTGGCTCTGCGGGTGGAGGTCGGTGCTGGAGGCCCCATTATTCTCTATGTGGAGTGTGGCTCTGCGGGTGGAGGTCGGTGCTGGAGGCCCCATTATTCTCTATGTAGAGTGTGGCTCTGCGGGTGGAGGTCGGTGCTGGAGGCCCCATTATTCTCTATGTAGAGTGTGGCTCTACGATTCGTGACCCCCGTCACGTGACGAGGGGGGCCCACAGAGTCTGAACTGCCCCGGGCCCTGGCTACCCTTAATCCACCCCTGCCTAAGCAGCTTCTGGTTGTAACAACTTCCACCCAGTTGTAACCGGTGACGTCACCGCACACCTCTTTCCATGTTAACCCTCAACACACACACTCCTCTCACCTTTCACCATCTCCACTCACTCTTTCACTCAACATACGACCCTTTCTCTCACTCCGTCTCTCATACTCACGCCGTCATCGCCGATGATTCACGATCCCCGACATCTTCTTCCGCCGGCGCCATCCTGGATCCAGACGTCCTCCACGCCGGCAACATGTTCTTGCGGCGACGCCATTTTGGATCGGCGAAATCCCGCGATAGTCAAGATGGCATCGCCGCAAGAACATGTCGCCGGCGTGGAGGACGTCGGGATCCAAAATGGCGTCGGCGAAATCTCGCGAGATTTCGCCGATGCCATCTTGGATCCCGACGGCATCCATGCCGGCGACATGTTCCTGCGGCGACGCTATTTTGGATCGGCGAAATCCCGCGATAGTCAAGATGGCGTCGCCGCAAGAACATGTCGCCGGTGAGGACGACGTCGGGATCCAAAATGGCGTCGGCGAAAACTCGCGAGATTTCGTCGACGCCATTTTGGATCCCGACGTCGTCCACGCCGGCGACATGTTCTTCCGGCGACGCCATCTTGAGTATCGCGGGATTTCACGATACTCAAGATGGCGTCGCCGCAAGAACATGTCGCCGGCGTGGACAACGTCTGGATCCAGGATGGCGCCGGCGGAAGAAGATGTCCGGGATCGTGGAGCAGCGTCGATGACGGCATGAGTATGAGAGACGGAGTGAGAGAAGGGGTCGTATGTGGAGTGAAAGAGTGAGTGGAGATGGTGAAAGGTGAGAGGAGTGTGTGTGTTGAGGGTTAACATGGAAAGAGGTGTGATGCTATCGCATCCTCCCGATGCGATAGCATCGGGCCATAATCTAGTACGATGTAATCATCTTTGCTCCCACCGTTGAAGAACATCTCCGGAGACTGGAGCAATTTCTGAGTCGGCTTCAAAAATATGGTTTGAAGGTGAAACCCCAGAAGTGCCACCTCTTCCGAACACAAATCGATTATCTGGGGCATGTGGTCTCCGCCGAGGGAGTGAAACCCTCGCAGGAGAAGATCGCTGCAGTGCAGGAGTGGCCGACCCCAAAAACCGTGAAGGATGTGCGAGCATTCCTTGGACTCATGGGATACTTCTGGCGCATGTCACATGGACCCACCTTGTGTGACACGACCCGCAGGTCGGTAACTGAAACAGCAAGACACGGGGAAAGGGGCAACATTTACAATGGTGGGCCCTGCGATAGGGAACGGGGACGTGGAGACCTCCTGCACTCCCCTGAGTCAGTGTCCCTCCACTCCTAACGATCCCTAGGCCGGTTCCGCACCGGGCGCCGATCAGGATACCTGTCACCCTAGCACACCCTACACCTATCCCTTGCTAGGGAGCTGGGTGGTGCAGGCAATGGCCCCACCGCTGTACTAATACACACCAGGGAAAAATACAAACAGGGGAAACACCAAAAAGACTTATCTTGCTCTGCTGCAGCACCAGGCAGCAGAGTGCATCACCGGATTAACTTTTCACAGCGGCTCGACACCTCAGCCAGCTGCTCCCTTCACCGTGGTTGGAATCCCAAAAAGACGCTATCATCAACACCGGCTCATAGACCATGTGACCCTATATTAGGAAAAGGGAATGGTCAAATTATCAGGGGCCAAAAACTGCTATAACCCCAGTGACCACCAGGGGCAAAAGGCAAAGCAAAGAAAACATCAAGTGCAATGACCCTAACGGCCACCGGGGGCAAAACTAGAACTGAAACCACACAGTGAGGAAAAAAAAGGTTACTAGTGCTTTTATCTGTCATGATCCAGCATGGATTATGACAGTACCCTCCCGTTAATGAAGAGCCTCCGGACCCTCAAGACCGCTCCTCGTCAGGGAACCACCTACAGCGGGGACGCCCAAGTCCAGAGTTCACCCCTGCAACTACTTACTGTCACGCGGCGGCTGCCGCGCGCTCCTCTCTCTGCCTCCTCCCGGCCGCAGCTTACCCTTCCTCCGGCATCCTGCTTCCCTCTGCGCCGGCGTCCTCTGTCCTCCCCGGCTCCTCTTCTCTGTCCGGCGGTCCCCTTCGTCCGGTCTTCCGGACCGCGCCGGGTGCACGCCCCCGCCCCTCCTGCTCGGCGGGCGCGCGCACATACTGTGCCTGGGCACGGGCGCTCCTCCTCCTCCTCCTGAGGACGCGCGCCTGCTCCTCCTCCACTTTAGGTCACGACCCGGAAGTCCTCCTACTAGCCCCTATATCTGGCCGCCTCTTCCTGCCAGCGGTGCCTGAGTATCACTGCTTTTCCCTAGTGATTCTGGCCGCCCTCTATGCACGCTATCGCGTCCTGTCCATCCGTTGTTCGTTCACCTCTCCATTTTTCCTCTCTCCTAGGTCCTGTGTCTCCCAGCCGTGCCCACCTGTCCTGTGTCTCCCAGCCGTGCCCGCCTGTCCTGTGTCTCCCAGCCGTGCCCGCCTGTCCTGTGTCTCCCAGCCGTGCCCGCCTGTCCTGTGTCTCCCAGCCGTGCCCGCCTGTCCTGTGTCTCCCAGCCGTGCCCGCCTGTCCTGTGTCTCCAGGCCGGTACCGTCAGTCCTGTACCCCCAACTCGGCTCTAGCTGTCTGTCTGTCGTTACTCTCCAGGGTACCAGCTGCCGTGGTAATAGTTACCCGCGGGCTTGCCCCAAACGCTCCCTGTATAGGGGGTGGTCCACCTGGTCAGCTCGCCCCCGGGAGGTTCGTTGCCACGGTCTAGCGGGTCCACCCCAGGTGTACCTTACAGAATACTCAGGCCATGGATTCCGCTGGTACCCCGACCCCGACCCAAAAGGAACTTTTGTTCCTTCGTGAGAATCAGGCGAGGATCATGTCGTTCCTCAAGTCTATGGAGTCCAGACTTTCATCTCTGCAAACCTCCGATCCGGGGATTGCCTCCCAAATCTCCGGCTTACAGCAGGAGCTTGCTCAGCAGCGCGACACCCAGGCCCATATTTTAAACTACATAGCCTCTGTAGATAACCGCCTTCTAGCTCTACAGACGGCGGCCGCTGTCCCTGTGCCTGCGGCAGCTTCCCAGTCCTCGCCCCGCTTGGCTAAACCCCCACGCTATAGTGGGGATCCCAAGCTCTGTCGGGGGTTCATTAACCAGTGTCAGTTGCACTTCGAGCTGGCACCCCTGCAGTATCCCTCCGACCGGGCCAAGGTGGCCTTTATGATTTCCCACTTAGAGGGTGAGGCATTGGCTTGGGTGAATCCTTTGTGGGAGCGAGATGACCCGATTGTCTCCCAGCTCGCAACCTTCTTGGAGACATTCCGCAAGGTCTTTGATGAGCCCGGGCGTCTGGTCTCCGCTACCGAGTCCTTATTTTGCCTTCGCCAGGGTGCTCTCTCTGTGGGACAGTACGCCATCCAGTTCCGTACGTTGTCTTCTGAACTAGGATGGAACAATGAGGCTTTAGTAGGGGCTTTTTGGCGTGGCTTGTCGCCCCGAATCAAAGATGAGTTGGCAGGCAGGGATACACCTACGTCTTTGGAAGATCTCATCTCGCTGGCAACGCGAATTGACCTGCGTTTCCGAGAGCGTTCCCGCGAGGCCGTCAGGGAGAGAAGACCCACTCGGTTCTCTCCTCCGATGCGCAGTCCTCCCCGCGCTCGGCCTTCCACCTCGGCGTCAGCCCCTGAACCCATGCAGGTTGACCGACTCAGGCCCGCAGAGCTATGCCGCCAGGAGAGACTCACTCATGGTCTCTGTCTCTATTGTGGCAGTGCCTCCCACCTTCTACGTTCCTGCCCTGTGAGGCCGGGAAACTCCTCCGCCTAGGACAGGTAAGAGAGGCCTCCCTAGGTGCCTTCGACACCTCTCTACCTTTGACCCTTCCTGTTTTGTTTATCCAGGGATCCAAACGTTTCTCGGAGCTAGCCTATATTGACTCAGGGGCTGCTGGTAATTTCATCCAACTCGAGGCGGTGAAGAGATTGGGGATACCTGTTAGGTCCTTGGAGGTTCCCCGGCAGTTAGCCTCAGTCGACGGGATTCCCTTGCGCGAGACCGTAACGTTGGTCACTGAAGAGCTGGAATTACAGATCGGGGTCCTGCACCGTGAGAGAATAACCTTCTTCGTGCTGCCGTCTCTATCCCACACCTTGCTCCTGGGCCTTCCGTGGTTGAGGATGCATGAACCTGTCCTAGATTGGCGGACCGGAGACATCCTTCGCTGGGGCTGCGTTTGCCAGACTAGATGTCTTCGTCCAGTACAACCCCTCAAATGCTCGTCTCCTGTCTCGGGCCCTGCGGATTTGCCCTCGGCCTATTGGGCTTTTTCAGATGTCTTTGATAAGAAAGAGGCAGAGGCTCTTCCACCGCACCGGCAATATGATTGCCCCATCGAGCTTGTACCCGGCTCGACTCCGCCCCGGGGGCGAATCTATCCGTTGAGTCCACTCGAGTCCCAGGCCATGTCTGAATATGTACAAGAGAATTTGGCCAAAGGCTTCATCCGAAAATCTTCTTCTCCCGCTGGGGCTGGCTTCTTTTTTGTTAAGAAAAAGGACGGGTCTCTCCACCCCTGTATTGACTATCGACGTCTTAACCAGATTACCATCAAGAACAGATATCCTCTGCCTCTCATCCCCGAGCTGTTCGACCGGCTGCGAGGTGCGCGAATCTTCTCTAAATTGGATCTCCGTGGAGCCTATAATCTCGTCCGTATTCGCTCCGGAGATGAATGGAAGACCGCCTTCAACACCAGGGATGGACACTACGAGTACCTCGTCATGCCCTTCGGGTTGTGCAACGCTCCCGCAGTTTTTCAAGAATTCGTGAACGACATCTTCCGAGACCTTCTGTACTCCAGTGTGGTTGTATACCTTGACGATATCCTGATCTTCTCTCCCGATCTGTCCACCCACAGAAGAGATGTCCGCCGAGTGCTGTTCCGATTGAGGGAGAATCGCCTGTACGCCAAATTGGAGAAGTGCGTCTTTGAACAGTCCTCCCTTCCATTTTTGGGATATATCATCTCCGACTTCGGCCTGCGTATGGATCCGGTGAAGGTGTCTGCCGTGCTCAACTGGCCACGTCCCCAAGGGGTGAAAGCCGTTCAGCGATTTCTCGGCTTCGCAAATTATTATCGGCAGTTCATCCCTCGTTTTTCCTCATTGGCCGGCTCTATCTCATCTTTGATTCGTAAAGGAGCCAACCCGCACGTCTGGACCCCTGAAGCAGAGGAGGCCTTCCTATCTCTAAAACGAGCTTTTACCACGGCTTCCGTACTCCATCGTCCTGAGGTCAACAAACCGTTCGTCCTCGAAGTGGATGCATCAGCAACTGGAGCCGGAGCGGTTTTGTCTCAAAAATCTTCTTCCGGTAAACTCGTCACGTGCGGCTTCTTTTCCAAGTCCTTTTCCACCTCTGAGCGGAATTATTCCATAGGGGACCGAGAACTGCTGGCCATCAAGTTAGCTCTAGAAGAGTGGAGATACTTATTGGAGGGCGCTGCACATCCCTTCACAATCTTCACAGATCATAAGAATCTAGCTTATCTTCGGTCTGCGCAGAGACTCAACCCACGCCAGGCCAGGTGGTCTCTGTTCTTTGCTCGATTCGATTTTGATCTACATTTTCGCCCAGGCAACAAGAACCTCAAAGCTGACGCCTTGTCCAGGTCCTTCCTTCCCGCAGATGTCGAAGAAGAACCCACGCATATCTTGGATCCATCCCGGCTCATCACGGTGGCACCACTCTCTCTTCTCTCACCTCCACCTGGCAAGACTTTTGTGCCGGAGAAGGACCGAGGACGAATCCTTCACTGGGGACATGCTTCCAAGCTGGCTGGCCATCTCGGGATTAAGAAGACACTTCACCTGGTATCCCGCTACTACTGGTGGCCGACTCTTCCCCAGGATGTCCGGGATTTCGTCGCCTCCTGTCTCTCCTGTGCCAAGATCAAGGTGCCTAGGCAGCTGCCTTCTGGGCTTCTACACCCGCTTCCTATACCCTCGTCCCCCTGGCAACACATTGCCATGGACTTTATTACGGACCTACCCCACTCTGCCAACTGTACAGTCGTCCTAGTGGTGGTTGATAGGTTTTCTAAGATGGCACACTTCGTTCCCCTTTCCGGCTTACCATCAGCCCCAGCCTTGGCGAAGATCTTTGTTCAGCACATCTTCCGTCTTCATGGACTGCCCCAACATATTGTTTCTGACAGAGGAGTCCAATTTACCTCTCGCTTCTGGAGAGCCCTATGCAGATCAATGGATGTCACTCTCGACTTCTCCTCATCTTACCACCCCCAGTCCAACGGTCAGGCCGAACGGACAAATCAGTGCTTGGTGAACTACCTCCGGCATTTTTCCAATGTCCACCAGAACGACTGGGCTGAACTTCTCCCGTGGGCTGAGTTCGCCTATAATAACCACGCCAGCGAGTCTTCAGGCAAGTCCCCTTTCTTTATCGTCTATGGACAACATCCTGGTGTACCTCTACCGGTTCCTCCTGCCTCGGGTGTACCGGCGGCTGACCTTCTGACCGGGGAATTCTCCAGGATCTGGCAGGAGACCAAGGCCGCTCTCGAGTTGGTACGTAACAGAGTTAAGAGACACGCCGACAAAAGACGCCTGGATGCTCCGCCATATCACCCTGGTGATAAAGTTTGGCTGGCCTCCAAGTTTATTCGCCTCAAGGTCCCTTCCCATAAACTGGGTCCCCGTTATATTGGACCTTTTGAGATCTTGTCCCGTATTAATGATGTCTCCTATAAACTACGGCTTCCTGCCTCTCTCCGTATCCCTAATGCCTTTCATGTGTCCTTGCTAAAACCAGTCGTCTTCAATCGTTTCCTTTCTAAGGCCCCTCACTCACCTCCGCCTGTCTCCGCAGACGATGTATTTGAGGTTAAAGATATTTTGGCCACGAGGAAGCAAAAGGGGAGAACCTTTTTCTTGGTTGATTGGAAGGGCTTTGGTCCCGAGGAGAGGTCCTGGGAGCCCCAAGAGAACATCCAGGCCCCTCGAATCTTGGCCAAATTCTTTTCCGGACTGCGGAGGGGGGCGCGTAAGGAGGGGGGTACTGTCACGCGGCGGCTGCCGCGCGCTCCTCTCTCTGCCTCCTCCCGGCCGCAGCTTACCCTTCCTCCGGCATCCTGCTTCCCTCTGCGCCGGCGTCCTCGGTCCTCCCCGGCTCCTCTTCTCTGTCCGGCGGTCCCCTTCGTCCGGTCTTCCGGACCGCGCCGGGTGCACGCCCCCGCCCCTCCTGCTCGGCGGGCGCGCGCACATACTGTGCCTGGGCACGCGCGCTCCTCCTCCTCCTCCTCCTGAGGACGCGCGCCTGCTCCTCCTCCACTTTAGGTCACGACCCGGAAGTCCTCCTACTAGCCCCTATATCTGGCCGCCTCTTCCTGCCAGCGGTGCCTGAGTATCACTGCTTTTCCCTAGTGATTCTGGCCGCCCTCTATGCACGCTATCGCGTCCTGTCCATCCGTTGTTCGTTCACCTCTCCATTTTTCCTCTCTCCTAGGTCCTGTGTCTCCCAGCCGTGCCCGCCTGTCCTGTGTCTCCCAGCCGTGCCCGCCTGTCCTGTGTCTCCCAGCCGTGCCCGCCTGTCCTGTGTCTCCCAGCCGTGCCCGCCTGTCCTGTGTCTCCCAGCCGTGCCCGCCTGTCCTGTGTCTCCAGGCCGGTACCGTCAGTCCTGTACCCCCAACTCGGCTCTAGCTGTCTGTCTGTCGTTACTCTCCAGGGTACCAGCTGCCGTGGTAATAGTTACCCGCGGGCTTGCCCCAAACGCTCCCTGTATAGGGGGTGGTCC